>NW_028261393.1:34999987-35599987 GCF_051295495.1 Thamnophis sirtalis
ATGCTATGAACAATTTTAAAAAAATCATTTGGTTCAGAATGCCTCCAATTAAAATGGGGGCGTATTTTGCAAAAGGGTCAAGGAGTAAGGAGTTGAAGGCAAATTGTCACCAATTGTCAGATTTTACATCAGAACCAGCAATACTTTTCCTTTCTTTTGAAACCTGGCTTGTCACCCAGTGGCTCACTGTAGAAACTTCAAGGGTCATAGAGCCCCGTCAGATCAGTTGCTTTTATTGTAAATAAGACAGAAGCGATAGCAGCCTTCCATAGAATACGGGGATTAAGCTCTCTGGGTATGTGATTGTGAGGTCCAAGTTTTAAATCCTAGGTCTTTTTCATTCACCTTTCTGAATCAATGGGTTCTTAGCTGTTCTTTTCCTAGCTTGACATTGTTATCTCCGGCTTTTTTCCCCATCTTGCCATCTTCAGCCCTGACAAGAAGAATGAGGAAGCCTTAAGAGCAGAGCCATTGAGCTGTGAACACCAGAAAATAATAATCAGTGGTGGGTTCCTACCGCTTCGGACCAGTTTGGCTGAACCGGTAGTGGTTTGGTGGCCTGGGTCGCTGGAACTGGCAGGGAACCTGGCCTGCTATGCCCCCGAACCGGTTCTCCAGGGGCCGCCATCGGTGACACCATCTTGTTTTGGGTTCTGCATATGCGCAAAACAATTTTAATTATACTGAGCGTGTGCACGCAGCATGCACACAAGCGAACTGGCCGTAGTGCTTGCCGGAACCCACCCTGGAGGTCATGAAATGCTACTTGATATACTTTAACTCAGCCTTTCCTATATGTGGGACTACAACTTCCACATCTCAGCCAGCTAAGTCAGTTGATGCATCACCTGATCAAGAGGATTGTTGTAGTCGAGCAGCACAAGTCAGAAGTCAAAAGGGTGGAAAGAGCTGCTCTTACGCTTCCACTCTGAGGGCACAGAGAAACCTCCAGGTGACTCAACCACTCCCAGAGAGAGGGCTAACGGATACCAGTCCTTCCATTTTCACCCGTTAGTCAGAACTGAGCCAAGTCCAGTTGCCTTTTGGAAAAGCACCTTTGGGACAACCATGACCTGGATGGCTGAGAATCTCCATAGATAAAGATTCTTACTTGATCTGGCCAACATCCTTTTAGCTTGGTGCTTGCAGCTGAGAACTGCTACGAAGGTAGAATCCTGGTTCTAGTGTTCCAGTGTTCTTCCAGTGTTGGAGCACCCACAACTTCTGGAAGGCGTTTGTTCCACTGATGAATTGTTCTGATTGTCAGGAAATTTCTCCTTACTTCTAGGTTGCTTCTCTCCTTGATTAGTTTCCACAAGAAACAATGGGTGGAAACTAATCAAGGAAAGAAGCAATGTAGAACTAAGGAGGAATTTCCTGACAGTGAGAACAATTAATCAGTGGGACAACTTGCCTCTAGAAGCTGTAAATGCTCCAACACTGGAAGTTTTTAAGTTGGATAACCATTTGTCTGAAGTGGTGTAGGGTTTCCTGCCTAAGCAGGGGGTTGGACTAGAAGACCTCCAAGGTCCCTTCCAATTCTATTATTCTGTTTCTGTTTTTCTGGTTTCTCAGTTCAAATTTTAAATCCAAATAATTATTGAAGTCCAGAATTCTTTCTCTTTTCCCTCTGTGTCTTTATCCTTGGGCATTAAAAACAGTAATGAAATTGCTAAGATTCTATAGCTCAAGGACAGAAACCCTCCCCAACTTCACTTTCCATTATAGGTTACCTGCTTTCCTTCTTTTTCAGGATTCCTTCATGACCATTTTGGAAATTACCAGCTTGCCTTCTACTTTGCTGGAGTTCCTCCAATAATTGGAGGTCTCATTCTTGCGTTCGTTCCCTTCATCCATCAATCTCAGCTCAAGAAGAAGCGACTGGATTCGGGGAAAGACAAGATGTTGGGTTCAGAGATGGTCCCAAATGGAGAACTCCTCCCAGGTGCTCCAACAACAGAGGGAGCTACATTGTAAACTCTGGCTTGGTTACCCATCCTGCCACCAGCAGCGTTTTCTGAGCCGATCTTGCGAAAGAAGAACCTCTTGTGTGATATGAGAAAATCACTCTGTTGGTCGGCCCTGATCACATTCTTGGCTTTCAAGTTGAATTTGAGTTTCTTTTAACTCTTTCTTTCTTCCTTTCCTACCGAACATTCTCATTGTTCCCACATTTATGTCCCAGCTGTGATTTTTTTTCCCCAGTTAGCACATTAGTGGATTATGCATAGATGACGGTTATGACACTTTAATAGATTGTGTTGGACCATTTCCTTTCCCCCCCTCCAAATAGATTCTGTAGCCATTCTTAGTTATTTTGCTGACAGTGAGCTTAAATTCACTGGAAACTCCCTCCGGAGCACCTTGTGAAGCTGCCAAATTCTCAGAAGTAAATTAATAGATATTGACGGAGACAGAAGGACAAGAGCTGGATGGGGGGGATTCTGAATCCTTTTCCGAGAAGTTTTCTTTTCAACCAGCAAGTTCAGCCCTTTTCTCCTGTCTCCCTAAAAGCTGTCCCTGAAGAAGTAATTAGGCTTTTCCCCCCTTCCAGTTCCTTTGGGTTGTGAATTCTTTGTTTGATTTCTTTTACATATTAAATGAATCTCAAAAGTAAGAATAATTCCTCATTTATGGATACAGTTGAGGGATACATTGATGCTCTTTTGGAGACCCGAAAGATGGATCTCAGATTCTCTTACTTGAGGGTGGACGGGGGGGGGGGGAGTGGGGGTGTCATTGTAGGGCTTGCTTGATCCTCCACTGCAATTGTTTCAAGAAAGACAGCTGGAAGGGGAGGGGGAACCAGTGGATATTTATACCAAAAGCTGCAGGTGAGGAAACTGAGGCTCTAACCTTGTGACAGAGGAAGGAGCACACGGAAGTGTGCAAGTCCCTCACTTCCATTTCTCTTCCTTAAGGGCCTGAAAACAATCCAGAAGGGAGAAACAAATGCAAAACATTAGCCTGGCTTGCTGACAGCGTCCAACTTAATGGAGGCTTGTCAAGAGTCGTAACGAGCGTCAGCCCCTTTACCAATTGGCTTCTAATTTTCCAGTTTCCCAAATCATTCCTGGAATGGAGATTTACTGGGTTTTGACCTTATTCAGGATCTGCATTCATATATAGGTAGTCCTCAACTTATGACCACAATTGGGAGCAGACTGTCCATCACTAAACAAGGCAGTTGTTAAGGGAGCTGCACCCGATTTTACAACCTCTTTTGCCATGGTTGTTAAGTAAATAACTGCAGTTGTTAAGTGCATCATGAAGCTGTTCAGCCACTCCAGCCTTCCCCATTGATTTTGCTTGTCAGAAGCAAAATAGTTCTCGACTTACAACAGTTCATTTAGTTACTGCTCAGAGTTACAACAGCACCGAAAAATGGGACTTACGACCGTTTTTCACAATTACAACCTTTGTAGCATCCCTGCAGTCACATGTTCAAAATTCAGTTGCTTGGCAACTGGTTCATGTTTACAACGGTTGCAATGTCCCGTGGTCACGTGATCCTATTTTGTGACCTTTTGACAAAGTCAATGGGGAAGCCAGATTCACTTATCCTAATAACTATGTTACTAACTTTACAAGTGCAATGATTCACTTAACAGTTGTGGCAAGATAGATCGCAAAATGGAGCAAAACTCACTTAACAAATGTTTCACTTAACAACAGAAATTTTGGGGTTACTTGTCATCGTAAGTCGGGGACTATCTGTACTGGGAAAGTCACAAATGACAATCATGTGACCCCGGGATGCTGCAATGTCATAAATACATGCCAGTCACAAAATGCCCAAATTGTGATCATGGGAACACTGTCACAATCAAAAGTGTGAGGGTCATCATAAGTTATTTTTTTCTGTGCTGTCAAAATATCAAATGGTCACTAAATAAATAGTTATAAGTTGAGGACTACATGTACCGTATTTTTCGGAGTATAAGATGCACCCTTTTCATATCTCCCAAAGAGTGTGGAAATGTTGGTGCCTCTTATATTATAAATGCAGCTATTTTTGGCCTCCCAAAGCCCCACGCTTGCATTCCATTTTTGTGAAAACGGGCCATCTTTTTTTGCAAAAACTGAGGCATTCTTGCCTTCCCTCCGACCCCAGAAGCACTCTGCAGGCTTCAGCAGGAGTGGGAAAAGGCAAACATTTTTTGTTTTTGCAAAAAAAAAGCCCATTTTTCACTTGTTTTTGCCCTCCCCCAGCCCTGCTGATGCCTGCAAAATGCTCCTGGGGGCCGGGGAGGCCAAACCCTTTTTTTTTCTTACTTACCTCTTTGAAATCTTGGTGCGTCTTATACACCGGTGTGTCTTATAGTCCAAAAAATACGGTAATAGAAGACATGTTCCCTGGTCAAGTGTCACCTGAACAAGAATCAGAGAATATGTTCATCTCCTTACCACTGGCAAGAACTAGATGGCCTTAGCAGCTCTCTTCCTTTTTTCTTTCCATGTATTTCCCTCTGACTGTATAGATTATGGGGGGGTGGGGAAATGGATGGATGACCCCATCCCAACCATGGCTAAACTGATGCTGATCCCTGGTGTGCACTGTATAAGTAATAACATCCCAGGTCCCTTAACGGTGGCTCAGACAGCAGCAGAGACCACTGATTTTATATCACCTCCTATCCCCCACCCCATGTATCACAGTCCACAATGAGTGGTCAGTGAGTCTGGCCCTGCAGAACACCTTCCCTTCTCTAGTTTATGTAATAAAGTTAGATATGGTCCATATTTGGAGGTATTTTGATTCCTTATAGCAGGGGTGTCCAAACTTGAGAACTTTAAGACTTGTGGACTTCAACTCCCAGAATTCTTGTGGAGTTGAAGTCCACAAGTCTTAAAGTTCTCAAGTTGGGACACCCCTGCCTTATAGAATCAGTAATAGAGCAGTAGAGCTGAGTTTCTCAGCAGCTTCAAAATATATGGACTTGGACTGCTGGCTGCAGAATCCTGGGAGTTGAAGTCCACCTGTCTTTGTTGCTGAGGTTGAGAAACTGCAATAGAGAATAACCCTTAACACATGGCTGAACTTTATTCAGATGCCTCCATCGGGTTCTCCGTGGATGCCCACTGTGTCCCAGTAGTAAATCTCACTAGTTTCCACCCCTTAATGCTGAGATTTTACAATCTTGTACTCTTGCAAGTTATAAGACACACACTGAAGAGACGTGCCATCTGTTGCTGTATAACTTTCCAACAATCCATTGAGTGCAGATTTTTCTTTTTATATATATATATATATCTGCAGGTTTTCTATATGTCTCCTGCTCAGGGTTCTAAGATGTAGCCATGGAACTTGTGTTTCTTGAGTAAACCACATTTGATGACATTCAGACATTCTAAGTCCTAAGGCAGAAAAGGCAACCCAATTCAGGCTTTGTCTTTGCTGAAGGCAACAAGAGGTTTTGCTAATGATATCCCAATGTCTTGGCCCACTTTAGGAAGAGAAGGAGCAAAATGGAAGTTTTAAGGCTTCTAGAAACTAAAAGGATTAATTTGCCCCTTAAAAGTCTCCAGAGAAGAAAGTGTATTTTATGTATGTTTTTATTTTAGAAATGTGTAAAGCCACAAAGCTTCACAACAAACCTGGGTGGCATTTAGTAAAATCAATTATACACTGTAATTAAAATAAATCACCCAACCACCATAAGAGACACTGCCATCCAAGACAATCCAACTGGCAGGACCTGCCACCCACTCAAGGTCTGAATTGCCAGACCTCTTCTGGGCTTGGGTCAGGAGGGAGTCAGATGTATCTCAGGCAGGATGGAGGTCCAGCCTATCAGGAGTGCCTTAAGCCTCTACAAAGAGCCTTTTGCCCTTTAAAATTTTCCCAAGCACCCCATCAAACCAAACAGGATCAAACAATTCAACCTTGCCCTCTGTAGTCCTGTATTTCTGGGTTGTGAGTTAGTAATCCCTGCTGTACAGCTTGTGGTACCCCTGTTAAGCCAAGAAACTAAAAGCAGAAGCTTATCAACAGTTGATAGGGAAGCTTAGCCACAATCCTGTATTTACCTTCCCCAGTTCGTACACACCTGGGGTTGCAATGTTTCATCTCAACATTTATCAGCAGGGAAAGCCCTTCTGATCCAGTTCTCTCCCAGAGGTGAAATTATCCCAGCATGATCTAAGCGTGTCCCATGAAGTCGATTGCATTCCTGCACAACCAACTTGTGTGACACTTTTGTAAAGAATGCTTCAATGTTCTTTGTGACTTATTTTCCACAGAGAAGTGTAAAGTTTGTGTAAAATTTGTTCTTTCCAAAGGTTTTTCCTTATCCTCTGAGCAATTTCTCTGCTTCCTAGAACCATTCTATGTATCCCATGTTAAATGTATGGCCAATTGCGCTCACTCTCCTGTGTCCTGATGAGACAATGGCATTTTTGTACCTTGGGTTTCCCTTCTAGGTAAATGAAGGGGGAGTGACCTGAGACGTCGGAGCCCCCTATGATCACAGGTGCTCAGAATTAGTTCCCTCTGATTTTGTGTACAGGTTGTCCTTGACTTATGACAACAATTGAACCCAAAATTTCTGTTGCTAAGTGAGACATTTCTTAAGTGAGGTTTGCTCCATTTTATCACTTTTCTTGCCACTGTTGTTAAGTGAATTGTTGCAGTTGTTAAGTTAGTAACATGATTGTTAAATGAATCCACTTTCCCCATTGATTTTGCTTGTCAGAAGGTCACAAAATGTGATCAGATGACCCCGGGACACTGCAGTCATCATAAATATGAGTCAGTTGCCAAGGGTCTGAATTTTGATCACGTGATCCTGGGAATACTGCAACAGTTGTAAGTGTGAAAAATAGTCATAAATCAAAATTTCCAGTGCCGTTGTAACTTTGAACAGTCACTAAATGAACTGTTGTAAGTCAAGGACTATCTATAAAGTATTTAAAAATTGCCATGGCAGTATCATGCTTTTTCTATGTATGTTTCATGCATAATACGTGTGAAAGGGATCAGTTTTACACATATTACGCATGATCATCTCTTCACACATCCCTTGAATGCCCCTGGCAAGAAACAAAATATTGTAAATTCACAAAGTATACACAGGGTTTCATTAAGCAAAACCAAGAAACCTTTTCTGATATCCTGGTTTCTGGAACTCAAATAATACTGGATTCGAGGCTGCCAAAAAGGTTGCTCTCCCTTGAGGTAGAAGGGATGTAAGAAAAAATGTTGTTTTATAGATGGTGAGAATTTTGATTTTTCAGGACAACTGGTTCAAATTACATTTTTGTGGTTAGAATTCTAGCCTCTATTTGTTTTGAAATAATTCCTTGCCTCCTACTCCAAACCCAACTTTTTTCCATGTTCAAAAGCTGAAAAAAAATACTTTGGCAGAGAGGGGCAGCCATTTGGAAAAGGCCATAGATGGCTTTTGAATAGAGCAGTGTTTCTAAACCTTGGCAACTTTAAGATGTGTGGACTTCAATTCTCAGAATTCCCCAGCTATCCAGCAGGCTGGGGAATTCTGCGAGTTGAAGTCCACACATCTCAAAGTTGCTCTGGTTGAGAAACACAGAATAAAGCCAGGATGGTGAACCTATGGCATGCGTGCCACAGATGGGATGCAGAGCCATTTGTCAGGGCACACAAGGCGTTGCCCTGTCAGCTGGCCAGCAGGCATGTGTGTGATGGTCAGCTGACTTTAGCCCTCCCCAGGCTCCAGAGGCTTTATAGGAGCCTGGGGAGGCCAAAAACAGCCTCCCCCCCTCTAGGCCCCCTGGAGGCTTCAAGAGCTTTTCTGAAGTCTCTGGAGTGCAAAAAACCCGGCCCTACGGCAAACTGGAAATGCAGGAACGGACTTCCGGTTTGCTGTTAGGACTGGCTTAAGTCCTCAGGGGCCTTCAGGAGGCTCCAGAGGATTAAAAACAACCCTCCTGAATTTCCGGTTTGCCCATAAGGCCGGTTTTTTGTGCTCCGAAGATCCTGAAGCCTCCAGAGGGGCAGGGGAGGCTGTTTTCACCCTCCCCAGGCTCCTATAAAGCCTCTGGAGCCTGGAGAGGGCAAAAAAAGCATGCAAAAAATGGGGAGGGGAGTGCCTGTCATGCGTGCATGCCCACTGGGGGAGTCGCACATTGTATTATGGGTGCAGCACACCCGCACACGACCCCTCTGCGCTCCCCCCCCCCCGCTTATGGCACACGTGTCAAAAAAGGTTCGCCATTTCTGGAATAGAGGATCCTGTTGTGTCAAGAAAGCCACTTAAGGTCTGACCTAACCCTAACTGGACCAGCAGCTGAATCCACTCCCACCCACCCACTCCAAAAAGAACACACCAGCGCTTCCAGTGCCATCCCTTCCATTTGAAATATGGGTGTCTTTTGCCACTCTTTCAGAAGGGAAAACCTCCTTAAGTTTCCCTGAAAAAAGACCCACCTTCATTTTGGAATGTCTCCCTCTGCATAGAGCAAGGGACCATCAACCAACAAGGACTACGGAGAAGTAGGCAGGGCCTTCTGGGTCCCTCTTGTAGCTCTTCTCCACCAGCCACACTCAGGTTCTGCTCTGTGACCTCAGGAAATGGGGAAACCCAGCTAGGTGCCCATTGGAAGGTTCCATGTCCCCAAGCAAAACTTTTAGTGAAAGCTCTTCAGATTTCCCATTCTTGGTGCCAGAACGCTTGATTTGTCTCTCTCTCTCTCACACACACACACACAAACACACACCCTATTGGTTTGGAGAGCGCACCAATGAATTCATTATCCTCCGAGCTGCAAATCATTTTTCAAATGTTTCCCTCCAACCCATGGGGAAAATAATTGGGTGGGTGACTGATTTTGAGAAAGCAAATGACATTCTCTAACTATTTAACATTGGGGGGAGGGGGTTTCCCTTAAGTGGAGACAGTACAGTAGCCCTCCTACAGGTAGTAGAACCACAATTGGGAGCAGAATTTCCATTGCTAAGCAAGGAGGCTGTTAAATGAGCCACTCCCAATTTTTATTACCTTTAAAGACCCAACCAGGACTGGTTGTTAAGCAAATCACTGCTGTTATTAAGTGGATCATGTGGTTGTTAAGCAAATCCAGCTTCTCCCATTGACACTTGCTTGTCAGAAGCCAGCTGAGAAGGTCGCAAACATTGATCAGGTGACCCTGCTGCAACAATCGTAAATAAATGACAGTTGACAGGCATCCAAATTTTGATTACCTGACTGTGGGAATGCTGCAACAATCATAAATGTGGGGACAGTCGTAAGTCACATATTGCAATGCTGTTGTAACTTCAAAAAGTGAATGGTTGTAAGGCGAGGACTGCTTACCTTAGGAAAAGCCTCCTTGGAAGAGTTTGGCTGAGTCATCCAAAGGGTCATCTCAACAGGGATCACCATAACCATCAAAACATCGTCTCTCTTTTAATGCAATGCAATGCACCCCCCATAATTGAGTGGAGGCATGGTAGGCTTGAGGATCTGTGGCCTCTGGAGAGAGGACTCTACCACGAAACAAGACATTCACACCCGGAAGAAACACCCTGGTCACTTCATCCCCAAGAACAAGCTTCTCTGAGGATTCCACTGAAATTCTCTTCTGTGGGAGAGAAAAATTAGGCCTGATCTCTTTCCCCCAACTGAAGTGAAGAGAACATTGAAGAAGAAACCGCATGCCTCACATTACTATAAATTAAGCATCAGTACCTAGAAATCCACAGTGTGAGTGAAAAGCCGAGACAATCTGTTCTATAGAGCAGGCTTGGTCTTCAGGCCCAGGGTACAGCTGAGGAGAAGATAGCCTGGCCATCAAAAATACATCCTAGCAAAAATATGTCTCCTGAAACTAACATGGGCCATCTCTCTGCAAAGGGTCTACCACAACTCAGCATGGTCAACTCATGAAAGAACTCACCATGGGGCAAGAATTACTGTCAACTGTCCAGTTGGCGAATCCAGAAAAAAGAAACTGGGACATTATTCTACCAAGAGTATAAACTTCACTGAATAAATCCACATTGGCACCGAAGATGGAAAACCAGTTCTGGGCTTCCCACACAAAAGCAAGCATAGTTCATTTTCCCTTTCCCCACTGGCCACCCAAACTCTTGATCCACCAATCACATTTGTTATTTTGTTTTGAGAACCAGCCAGCCACACTGTGGCATCTGCTTGGGGTGTCCTTGAAGGGGGGGGGTGAGTAATGTCTCATGGGAATCAACGATGCTTGGAGGCCATTCTCCCCATCCTTGCATTCCAATCCAAACCCAGCCCCTCCCCCCATTCTTTGTCAAGCTGCGAGCAAAGTGGAATATAGATGAAGGTTCGAGTCAGTCTTGACAACTACACCAGGGGTGTC
Source organism: Thamnophis sirtalis (assembly GCF_051295495.1). NCBI lineage: Eukaryota > Metazoa > Chordata > Lepidosauria > Squamata > Natricidae > Thamnophis > Thamnophis sirtalis. Next base: position 35,010,305 of record NW_028261393.1, read on the forward strand.
AAACTCAAGGGCGGGGTGGTTGTGGATCCAGCTCATGGGGTGCTTATATCTGACCTGCAGGGCCACCATGGAAACAACACCATGGAAGGGCCGCGTGTGGCCAAGCTCTGTTTTTGCTGGCAGAGCGTTGCTGGAGGCTGTCACAGCCAAACAAGGAGCTTTTTACTGGCAGTGCTCGGGCCTCCACAGGAGCCCCCAACACAAGTGACGTTGAGCTGGCCACACCCCTCCGCCACCTTCCCGGGGTCAAACACAATGCTGATGCGGCCTTCAATAAAATCACATTTGTCAGCCCTAAAGAAATCAAAGAAATAGTGGAATAGAATCTTTAAAAATAGATGTAAAAAGAGGGACAGAATGGAATGTGAATGGCAAACATTAAAATATTTTTAAAATTATTTTAAATAATTGAATTGGCCTTCGGTGAATTGGCCTTGGTGGGTTGACTGTGATGAGCTGGCCATGACAAGTTGGCTGCAGTGAGTTGTCCCATTCCGCTCTGCAGATAGAAAATGAGCTTCTGCCATTCCGGAAGTTTTCAAGAACACCAGATGAGAAAAAAAACCCCACTAAGGAGTCAATCCCTGAAGCTGCCTGCTTCCTTGCAGATGTTGGTGACCAACTACAGTTAAGTATGAATCATTTGCCAAGCACACAAGGCTCTCAGCCCTCAATTTAATCTAAAGATGAGAATATGCTGGATTTCTTCAGAGATTGCCTGAAGCACCTGTGCTTCCACTCCCCTGACTGCTAGGCTCAGATATGGTGACACAAAAGGAGGTGACACAAAAGGAGCTTTCCCATTCATGGTTCAGCAGTGCTGGATCAGTCTGATCCAACCACCAGCCCTGTGATCAGGAATCCATGGGGAAGGGGAACGGGGGGGGGGGTGTCTAACAAAGTCAAGATGGCAGCCTTGGTCATGGGATCAAAGATCCACCCAGTCATTTTGACTGTTTGAACCCTTCTGAATGCTCCTGACTATAAATATGGAACTCTAAAAAATAAATAGCAGATTATTTACTATTAGAATGTTTCTTCAATTGGGTGTTTGCATAAGGCATGTTATTGTTTTGACAGTCAGATTAAACACATTAATAATTTTCAGTTGTCATACTTGCCAACAGCATTTTTGCACAGATCAGTCTTCTCCAGTTCCAAACTCCAAAACTTGGCTGCTGAGTCTTCCAGCAGCGGCCGCTCTTGGAGTGTGCTCTATGGTTGTGGGCTGGCTGCTGCAAGACTCTCTCTTCGGAAGACTCTCTTACAGAGAGTTCCAACCTAGCAGTATCCCGAAGGCACCAAGCAATGTGAGCGCCTTTCTCCACCCCCCGGCTCCTGCGGCTTGGCGCCTTCAGGATACTGCTATGTCGGTGAGCGATGCTCTGCCTGGCCGGAGGGGGGGGGTGTCCAGGGGGTTTATTTTGGGGGTGGGGTTATATTTTTGCCCACATGAAAAATGTGGCAAGGCTTTAGTTTCAGGATAGGTCGTATTTTCGGGGAAACACGGTAGAACTAAGAAGAAAGTTTCTGACAGTGAAAACAATTAACCAGTGGAATGGCTTACCACCAGAAATTGTGGGTGCTCCATCATGGTGAGGCTTTTAAGAAGAGACTAGACAGCCACTTGTCTGAAATGGGGTTCACCGACAAAACCGCGACGGACAAATGCGTACCGTCAAAACTGCTAATTGATTTTCGGCAAAAGCGCACCGACAAATGCGTGCTGACAAAATCACGTCATCAACAAACTACATAGTGGGATGCGTATACGTACGTTATAACCCTAACTCTAACCCTAACCCTAATTTTTATTTTATTTTATTGTGCTTGTCATCGCGGTTTTATCATCGTGAATTTGTCGTTGCGATTTTGATGTCGCGTTTTAATCGGCGCTATTTTGTCGGCGCGCATATGTCTATTGCACAATTGTCGGGTCACGCTGGAATGGTATAGGGTCTCCTGCTCAAGCAGGGGTTTAGACTGGAAGAACTCCAAGGTCCCCTCCAACTCTGTTATTCTGTTAAGGGGAGAAAATTTGCCAGAAGTTTGGGGGTACTCCAAACAACTAGATAAGGCAGGAAAAAGCCATATTTAATTGAAAGTTAATTAAATATAGTTTGCAGCAGAGGTGGGATTCAGCCAGTTTGCACCATTTCGGGAGAACTGGTTGTTTAACTTTCTGAGCAGTTTTGTGAACTGGTTGTTGGAAGAAATCATTAGGGCAGAGAATCCCATCACTTGTTTGCAGGACCACTTTCCATGCATCTGAAATATTTTCACTTTAGCTGAGAATATTTTCACCTTAATGTAATTAAACATTACAAAGAGTTAGTGTGACATAATGATTAGAATGACAAAGAGGCCAGTTCAAATTTACCACAGAAGTTCAGCAGATGGTTGTGGCCCAAAAAATCTCAGCCATGTCTGCCTCACTGGATTCTCTATTTGAGAATAAAATAATGAAGAATAATAGCAGTGACTGTGAGAGGGATCTTGGGGTCTTAGTGGACAACCAGCTAAATAGGAGCCAGCTGTGTCCAGCAGCAGCCAAAAAAGCCAATGCAATCCTAAATTGCATTAACAGAGGGATACAGTCAAGATCAAGGGAGGTACTAATACCTCTCTATAAACCCCTAGTAAGGCCACACCTAGAGTACAGCATCCAGTTTTGGTCACCGCACTATAAAAAAGATGTGTAGACTCTAGAAAAAGTGCAGAGGAGAACAACCAGGATGATTAGGGGACTGGAGGCTCAAACATATAAAGAACAGTTATAGGAACTGGACATGGCTAGTCTTGTGAAGAGAAGGACCAGGGGAGACAGGATAGCATCTTCCAATATTTGAGGGGCTGCCACAGAGAGGAAGGGATCAAGCTATTTTTCCAAGGCACCTGAAGGCCAGACAAGGAATAATGGATGGAAACTGACCAAAGAGAGATTTAATCTGGAAATAGGAGGAACTTTCTGACAGGGAGAACAATCGACTCATGGAACAGAAGTTGCCCTCGAAGTCGTGGGAGCTTCATCACTTGAGACTTTCAAGAAGAGATTGGACTGCCATTTGTCAGAAATGGTGTAGGGTCTCCTGCTTTTGGGTGGGAGGGGCTTGGACTAGATGACCTATAAGGTCCTTTCAACTCTGTTAATCTGTAATCTAAACCTTGCTCTTGTCAATATCTTGAACTCCTGGAGAAAAGGTGAGATAACAACCTAACATCATCATTTATCTTCAGGCATTTGAGGAGGCAGCATATCCTCTGGGATCTTGAGTTGTGCTCTCCTGCCTTATACAGCTGGAGAAATGATCAAAACACATGGTGGATGGTCTACTAATAATAGAGAAACTCCCTTTTTATGACCTTGTAATCCATTAATTCAGGGTAGAGTTGGGGGGGGCTGAATGGAGTATTTACTGGCCAGATGTTTTCCTGATGCCATGTGGAACTTTGCACCCTAAGAAAGAAACATCTACCACTGACTAGGATTGAACTCTCAACCTTCTGAGTGGGAGGCGAGCACCACTAGGCCACCATGCAGGTTGGTCTACTAATAACAGAATATCAAACGAACTGCAGTTACCACACAAGCCTACCTAAACTAAATCTTTATTCTCTGTTACAAAGATTTTTTGGGGGATTAAATCGATGCTTTCAACCCACAGCAATCAACGCTCCAACCAATTTTCACCCCAGGCAAAGTTTCATTACATTTGTTCTCCTTCCAAAAAGAAAAACAAAACTTTAGGGAAGGGGCCGTGTCTACTTTCTAAACCTTTTGTTGAAAAAAATAATCCAAATAGCTCATTTAAGAAGTGCTGGAGAAGGAAAAGATCCATTTGCAAAGAGGAATCATCAGTCCTTGGATCTTGTTTTTAAAAAAGGCAAGGACTTTCCTCATTCCATCAGTCCTTTTAAAAAATGTTGGATTCAAAAGTGCCAGACCCGTCATGCTCTTTTGAACAGGGTGCAGATTCAGCATCTCAAACGCTCTGTTGCAGAAAGAGCATGCATTCAACATGCCTGTGTACTGATAGCCCTCAACCTATATCAGTTCATTTAGTGACTGTTCAAAGCCCCAGTGGCACTGAAAAAAGTGACTTGTGATCATTTTTCACACTTACGACCATTGCAGCATGTCCTATAGTCACATGATCAAAATTCAGATCTTTGGCTCATATTTATGACGGTTGCCATGTACTAGGGTCCTGTGATCATCTTTTGCGAACTTCAGACAAGCAAAGTCAATGGGGAAGCCAGATTCACTTAAACAACTGAGTTGCTAACTTATCAATGTCAGGGATTCCCTTAACAAACATGGCAAAAAAGGACGTAAAATGGGGCAAAACTCACTTAAATGTCTCATTTAGCAACATAAATTCTGGGCTCAATTGTAGTCGTAAGTGGAAGACTACCTGTACTCACACAAGGAGACCCTCTAAAACAGGGGTCTCCAACCTTGGCAGCTTTGAGCCTGGCGGACTGTAACTCCCAGAATTCCCTAGCCGGCTTTACTGGCTGGGGAATTGTGGGAGTTGAAGTCCGGCGGGCTCAAAGTTGGTAAGGTTGGAGACCCCTCTCTAAAGCTAGACAGACTGAGGCTGAAAGCAGTTATGACAAACAAACAAATAAAAAATAGAGGGAAGTCATTTAAATAGGTCTGGGCCCTTTACTAAGGAGAGAATTATCTTTTGTATATCTTCTGCTGAAGGACATTTTCGAAACCACACAAGGTTTTAGTTTTGCAGACGCAAGTGTAAGCTACCCAACACAAACAAAGCGGCTCTTGGGAAGCGGAGGGACGTCATGTCTCCAGCTGAATCCACAAGGAAATCATAACCATTACTTCTCATTATGCAACTTGTCTAACAAGTGGTGAGTTCCTCATCCAAAGACTTGGATTTGTTCAGCATTGTTGTTCTGAGATCAGTTTGTGCCTGATGAATCTTTCATAGAGTTCCGGGGATGGGGGAGGAAGGGGGGGAATGGCTTGGCTTGTTTTGATACTCAAAGCATTTGTGCTTTCAAAGATCAGATTGTCTGCCTCTTCAGAACCTCCTGTAAAAGACTGTTGACGTTAAGTAAATTGTGGTGTGGAATCACTCTGAAAAAATGTTTCCAAATGTTCCCTAAACTCCCTTCTGGTTTTCTCTTGTAAAGGGGAATAAAGAGAAAACTGAGTTGTGTTTTTGTTTTTAATTAAAACACGCACCGCAAAACCAGGAGATTTGCACAGCAAACTCTTGTGATTAGCCCTGTTTCATAACTTGGCACAGTGGGTGGCCGAAGCTTTTGGAAATGAAAAGAAAAACATACCTTGAAACGTTTTTTTTTAACCTGTCACCTGCCAATAAATGAGCTTATAACTTCCAGAAACCTCAGTCAAACCCTGGAACTTGTACACCCAACACATCTGGAATATGTCAGGTGGGAAAAGCTGGGTTAAGCTGAAGAAATTCCCTTTCTCCTTAACTTGATCTTCTTCCTTTTCTAACAAATTAGGCAGAGGGTCATGTCCTCAGGTAAAGTGGTCCCAGGGACCCTGCAGCAGGAAGCTCCTTCCAAATGAAGCCAAGAACAAGGCTTGGTCAACTGACCATCCCTCCAAGTCACAATTCAGAAACATTCAAGAAGAACTTCAGCTGTTCACTTGAAGGCTACTTACAAGCAGGACTGTAACAGAATAACAGAGTTGGAAGGGATCTTGGAGGTCTTCTAGTCCAACCTCCTGCTCGAGCAGGAGACCCTATTTCATTCAGGTCAAATGGCTGTCTAGCCTCTTCCTAAACATCTCCAGTGGTGAAGCAACCCATGAAACCAATGGAGACGCTGATGTGTTCTTTTCGGAGTAGGCGGGTGAGTGGGAGTCAGGGTTGCCTCCTGGCATTTTCTTCAGTGACACTCCCCTCCCGTCTGTCTCGGGCGGAACCTCTTCAGGAACATAGCAAATAAGTGTGATCTGCAATTTTGTGATACTCATGAAATTGTGGCTTTCAAGCTTTGTGTGTCATATACTACGGTGCACATACTAAATTTCATCATGCTGCATTTTATTTAGATGTTGCCCTGCAGATATGTCCAGTTTTGTGGTTACGTTATTCAGAGTTCCAAATGTCCACCCTTTTGGGCATCTGGCAATGTCAATGTCCTAATTGTGCCTTAGGATATAATACCATAGAATCATAGGGCTGGAAGGGACCGGAGAGGTCATCTAGTCCAACCCCAGTGCTCAAGGCAAGAGACCTTATACCATTCTGGTCAAAAGGTTGTCCAGTATTATGTTTGAAAACTTCCTGTGATGGAGTACCCAAAACTCCAGGAAACAAGCTGATTAGTTGTTCTCTCTGTCACAGCATTTCTCCTTACTTTGAAGTTAGCTCTCTCTTTGACGTGCTTCCACCCATTACTTCTTGTCCTGCCCTCGGATGCTTTGGGGAATTGGTCTACATTAGCTGGGGAATTCTGGGAACTGAAGTCCATAGAATTTCAAATTCCCAAGATTGAGAAACCTGCTCTAGACTGATCCTTCAAAGCATCAATTCCCAGCCTTCCTTCTCCCATAGAATCCTGCCAAAGGTATGAGTCAACCTCACTTGATCCCAAAGCTCATCACTTCCCAAGCCCACGGCTCCCCTCCTCCGCCTTCCCAATCCTTTCCCTACATCTTTTGTGGCTCCCAACAGTACATTCCCAAACAGAACAAAGCCTTATCAGCACGCCATCTCAACCGCAAGACAAGTTCAAACCCCAGGTTTATGTCTGATCTGCAAGATTACATCTCTTCTGGCCACCGCCCAAAAAGGTACATGATATATTCAGAAAGTGGAAAAGTACAACTGTAATGTTTATTTTTTTATTATTTTGCCAATGGGGTTGCTTGTAAATGCCATAAAGCTTTGTTCAGCCTGGAAATATCGGTTGTTTGGGGAAGAAACTGAGCAAAGGTTATGTTAGGTAGGCCTTAGAATCCCAGGGTTGAAAGCGATTCTAGAGGTCTTCTAGTCCAACCCAAAATGAGTTGACTTTCCCATAGCACAAACATTGAGGAAGGCGATGAATTGGGGCTGGGAAGGTCATCCTGGCAGCACTTGTGGAAATTGTCACAAAATGGCTGCCACAGCAGAAACCTTCCCACTCATAAGAAACCTACCCTGAAGGGGGCAGACTGCTACCAAAACTAGTTAAACAAAGGGAGGATGGATCCTGTTATTCTTTTTTAGCTTCATCCCCCAGGGTTCTGCCTTCCCTATCACCTTACCTCTGGATAGGCAGGGACGTTTCCAAGCCAAACACGGGGCTGCAGGCATGCAGGGGAATTCTGGAAATAAAGCTGAAGCTGGCACCTGGATGCTTAGTTTGCTTCTCATGTTTTAATTCAAATAATATTTTAGAAGTATGAAAGTCAAAAGCAGCAGGGCACCTGGTAAGAAACAAGAGAGGTATGCAGGACCTCTCTGGAGTCCAGGGAACTCAACTGGCCAATTCTTGTGTTTCAGGGACTGGTCCTCTGAACTCAGGAACTTTACGATATGTGAACATTAATGCCCAGAATTTCTCAGCCAGCATGCTGGCTGGAGAATACTGGGAATTGACGTCCACACGCTTTAAATTTGCCATCTTTAAAACACGGATTCAACTGGCCTTGACGCCAAGTTGGGGAACTACACACACACACACATATGGTTGATAGAGTATTGACACAGAATACTGCCAAGTATTCACAAAGATCCTATTGCCAAGTATTCACAATAATTCTTACTCATAAAGGCGTGTGAACATTTGGGAACAGTTAGGACCTGCTCCCTTTTTGATATGGATCCAAAATGAAACCTCACCTTTTCATTCTGGCCCAGCTGCTCCGTCATCACCTCACTTTTGTCCTGAACTCGAGGTCCACTGTGGCCTATCACAACCTTAGTCTGTTAAGGCTGAGGAATAAAACTGGGAGTGGGCTGCTTCAAGAACTATCTCTGCTTTGCCACTTCCAACACTTTTTCCAAAAATACTCTCAGAAATATCAAGACATTGTCAATAGTGGCATGTCTTCCAATATTTGAGGGACTGTCACAGAGAGGAGAGGGTCAACCTATTTTCCAAAGCACCTGAAGCCAGGACAAAAAGTAAGAGATGGAAACTTATCAAAAAAAAAGCAACCTAGAAATAAGGAGAAATTTCCCAACAATGAGGACAATTAACCAACGGAATGGCTTGCCTCCAGAGGTTATGGGTGCTCCATCACTGAAGGTCAAGAAGAGACTGGATAGCAGAAGATGGTGCTTGACATTGTGATGACACGACATGCAATCTTGTGGCTCCAGGACTGCTGTCGATATCTCTGTTGCTGGATGGTCCTTTTTGGATCTAAACCACTCTGAAGGAACGGTGATAGAGAAGAGCATGTCCTGCTGATCTCAGGGACATCGCAAAGTCCCTGATCGATCTAGGAGAAAGCTCTTTTTGCCAGCTACAAGAGAAGCAGTCAAAATGACTGCAGAAGGTTGGAACAGTACCCTGAAACGGAAGCAGAACAGGAGAGACAGTGTGTCAAAATGGTGAGAAAAATCCTTATTATTAGAGAAAACGCAAAAGACTTAGTTAAAATAAAATTGAAGACAGAAGTAAGTAAGTGGCAAATTAAATTCCGTTGGTTAATTGTCCTCATTGCTGGTTTAAAACTATCATGTTATCTTTTTCACTTTAATTTTGTTTGTTTTCTATGGATGGACTTTTTACAAATGCCTCTTACTTTTAAACTGGACTGGTCTTTTTTTCCTCTTCTTCCTCTATACTTCTTCCATTTTTTGTGTTTGTGGATTAAAAGTTTCTTTCCTTGCAAAGCTCGGCTGGATCGTAATCTTTAAACATTTTTTTCTTCTGTTCTGGAGTTTGGAGCTTAGAAAGAGAGGCAAAAACAGAGGAAAAGAATGTAATACTGCCATCTAGAGGCTAGAGGCTTGGCAACATCTGATAATATAAAGCTATTAGCTTTGTTTATTAAAAGGATCAGTGGCTATACAGGTGTTTCTTTGAAGGAAAGAGAAAGCTTTGACCTGAAAAACTTTACTGAATTTGTTTGAAACCTAGCAAAAGCCTTGGATGTGGCAGTGTCTATAACCTGGAAAAATGGCCCAATATGATGAAGAAAGGGAACTAACATTGCAAAGAATTATGCTAGAAATTCAAAAAGTCTTAATAATCACAGAGAGATTTGAAAGGAGACTTGAAATTATAGATCAAAATACAGAAAGTACGGAGGGAAGAGTTGATAATACTTATAAAACAACAATGAAATTTGAGGACAGAGTTCAAAAAACCAGAGAGACATATGAAAGTGATAAAGAAAATTGTTGACACTGTCAGCAAATCGAGAGTGGAGGGAAATGATAAGTATGAAATACGGAAAGGAGAGTTCGATGAACTGGAACTCTATCTCAGATGTCAAAATATAGATGAAGAAAGGGGAGAAAATTTGGCAGAAACAATGAGAGTAATTTCGGCAGAAGCACCAGCGATAACAAAAGTCAAGCTGATGAAAGGAACAGATAGAGGGTTTCGAATCTTTATAAGATATGCAATGAATAACAAGTTGTCAAGAGAAGTCCACATAAGACTTATCAAGAAAACACTTAGAATACAGATTCTACAAATGGCAAGAGATATTGGACTGCACTATTTCTGGAAGGATACAGGATGATGAAATGAAATGTCACAATAAAATTTAGTTAAATGTATTTAAATTTTGAGTACTCTATATAAGACAAAATAATAATAGTTATAGCCAAATAAATGATTAATTATGATAATAATGATAATAAAGAATTTATATATACGAGATTGATAATATGAAACTTTATACAAACTGTAAGTGAGGATGATGGAGATGATGTTGAAAAACCTTTTTATAAAAGATAAATAATTCTATATAGAATAGAATATAAAGATGTAATATCATTGGATGATTTCAGGATGATGTGATGTAATGAAATTCCATAATATAAATTTACTTCAAATTTAATATGTTTCATATAAAAAGGATGTAATAATAGCTATGCTTAATGGATGTTTAACAATTATAACAATTTGTATACATGTATATTGGATTGATGATACTAATAATGGAAAAAACATGGAATTGAAAATTATTAGAGAATGTTATCAATGCTAAAATAATAGAATGCTTTAGAATAGGATATAAAAAAAATCTTTATTATTGGATATATTAAAGATCATTAAAGATGTTTAAAATGGAGAAACAATAGTGATAATCAAATAAATGAAGTATAATAATGTATACAAAGATATTTGATTGACAATATGTGAATTTTGATAAAGCTCAAGTGATATGGAAAGGACGCAGAAAGACCTTGTAACTAATTGACACACTGTATGCAGTTGAAGAGGTTTTTATGTGATATGTTTTGTGTGTCTGTGTTTGTGTTTGTTTGAAAATTAAAAAATTTTTTTTAAAAAAAGAAGAGACTGGATAGCCATGTCGAATCTAGTGAAAAGAAGGACTAGGGGTGACATGATAGAAGTGTTCCAATATTTGAGGGGCTGCCAAAAAGAAGAGGGGGTCAAGCTATTCTCCAAAGCACCTGAGGGCAGGACAGGAAGCAATGGGTGGAAACTCATAAAGGAGAGAAGCAACTTAGAACTAGAGAAATTTCCTGGCAGTGAGAACAATAAACCAGTGGAACAGCTTGTCTTCAAAAGTTGTGGGAGACTTCCGGTTTGGCATCATGCTGGTGCGAGCTGCCGACAGATCCTCTGCTCGGTTCGCCTGGCCTTTTGCATGAGCGTGGCTGTAGAAGGCAAGGTCTTTTCGAGGTGCGAGGACCAGTGGAGAGGGGAAGCATCGGAGCAGCGGAGGGAGAAAGGCGATCTCCCCCACGAAGCGAGAGGCTCCCTCAGATCGAGTGCAAAGGAGGTCGGCTGATTAATGGCCGACCAGAAGACGTGACTGCCAGCCTTTAACAAGGAAGGGAAAGACAGCTGCAGGGAACATATCGGATTGAAAGACGGTAAACGAAAGACCTTGATTTAAGAACCTAAATTTGAAGAAATTAATAATCTAATTGTTCTGAGCACGGATACGTAAGTGGGTGCATTGAGCTGAAGCAGCGAGTAAAGACGGACAGGGAAAGATTTAAGAGAGCCGAGCGGCAGATCGGATAGAGAAGGACTGAGTTTTTGAATATTTAAATTTGGAGGATTAACAGTGGACGAGACGGTGAAGAGAAAGACAGTCGGTTGGATCTGTCCTCCTCGTGGGAAAAAGGGGGGAAAGATCCGCGAGTCACGAGGGTTTGAATCAGCTTTAAAACTCTGGTGAGGCGGTGCCGAGGCATACTGATAGAGACAACAGAAGGGCGACATCTTGAAAGCGAAAACTGAGCGCCGGGGGGGGGGGGGAACCATCTCCCCCTGCCTCTTTCTTTACCTCACTGACAACAAGAAGTGATTGATGGGTGAGCTTTGAAATGACTATCGTGAGCTCTGACCTCTCCCGTCTCTTGACTCTCCACGCTAAAACGTTTTCTCCCTATCTAGTGGACGCCTCTTAGATACTATAGAACTGTTCTACTCTATAGTACTGCTCTAATTTAACTATCTTTCTTTTTTTGGGGTGTTCATTATAGTGGATTGATTGTTGTTGAACAACACACTGAGACTTGGGTAACTGATAAATTGTTAACATTACTGACTAGATACCTAACTCATTGGTTAATCAATTAACTAATTAAGTATAAATTATTTAAAAAGTTTATAGATTAATGTAATAGAATTGTATAAATACTCTAATAGCAGCTAGAAGATACTGGAACTACAGATCAAAGGGGGAGAGCTGAATTAAGTTAAATGGCAACAAGAATAGTAACCTTAACTAAAGGAAGCAAAAAACAAACTTCTCTATCCACTCCGGTGAGGGAAAAGTCGCCTGAGGGCAGGCTGACGGGAGATAAGACAGCCTCAACTTCACAAGGCCAGGAGGTAACAATGGACTCTCTACAGGAAGCAATATTGAAGATGAATGAAAATATCATCAAAGGCCTGGAGGGAGTAAAGAACGAAATGAGTGAAGTCAAAAATAATATGGGGAGGATTGAAGAGAGTGTAGGGGCTATCCAAGCAGCTTTGTCAAGGAATGAACAGGAAATAAAAGAAGTTAAGGAGAGAACGGAAATAGCAGAAAAAAGAATAGATAAGACAGAGGATAGACTGGAATCCATAAACACAAATCTGGAGGAGGCCATCCTCCACTTAGAATTAGAGAGATCAGCGTTTTATTTGAGACTACAAAATGTAGAAGAAGCGAGAGATGAAAATCTTTGGGAGCTGATTGCAGAAATTCTGGGACTAGTACTTGACAGGCCCAAAAATGAGGTCAGCAACGAATTGGATGAAGTTTACAGAATTAACACAAGCTTTGCGAGACGTCATCGACTTCCAAGGGAGATCCATGTGAGGGTTCTAAGAAGACAATTGAGAGAGGATATTTTAAGCACAATAAGAGGGGACTCATTAACATATAAAGGTAAAGAAATTCTTATCTTAAAGCAGATCCCCCGGAGAGTTAGAGAGAAGAGAAGGAAATATAACTTCCTCTACTCACAATTAAATAGACATAGAATCCCGTTTTGATGGCTCCTTCCGGAAGGAATGTTAGTAACATGGAGGGAAAAGAAGTACCGGATAAACACCTTGGAGAAAGCTCAAGAATTCCAGGAACTTTTATTTGCAGACAAAGAGAGGTTTAATAAAGAAGGAACCTCAAGTAGAAGACAGGAAGATATTATAACTGAATCCCAACTGGAGGAGCGAGAGACGAGAGAGGTCAGAGAGCGAGAGAGATATGGCAGAGAAGAATCAAGAGCAAGGTCACCAATTGAGACAAGATCTAAAGGTGCCCTCAAAGCAAACAACATGTAAAGGAGTTGAGGAATGGGAAACGAATATACTATCAGCAAATATAAATGGTCTTAACATAACATCAAAAAGAAAACGTGTACTGTTGGATTTATTGAAACAAAAGTTAGATGTAATCTGTCTTCAGGAAACCCACATTAAAGAGAAATATAATAACCTGTTGAAATGCCCAAAATTAGGTAAAGCATTTTGTTCGTCAGCACAAACTAGAAAAAGGGGAATTGTGATGTATATAAAAGAATGGTTGAACCCAAAATTAAAATATGCAGATAAAGAGGGTAGAATATTAATGGTGGAGATAACGAATGGTGGGAAAAAAATCTTACTAGTTGGAATTTATGCCCCAAACCAAAAACAAGAAAAATTCTATGTAAATTTACACAAGAGGATAAATGAAATAAAGTGGCAAAATATATGTATTCTAGTGGACTTCAACGCAGTAGTAGACGGTAAAATGGATTACAAGGGTATACACAAGAAAAGTACTAGAAGGAAACTACCGACTGCCTATGCAAATATGGTGAAGGAACTAGACCTCTATGATGTCTGGCGAACAATGAATGACAAGATACAACAGTACACATTCTACTCTCAACCACATAATTATTGGTCCCGTATTGATATGGTCTGGTCAAACCCAGCACTACTTATGGATACTGTAAATATTGAAATAACAACAAACAAGTGGGCCGACCATCATCCAGTCTTATGGCAATGGAAAGGAAAGACAAGGATAAAACCTAGGTGGACACTAAACCAGAACATATTACAAGAGAAACAATTTGTACAATCAATAGAAAAGGAATTGTGATACTTTTTCAAAGAAAACGGTAAAGAGCAGACATCAATACAAAACGTCTGGGATACGATGAAGGCAGTCGTGAGGGGAACATCAATAGCCTATATAGCAAGAAGAAATAAAATGCATAGGGAAAAACTTAATACATTGAACAAAGAATTAAGAGAGATAGAACTGCTGATTCAGAAAGAGCCAGACAATATTAAATACAGGGAAAAAGGAGAGTTAATTAAACACCAAATAAATCTGATTTCTCAAGAGGAAGTAGCACAAAACATTAAGAGAATGAAGCAGAACTATTTTGAACACGCAAATAAAACTGGGAGATGGCTGGCTCACAAAATAAGAAAAGATGATGCAAAAAGAACTATTAAACAACTGAGGGACGAGGAGGGGAACTTGAAACAGGAAATAGGGGAAAAGAAAAAGATTGTACAGAACTACTATAAGAAACTATATGAACTGGACGAAATTAGTGAACAAGACATCAGAAAATACCTAATATAACAGAAACTTCCAGTCTTGCCGGAGGAGATGAGAGAGATGCTTGACAAGGAAATTACACAAGAGGAATTGAAAAAGGCCATTCAAAAACAAAAAAACAATAAAACACCTGGTCCAGATGGGCTTCCGTCGGAAATCTATAAAAAACTCCAAAATACTGTAGAAGACAAATTATTAGAATTATTTAATGAGGCACTACAAAATGGTAAGGTTCCAAAATCATGGGGGGAAGCTTTCATTACCCTAATACCAAAGGAAGAGGTGGATAGTAGTAAAATCCAAAACTATAGACCTATATCCTTGTTAAACGCGGATTACAAAATTTTTATATCAATTTTGGCGGAAAGATTAAAAATAATATTAAATCAAAACATCCATTCGGACCAAAACGGCTTTCTCCCTAAAAGACACATTCGGAACAATACAAGAATAATAATTAACACCCTGGAATTCTACGAAACAAGATCTGAGAAACAATTAGCATTAATTTTTGTCGATGCGCAGAAAGCATTCGATAACTTAAATTGGAATTTTTTAATCATACAACTAAAAATGATGACATTCGGCGACAAATTTATTAAGATTATAGAAACTATATATTCACAGCAATTAGCAAACAATGGAGAATTAACAGAGAGGGTACGAATCGGAAAGGGTGTTAGACAAGGGTGTCCGCTCTCCCCATTACTATTTATTATGTCGTTAGAGGTACTCCTATATCAGATAAGATTAAATCAGGAAATTAGGGGTTTGACCATAAAAAAAGAACAATATAAAACAGAGGCCTTCGCTGATGACATGGTCTTTATTGTGGAAGACCCTCTAATCTCAGGACCGAAATTAATGAAGGACATTGAGGACTTTGGGCGTGTGGCCGGATTAAAAATAAATAAGGAAAAAACAAAAATGATTATAAAGAACTTTCCCAAAAAACAGATAGAAGAACTAGAGAAAGCAATGGAATTAAAGGTAACTAAAAAGGTCAAATACTTAGGGATTTGGCTATCTGCGAAATGCTCTTCTATAAAAGAAGATAACTATGATAAACTATTACGAAACATCCAAAAAGATTTAAAAAATTGGTCAAAGCTACAAATATCGTTGATGGGAAGAATCGCAGTAATCAAGATGAATGTCTTGCCAAAAATACTCTATTTATTTCAAACGGCACCGGTCAAATTAGGAGAAAAATTTTATAACGATTTGGATAAAATGGTACGAAATTTTGTGTGGAATGGCAAAAAGCCTAGAATAAAATATAAGCATCTTCAAGATAAAAGAGCGCAAGGTGGAATGGGCCTATCGGAATGGAAAGCATATCATCAAGCAGCAACAACAATGTGGATAAAGGAGTGGGTAATGTTAACCAACAAAAGAATCCTAATGATAGAGGGCCACGACTTGCAATGGGGGTGGCACAATTACTTATGGTGTGAGGGAAACAAAGTCCACAATTATTTTAGAAGACACCATTTAAGAGGGGTACTGATTAAGGATTGGCTGGAAATTAGAAGGAAATTCTATATCCAACTACCCAAATGGATATCCCCGACGGAAGCCCTGATATACCCAAATCTGATAAATTTTGACAAAAATGTTATTTACAAACAGCTGTTAGATGACCAAAATAGACTAAATTCCAGGGAAAAATTGGCTGAAATGGGAATAAATATTGATTGGTGGCCATACTTTCAAATACAAAATAAATACAAATCAGATCTAGCACAATTTGGCTTTCAGGACAAGGACCAGGAATTGGATAAAATCTTAATAGGACCAGACGAGAAATTAATATCGCAAATATATAACTGCTTGCTGATCCGAAAAATGGAAGCAGAAAGAGTGAAAGAAGTCATGGTAACCTGGGCCCAGAATATCGGCCACACAATTGACCTGGATGACTGGGAAAGGGTATGGGAGTGGAACAGGGGTGGGTTTCAAAAATTGTTCGAACCTACTCTGTGGGCATGGCCTCCTTTGTGGGAGTGGCTTGCTGCCCATGTGACCGGATGGGAGTGGCTTGCCACCCATGTGACCTGGTGGGAGTGGCCAAGACGATGTTATTACTAGATATTACTAATTACTAGATATTATTAATATTACTAGATCATTATTAATGCATAGATAACTGCGGGACATTACACACCCACCCACATCCACACCCACAAACTATGACAGTGCTAGGAAAACACCAAAAAAATAAAAATCCCCCCCCCCCCAAAAGACTGCCAATGAAACCAGTTTTTTTTCCTAAGTCTAAGAACAGGAAAGACAAAGTCACTGGAATAAAAACCATCAAGGCAATGTGGAAAATTATTAAAGGACAGGCACTCACAGAACCATCAACCACCTCAGAATTACCTAAACAAGGAGGGTGAAACACACTGCCTTGCAACAAACCTGGCCTGCCCATAGAAAAGCAGCCACTTTGAGACACATAAACCTGGTCTAAACACTTAAAAGCAACATATTGCATCACAAATAAAACATTTGCAAAAAGGAATAACATTTCTTGTAATAAACATTCTATAAACAATAAATAAATAAAAATTCCCTAAACTAATTAAAAACTACCACGTTCAGAGAACACCAAAGGACCCCACAGTCCTCTCCCTCCTTATCTTTTTCTTTTTTGTCCTAACTTTCTCCTCCTCCCCCCCAACCCCACTCCCTTCTAGCACTGATGATGTTACCAAACTAGGAGTGCTGGAGAGGAGCTCTCAAGGGCGAAGAGCTTCCCGCTACAGGCACAATCTATCTGCAGCCGTAAATGACTGCAAGCAGCAGCTTCAGTCACCTGCTCGCAGCTGACAGTTGCGTTTGGGAGCGGAGGTGGTGGCAGCAGAAGTGGGCACAGACGGGATGTCCCCGCTTGCTGAGTAGAACGAGGCGGCGGGGATGCGTTGTTTCAGGGCGCCCCAAGCACCGGCTCCTCTGAGTGTAGCCCATTCCCCCTCCCAAGAAGACCGTTTTCTTTTTAAAAACGCCTCTGCAGACGATCTTGAAAACCTGCGAGGGATTCCCCCACCCCATTTCTGGTTGCCTATAGCCTTGGAAGCTTCCACAGAGAAGCTTCTGCAGAGGCGTTTTTAAAAAGAAAACGGTCTTCTTGGGAGGGGGAATGGGCTGCGCTCCTGGTTCTGGGGATTCCCCCCCACCAAAGACCAGTTGCCCATCTCTCCAAATCCTTTTCAGGATTTTCTTTTTAAAAAACGCTTCTCTGCAGACGATCTTGAAAACCTGTGAGGCATTCCCCCACCCCATCTCTGGTTGCCTGCAGCCTCGGAAGCTTCCGCAACTTCACAGTAAAAGCAATTAAGAACTTCTCTCGCTCATGAGATTTTCTTTACTGTGCAAAGGCTTGCTTTAAAACTGCAGACTCCTGGGGAGGGGGGCAGGGGGAAATGCTGCCCATATGTCCCCTTCCAAAGCAACCTTGCAGGTTTTCAAGATCATCCGGAAAGGCGTTTTTTAAAAAGAAAAACCCTGCAGGCACCCAGCGACAGGGGCTAGGAGCTAGGAACCCAGAAGTTAATTACTTCCGGGTTCACTGACGAACCGGTTCGCACGAACCGGTGCGAACCGGCAGGAACCCACCCCTGGAGTGGAACCTGAAATTAACGAAGTCGACGGCCTATAAAGAAAATATATACAAAATGTTCTACCGCTGGCATCTCCCTCCGACAAGACTGGCAAAAATTTCCTCAAAATTATCGGCCAAATGCTGGAAATGCAAAACAACACTGGGCATGTACTACCACATGTGGTGGACATGTCCGGTGGCTAAGACATATTGGAAGCGAACGCTAAAATGGATGAATGAAATCATGTCAATTAAATTAAGTCTTAAGCCGGAAATGTTTCTATTAGGGATAACAGATCAAAAAATAGGTAAAACCAATCAATACCTTCTCGTCCACATCTTGACGGCAGCAAGGATCGCTTACGCGCAGTGCTGGAAGAGTGAAAATGCCCCCACTAGCACAATGGTGATGAATAAAATCTTAGAATTAGCGGAAATAAACAGATTGACAATGCAGATTAACGAAAAAGAAGACACAGACTTTTACAAAGTCTGGGAGAAATTATACAAATGGCTTGATGAGACAGTGAGGATTCAGATATAAAAGGAGATAGCTGACTAACTTAAAACGATCTAAGCAACAACTCAAATAAACAATACACAAAGATAGAGGGACAAATGAGAGTAGAAATGTATTAGAGGTGAGAATTCACCGTCGAGTAATACCATTAGACCACAATGTTGGAAAAACTTGAAAAGCTGATAGGAAATCCGTTATAACTACTTGCATGGAATTAGCAACTTAGTCTTATACTAGGTAAGGCGAGATGAGCTATGGGAGATGAAAATATGTAAAGAGCTTTATCTATTTTTGTATCTTGTATTTTGTAAATCTTGCCTTTTTTATATAACTTTCAAATAAGGAAAAAAAACAAGAGAACCAGGTCATCCCCTGAAGAGGAGAATATGTAAAAACAACAACGGATAGAGTGGATGGAGGGAGGAGTAGAAGGAAAGATAGGAAGGAGAGGAGAAAGGAGAGGAATAGGAGAAAGGGAAAGGCAGAGGAAGAATGGGAGGGAATGTAAGAGGAGGAAAGAGGGGAGGAATGGGAAGAAGAGGGGAAGGGTAAAGGGGAGGAAGGGGAAGGGGAGAAGGGAAAGGGGAGGAGGAAGGAAGGAAGGAGAGAAGAAAGAGAAGAAAGGGGGGTAGGAAGGAGGGAGGGAAGCAGGGAGGGAAGCAAGGAGGGAAGGAAGGAGGGAAGGAAGGAGGGAATGTAGGAGAGAAGGAAGGGGGAAGGAAGGAGGAAAGGAAGGGGGAAAGGAAGGGGATAGATAGATAGATAGATAGATAGATAGATAGATAGATAGATAGATAGATAGATAGATAGATAGATAGATAGATACTTTATTTGTATGCTGCCCTTTTCCCTGAGGGGACTCAGAGCGGCTCACAATTCAGGGGGAGGGAGGACAAACAAGTTACAAACACGAAAACAATACATCATTAAAAGAATACAACAGTCATACTATTCGAGTGGGGTTGAAATCTTTAGCCCCAGGCCTGTCGGGACAGCCAGGACTTAAGGGCTACGCGGAAGGTCTGGAGGGTGGTGAGGTATGAATCTCCACGGGGAGTTCGTTCCAGAGGGTTGGAGCAGCCACCGAGAAGGCTCTCCTCCGGGTAGTTGCCAGCCGACATTGGCCGGCTGATGGAATTCGGAGGAGGCCTAATCTATGGGATCTTATTGGCCTAGTGGAGGTAATTGGCAGTAGGCGGTCTCTCAAGTACCCAGATCCAATACCATGCAGGGCTTTGTAGGTGACAAGTAGCACCTTGAAGCGCACCCGGAGATCAACAGGCAGCCAGTGCAGCTCGCGGAGGATAGGTGTTACGTGGGTGAAACGAGGTGCACCCACGATCGCTCGTGCGGCTGCATTCTGGACCAGCTGAAGTCACCGAATACTCTTCAAGAGCAGCCCCATGTAGAGCACATTGCAGTATTCCAGCCTAGAGGTCACAAGGGCACGAGTGACTGTTGTGAGAGCCTCCCGGTTCAGGTAGGGACGCAACTGGTGCACCAGGCGAACCTGGGCAAATGCTCCCCTGGTCACAGCTGACAAATGGTGTTCAAAGGTCAGTTGTGGATCCAGGAGGACTCCCAAGTTGCGGACCCTATCTGAGGGGCGTAGTATTTGACCCCCCCAGCCTGAGAGATGGAACACTTGGCCAATTAGTGGGAGGGAAGCACAACAGCCACTCGGTTTTATCTGGATTGAGTACAAGCTTGTTAACCCCCATCCAGTCTCTAACAGCTTCAAGGCCCTGGCTCATCACGTCCATCACTTCATTGAGTTGGCACGGGGCGGACAGATACAACTGTGTATCGTCCGCATACTGGTGGTATTTTATCCCGTGCCGTCGAATGATCTCGCCCAGCGGTTTCATGTAGATATTAAAAAGAAGGGGGGACAGGACCGAACCCTGCAGCACCCCATACGTTAGGGGCCTAGGGGTCGATCTCTGCCCTCCGACTAACACCGACTGCGACCTGTCCGAGAGATAAGAGGAGAACCACCGTAAAACAGTGCCTCCCACCCCCACCTCCCGCAGTCGTCGCAGAAGGATACCATGGTCGATGGTATCGAAAGCCGCAGAGAGGTCAAGGAGTACCAGGATGGAGGCGTGGCCTCCATCCCTGGCTCTCCAGAGATCATCGGTCAATGCGACCAAAGCGGTTTCTGTGCTGTAGCCAGGCCTGAAGCCTGACTGGAATGGATCAAGATAACTGGCTTCCTCCAAGGACCGCTGGAGCTGAAAGGCCACCACCTTCTCAACAACCTTCCCCACAAAGGGGAGGTTGGAGACTGGACGATAGTTGTTTAGAACGGCTGGATCCAAAGATGGTTTCTTCAGGAGGGGTCTCACCACTGCCGCCTTTAAAGCGGGGGGAAAGACCCCCTCCCGTAAGGAGGCGGCAATAACCGCCTGGATCCAGCCCCGTGTCATCTCCCTGCTGTTAACAACCAGCCAGGAGGGGCACGGGTCCAGCACGCATGTGGAGGCACCCACAGCTCACCCATGGCCTTGTCCACGTCCTCATGGGTAACAGCCTGAAAATCAACCCAGCGATGACCTACCAAATTATCCCTTAGTGCCTCGGCTGGTTCTGCAGAATTGGAGTCCAGGTCTGCCCGAAACCAAGCAACTTTATCCACGAGGAATTGGACGTAATCTTCAGCCCTGCCCTGCAAAGGATCCCCCGTATCCCTCCTATTTAGGAGGGAACGGGTTATCCTGAACAGGGCGGCTGGGCGCGACTCAGCGGAAGCAATCAGAGTGGCAATATAAGTTATTTTTGACGTCCTGATTGCCCGGATGTACTCTCTGATGCAGGATGTTAAAAGTGCTCGGTTCGATTCGGATTTGCTGGACCTCCATTGGTGCTCTAGGCGTCTCTTCCGGCGCTTCATCTCCCGGAGTTCCTCAGTAAACCAAGGAGCCCTCCTGGATCCACTGCCTCGGAGCGGCTGTAGAGGCGCAATCCGGTTAAGAGACTCCGTCGCTGCCAAGTTCCAAGCAGCAACAAGAGTCTCCGCCGGACTGCGGGCGAGAGTATCAGGAATAACCCCAAGTTCTGTCTGGAACCCCGAGGGGTCCATAAGTCGCCTGGGGTGGAACCACCTGGTCGGTTCCTCCTCCCTACAGTGGGGGTTTGGTCTCCGAAAGTCAAGCCTCAGTAGGTAGTGGTCCGACCATGACAGGGGTAAGATCTCACTACCCCTCAGACCAAGATCACAGCTCCACTGCTCCGAGAGGAATACGAGGTCGAGCATGTGACCCGCCAAGTGGGTTGGGCCCCGAATTACTTGGGTCAAGCCCATGGTTGTCATGGAAGCCATGAACTCCTGCGCTCCATCAGAGTGTTCACCGAGCGAAGGCAAATTGAAATCCCCCAGAACCATAAGCCTGGGGAACTCAACTGCCAGCTCGGCTACCGACTCGAGGAGCGAGGGGAGGGCTGCTGCAACGCTGTTGGGAGGCAGGTACGTTAGCAGCAAACCCACTTGACCCTTGAGGTCCAACTTCACCAGCAGGGACTCACACCCGACAAGCTCCGGAGCAGTGATCCTACGAGGTGCTAGAGACTCTCGGATAACAATGGCCACACCCCCACCCCTTCCCTGGGCCCTCGGCTGATGAAGCACCTGAAAGCCCTCTGGGCACATCTCTACGAGGGGGACTCCTCCCTCCGGGCCCAGCCAGGTTTCAGTAATACATGCCAGGTCTGCCCTCTCGTCTAAAATTAAGTCCCGAACGAGAGGAGCCTTATGAACTACAGACCTGGCATTTAGCGACAGCAGCCTGAGACCAGGGTCCTGATTACTCACACCATCTGGCCTTGGAGTGGGACTCATAGGGCCGGAAGGAGAAGGAGAGAAGAAATGAGGGAAGGAAGGAAGGAGGGAAGGAAGGAGGGAAGGAGAGAAGGAGGGAAGGGGGAAGGAAGGAGGGAAGGAAGGAGAGTAGGAGAGAAGAAACGAGGGAAGGAAAGAGGGTGGGAGGGAAGAAGAAGTAGGACCGTTGTAAGATAAGATGGATCTATGGGATGGTAAGAAAGCAATCTTCAAGTATATTTTCAACTGTAGGGAAAAAATTGTTATAAATACATATTATTAATAACAGTTATGAGATCATATAATTGTGAATGTATATATGAAATTGATAAAATGAAAATTTAAAAAAAAAATAAAAAAATTCAAGGCCACAACAACAACAACAAAAAAGTTGTGGGAGCTCCATCACTGGAGGTTTTCAAGAAGAGACTGGATAGCCACTTATCTGAAATGGTCTAGGGTCTCCTGTTTGAGCAGGGGGTTGGACTAGAATACCTTCAAAGTCCCTTCCAACTGTGTTCTATATTCTATAAACACTCATAATGGCAGTTTCAACAGGTTCTGCTCTGTTTTGCTCTAAAAGCTTCCCTTGTCATGAAACCAAAGGGACCTAAGCTGAGAATGGAGTCAGGAAGCAGAAGAGATGGCTCTTTTCACCTCAAAGCAGGTACCTTCACAAATATGGCACGGGGGGGTTAGCAGCATAGCTGGACAACCAGTAAAAACCTCTGATGTTGCACCACATCCCTACAATTGCAAAACCAGTCCTTCTGATGATGGGGAAAAGAATTTCATATGCAGGTACTGGATAGCTAAGAAGATATCCAGAACATGCATATTGCAGGTTTTCGCTGTAATTTCTTGTCACAGATGTCAAGAAAGACAGTTAGTGCATGTCTTCCTTTACCCTCATTTCTCCTCCTTTCCAATTGTCCATGTCCTGTTTTGCTTGTTCAGTGATCTGGTAACTCGAATGTGGAATCGAACTCTCCAAGGCTCCAAGGCAAGAGCCGTTGATCAAGCATAAGATGTACGAGTCAGGGAACTCTTCAGGAGAAAACAGCAGAGATGGGAACAACACCTTAGCGCAGGGGTGTCCAAACTTGGGAACTTTAAGACTTGTGGACTTCAACTCCCAGAATTCTCCAGCTGGCTGGCTGAGGAATTCTGGGAGTTGAAGTCCACAAGTCTTAAAGTTCCCAAGTTTGGACACCCATGTCTTAGCGTGTTATAAAAGAAGCAATCCAGGGCCCCTGCAACAAAATACTAAAGTGTTGGGAAAATATTTCCTTCCTCAAGTCCCAAAGGTATTTTTTCAAGGGGCAACTAGGCTTTCTGGTTTTTCTTTGAAGATGTTTCACTTCTCATCCAAGAAGCTTCTTCAGCTCGTGACAGGGGAATGGAAGGATTTATACTCCTTGCAGACAGCTGGTCATTTGCATCCTTTTACAGAGTCATCGAGGCCACCTAGAGGTTTATCTATGTCTTCAGTGTCTCCTTCCTCAAGAAAACAGTGCAACACTTGGAAACCCATAGAAGGGTATTGTTGCGTCTTCCGAATAGTCCCACACTCTCTAGGACAAGGATCTCCAAATCTGGCAACTTTAAGACTTGTGGACTTCAGCCCCCAGAATTCCCCAGCTACGATATAAAAAAGAGTTGAGATGTTAGAAAGAGTGCAGAGAAGGGCAAAAAAGATAATTGAGGCTGAAGGCTAAAACACATGATGAACGGCTGCAGGAATTGGGTATGTTTAGTGTAATGAAAAGAAGGACTAGGAGTGACATGACAGTAGTGGTCCAATATTTGATGAGCTACCACAGACAGGGACAATATTTGAGCGGGTCAACCTATTCTCCAAAGCACCTGAAGGCAGGACAAGGAGCAACGAATGGAAACTGAACAAGGAGAGAAGTAAGGAGAAATTTTCTGACAGGGCAATTAACCAGTGGAATAAGTTGCCTCCAGAAGTTGTTGGTGCTCCAACACTGGAAGTCTTTAAGAAGAGATTGGACAACCATTTGTCTGGTATAGGGTTTTCTGCCTGAGCAGGGGATTGAAGACCTCCAAGGTCTCTTCCAACTCTTATTATTCTGTTGTTCTGTTAGTCTTAAAGTTGCCAAGTTTGGAGACACCTGCCTTTGGAGGACCAAGGAGGTCCTCAGCACAGTGTAATGGTCACTAAACAAATGGCTGTATGTTGAGAATTACCTGTAGAAGGAAAAAAACAATGGCAAAGCCACTTGGATGTGAATGAGTCCATGAGATTGATTCTCCCTTTATTTATTTAGCGTATGGCATATATATATATGGACTAGCAATGTATGTTAGCATTTCATCTAGATTAGTAGCACACAATACAGTATAAATGTTAAAAAGATCTGTGTTCAAATATCAATTTCTAGGCCATCTAACCATTGAAGCACAGCATCATTTATAATAAACAAAATCAAGTACTGGTGGGATCTACACTTTGAGGTGGGACCCTACAGTCACACTGAGTGGAGGATGCTGTGCCCCACTTATAAAGTCCCGGCAGATGTTGTATGAGGTGCAAATTCTGTTCAGGATTGTCCATTGCTAACATGGCAGTTCAAATCCTGACACATTTTGGGGGGCGTTATTTATTTGTCTTCCTATGACAGTGACCCATTTGGCTTTCTTTTGGGCATCGATGTTAAAGTTGTTGGGCTGATGTTGGGCGAGTGCCAGCGGGGGCCCCCTGGATTTGCATCTTCCTGCTGATTTTCCCCTATATCACCTTGATGTAGAATGCAGCATAGAAATAGATTAAATTTAATTTAACTGCTAGGTAATTCCCTGATCAGAACCCATACCTAGAAAGGCCCTTAGCGATGAAAGCTGGCTGAATGACTTTGGGCCTATCACACACTCGCAGTGCCTCACAGGGTTGTTGTGTGAAAAATAGAAGGGAGAGATATTAGGTATGTTCTTCACCTTGAGTTATTTATGAAAATAATAAAGGTGGGATAGTTTTTATTTTAAAAAAAACATAACCTTGCTATCCGAACACACACCAAGAGAAAGAAAGACTTTAAAAATCCCAGTTGCTCTAACAGCATTCTGCTTTCACTTGTCAGAAAGACTCTCAAAGCAGTGCTCACCAAGATTTAATGGCTCTAATAAAATCATCCAGTTGCTCCTCCAATCTCCTGGTTCTTCTAAACCTCCAAAAATTCCCATACCTCTCCTCCTGCAATTTCTTTCCATTATACACAACTCCCCTCTGCTGGTCAGCTGCAGTCCTACAATGTCAGGCATTGCTCCAACTGGATTTGATCACGGAGATTTGTTTTGAAAAATCAGTTGCTAGCAATCTAATGCTCTCACCTGTCTACCTGCTGGCTCTGTATATATGCCATTCGCCACACTGCTGACCTGCTAAGGCTCCACTGTCGGAGCTCCAGGGAAGGTGAGACAGAGGGCTCTCTTTTAAGGACCACAATCCTGCTAAATTGTGGCCTACAACAACTCAGGTAGATTCAGGACTGGTGTCTATGTCTATGGAGATTCTCAGTCATCCAGGTCATGGTTGTCCCAAAGGTGTTTTTTCAAAAGGCAACTGGAGTTTTCTTCATTTTTCCTTGAAGATGTTTCACTTCTTATCCAAGAAGCTTCTACTATATAGTCAGAACTGAAGAAGCTTCTTGGATGTGAAGTGAAATGTCTTCAAAGAAAAAAAAGTCGAGTTGTCTTTCAGGACTGGTGATATGCTGTGGAAAATGAGAGTCCAACTAGCATTATTAAGCAACTTCTTAATGCATCTGGTGCTGAATATTTCAAGAGTATGACCAAGCAGTATTGGCTAGATATTAAATTCTGCCATATCCCTGGACCAGTTTCACCTGGAGCCTATGCAGAAATGTGACAAGATTCTTATCCATTAAATCCCCAAATAAATTTTTACTCTAAGTTGCCATGGCAAGGTCCAGCCAAAATCTGGTTATTCAATTAAATAGAATAACAGTTGGAAGGGACCTTGGAGGTCTTCTAGTCCAACCCCCTAATCATTAGCAGGAGACCCTATAAACCTGTGATGGTGAACCTATGGCACACGGAGCCATGTCTGCCGGCATGCAAGCGTTCAGCTCCAGCGTGCATGCACATGCCCTCCAGCTAATTTTCGGCCTTTGAAAGGGAGGCCATTTTCACCTGGCTTCAGGAAAGCCTCTGGAGCCTGAGGAGGGCAAAAAAACGGACCCAACACACTTCTGGTAGGCACTTTGGGCCTGTTTTTCACCCTCCCCAGGCTCCGGGGCCTTCCCCCCCACCCCGAGGAAATACCAAACTCAGCTTGGAGGTGAGAAGTGGGGCCCGCGTGGGGGGGGGGGAAGGTTGTGTGCACATGTGTATGTGGGGAGGGGGACTTTGCATTATAGGTGCTGGCATGAGGTTCGCCATCACTGCTATATACAATATCAGACCAGTGGCTGTCCAGTCTCTTCTTAAAACCCTCCAGTAATGGAGCACCCACAACTTCTGAAGGCCAACCCTTCATCTGCAGAGTCTGCAAAACCAGAAAAAAGCAAAGCACAACAAAAGAAGCCAAGATTCAAACTAATGAAATTCTGCAAATGAAATTTGGGACCCAGATGGTTTCTTATGCAATAATAGCATTTTCCCCTCTCTCCTAGTAAGCACAAATACACTATCAATTTTTCACCATTATGTGAAACATCTAAACTAAACCTAGAATTAAAAATAAACATTGCTCCCATTTTGTCACTGAAGAAAATGGGTTAAGTACTTTTTACTTGCTTTATGGCCCGCGGTTCTTTGAAACGGGGCTTTCAAATTGCTGGGAATCCCTCTCTCCGCCCCTTCAAATCCCACCAAGACACATTTACTTGGATGGAGCTTCATTTTCTATTTTCCAGCCCTTTCTGGAATCCTTCCAATCGACTATGATTTCTGCCTGAGTCATTTGGCAGCTTCAAGAAAGCCGACTCGTTTGCGCATCAGTTTCAAGTCTTGTTTATGTGAGACTTCACAGAGCCTGGAGAGAACGTCCTGGCCCATCTCTGCCAGGTTGGTGTCACCCCGTTCCAAAGTTTGGGATGCAGGAGTCTTCTGCCTGTCCTAGAGCCGAAATGGACTCCCCTTGGCCTTCCAAATGTGAGTGAACTTTATTCCCATCAGCCACAGCCCAGATAGCCAAGGGTGACGAATGATGAGGGATGCAAGCCTTCCATTCCCCACCATTTGGTCAGAACTGAAGAAGCTTCTTGGATGAGAAGTGAAACGTCTTCAAAGAAAAACAAGGAAGCTCAGTTTCCTCTCGAAGAAAAGCACCTTTGGGACATTTGTTTGGTGACAGTTTGAAATTACAACCACACGAAAAAAAGTTACAACCATTTTCACAGCATCCCCCAAGGTGACACTATCAAAATTCGGACACTTGGCAACTGGCAGGTATTTATGACAGTTGCTGAGTCTCGGAGTCATAGTTTAACCCCTGCAGTGATTCACTTAACAATTGCAGAGAGAAAATTTGTAAAATGGGGCAAAGCTCCCTTAGCGACTCTCTTGCTTAGCAACAGAAATTTGGGGCTCCATTGTGGCTTTAAGTGAAGGACTACCCTGCCCTCCTGGAAAGCTCCTGCCCTCACCCTGATGGAGGAAGAATCCCTCATGTTTCCTGCCAGGCCTCCTCCAGGGAGCTCATCTGGCTTGAAGGCCAGCAGAGAGAGAGAGATTCAAGGCTCCTTGATAAGGGAGTTTATGACTGCAAACCCTGGAAAAGGGAGTGGCAGTGGATGTCCAGGGCTGGTGAAGGTCCCTGAGTTCTCCTCCTCTGGCTGGACGGGGGCAGGAAGGGCAGTGAAGTCAAAGCCCAGGGGGGAGGAGAAGGAAAGGCCGTGGGGTGTGTGGGAAGCTCAAACTTCAAAATAAGTGACCCAAACAAAAAGCTGTACACCAGTAGTCCTCTATTTACAACTACAATGGAGCCCAAAACTTTTATTACTAAGCGAGACATTTTTTAATATGTTTTGCCCCATTTTATGACTTTTCTTGCTCCAGTTGTTAAGTGAATCATTGCAGTTGTTAAGTTAGCAATATGGTTGTTAAGTGAATCTGACTTCCCCATTGGCTTTGCTTGTCAGAAGGTCGCAAAACTTGAGCATACGACCCCAGGATACTGTGACCATCATTAGTCTGAGTCAGTGGCCAACCGGCTGAAATTTGATCACATGACCATGGGGGGGCTGCAATGGTTGCGTGAAAAACTGACACAATTTTTTTCCAGTGCCGTTGTAATTCTGAATGGTCACTAAATGAACTGTTGTAAGTTGAGGACTACCTGCAATATATTGTGAGAAATATGATTGATAGACATCAGGAAAACTGATGATGCATACACTAAATTAGGGAGCTATAATTGTATATCTACACTTTCCATAACAAATGACAGTTAAGTGTTTTTTTATCATCAGGGCAACCTGGTCTACCCAAATATGGGAGGGAGCATAATGCTTCCATTTATGCTGTGTCCCATATTTGGGTAGACCAGGTTGCCTTGATAACAAAAAACACTTAATCTCTCCCCTGGTATAACCGACAAAGCTAGAAAAGCCCGTGACTTAGAGGTTAATACATTTACCTAATATGTAAGTAGCCTGGGTCCGAATCCCAGAAGGCTATGGCTAATTGATGAGAGCTAAATAGCTTGAAATAGATCTATACTAGTCTCCCTTTATTTCTTTGTCGGTAAATATAAATTTAACACAAACAACAGTTAAATATTTGTGCCCATCATGAAAATCAGATACTAGGCCCATCCAATAACCAAACTGATATGATAGAATCATAGGGCTGGAAGGGACCTTGGAGATCTCGCAGTCCAGACCCTTGCCCAAGGCAGGAGTCCTTTTGCAGCTCTGGACAGACACTGTCCAATCATTTCTTGAAAACCTCCAGTAATGAAGCATCCACAACTCTGGGAGGGAAACAGTTCCACTGATGAACTATTCTTAGGAAATTAGTGGTCAGGAAATTTCTTCTTAATCCCAGGTTGGATCTCCATTGCTTCTTATCCTGTGGCGCTTTGGAGAGGAGATTGGACTAGGTGGCCTCCAATGTCCCTCCTAATTGTTATTCCCCCTTCCCTGTGACTATTCTTGAAGTATTGGAAGATAGCTATCATGTCTCTCCTAAGCCTTCTCTTCGTTAGGCTGGACATATTTAATTCCCTTAGCTGCTCATCATACAATTTAGCCTCCAGGCCTCTAATCACCTTTATTGCTCTTCTCTGCATTCTTTCTAGGGCATCATCATCTTTTTTGTATTGTGGTGGCCAGAACGGTAGAAAGTGTTCAAAGTGTAGCGTCATTATCACCATCACACTGATATGAGTCTTCTGTTCTCGTTTTAAACAGTGAGATGAGGGGACAAAATGAGGAATCCTTAAGCTCTAGAAGTTAAGGGTTTGCAAGACAGAAATCGTGAACATTGAATAAGGTTTTTTTTTTTAAGTTGAGGTTAGCACTGAATAACAAGGAGAATAAATTCTGATGATTATCATCAAGAGATTTCTCCAAACAGACCGATTCAGACCCCAATGAGAGATGGTGCCTCTTGTCCTGAATTTGTACTCCAGGGATTGATAATGCAATCGCAGGCAGGGAGTGGGGTGGGCGTTGTGCGTCTTTTCTCACAGATGCCAACGCAAGCGGAGGCCTTGGCAGATAAATTTGGGCACAAACAACCTGCAGAGTGTAAGAAGGAGCGCATTAAGGAACAATTAAGAGGAGCAAGATTCACATGCTGAAGAATAAATGTGATGCCTTCTTTAACACAGGGATGGTGGGCGTAAAGATAACACATTCCTGATGCTGTAGAACAGTCTCTGTCAACCTTGGCAGCTGGAGGATGTGTGGATTTCAACTTCCAGAATTCCCCAGCCAGTAAGATTTTATCTGGTATCTTGCAGTCTCCAAAACATGGATGCAAAAAAGAGGGGGCCAAACTATTCTCCAAGGATAAGAATCAATGGATGGAAACTCATCAAGAAGATAAGCCACCTAGAAATAAAGAGAAATGTCCTGACAGTGACAACAATTAACCAGTAGAAGGGCTTGACTCCAGAAATTGTGGGTAATCCATCACTGGAGGCTTTTAAGGAGACTGGGCAGCCACCTATCTGAAAAGGCATAGGATCTTCTGCTTGAGCAGGGGGTTGGAGTCAGACTAGAAGACCTCCGAGGTCCCTTCCAACTCTGTTATTCTGGTAGATTGTGTGCTGTCTGGAGAATTCTGGGAGTTGAAGTTCACATTGAAACATTGCTGTAGTATAGAAAAATGCAAAGGGGAAGGCAGAGAAAGCTAGCAAGGTTTTAATACTGTGGCCACTGGTCCAGAGATCAGTGATTCAGATGTCTCAAATCACCAAGAATATAACAGATTTCCTCTCTGTGATTTTTACAGGTAAGGAAGGCACGCAGTGGATGATTCTATGAAGTTGCTCATAGTATCAACATCTGCAGGACCTACGGCTACAATTGGGACCAGAATTTCCTTTGCTAAGCAAGGTAGTACCAGAAGAACAGATTTGGAAGGGTCTTAGAGGTCTTCTAGTCCAACTCAAGCAAGAGATCTCATGCCATCCCAGACAAGTGACTGTCCAGTCTCTTCTTAAAAATCTCTGGTGATGAACTACCTACAACTTCTGAAGGCAAGCCTTCCCACTGGTTAATTGTTCTCACTGACAGGAAGTTTTTCCTTAATTCCAGGTTGCTTCTCTCCTTGATTAGTTTTCATCGTGGCGGCAGCCCCACAAATATTGGAAGACTGCTATCATGTCACCCCAGTCCTTCTTTTCACTAGAGTAGACATACCCAATTCCTGCAACATTCTTTATGTTTGAGCCTCCAGCCCCCTAATCATCTTCGATGCTTTTTTCTGTGCTTTCCAAAAACTCAACATCTTTTTGATAATATGGTGACCAAAACTGAATGCAGTATTCTAAGTATGTTCTTTCTAAATGCAGTATTCTAAGTATGTTCTTTCTAAATGCAGTATTCTAAGTATGTTCTTTCTAAGGCTTTATAAAGTGGTACTAATACTTCACTTGATTTTATTTTTGCTCTGGTTAAGCAAATAACAGCAACAGCACTTAGATTATATACTGCCTCACAGTGCTTTACAACCTTAGTCAGCATCTTGCCCCCAAACAATCTGGGTTCTCATTTTACCTATCTGGGAAGGGTGGAAGGCTGAGTCAATTGTAACTTCAGTCAGTCACCAAAGAACGGTCTTAAGCACATCAAGCAGCTATCGAAATCTGAAGAAAGTGAGCAAGGACCAAATATCAACATTTGACATTATAGGTCATAGACTTGTTTAATTTTTGAATGACCTCACCAAATTCTGCAGATGAGGAATGCATAGTGATTAGAATGCAGGATTGCAGGCTAATTATGCCGACTGCCAGGAGTTCGAGTTTCACCGGCTCAAGGTTAACTCAACCTTCATCCTTCTGAGGTTGGTAAAGTGAGGATCCAGATTGTTGGGTGTAACATCCTTACGCTGTAAACCGCTTAGAGAGAGCTGTAAAAGCACTGTGAAGCGGTATAGAAGTCCTGTGCTATTGCTACCTTCCCTGCCTTTCCCACTTTCCTTTCCTTCCTCCCTTCTTTCCCTTTTCTTCCTACAGAGCTCTGGTGGCACAGTGGTTAGACATGCAGGCTGACTCTGCCCACTGCCTGGAGTTCGATCCTGACCAGCTCAAGGTTGTCTCAGCCTTCCATCCTTCCAAGGTCGCTAAAACGAGGAACCAGATTGTTGGGGGCAATACGCTGACTCTGCAAAGCACTTTGAAATGGCATATAAGACTAAGGCTCCTACTATTTGGAACACGGTGGCAAAAGTCCCCCTTTCTGCCAAGAATGCCAGAGCCTGGGTCTCTCAACGGTGAGGTGGGTGGCGCAGAAATTTAATAAACGGCATTCAGCCAAATGAGAGGCCTTTAACATGGCAACGTTGAACCTGCACAAGATAAAAATGCCACGTTTTGTGCAGAAACTGCTTCTTTTGAGCTGAAGGTGGCACATAGCCAAGTGGTTCCAAAGTTTTCAGCTGAAAAACATAAGACTACAGGTTGTCCTTGGTCTACAATCATTCATTTAGTGACCGAAATTACAACAGTACTGAAATTTTTTTACTTATGACCGCTTCCCCCCTTTATGATGATTCCATCTTCCCCATGGTCACGACCAAAATCCACTTGGCAACTGGTTCATATTTATGATTGTCGCATTGTCCCAGGATCACGTGATCCCCTTGTGGGGCCTTTCTGAGAAGCGAAACCAATGGGGAAGCCAGACTCACTTAACAACTGCAATGAGAGAGATCATCAAGTGGGTCAGCTCTCACTTGCCTTGCTTTGCAATGGAAATTTGGGGCTCAATTTTGGTCATAAAACAAGGACTCCCTGTTATCTATTTCTCTTCTCACCCGATCTTGTCACAGCTCCTCAAGGCTTCCATCTGGGGTCAAGCAGAGCTGGAGTGAAACCTCCTGTTTCCACGAGATTTTAAACTTGAGAGCCACAGAAGTGCATCCTCAGCATTAACCCTGTTTGCAAGCATCTGATCTTGTCTTCACCCTCCCATTTGCCCAGGCCATTAGAGCCAAGGAAGAGGCTTGTGCGTGTTGTGTGTGTGTTGTCTGGACTGCTCTGCTGCAAGAGAGGGTTCTCTGGCCATTCGTAAACTTCACCCAGGAACCACCTGCAGAAAATCCCTCCGCTCTCAAAGGACGCATTATTGACATGAGGGATACATGAACACACTAAGATATGACATACATCACATCTATCAGGCAAGAGAGACATTCACCGCACGGTGGCCGATTCTACGGTTGCTTTGGCATTGGAGCATACAAGGCGCTGTTGACACAGGTAGCAGGTTCCCCCGGTCCTTCTGGGCTGCCACCTGGTTAGGAGGCTTAGAGTACAGGCTCCTTGATCAGCAGTCAGCCAGATTGCAAGGTCATCGATTGGCCTGATCTGGGTTCAGAAACCCGAAGTGGCTTTTCTTCTCATAAAAGGCTGTACAGATAGGCCTTCACTTACAACAGTTTGTTTAGTGACCGTTCAAAGTTACAACAGCACTGGAAAAAAGTGGCTTATGACCATTTATCACACTTATGACTGTTGCAGCTTCCGGGGTGAGTGTGGGGGTGTCACGTGTTCCCCTTTTGCAACTTTCTGGCAAGCAAAGTCAATGGGGAAGCCAGATTCATTTAACAACCGTGTTACTAACTTAACAACTGCAATGATTCACTTAACAACTGTGGCAAGAAAGGTTGTAAAATGGGGCAAAACTCACTTAAATGTCTCATTTAGCAACATAAATGCTGGTCTCAATTGTGGTAAAGACAGACTAACTGTACATTGGGATGTTTTAAGCAGACACCAAGAGATGCATGTATGAGAATTGTGATTAAAGACTTACTAGCATTACATAAAATGTGAACATCAACGATGACCAAAATGCCCAAGAATTATGGGATTCAAGATTTTCTACATGCCATTATTTTTATGACATGAAGCCTTGTCTTTCCAAACCTGACATAGTCCAAGAATTCACAACCAGTTACCCAGAGATCCTGGGGGCATCAAACTGGGGAAAGCTGAAGGCTACAAAATGTTGATTTAAAAAAAACGATGGTTACCCAATTCAACAATAGATAGAATACATCATGATTAACTCCTTATTTGCAAATGTCTATAAAAATCCTAAGAACCCAATAACTTACAGCACTAGCAGAATTGTTGTTCTTCAGGAAAGCTCCTTAGGATTTTGTGCACTACTCTTCCTCAGAGTAACAGACTTTTTCTGCAAGGTCCTTCTAACAATTTACCTACCCACACCCAAAAGGGGCTGGGGCTGGAGGTAAGAAATCCCATTTTTAATGATAAATCTGTTCAGGAGCTTTCACCAAAGCCATGGAAATCTGCCCTAGTTATAAAAATAGCAGTGGGAGACTGAGTCAACAGAATCATGAGGGAAGAAACAACCCTTGCTGAGAAAGGAAGATTTTTTTAAAAAAGAGCCTTGAATTTTGGACTTCTTCCTCTGTTTTGCTCCCTGGGGTTGTGGCAAAAGTTCCCATCTTTGATTTCAGCTGGCCTCAGAGATCTGTTTGGAGACTTGGTAGAACATCCGCAAAACCTGATTACTACGGAGTCATCAGGAAAACAGCCTAGATGTTAATGGCCACCCCACTTCCGTTGTAGATTTCCATAAAGTTGTTGAGTGTGACTTACAAAGGACTTTTCATTTTCAAAAGGCGAGTCTGATAAACCATACATCACAAAGAGCGTATGTTTCAGTTTGGATTCTGCAGGCTCTGCACATCCATCCACACTGTGGTCTTTCAAGCACAATTTAGACCAGCATGGCTGATTGAAGTCCACAAGTCTTAAAGTTGCCAGGTTTGGAGACCCCTGTATGCAAACACAGCCTGTTACTTTAACCATCGCTTAACGTAAGAATTTTGATAGACTTTTGTGGCATAAGGCAGCCTCTCCTCTTCCACAGGATTGAGACTGAGGCTGGGAATTCTGGAAGCTACAGTCCCAACACATTTCAGGAGGTGCCATATTGGAAAATGGTCAAATAGGTTACTAAATATGTTGCCATAAAGAACAGTAGAAAAGGATAGCAGTGTTTGGGCTTTTCAGTGTGAGAAGAGATGCACGATTAAGGGGAGCTTGTACAACAGAGGTTTTAAGAAAACTGTAAGACAACCAAAACCAAGAGAATTATACTGATGCAGGCCAAGTCCCTAAACATCTTCAGTGCTAGTAGGAAGTGGAGTTTTCTCTCCGTTTACATACAACGGTTGGAAGGGTTGTAATTGTTCATACTGAAATGTACATAAACAGAGTGCAAACCCCACTCCCTTCTAGCACTGATAATATTACCTAGTTGGGTCAATGTCTGCAAGAAAACCACCAAGCTCAGAGAGCATCAAGGACCCTACAGTTCAGCCCGAGCGACCAATATTCTCTTCTGTTGAGTTCCTAAAGTCAGCCTAAACTTCCATGCCTACTTTATTAAAATGGAGGCAGAAAGAACAAAAAGTCAAAACTATGGAAAGTTTGTTAGCTTTTTCTACACATAGAACCAAGACTTCCTAGTATGATCCTTTCCCCATTAGGGGCAGGGGATGTAGAAAGCAAGTAGCAGTTTACAGCCTTTGAACAACCTGAGGCCGTCTCAAGCAACCAAGAAGCAAAAATTGGGTCCTATAGAGGGGAGTCATCTTTATGCCAAGGAAAAAAAGGTAATCAAATCATGAGCTTCACTGAATCTTCAAGGATCCAATTAGGGTGTAACTAAAGCAACAGCAGAGATCCCATGTTCAATGCAAGTTTTGAAACAAATAGATCACATTTCTGAATGTCCTACAGATTTACCAGTTATTACCATCAAAGCTTAAAACTTAAACATCCTAATAAGTTTGCAATTATTTAACTGCACGTTCAAATTTAAAAAAAAAAACACTTAAAATGCTTTGTAAGAATATTCATTTGAGAAACAGAAACAACACTGATATGAATTACAATCCAATTTTTGAGGCAGTAGAAGAGGGAGAAAATGTGCTGCAATTCTTAACTAGGCACAGCAGAAAGTGCTTCATGTATTTTTTTAATATCCAATGAAAAATCATTTCTTTGTATATCATTAGCAGAAGATAAAAACGGTTGCAAAATCTATAAGCAAAAGCACAATTTATTTACTCAATAAAAATTATTCCTAGGATATATACAGCATAGAAGAAACAATCTGATGTGTTTCCAAGCAGTTGCCTTAAGACTAATTGATGAATTCGTAAGATTTAATTTGATAAACTACTTGCTTGGGAGGGAGGGGGAATCCCAGTACGTTTTATTCAAAGAGCTTCTCTTCCACCTCTAAGCAAGGAATTAAACTTTCAGAGACACAACTTTTAAAACATCCCAATTAAAAATATACAAGTCACTAGAAAGAAGTTTTGCTGAAAGCCACAAATGCCTGATGCACAGTGGTTAGAAATATGGTGCACAAAGAGTATCTGCGTTCAGAGCAAGGTGGAGAATAAGCAGATTTCACAGTGCCCAAAAAAACCCACAACCAGCTACCTTTGCAAAGCTGGGATCACAGAAGGCCCAGCAACGTGCACTGGAGAACTGAATCACACTTATCCCATTCAATTCAGTTACATTGCTTAACAACCTGCGGGGCCCTTAGCTAACCACAATGATTTGGATTTGCACTACACACCGAGCCATGAAGCAGCCAGCAATCACATTTTGCTCGGGTGTGTCGTGCAGTGCAATGTGTTGTACAACCTGACTTTACACATAATGTGTTCATCATGAAAATTTGTACTGGGAAAGCTCAGGTGAGCGAAGCTGCTGTTGCAGCAGCAAATGTGCCAGAAAGAGCTCTGCAGCCAAACTATGGAAGCATCTCGTGCCTCAGAGGCTGCAGAGGACTTGCTCAGCTCAGTTGTCTTAATTCCCAATGTTTCCTCCCACCCAAAAAATAATAACAACAAAAACAACAATAATAAAATAATAATAAAATAAAATAATAATAATAATAAATACTGATGAAAACTGGGCTCTTTGCCATGAGGCTTGCCCAAGGTGGAGGACCACACCATGTGCTCTTGTGGCTAAACACAGTGGAGGGTTAAATTCTGAAAATGTTTGCACAAAAGCGCAGTGGAAAAGTCACTGACCTGTACAAAAAGCTTTTACTGTTTTTAAAACAAAAGTGTTTATTTAAACAAGCATAAGCAATTAATTAAGATATTTCCACAGCAAGATAAATATCCCAGTTAAACTATCAGGTCATTCTATGGCGTTCCATAGTGTTGGGCTTAAGACAGCTGTACAGTGGGAGGGAGGGGCTCAGGTTAGTGTTATTTACATTACCATATTCAATACCCTATACAAGAAAGGAGCTAAAATCAGACGTGGGAGGTGACTTTCTGCCAGGGGAGCGGAGTTGTTTCGCTTTCATCCACAGGCTGCATACGGCTAAATGACTCCAGTTAGTCGAGGCCTCCAGCATTCAACACACATTGGGGTCAGGTGGGACCAAGAACTTGATTTGTGTTGAAAAACTGAAGTATACAACAGCCAAGTGTCTTTGGGCAAATATAGTTTTCTCTTTTCTTTTTTAATTGACAACACAAACCTGGTCTTATTTTAGGAACCCTAATTGAGAAGGTTTTGCTCTTTTTTTAAAAAAAGAAAAAAGAAATTCCATTTCATAAGAGGAAATCACACTATTCTTTGTTTTGTATTTATAACCACCACACAAAAAGTGGCCGTTGCAAGCAGCGTCTTGCCCATCGCTCCCTCATCACGTAATCAGCTGAAAGGATACCGCTGTGGCTTAGACAACACTCTCCCGGTTAGCCGAAGCCAGGACGGCTCGGCGGCAAATTGGGCAAGTGGAATTTTCAGATAGCCAGCGATCTATGCAGTGCACGTGATACTCGTGGGAGCAAGGTAGTTTTCTAAGCTTATTCCCCTCGGTGTATTCGGTGATACAAACACTACAGGTTTTCAGAGCGTCGCTCTCGCCAAAATTCCTCATGGCGAGGTTGTCAATTTGTTCTTTGGTGAGTCCTCTGGGCTGGTCATCGTCTTCTTCATTGAGCAGGAAAAACTGGGCCAAGCTAAGGAATGGCAAGGAACCACTTTCTTCAAAAGTAACGGAGCCCCTTGTGTTCCGCCCCTCCCGTCTTGGGCCGGCTGTGGGGCCCCCTTCAGGGCTGCCTTCATAGGCCTCTCCCAATCCAGCCTCAGGAGCTTCAGGGATCAAGTGGCCATTTCCACTGCCCCCTCCGGGCTGGGGCTCTGCCGTCTCCACATTCGGGGCTGGTGCCGAGCCCCCGGGATCGGCGTCGCTATCGCTGTACATGAAGTAACTGAGCTCACCAAAGCCAGTCATGATTTGTCTTAACATGGTTTGAATGGCAACTGAGGTGGTCTCGCTCAGGCCTGTGTTCAGGATTCTGCGAATGGGAATCCTAATGGTGCTAACATAAGTTCTCACCCCCGCCCTTTCCGAGCGTGAAAAGGTACGTCTAAATCCCCCTCGCTCACTTTCATAAGTGACTGTATTGTTTGGCGTCTGGGACCTGGATCGAGTTCGGTTGGCTATGCTGTCTCTCTGCCTGTATTCTCCCGGACGAACCCGTCTCACTTGCAGGTCAAGCACTATGGTCGGGGGTCTCTGTCCAGGGGCTGGGGGCTCCGCACTGCCAGTCGTTTCTGAAGAACTCACTGCCTGAGGGACAGGCCTGGCTTCAGAGGTCGAAAAGAGAACAGTATTTTCAGCAGGCGCCTCAGAATTTGTGGCATGTTGACGTATGATCATATGCTGCCTTGTTCTAGAACTTCCTTCTGCTTCAGCGACCAAGGGAAGATCCGGGGTTTGAGAAGATGTATTGTGATGTATCCTGCGAGGAGATCCACTCACTGGATTAAGAGGGGATCTACTTCTATCAGTCCTTGCCCGTGTTCTTCGTTGTTCAGGGCTTCGGCTTCTTGACCTTCTCTGGCCTCTCTGAAGCGAGATGTCTTCACTCAGTTCTTCGGGATAACTCATTTCTGAGTCAGGCTGCCTGGCCACGGGAGGAGAGGAGCTCGGCCTTACAACTGGGGGAGAGGCTGATCTCGAAGTCTCAGTGTCACTTTGGCTGTTTTCTAGGTCCTCCCCAGGGGGGGTTTCTACGGGTGGCTCCCCCTCGGCTTCTGTACTTGGGTTCCCATTATTGCGGTTGACGTTTATCTCCAAACTAAATCTGAAATCTCCACTGTTTGGATTAGTCCGGCTTACTGCTCTCCACGACTGGTTGCCTCTCTGCCCACTTCGTGTCGTATTCCCCGTTTGCCGAACTGAATTAAGCCAATCTATTATGGAATCGCCATTAGACACATCTTCTGTGGACTCGGAACCTGTCAAATAAAAGTAACTGCTATAGTTAGGTGGCTGGTATAATTCTGGGCTAAATATTTTCTCCAAACCTTTTACAAGTTATGATTTTATAAATACGTTCCTTGGCCACAGAGCAAATATTTATTCTTCTAACTTTTGGACACCACAATTGTTTAACTCACCATATCTTCCTAAATTAATCACAGCAATATCTATGGGATAAATTAATTACACCACCTTTAATGGACTGTACCATCAAATAATTATTTGTCCAGTATTGAACACCTGAGCAAATCCGTCAAGATGACTGTTTTATAAAGGTCAGGAAATAAGATAATGGATTGTGATACTTTGAATGAATTCCATTCTTTAAATTGGAACATTTGTAACCAATGATGTGCCAGGCAATCGTTTATCCATGCAATACTGCATAAGCCCAGCATGTAGTTTCATCCAGACTGCTTCTACAATATTAATACATCAAGGCCACACACTTGGCCAGAGAGATTTGAGCCCCGCTGGTTCAGGCAAGGTATCAGATAGGCACGTGCAGTTATCACGGGTAAAGCAGGCCTGCTTTGAATA
Source organism: Thamnophis sirtalis (assembly GCF_051295495.1). Taxonomy (NCBI): domain Eukaryota; kingdom Metazoa; phylum Chordata; class Lepidosauria; order Squamata; family Natricidae; genus Thamnophis; species Thamnophis sirtalis. The sequence goes on from NW_028261393.1 coordinate 35,050,007, forward strand.
AATTCGCAGCACACCTCTTCCCCCCTCTCTCTTAAGCCAGGAACAAAGGAGAAAAAGTACAGAGAACAATCTGTAGAAGCCATTTCAAAGGAGGTGAATACAGAAGCTCTAGAAACTGCACCACAACAGAAGTCAGAGGCCCAAAAGGAGCACAATGCCTAAATTCAAATAGCTCCTTTTGTAAGTCATTTGGTGAGCAATCTGACTATTACCATAGGAACCTTAGAAGAACACTGCGTACCTCTGCTGTCTTCAGTGTGCTGCTGGGGTGGGCCTTCCTTAATTTGCTGCAGCCTTCTTAGCAGCTCTTCTTCCGTAATTTCACCTGAGGAAACAATGGGCAGGTGTTCCTGAGAAAGTCATTCACACTCATGTGCAGCCAACACTAGGGGAACCAAAGCAGAGATGGGTTTACCAAGATTACTATTAATTTGTCTCTAACATTGGGATTGTATTTTCATTTAAAGAGATGGGTGGACATATGGCAATATTCCCAACCATCCTACTCTGAAAAGTTACTATACAGGGCCCAAGAAGAGAAAAGAGAAAAGAACATGGAGAGACGGAGGGAGCAGGCACTCTAGGAGGCAGAAATTTGGCTTGCCTACTTCTGCCTGGGAAAAGAACAGAGCAAACCTTCTGCTCAACACTGCATGTACAATGAAGAGCAGAAGGGCAAGAAATCAGAACTGCAATGCTTAAGATGCAAGGAAATGAACGGACGGTCGTTTATAAAATAAACAAAATATTTTTAAGGGAGATCTGTATTAAAGAGCATGAAAAATATTGAATTACATCTACAGAGAGATCAAAATAGCAAAAAAAGGGGGGGAAATGATCTTATCTCAGCTGCTGAGGGGAAACAGGGGAAGAGATCAAGAAACGTTTGCCCAATAAACAAAATAGAGCTTTAACATTATAAAATATAAAGCTATCCCTATGGTCAAATTCAGATCACTTGCTATTGATGCCCACTACAGAGTTACCTATTATGTGGGAATGTCAAATATAAGTTTATTGGGTAAGAAATTCCAGATACCATTGTTCTTGGAATAAACTCATTTGTTATATTAGTAAGCCATTCTTTACCGAATGTGTCCTCATGGAAAGACTGAACCATCAATAGACTTCATCTGTTAACTAAGAGAGTGAACATCTGAGCATTTCTAGAGGATTTTCTTTCAAGAGAATCATTCTATAAACTTTGCTTTCATATTGCAATTTTTCTTCAAGAGAAATGAATGGCTTAAAAAAAAACTATTTTATTCATTTATTTCCATTTCTACCGTGTTTCCCCAAAACTACAACATGTCCTGATAAGGCCATGCCATATTTTTCCTGTGGGCAAAAATATATGTCCTCCCCCAATAAGGCCCCTGGACAACCCCCCCCCTCCAGCCAGGCAGAGCGCCACTTACCAACCTAGCGATATCCCGAAGGTGCCAAGCCACAGGAGCCGGGGGGGGAGGGGGAGAGCAAAGGCACTCACATTGCTTGCTGCCTTGGGGATATTACTGGGTCAGTGAGTGGCGCTCTGCCTGGCTAGAAAGGGTGGGGGTGCCAGGCGGCTGCTCGTGAGCGTGGTCAACTCATAGCTGCTGTGTTGTGCTGCTGTGACAGCATAACGCAGCCGTTTGCCCCTGAGGCTGTGCCTGGCTCTTCAGGCGCCTGCTCGCAAGAGAGCAGCCACCGAGCAACCCCAAACCAATAAGCCCCTCCCTTATAAGGCCCAAGCAACATTGGGGGGGGGGGGGTTCAAAAGAAAATAAGACCGTCTTATTTTCAGGGAAACACAGTATCACCACCCAACTCAAACAAATATTGAGTGGTGACCAACTGTACAACAATTAAAATGGGGGAGCTTCGTCACTGGAGGTTTTCAGGAAGAAACTGGACTGTCATTTATCAGAAATGGTGTAGGGTCTCCTGCTTGGGTGGGGGGGTTGGACTAGATGACCTACAAGATTCCTTGCAACTGTTAATCTGTTAAATAACAATTACAATAATTTCTTCTGCCAAGTGGGAAAGAATAAAAGAACGATTTGACATGTGGTTTTTAAGAGAGTAATAGAGATCTGAATTTTGTAGTTGTATTTATTGCAGAGATCAAAATCTTTGTGAAATCAATATTGTAGGTACCTGGGATCCTGCATGCAAAATATGCGTGTAATCCCTTATCCTCCAAAGCACCTGAGGGCAGTACACGAAGCAATGGGTAGAAGCTCATTAAAGAGACCCAACCTGGAACTAAGGAGAAGCTTCCTGACAGTGAGAACAATTAATTAATGAAACAACTTGCTTCCCAGCGTTCTGATGGCTTCCTCACTGGAGGTTTTCAAGAAAAGGTTAGAGAGACATTTGCCAGGTCTCCAGCCTTTGGCAGGGGGTTGGACTAGAAGACCTCCAAGGTCCCTTCCAGATCTATGATTCTATGGCAACTATCAGGAAAATAAATAACTGCTGGATTAAGAGCAGAACAGCAAGATTCTTACTGTCTGAATGGCAAGCTAAGAAAGCAGCATACCAGGAGTGCCTAGTAAGTTGTTATCTCTCATCAGCCTGTAATCTTCTTCACTCAGATTATTTACAAAGTGATAGAAAGCTTCTTCTCGGTCCAACCGGTCCAGCTGACTCCGGCGCTGAGCTTCCGACTGATTGATATTTCCTTTATTATTAGCCTCTGAGCTTTCCATGTTGATAAAAGTAGAAAATAGTTCTAAAAATAAAAAATAAAAAAAATGATCAGCCAATTTTGGGGAGGGGATGTTTAAACTCCTTACTCCATATAGCTAAACTTCAGTGAAGAATGTATACATATATTTTGTCATTCTACAGGAACACAGAAAAACTTCAGAATCAAATTGTGATTAAAAAGAGAACACCTGTCCACAAAGATTATGCATTATAATATTGATATATTATTTGAATCTTCTGTTTACTTTTACACTGTTATCTGTAATCAGTAAAGTTTTAATGTCTGTATAAACAGTGTAAAAATGCCTAAAACTGTAGCAATTTCAGAAATCAGAGGAAAAGCTGGGCATATTTTCTAATCCTCCAAGGAGGGGGGAAGGGTGTCTGCAACTAGACAGCCTGATTATAAGAACAGGCTGGGCATGCCAGGCAGAATAGAGGCATCACCTGGCACCATGACAGACCAGAGTGTAACTGGGGCCCAGTCCTGGGGAAAAGCTCTTCCCTGACACAAATGTATGGCCACCTACTTCTGTGAACAGGCCAACAAGGAGGATAAGCATCAGGAGGAATGGCCTTCTCTGAAATCTAAGTCAAGAGTAAGTGGTGCTGCAATCAAGAGAACCCATCAAACCATGCAAAAACACGCATACATATGAATGCAGCATTCTATACACCCCAAGGATGGGCAAGAACTTCAAGTCTGAAGCTGAAAGTGAGTGTTACCTAGCTACTACCCACTACAATGGGGATACCAGCAGGAGGAAAGGCAATAAATTCTGAGAACATCCCCAATACCTTTTCAAATATCACCCTCCTGTCCCTACTACATACAATGCCATGAATTAGCTGCAAAGCACTTCTTTTAAAGTAGAACAATGCATACCTTATCAAGGAGACGTTAGAGGTAACATGATTTAAGGCATTAAACTTCATGAAGACGATAGCAAGGATGATCAATCATCCAATATGGTGGAAGACGATAGTCTGCATGTTCTCCACCTCATTCCACCAGTTTATTATTTATATTTTTTTATTTCTGAATTGCTCATCTCCCTTGGAGACCTAGTTTATCTAGATCTTCTATTACTTTTAGCATAAATGGTGCACTTGCTTTATCACTTATTCAGAAAAAACAATCTGCTGTAAATAGATTTCATCCCAAACATTAACTCCGTTACCACCACCTATTCCACTGATAAAGTACATGTGTTTTATATTTTTTCCCTCAATGCACAAAGAGGTAAAGAGAATATAGCACCCAGGCACAGTAGGCTTTAATTCTAAAGTATTGGCCCTCACGTCTCGGAAGAGGTGGCTAGTAATAAGGTGTGACGAATAATCATTTGAGCAGATAATCTCAACTATGACTTTGTGGTCAAAGGCAGACAGGTCAAATGAAGTCAAGAGCAATTTGACAGCAATAGCTCTGTGCCTAAATTAACTCCATTTAATCATGCAAGGAGATCTTAGTATGAGACAGACCAATATCTATACTTATAAGATCATCACAATGACTGAAGTCTGCCTCTAGTTTTCTTAACTGCTTTCACTGAGTGTGGAGAAGAGGATGCTACACAGCATCAGGTTAAATTAAGACTAACCTAGTGTTTCTCAACCTTGGCAGCTTAAAGATATTTGAACTTCAATTCCTAGAATTCTCCAGGCAGCTCTGAGAATTGAAGTTCACACATCTTCAAGGTGCCAAGATTGAGAAACAATGGACTAACCGAAGACTAGATTTCTCCGGGTATTCCAATCCACATGTTGTTAAAGACACACAACTGTGTCTCCTGAGCTTTCAGTTATCCACGTAACCTCAGATACCGCTAGGCTGAGCTATATTCTGCGTTTGGTACTTAACTAAAAAGGTCCTGGGAAAGTCAGATTTAAAACTAGCAGAGCTATGGCAGCCTCAAATCACGAACCAGAATTAGGTTCCACTATAGCATAATTCTCATCAGCCGTAAGCATGTTTTTGCATGTCCAACCTGCATTATCTACCTGATAATACAGGTAGCCCTCGACTTACAATCACAATTGAGCCCAAAATTTCTGTTAAGTGAATTTTGCCCCATTTTACGTCCTTTCTTGCTAGAGTTGTTAAATGAATCACTGCAGTTCTTAAGTCAGTAACAGTTGTTTGAATGAATCTGGATTCCCCATTGACTTTGCTGGTCAGAAGGCAGCAAAAGAGGATAGTGCAATCTTCATAAATGTGGGTCAGTTGCCAATCATCTGAGTTTTGATCACATGACCACAGGGAGGCTGCACCGGTCCCAAGTGTGAAAAAGTTCAAGTCAGTTTTTTTCAGTGCCAGTGTAACTTTGGTCACTAAACGAACTGTTGTAAGTCGAGGATTACCTATATGAGACTCGCTCACCAGCCAATAACCTGAACAATTGTTATCTTTTTTACAGCATATCACTTATGCCTGGATTCTAGCTGGATGGAGCAATTTGTGTTCCTTAGGATGAATCTCCCGTGTCAACATCCGGACCACCGGCAGTTGCTTGGCTACCTGCCAGAAGAGGGAGACATCAACTCACCTGGATCATACACATAACCAGCCATTTGCTCATCTAATGAATCACCCTGCAATGAATCCTTAATCATGGCATCCAAGATGAGCCAATTGGGTGTTCGGGTTCTACTATAGAAGTGGCAAGAGGCCTGCGGTTATTTGTTTTGGCTCACAAACAAGACTACTAAAAGAAAAGCAAGTCATGGCCTATGGGTACAATAGGAGCATGCAAAATATTCTGAGCTTAAAATGTCCCTATCTCAGTACATAGGACCTTTCGGCTTGTGTTCCAGAGTTCTATCCCAAGCTTCAATCAAAATAAGGAATTTTATAGCACTTTGAGCTCCCTATCTCATCTTTTTTTAAAAACCCCAGTAGATTAGCCAATAAAGCAGCAGGTATTGGTCTTCTTCCTATGGTAGCATCACTGGCTAGGAGTATTTGGGTGAAGGATGAGATGGGGGCAAGAAAGTTCAGAAAACCATTCTGGATGTAAGATTAGCTCTATTTTCTTCTATAATTTGGGTGGTAAGAAATTCTCAGCTTGGATAACTATAAAAACTGGGAATCATTGAAGGGCAGAGACATGTTCCCATTCTTTTTTGTAACAGAAGCCCTCAACACTTTGGGGCCAGGAGCTGGTTCCGTGGAGGGCAGTTTTTCCACAGACCAGAAGGCATGGCTCCGTGAGCTGCCTACATCCCACACATGCGCAGATGGGGTTTCATTCACTTTCTTGGATCAGTTCCTGGCGGGCTGCGGGCTGGGGCCTGTCTGCAGCCCAGAGGTTTGGGATCCCTGCTCTATAACATAAGGTGTTATAAATTTGGTTCTGGCAAATAATGGATATTTAAATTAATAGAATTTGGGGGGGGGTATTTTTTCCTATTTGATACACATTTTTTTAATACTATGATGCTTTTGGAACATCTACATGCCAAATGACAAATAGGCCAAACTTAAACTGATATTTTTTACTCTCAGAATTACTCGAACAACAAAATAAACATTAGAAGCTTGTTCGAGGCACACGTACAAAGACCCTGCTCAGGCAGGAAACCTTATACTATTTTCAGATAAATAATTGTCCAATCTCTTCTACAAGTCTCCCATGCTGGAGCATTCACAACTTCTGAAGGCAAGCCATTCCAGTGGTTAATTATTCTGTCAGGAAATTTCTCCTTAGTTCTAGCTTGCTTCTCCCCTTGGTAAGTTTCCATCCATTGTTTTTCATCTTGCCCTCTGGTGCTTTGGAAAATAGGTTGACCTCTTCTTTGAGATGGTCCCATAAATATTGGAACACTGCTATCATGTGTCCCCTAGTCCTTCTTTTCACTAAACATACCCAATTCTGCAACTGTTCTTTGTACGTTTTAGCCTCCCGCCTCCCAATCATCCTTGTTGCTCTTCTCTGCACTCTTTCCAGAGTCTCAACATCCTTTTTATATTGTGACCACCAAAATTGGATGCAGTATTCCCAGTGTTTCAATAAGACTTTATAAAACAGTACTAATACTTCATGTGATCTTTATTCTATCCTTCTATTAATGCAACCTAGGATTGCAAGGCCTTTTTTTGGCTTCTGCCACACATTGCTGGCTCATATGTAAGTGATTGTACACTTGGATTCCAAGATCTCTCACAGTTACCGCTACTGAACCAAGTTCCAACTAATCTGTACCAGTATATTCAGTTATGCTTTCCTAAGTGTAGAACTGTAAAGTGTAAATATCCCTCTACTGAATTTCTTTTTGTTAGATAATTGACAATGCATCACATACATATGCTCATTTGGACTTAGGAACAAAACAAATTTAGAAACAGCTTCTTAGAATGCTGAAGAGTACTGTCTGTATTGCAAAGATCTGAAATCTAAGAAAACTGTCGTGTTCCCTTTTAACAAGATTATTACTTGCCATGTTTCAACAACAGTACCTGGAACTGAAGCATTATCCTTTCAACATTTTTTTGCCACTAACAATATATTGTTTTTAATGTCTTCTTTTAGTAATGTACTACATTTTGGGAGAAGACTAGAACCAACCAGAATTTAAATGGGTGTATCCAGACTTGGGAAACTCAGGTATGGAAACAAAATGTAGACTGAGAAGGTAGTTTTGAGCAGGACTATTCTAAGTTCCAGAAAGCATTAGTGGAAGTTTTCGATGCCAAAGAAAGAAGATGAGAAGACAAACACCTTGGGTTCTTGAACACTAATAACTTAAACTTTTCCTGAGAATTAGGTGGATTAAAATAGGCTAAAACCTTAGAATTAAACTTACAGAGTGAATTTTCTTAAAAAAAATTCCCTCCAAATTCATCTTTCCCAGTAGCTGAATTTCCCAAAGCCCAGTCATAAACCCCAAATCTGTTATCCTGTGATGCCTAAAACATTTACTCCAATCTGATGAAGAGGAAGGAAGAAAAATGACTTTTATAAGTCCCATCGCTAACCAGGGAAGACTTTGAAAGCCTGACTTCATTTGATGTAGGATGTCCTTATGTTCACCCTACTTCTCTACTCCCAATAAACGAGTCCTTAGTGTTTAGGTGGTGTTTCGACTTTAGGTAGAGTTTGTTATGCATTAATAATTCCCCCCAAACTCAAGTATTCTAAACAGATTATAAAATCGCTTATAGGCATTAAAATAATTAGCAGAAAAATAGATAGGAAAAGTCTTCTATGACTGAACCATACTTTGAAAAGAAGAGTCAGTGGCAGTCTACACCAGGACTAAAATATACATTTTGGAATTTGGGGATGTGCATGTTAAGATTTGAACCAAAATGTAGGTATTCCAGGCTGAAGGATTCCTTGGCAAGAGTAAGGATGGATCCCTGGGATAGCAGCTGTGAATGAGGGACAAGAGGTTATGGAGAAGCTTGGTGTGAGGACAAGCAAGTGGGATATACTGTACTAACATTGCAGCTTGTTCCATTCTGCAGTGACCACCTGTGGCAAGGAAAGCCACATAAATGGCAGTGATGGGCAACACCCAAGCCATGTCCTACCTATACTAGCTCATCTAAACAGTTCAGATTTCTCTAGGTTCAGGGCAAGCACCTTTTCTCATTTCAGGCACATCCTTATGGAAGAAAAATTAGAATAGAAAATAAAAGCTGTTGTCTGCTTTAATACAGGCATTATTAAGTGCTTGGTGAAAAGGGAATCTTGGGCTGAGGGTGAAAAGACATTAGTACAGGAGCTAATTTTGAATTCTTATGAGGGAAGCATTCCTTAAGCAAAGTCTTCTTCCCTATAACCACACACCTAACTTGTCTTTGTGAAGACATCTGGAAGGCTTCCGAGAATAACTGAAGAGACAAATACGAAGCAAGGAGCTAATCTCTGCAAACCGCATTATAAAATCAGGATCCAATTATCTAGTAATTGAACTAGATTTAAAAAGAGCTCATAAAACAGGGGGGAAAGCTTCTACAAATCACAGGCCTTTTTCTAGATTGAGATAAATGTAATAGCATTGTAATGTAGCTTAGTGAATGCAGGATCCACTGATTAAATTATAATGTTCAATTCTATCAGCAAAACTGAATGAAGAGTTTTTCAATATATAGTAATGCTTGGCAGACAATCAGACATTTGCCTTTCAGATGAGCCACTGTAACTGTTCTTTAAATTAAATGGAGCTAATGATTAGTGCCTAGAGAACCATATCGTAAGAGGCCTCTTGCTTTCATCCAAATGGCTAAGCAGAAAAAACAGATTATTTGAAATTTACAATTGGAAGGAGGGAGGGAGGGAGTTAATATGTCATCTTCTGGATATTGTACATGCAACAGAAATAGGATTTTAAGAACTTATAACAAATATTAAGATTAGGTCTGGAAAAACTTGGGCCTCCAATCTCTCCTCCAACCTAATTTGTATAGGAAGATCATGTATAGGAAGAAATGTTCAGACATTTTTGAAGAGTCATTTCTGAGTAGAAAAGCATTCATTTTATCTTTGTTGATGTTGCAAGGTATATAACTAAGTCCTGGAGGTCAATAATGTTGAAAAAGAAAGAGGCATTGCATCTCTTCTCCAAAACTCAATACCACATGTAGCAAGTTGAGAATTTTGATATTTCTTTCATTTTGGAACGTTCTGAAGTTTTTATATAAAAGATAAATTTTGTATTATGATTCAACGGTCCATGTTAGAGCAACATCTTTGGTACGGCTTGCAATTCTGGGTGAAATTGAGCATGTTCTCCACCTCATTCCCCCTACTGTTATGCTGAAATGTGTTGTTGCTGTTTAAATACCAATTTCACTACAGGTGGACCTCAACTTATGACCACAATTGAGCTCAAAATCTGTTGCTAAATGAGAATTTGTTAAGTGAACTTTGCCTCATTTTATGACCTTTCTTGCCACAGATAAGTGAATCAGTGCAGTTGTGTTAGTAACATGGATGCTAAGCGAATTTGGCTTCCCTATTGACTTTGCATGTCAGAAGGTCACAAAAGGGGACCACATGACCCCGGGACACTGCAACCGTCATAACTATAAGCCAGTTACCCAGCACCTGAGTTTTGATCATGTGACTGGGGAGGGGGTGCCGCAACAGTTGCAAATTTGAAAAACAATCATAACTCACTTTTTAAAGTACTGTTGTTTAGTGACTTCAGAAGGTCACTAAACAAACTGTTGTAAGTCGAGGACTACCTGTACTTAAATGTCACAGGTCAGATGCTCAAAATTCTATATTTTAGTTTGTTTTACCTTGGACTATAGTGAGTTAGTAGTTTGATGCTACACTACTTGTAGAAATTATAAATGCATAAAAAGTATTATTACTACTTGTACTTCTACAGAGATACCGATTTTATATATGTTGATACAAAAACTATGAGTGGCGCAAAGAGCATGGAAAGAAACATGCTCAGCTTCACAAGAAAGTCCTACACATGGATGAGAGAACAAATGAAAGTATATATCAAGAGTTTAAAAGAATAAAAATGGAAATGGGCCAGTCACATAGCAAGAACAACTGATGACAGATAGACCAAGGGAGTCATAGAAGGGATCACACTTGATAAAAAGGATCCACAAAAGAGATCTATAGCAAGATGGATGAACGACATCAGCAAGCATTGTGGGCCCAACTGGCAAAAGAAAGTTTAGGACCGTTTTGGTTGGAAATACATGGAAGAGGCCTTCATCCTACAGTGGATAAGACAACAGCTAAAATGATGATGACACACACAAACACCCCTATTTTATCTATCTATCCTCTTATCTAATCTATCCTATCTATCTATCCTATCTATCTATCTATCTATCCATCCATCCATCTATCTAATCTACCTATCACACATTTACAGTTGCCCAGTATTATTTGCATTATTAAGAGGACAGAGAATTTGTTTTAAAGTGTGATTGATTGATTGATTGACTTGTCCTTGGCAGTTGCCAATTCATTGGACTTATCTTGTTCAGGGTGATGACTGACTCAAAAAAAACAAAACAGAACTGTTTTACCCAGAATCAGCAAGTTGAATCAGGTTGGCTTTTGGCTAGAGGCTGGGCTGAAATGCTCTTCTGACCTGGCACTGAAATGGCATGAGGCAAACTGCATGACCGTGTCAAGCTAAATCTGCCCAAGATCTGCATGGCCCCATTCATTATAAACCAGTCTAAAAAGTGGTTCCTCGTGAAATTAAGGGCTTTTTAATTTCTATATATTAAGGAACTGTTGGAAACTGAATGGGAAAAACAGGTCAGAATAACAAGGTTACAATGTGCTTGCTGACTGAAAAGGCATTCAAATTGATGGCAGTTGAAGGCCAAAATATCTGGACAGCACCTGGTGCCTAATCCGCCAAAAGGTTTTACGGATGCACTTGGGCAACTGTTTTTTGAAGTCAAAGACAATAAAATTATAAATAAGAGTGCAAGGTCTTTTAGTCTAAGCCCCTGCTCAAGCAGATGGTCCTATACCATTGCAGATAAATAGCTATCCAGTCTCTTCTTAAAAGCCTCCAGTGATTGAGCACCCATAACTTCTGATGGCAAGTTGTTTCACTAATTGATTGTTCTCATTGTTAGCAAATTTCTCCTTGATTCTAGGTTGCTTCTCTCCTTGATTAGTTTCCATCCATTGATTCTTGTCTTGCCCTTTGGTGCTTTGGAGAATAGATTGACCCCCCTCTTCTTTGTGCAGCTCCTCAAATATTGGAAGACTGCTATCATATCATCTCTAGTCCTTCTTTCCTAAATTAAACATATCCAATTCCTGCAACTATTCTTCAAGGATATTCTTTCAAAAAGTGAACAAATTTCATCCCACCCTCCATCCTCATAATCAGCACTGGCAGTTTCTTTGAAACTAAGGTCACGGCAGGATTTTAAACTGATAGAAAGTTCTTTTTCAAGATCACAGACCACATTCTGTATAGCCATCTGCAATTCAGTGCACCTAGGGTGAACATGTACAAAATGTTAAGGATTGGTTGTACATGAATCTCCTTACTGGTTAAAAAGAAGAAAAGAAAACCATTTTGTCAGTAGGAATGTTTCACAAGGTCACCTTCCAAAATTCTTTTTGGAGCTTGTTGTGAAATGATCTAGACATTTCTGCCTTCTTTTAGCCAGTTTTTCTACACATATGAAAAACCTATAGGATGGATAGTATTGATCCAACTGAATATCAAGGCTTACAAAGTTTATCAACATCAAAAAATTATGTTAGAACAGATTATCATTCTGAACCAGATCCAACCTTCAGAAGATCATGTAAACATCCACATATACCATAGTTTCCGGAGTTTTCAAAAGTTAATCATTTTAGCTACCTGGGAAAAATAAAAAATAAATCAAAGCCGCACGTCCCAAATCGTGTAACTTATAGTTTTAGGCAATTTTACTAGAAGCCTTCAACTACTGTAAAGAAAGTATTAGTTAGGCAATGGTGAACCACTATCTTATGTTCCCTTGCATCTCAACCCTCTTCTCTTTCTCATGCTCTTCCTGTTACATTCATTTTTTTATTTAAGTACAGAAAAGATGGTTTCAATCTCTTAGATATTGTTATGTAATTAAAAACTCAGACCAAACATTCCTTTCCTGCTGAAGTCTTTTTTCCTCCACTTGTTGCCTTAACCATGACTCATCTTATACAAATATTTGATAATTGCCAAACAATTATCAATTAACATAGTAAGTGCTAATCAGGGGTAGAATCTGGAATGCAGGCTTTATTGTATAAAACTATGGAAAATGGAGTGTGGAGAGAAAAGATGGGAATATCTGACCGGTTTCTAATCTTTTAACAAAGGCTGGAGAATGCAAAAAAAGCCAATAGAGAAACATATAGATGCCTAAACTGCATTTCTGACTAGAAGTAGCAGAGCATGGTAGGCACAAGTAAAACAGAAACCTCTAGAGGTACTGAGAACTGTGCACTTGGAATGCTCGAAGTAGTTTCCATTCAAGCTAGATTGAGCTACAAATTGCCCAACAATCTTTATTTTCAAATTGTCTTAAATTAAAATAGTTTTAAGTTGACAAAAGAAATCTTTCAAATGTTGAACTCAGAATTTAAATGCATTTTTCATGTTAATCAACTGTTGAGTTGAATCAATATTCTTATAAACCATTTTTCTATTTTTTTCCATCACTTTATATGCATTTGTGGTAGGTTAGGGTTTTTTCAAAATGGCATATTGGTTGGAAAAATAAAAGACCAATTTTTCTCCAACCAGAGCAGCCTAATTGGTCTACCAAAACATTGAAACTCTTCATGTGAAGTTTTCCTGAACTTGGCAGGGATTCAGACTGCATCCTTAGTAGCACTGATACCCCTGGAGAGAAATAAAGCTTAACAGTTATTAAGCACAGGAATAACAAATTGTTGACTTCCATGGCCAACCAGTAATTACATTTAACTCTGTACCAATGCTCCTGGTAATTATCCAAGAGCAAGCCATCACCAAATCTTTAAAAAAAAAGAATTAGCTTATCTTTCCTTTCAAACAAAATCTTCTTTAGGTATTTCTCACTCACATGTCACTTTCACTCCTCCAGGACTAAAATTTTGTGTTATTTTGCAAGAGGAGATGATCTCACTGGTCTATTGGCTTCCCATTACTTATGCCTGGAGCTCCAACCCAGCACCTTTGAAGCCTCATTTCCACCACCTCCCCTTTCAAATTTCACATCTTCTTTGAAACAGTGTGGTTTAAGCTCACTTCCATATCCCAAGCAGAAAATTGCATGCTAAGGAGCAGATGTTAAACAAATTGGTAGATGCTAGCAATATAGTTCCTCTCTACGTACTTTTAATTTCAATTAAAAGTTGTTTGGGGTAACTGTCTTTTAAAAAAAAGCTAAATACCACATACAATGAAGCCATTATATGCTAGCTGATCATTTAAAGCAAATGTAATTTGACTTAAATGTCAATTATTTTCATGTTATACTTGAATCTCACTCCGGAGTTTTTGGCAGAATTCAGTACAGTTGGTAACTTAACCTATTTAACATTCTCTATATTAAAACTAGGAGTAACTCGGCATTAACTATATAATTACCTACATCCTGAAGCTAGCTATTCCTGCATAGTACAATTGACATTCTTGTCATCATAAAGTAGTATTGTTAACAAGTGGTTGGACTGAGCAAATTACAGAAACCCAAAAGGATGAAGGCACAAAGTAACGAAACTAGGTGCTTCCTGTTTGGTTAAGGGTGACAAATATCTGAATGGGTCCTGATCTCTATTGTAACTATGAGTGAGTCTTTCTGGCATTTGATGAAATCACAGCCTGTGAACCAAGAACAATCCCTCGTGCTATCATTAGATGTATGGGCCAAATAAACTCAGATTTAAAACCAGCCTATTTCTATGGCTAAATGTCTATGGAGATTCTCAAGTCATCCAGGTCACGGTTGCCCGCCCCCCCCCAAGATCTATGAGACTATTTTTAATCTACAGACGACCTGAGTCTCTGGAACCTATAAAGGAAGCAAGGAAGGAACAGCCTGTGAGCATCAGAAGGGATGACCCAGGAAAGGGAGAGAGGCCCCGCTTCCCTCTTCCTGCCTTCACCACACCCTGCGGAGACACACGGGGAGAATGGCGAGGGATTTGGGCCACGAAAAAAATTCCCCCACCCGAAATAGGGCGGAGAAGCGTAGGGGAGAGAAGCCCACTCGGGAACCGGAGGGGCCTCCTGGGGCAGCCAGGCTGGGTGGGGTTTCCCTGTCAGCGCCGTGACTTTCAACCAACAGCCATGACACATCAGAAGGCAGCCGGCCTCGGATCTCCATCAGAGGCAAAACTCCGGAGGAAGAGACCCAGGCCCCGCAGGCCGTCGTTCCTCCCCCTCCAGCTATCACCGGGGGAGGGGAGGACGGGGGTCCCGATTCAGGCGGGGGCGGCGATGGCTGGGAAGGGCCTGGGGAGGCCAGGTCGCAACGTCCAGCCAGGCCCGGGCCTCGCGCTGCCCACTTAGGCCGCTCGCCCTGCAGCGGGGCCAAGGGCGGGCCTCACTCCGCCCTCCCCGTTTTACGGCGGGGAAGGCCCGGAGGCCCCCAGCCCCGCCGGCGAGGGGCGATGGGAGTTGCTGTCGGCGGATCAGGCGAGCCTCCCGCCTCGAGAGGGGGGGAACGAAGGAGGGCAGCGGCCCCCGGCAGAGGACGGGCCTTGTTGCCGCTCGACCCGAGAGCCTCCCTCCCCCCTCAGGCCTGCGAGCCGCCGCCGCCGCCGCCCCGTCCCCCGCGCCCCTCCTCAGCCGCCCTCCCGGAATCCGCCCGCCCGCCGCGCCCCTCGTACCGCCCCAGAGGCCGCGGCGTCGTTGCGTCCCGTCTCCCGTTTCTCCCGCCCGCCGACGCGTCTCCTCGGCCTGGCTGGCTCGGCGGCGGCTGCGTCCCTTCCTGGCTCCGCTTCGCTCTCTCAAGCGGCCATTTTATGCTCCATTGTTACTAAGGAACTCGGGGCCGGAAACGGCGAGGGTAAGTCGGGAGGGGGGAGGGAGCACGGCTGGGGAATGGAGCGCAAGCCGACGCGGTGATTGGTTGGATGCCGGGCGGCGACCCGCGCAATAGAGGAAGTGACGCGACCGGCTTCCCTCGCCCCGCCCCGCGGCATGCGCATGCTCCCTAGGCTCACCATCCCCTCTCCCGTCACGTTGCTCGGTCGAAGGGAGCGGCTGGAATGGCGCAGAGCGGAAAGGCGAGGGGACCATAGAGTCCGGAGCGCCGGAGGGAGCGGCCCTATAACCTGGCTGCCGCTGTGCGGCCATTTTGAAGAGCCAAGCTGAAGGGAGGCGGGGGAGGGGGTCTTGGGGCGGCCTGAGGGGCTTTTCTCCCCAAGGTGGAGGAAAGCCCCCACGAGTCTCTCTCTGATGCCAGAGAAGCCACTTCAGTTCGGAAAGGCCGTTTGGTCCCTGCGACTCTCGCCTTCCCGCGTGGCTCAAGACCCATCATCCACAGCCCGGGGCCGCTTCCCGCTGTGTAAACCGGGGGGGGGGGGAGAGGAATGGAGGGGGGTTACAGTTACCTGCAATCTCCTCGATTCCCTCCCTCCCTCCCACTATTAGGCTTCACAAGCAATGGGGGGGATTACAACACCTATCCGTCCCAGCCATCAGCCAGGTGCCTTTTTTTTTTGTGCAATCCCAACGTGTCCCCCCCCCGCCCCATCACTTTTCGCATCGCTTACCTGGCAGATGGGCTGCATCCCTCCTCCTCCACCACCACCGGAACACGTGACAAGACTGACGTCCTCGTGGGCGCAGCATGATGGGTCCGGAAGTCGAATGTTTTGGGAAAGATGAAGGAGCCCTTGAGGCCCAGCTGCGCTGTGGGGGAAAGTTCAGTCCCGGCTCTTGCACTGCCTGCCATCCTCTCCCTCCCTGGTGCTTGTGGATCACGTTCAAGCGCACGAAGCGCACCATCATCCACAGCAAGGCCTGCCTTGGCCAAAACACGCAATCCCTGCAAAAAAAAAAAAGCAATGGACGTCAGGAATCTCCCAAAGGATTTCTCCCTGGTTGAGCCAAAGTATTGCAAAAACGCTTCTCTGGGAATCTATTAGGAAGGTTTACACATTTCTCAGGGAGTAACCATGCCAGGGATTTTTCCTTCCCCCCTCCCCCATCGGTTAATCAGTCCATGGATGGAAAAAAGAAAAGAAAATCTACTTCGTGCCCCCCCCCCAATGGGTCAGTAAGTGGCATCTTGCTTCCAGTTTTTCATTTCACTATTGATATTCAGGATAACACACCATCAGGTGGATTGTAGCTCACCAAAGCTGTTTTAGAGGCTGTAAAGTTATGGTCTTTTCCTTCAATTTCCCCAATTTTCATCTTTTTGGGTAATTTGTGTATCAAATAACATTTATATCAATTCTCATACATGAAATTAGTACAGTTGCAAAAACCTACTTTCTGTGGCACTCAAAATGTGATCTGTTGCCAGCATTGTCATCTTTAGGGCACCAGCTGGAGAAGGCTGGTGCATATTTGCAATGCTAATTACGTGAGCAATAATGAAATAATCTCTCCACTGACATGAGAAGAGAGGTTTATCTGCTATACTAATCTGGCCATAGGAATTACTTTTTAACTGAAAAAAAGCTGTCAAGCTTCAGACCAGATGAAGCAGAAAAGAGGATCTTTAAAGTTTTGCTCATGAAATACACAAACTATTTAAAACATCTAATTCAAATGTGAAACAGTGGTTTTGATCTTCCCCAACGGTTGGACCATTCTAAATTTGAAATATTTTGCACATCTCTTCCTTTATCTTTTCTATTGCTCTAGTATTTTAGCTTTCTGTGTCTTGTTAGATACTCTAAACAGTTGAACAGTTGTTGCAGATGTAAGGATGTTGTGATTTATAGTTTGAACTAATGTGTCCCAGATTAAATTGACCATCTCTTAATCCTTGCTCTGTGGTTTCACATGCTTTGCTCCAGCTAGTTTGAAGCTGGATGTAGCCTGACCATGTCCTCTCTGCTGGTCTTCCTAATTATAACAGCCTGGTACAATGTGGTTGTGGTTGTTACAACTATAATTTATTCTGAAATGGGTGGTCACAGTCAGTTGGAAAAGGAATAAATTTGGAGGTAAGATAAGCTAGTGAAACGGATCTACCCTAGCCATCCTTGCATCTAAGCAAGATCCATTGTGACCAGTACCTGGATGGTGATCACTAGCAATGCAGGGCTGTAGACTCAATTGTTATTTTAAAAAAATCTCATAAGAAAATAGCACAATGATTCCCTGTTATTGCAAAAATACTTGAATGTGCCCGTTGCCGGTACTGAGTTTAATTTGAAGGACCAGAATGGAGCCTGTACCTTTAATTTTGCCCTTTCTGTACCATTGATACCATCCTGTGTAGAAGATGACACACTGACATTGTGTCATGCAGAGTCCATGGACTGTAGCTCTGGAGGATACACTATAGTTATGATGCTGTGTTGGGAGAAAGGTCCTTCTGGATTCAGTTCCAAGTGAGGAAAAAGACACTGGAAACATGGAGGCTGCTTGGAAAGATGGTTTAATGGTGGATCACATGCTTCCAGATGTTGGGTGAAGAAGAAAAGAGAGTGAGATGCTGAAAGTCCCTGGTTTTATACCCTTTCAGGCCTTTGATCTTGATCTTGTATTCTGATTGGTTGTCAGACTCCCTTGAGGCCATGCAGGGGGAACTCTTTAGGCTGTGCTTTGAGTCCAAGTTTGGTTGCCTTGCTGGCTGATGTAATTTTCCCAGGTGCCTTGTGGTGAGTTTCTGTAGAGGGTCAATCCTACCTTTGTTATGTAGAGTAGACTAGCTCAGGCTTTAATGGCTCATTGACAAAGGTGGGAGCTATTAAGAGTGAGTATGTTTCCTGCTGAAAAACATGTTTCTCCATTTCTTATCCAGGGAAATATAATATTCTGCCTTTTTAATATTTCCCAGGATATTTCACTTTTTTCTAGGAGAGGGGTGAGTTTTTAACTTCTTACAGCTGAAAAAAAGTCTTCACACTCAGGACAATTGCACTATCCTCATGTAAACATGGTTACCACTGGGCAACTAACTCACATTTACAACCAATTGCAGTGTTCTACAGTCAGATTATTGGCAATTTGTGACCTTTTTGCTGGTTTTGACAAAAAAACCCCACTCATTTGAAAGAATGGATTCAATTTCCATCCAAGTGATCACTTAATGACTGGATTTGCTTAATAACTGGTGATTTGTTTAATAACGTTCTAAAAATGGTTGTGAAATTTGGTTTGACTCAATTTACAACCTTAACAACTTTCAGTGGAAACTCGGGTCCCAACTATAGTCATAAATCAAAGACTGCCTGTATGTGGTTGGGCAATTACGAAATTAAGTCCACACATCTGAATGTTATAAGGTTGAGAATCACTGCTCTAAAGGATTCTTCAACCACAGTGTGATTTCATAGTCTGAAAGAGATATATTCAGATAAAATGTAGGAAACTAGGCATTTAAAATTTTTGTAAAACCAGGATGTATGTCTTTCATGATGGGTGATTTGCTTTCCTGGGCTCCTACATCAGGAAACAAAATAAAAACACTCATTTCACAGCTAAAAATGGGCAAAGTGCCTAGTTCAGAGTGGAGGAAGGCTCTCATTCAGTGAAATAAATTGTAATTTATTAGCTAAATCAAGTTGAATTCTTACAATCTGCATATCAATAAAACAATTTTGAGAGGGAAGCATATTTTGGGTTTTGATAGTGCATCTTATTATATACACACAAATGTTTATTTCCTGTGTGAGAGTGAATGCCTCTTTAAAAAAAGCCATGCCATCTGCAGTTTTTTGTAATTACTATATTAAAAATAATCACCATTTAAAAGAAATGTTGATTGATTTTGGAGGTCTTGTTTAAATACCCAAATCTTAAAAATCTCATCAATTGATTCATCAAACCAAATAGTCAATTAACAAATGCAACCCAAATTCTCAGGTTTCAAAACTGTGACCGGGAGACTCAGGGCTCTAAGTCACATACTTGTCAAACCAGGTCATTGAAAGATTCGGCAATTTAAAACGTGAAGCTTTGATTCATGGGTTATAGAGGGTTTGGGCAGCTATTTGATACATTCACAATTCAATGAGTGTATAAATCCTGGTTACTTTAGAGATTTGGAAATGTAACTTCCTAAAATAAATGAATTGATATGATATCCTCCCATAAATTAAAATATGTTTCATTGGTTGTTGGGATTAAGAATAAAATTTCCTATTTGCTTTTTAAACTTGCTTTCCTATTTCATTCACCAGATTTTCAAACTTGACAGTTTTGAAAGGGAAACCCGAGCAGAGAGCCAGGATGGTCTAGCAGGGAGGCCCCAGGCGAGAACGGTTACTCATGAAAGCCTGCTGGGTCCCCATCGAGATACGCACCCTCACCACCGTCCAGGCCTTCCGCGCAGCCCTCAAGACCTGGCTATCCCAACAGGCCTGGGGATAAGCCTCTAATTTGCCCCACCCGAGTGTTGAATGTTGAATGCAAGTTGTGTTTTTATTATCTTATTTTGCTCACATATTGTTTATTTTGAATTGCACCCCCTCCCTAATGATTGTAAGCCGCCCTGAGTCCCCTCAGGGAAAAGGGCGGCCTATAAATCCTAATAAAATACTAAAAAAAAAAAATACTTGGCCTGTCGTTCTTTCACAGCCCACTCCATCTCACAGAGTTGTTGGGGATCTACTTAAGCAGATACACCCACGTATGAAATTGCTCAGACAGGTGCCTCGTTGGAGTGACAGCTTCCTTAGGCTGCCCTGCAGTCCCCTTATAAATATAACTTCGGTCACTTCAGCCCCCTTGTATTTTCAGAGATAACAGAATACCAGAGTTGGAAGGGACCTTGGAGATCATGTAGTCCAACCCTCTGCTCAAGCAGGAGGCCATAAACCATCCCAGGCTGTCCAGTCTCTTCTTGAAAGCCTCCAGTGTTGGAGCACCTACAACTCCTGAAAGCAATGGGCGGATGGGCTGTCTGCTAAAAGAAAGCAAGGTTATGGCACACACTAGAAAGAAAACCAGGAAGCCTGTAATGGTGGAGTCTGTCAGGCAAAAATAACGAATGTTTATTCGCAGGGAATATGCAGGTGAAAAGCTTGTAACAATTCTGGGTGGTTAGAAAGCTGATAAAAGTAACAAAGAGTTAGACATCTTGCAGAGCTGAGCTTAGAAATTAGGGATAGGGATGGCCTGGAGCAAATAGAATGTGTGTTAGGTAACTTCTGAAGCCCTCATTAGCTAAGGCTTAGGAATAGGGACATACTAAAATCTTTATTAGATGGTATTTTTTATACATCCCACCTCATCCCGCCTTCTGCTTTAGTGAAAATCTATAAAGTTTCTTAATTCTACTGTTCGGGGTTCTTGGCAATTTGGCTCCAATAAAAGGAACCCAAAACCTGCACCTCGTGTCTGGCGTCCTTCATCGGCTTCAGCACCAGGCTCAGACCCAAACTGGGGACCCCGAGCCCTTCCACTGGTTCATTGTTCTTACTGTTAGGAAATTCCTCCTCAGTTCTCCGTGGCTCCTCTCCCTCCATCGGTGCCACTGATGAACATTCTTCAACTTCATGCAGGGTTAAAGTGGCTCTGATGCTTTGGGGTCCCATTCGCATTTTATAGTTGTTCCTCAGATTACAACAATTACAGAAAAAAGTGACTTGCAACTGGTCCTTGACTTACAACCATTACAGCACGCGCGCGCACACACATCAAAATCCGAGTGCTTGGCAATCAGAGTGTTATTTATGACAGTTGTTGCATCCCAGGGTCACGTGATCGCCATTTGCAACCTTTTCACTTGACTTCCAACAAGCAAAGTCAGTAGGGGAAGCTGGACTTACTTAATGACCTCATGAATCACTGAACTGCCATCATTTGCCTAAACACCATGGCAAAAAAGAAAAGAGGTTTAAAAACTTGCAGAACTTACTTAGCAGCTGCCTTGTTCAGCAAGAGAAATGCTGGCTCGTATTGTAATTCTAAGTCAAGGACTAGCTGCATAGATTTTGCCAGCAATGATGAAACATAACTCCATATCAGAGATGGACACAATCCTAAATAGCATTAACAGAGGGATACAATCAAGATCAAGGGAGGTACTAATACCACTCTATAAACCCCTAGTAAGGCCACACCTAGAGTACTGTGTCCAGTTTTGGTCACCACACTATAAAAAAGATGTTGAGACTCTAGAAAAAGTGCAGAGAAGAGCAACCAGGATTAGGGGACTGGAGACTAAAACATATGAAGAACAGTTACAGGAACTGGGCATGGCTAGTCTAGTGAAAAGAAGGTCAAGGAGACATTTCAGCAGTCTTCCAATATTTGAGGGGCTGCCGCAGAGAGGAGGGGGTCAAGCTATTTTCCAAGGCACCCGAACGCCAGACAAGGAATAATGGATGGAAACTGATCAAGGAGAGATTCAACCTGGAAATAAGGAGGAACTTTCTGACAGTGAGAACAATCAACCCATGGAACAGAAGTTGTGGGAGCTTCATCACTGGAGGCCTGTAGAGATTCTCACTCATCCAGGTCATGGTTATCGGTGCTTTTTCAGGAGGCAACGGGACTTTCTTTTTTTCTTCTTTTGAAGATGTCTTTAAAAGAAAAAAAAGAAGAAAGTCTAGTTGCCTCCTGAAAAAGTTCGTCACTGGAGGCTTTCAGGAAGAGACCAGGCTGCCATCTGGGCAGGGGATTGGACTAGAAGACCACCAAGGTCCCTTCCAACTCTCTTATTCTATTATTAACTTGGGGGGCGGGGCGGGGGGATTCCATCATAACTTTGAACACTCACCCAGTGACCGGTCATTAAGTGAGGACTATCTGGAACAAATTATGATCAGGAGGCTTAGTGTTCCACCTAAGTGCCATCTATACTGAGCCCACTGCAAGTCGTTAACTGGACTTATAGAAATAGCAACCATACCTGCTGTTTGGTTCATATCTGCTTCCTGCAATTTTTATGGGCCAGATGCCAAGATATTTCTGGTTGTTAACATCAACTAGACCTTTTAGTTGATGATGGCCTGATTCCTTTAACAATCCATTTTATTTATTAATATCAACTTTTCTGTTTCTCGATGAGGGAAGGCAAGGACTTAGGATTCTTTTCAGTGAGTAGCTTTGTGTGTCATATTGGACTACAAAGTTAATTTATTCAATAAGGCAGTGAGTCAGTTTTTACAAGCCTCCAAGTCATAAACCATAGACCACAAACATCAGTAGCTCAATTCACACCACACACTCAATCCAAGCCTGACCACGTTGTTGTTTTAGCACAATGTGGGAATCCAGGGATTAAATAGCAGCTTCAGGTTAAACCTCAATGAGTTGCTTAGCAGTTTTGGTATAAATGACAAGATGACTGGTACCATTGCCGTCCAGTAGAGGGCACTGTGGACATGTATATCAGCTCTTCTGTGCTATCCACATTGCTTAAGGACAGCTGCATGGTTGTATTTTTTAAGTCCACAATAATCCATTTTCTTGCTCTTTATGTTCCTCTCCAGAGCACCCAACAGAGCAGGTGACACTTTCACCCCCTCTTGGAATGATGGGAGTGAGTGGTGCGATTGGCACTGAGATGAAGGCTGGAAAACCAGAAGCTCCCCCATTAGGGTCCAGGTATAATCTTTAGTGAGGAACCCCTGGAATATTGCATCCCGTTTTGGTTATCACATTATAAAAAATATGTTGAGACTTTGGAAAGACTGCAGAGAAGTGCAACAAAGATAATTAGTGGGCTGGAGGCTAAAACATATGAAGATATAGCAGTAGCAATAGCAGTAGACTTATATACCGCTTCATAGGCCTTTCAGGCCTCTCTAAGCGGTTTACAGAGAGTCAGCATATTGCCCCCAACAATCTGGGTCCTCATTTTACCCACCTCGGAAGGATGGAAGGCTGAGTCAACCCTGAGCCGTTGAGATTTGAACCGCTGACCTGCTGATCTAGCAGTAGCCTGCAGTGCTGCATTTAACCACTGCGCCACCTTGGCTCTATGAAAGGCTTACAACCTTTATAGCTGTACAGAATTGGAAGGGACCTTGTAAGTCATCTAGTCCAACCCCCATCCAAGCAGGAGACCCTACCCCATTTCCGACAGATGGCAGTCCAGT
Organism: Thamnophis sirtalis; assembly: GCF_051295495.1. Taxonomy (NCBI): domain Eukaryota; kingdom Metazoa; phylum Chordata; class Lepidosauria; order Squamata; family Natricidae; genus Thamnophis; species Thamnophis sirtalis. The sequence continues at coordinate 35,073,352 of NW_028261393.1, forward strand.
CACTTCTTGAAAGCTTCCAGTGTTGAAGCTCCCACAACGTCTGGAAGCAGCTTCTGTTCCATCGGTTGAAATAAGTTTTCCTTATTTCCAGGTTGAATCTCTCTCCTTGTTCAGTTTCCATCCATTATTCTTTGTCTGGCCTTCAGGTGCCTTGGAAAATAGCTTGACCTCTTCATCTCTGTGGTCATTCTCTTCATTAGACCAGCCTGCCCAGTTCCTGCAACCAGTTCCTGCACATGTCCAGTTCTTGACATAGCTGTTAAGTGAATCATGGCACTGCTAAGTTAGTAACTTAATTGTTCTGTGAAACTCGCTTCCCCATTGACTTTGCTTGTCAGAAGGTCAATAGCAATAGAAACAGTGCTTAGACTTATATACCGCTTCACAGTGCTTGACAGCCCTCTTTAAGTGGTTTACAGAGTCAGCACATTGCCCCCAACAATCTGGGTCCTCATTTTACTGATCTCGGAAGGATGGAAGGCTGAGTCAACCTGGAGCCTGGTGAGATTCGACCTGCTGAACTGCTAGTGGCCAGCAATCAGCAGAAGTAGCCTGCAGGACTGAATTCTAACCATTGCGCCACCATGGGTCTGATCACATGATTCCAAGACACTGCAACTGTCATAAATATGAACCAATTGCCAATCATCTGAATTTTGATCACATGATCATGGGGATGCTGCAAAGGTCTAACTGAAAAAAGATCATGTCACTTTTAATGCCTTCGTAAATTCAAACAGTCATTAAATGAATAGTTGTAAGGTGAGGACTACCTTTTATTGTAGTGGCAACAATAGTATCAACTTTGATACTAAATCAATATTTACTTACCTAAACAGAAAGCCAATGGAAAGTGGCAATGGCTTCTGATTTCCCGCAGACTTTCCAATTGACCTTGCTTATGGGAAGTTGATAGGGAGCTTAGGAAATCAAGATCAGGTATGCACGATAGGGATGCTGCAAAGGACAGAGCTTTGTGAATAAAACTGATATGAATATAAGAGAAGTTTAAATTCCACAGGAGCCATGGAGCCCAGATTTTTTTAATGCATTATTTCAATTGCAGGTTTTAGGCACCTTGATTCAAAAGTGTTGTGATATCATTCAGTATTTGCCTAATTTGACAGCACAAAGAAGAAACAGAAAGCAAGTTTTAGTAGTATATTCATAACCGGCCTTTATTAGGAGATAAAGATAAGAGCGACTGCAGCCAGGGCTTTGTTGGCATCATGCCCCCATCTGCCTAGAAATTAAACCTGGGAAAAAAGCAGAATTCAGATGTGGCCACCAGAGACGGCCATGGGTTTGTGTGCCAAGATGGCAGCTGTGGTTTCCTGATTGAAGTTCTCCTTCCTTTTTAGATGCATCACAGAACACTTTCCCACCTACACGCCTGCCGAGGCAGAAAAGGCAAGTGGGCATTTCTTTGGAAGGGGAGTTTGGACCCACGGCAACCCAGACTAGCTGAACCAGAGAAAAACCCAGCTGTGCAAGGAGTGTTCCCTCTTTGCAGATTTGCCCAGCGAGTGACCTTCTCTACTGATCCCAAAGGATAATGAGCTTAATGAAGTCTGTGATGATGGTCACCCGAATGAAATGTGCTCAGTTCCCCCTAAACAAGCAGGTGCCCAGAAATGCAACAGCCTGCGGCAGGGAGCTCAGACAATGGCGGGCCAAAGACTAGGAGAAGATCAAAGGACAATGGATGGATCAAAGGGCTGAAAATGAGGACATGAACTTTGATGATCAAGAATGTCCCAGGAATCCAGATGGTCAGAAGGCAATCCTTTCAGGGTGTAAAATGGGAGATCATCTTCACCTTCATCAGAGTTGGAAGGGATCCTGAAGATCTTCTAGTCCAATCCCCTGCTGAAGCAGGAGATCTTATACCAACACTGTTTCAGACAAGTGGCTGTCCATGTAGGGCGTGTCAACAGTTTTTCAACTTTCAATTTCCAAACATTAGGGGTGTTGAAACCTTGTGACCTGCCTTGGGGATTGTAAAGATATTTTGGCTACTTTAATATAATTTAGATGCTTAGTAAGTAAGTGCATAAATATAATTTTTTAACATTTTGTTTGTTTTGTTTGTGTCCAGTCTCTTCTTAAAAACCTCCAGTGTTGGCGCACCCACAACTTCTGGGTGCTGTTCTGTTGTTCCACTGGTTAATTCTCCTCATTATTAAGAAGTTTCTTCTTAATTCCAGGTTGCCTCAAGATTGACTCAGCCTTCCATCCTTCTGAGGTTGGTAAAATGGCCCACCAATTACAGGTGAGAGAATTTTCTAGCTTGATGATTTGGGCAGGAAGATGTTTCCAATATGTCTAAAAAGTCCTTATTCAAGCAAGATATAACAATTTGGCAGAGGAGGGACAATGTCATAGTTGGCTCTCATCTTTAATCCAGGACCTGTAGATTCTTTGAAGGCCAGCCATCTCCCAAGTCAGTAAAATGAGGAACCAGATTTTGAGGGGCAGGAGGCTGACTCTGTAAACCACTTAAAGATGCACTTATTAGCAGAAATTACAGAAATAATCCTGGTGCTGATGACATTACCTAGTCAGGTAATGAAAAGTCTGCAAGAAAAGCACCAAAGTCAGAGAACATCAAGGACCCCACAGTCCTTGTCCTCTCCCCGCCCAAACTCCATTCCCTTCAAGCACTGTGAAGCGGTACATAAGTCAAAGTGCTATTGAAGTGCTATAGTGCTATTGCTTCTCCTTTGTTAGTTTCCAGCCATTGCTTCTTGTCCTGCCTTCAGGTGCTTTGAAAAATCAGTTGACAACCCCCCCCCCTCTCTCTGGCAGTCCCTCAAACTGCCATCATGTCATCACTAGTCCTTCCTTTCACTAAACTAGATTAAAAGGAGTACTCTGTATAAACTTTGAAAAGCCTGAGAAGGATGTGTACGGGTATGATGTATAATAAGAGCTTCTTCATTCTATAGGTAATTATTATTTGATTTTTTTTGCCTTCTACTTCTCTCACCATCTTTCCCACTCTATCCTTCTGGAACTGGGAAGCTACAAAATGTTGCCTAACTATCCTAACTGTTCATTTAGACAATCTCTCTACCAGGGATGTGCAGTCACTAGAGGCAGGGGAGGCGTGGCCTCACCAGTCATGAGGAAAAGGAAAGAATTTTTTTTTAAATTTTTTAAACAATTAAAGCCAAGGTAGTTGCTACCAGATTCTAAGTCACAGTGACTTGGAACAGTGCTTAGTGTTAACTATAGGAGGAGGCCAGAGAACTAGGGGCCTCTTTTGCATAAGGAATTTTTCGCCTTTTAAGAATTAACCAAGGGTTAAAAAGCGAAGAATTCCTTATGCAAATGAGGCACGTGTTCTCTCGCCTCCTGTAGAGGGCATTTTTAGAGGCTTTTTAGCGTTCTCTGGGAGCGACTAGCTCAGTCTGACTCAGAGCTCTGGCCTTTCATGGGGGCAGAGTTGAAATCCTCTCTGAAACAGCTGGAAAAGGTTCGTGTGTGGGAAGGGGGTAGGAATTCAAAAAGTTTGATTGCATGCAGAACCCACGTTGCCTTTTCAAACACACACACACACACACACACACACACAGAGCTGGATAAAAGTATATAAACCCAGCTTCACTGAAAAGGCAACATGATTCACCTGCAATCAAAGGCTCCGATGGGGGGGGGGTATGGCAGAGGAGCTGCTTTCAAGCCTTTGGAAAATATATCCAATCCAACTTCTGTGTTTGTGTTTGTTTGAGAGTGAGTGAATGAGAGAAGGATCGAAGTTCTCTGTGTGCCTGTGTCTGTTTGAGAGAGGGGGGAGGGAGGGCGAGAGGGAGGAAGGAGGGGGAGGGAGAAGAAAAAGAATGGGAAAACTTATTTTGCAAGGGGGAAAAATGCAGTCACTTTAAATAGGAACTGAGCATGCCTGGCTGTGGAATTCTGGGAGTTGAAGTCCACAAGTCTAAAAAGCTCCTCACCAGCCATAAAACTCACCGCACGTCACTGCTCTCTACCTACGTTAGTTGGAAAAATTGTCTGGAAGAGCCCTTGCTATTTGGAACTGAGAAATGTTTTTCGAAAGTCAGTTGTATTGAAGACTTGTACTGACAATGTTACCTAGTTGGGGAATGCAGGAAAACAACCAAGCCCAGTGTCTCTGTGGAGATTCCCCAATCATCCTACTCCTCGTTGTCCCAAAGATGTTTTTCCAAAAGGCAACTGGACTTCCTTTGTTTTTCCTTGAACAAGTTTCACTTCTCCTCCAAGAGGCTTCTTCAGTCTTCTGACTTCAAGCTTCTTCATCCAGAACTGAAGAAACTTTTTGGATGAGAAATGAAATGTCTTCAAGGGTAAACAAGGTCCAGTTGCCTTTTGAAAAAGCACCTTTGGGACGATCAAGATCAGAGCACCAAGGGTTCTCTCATTAAGGTTTTTATCCAGTTGTATGTATGGTTGCCTTCTGCTGTGATTATGTCCCCCGCTAAGATCCTAAGAGGGAAAGAATATATTTCCTATGTTTTCCCTTTATAAAGGACACCCTCGTTCTACCTGTTGGCAGCTCCTTTTCCTAGCCACACTCAGCAGCCCCATGGACATTCTGGCTGTGGCAAGGAGGATGGAGAAGACGACCATCCACTCAGCCCTGAGAAAGTGAAAAAATGTGAGAAAGGGTCTGGGGACAGCTTCACCTTGAAGGACTTAAATATAAAGCCTTCCCCTTTTTTTCCTTCCCACACAATTGTGGATTCTTCTCTTGAAAAATAGCCCATTTCTGACCAAGTGGAAAGCTATTAAATAGAGGCCTGGAGAGTCAACTTCCAATTCTTCTCTCTGTCTCTGGTCTGAATGGCATCTACATGCTTTGAAAATAAAGACCCTCTTTGTCTTCATGGTATCTGCCACTAAGAGGGCGTAGGGCCTTCATTGAGAAGTCCAGGTCGTTCCAGCCATTGGCCGTGGGGACAGGCACAGTGGACAATGTAATGTCTTGAAGACAGCCTGCTGTAGAAGATGGTTGGCAAGAGAAAGGTGCAAAATGGGGAGATGCCCATCAAATATGGGCAGGGGGCAGGATTTCCTTTTGTCCTGGTTTTCCCAGTAAGGGGCTGGTCTTCAGGGCCAATGGCAAAGATGTCCCTCAAGTTTGCATAGGAGAAGCTGTGGGTAGAACTCTCTGAATTCCAATAAATACTCATTTCTTTAACAGGCAAAAGTGGTCTAGCTGGGTTCTCCATCCATGCTATGCATTAATTATTGTCCGCTATGCTCATTCAGCATGGAAAGCCAAAGCTAAACACATCCTTTTATGGCAATGTGTACAATCAAGGTGTGCTTCAAATGGCCACATTCCCTTTCCGACATACCTGGAAGTAATGCCCATTGATTTCAACAGACTTTCACATTTGGAGAAGATTCGCACCAGTTAGGGATAAAGTTAGTTTTTCTCACAAAAACCAACATCAAGCCATTTAATTGGGTGCTTCGGAAGCTACTTGGAGCAGAGGCATCTCCAAATCTGAATATTGCAGAGCAAAAGAAGAAACAGCATGGAGAAATGACTGGAAAAATTGTTGCCAAGAAAAAATAAAACACTTTCCGCCAGGACGTAGCACTGAGTTATCTGATGAGAATATGTACCAAATAAGAACAGGTCACTAACAATTTTGTTTCTTCACCAAGCTAAAGCATTTACATTTGTGATTTAGAGCAGTAATTTCTCAACCTTGGTTGAGCAATTCTGGGAGCTGAAGTCCACATATCTGCAAGTAGCCAAAGTTGAGAAACACTGATTTAGAGAATTTGAAACTCAAGTTCAAACAAAATGACCTGCAGAGTTTAGAAATTGTGGCCGAAATCATATTCAGCCACCAGACCGATATTCAAAAGAAATGGGACCTTAATTTCTTCGCATACTTCATCTTAAAATGAGTTTTTTATTTTTATTTATTCCATAAACAATATAACAAAACTCAGCAAGTTAACAATATGACGTTTTCACCGTACAGTCAGTCACAAATATTTAAAACCTTTGCAACAAGAACAACAAAACCAAAAATATTACAAGAATAATTTACAGGAGGATCTATAAAACAGCAAAGCGCTCACAAATTTTTTTCCAGTTTCCTTTACACAATATCACTACACTCTTTCACAACATTTCTTTTTATTACAAAATTCCCAACAAAAGTTTAATTTTTTTTCTTTGTATTTTGGTTTTTAAAACCAGAAACCTTTGAAGTATACATCCTTTTATTAGCACCTCAGTGGAGTGCCAAAAAGGGGAACCGCACACATACAAACACTTCACAGCACTTTCCTAAGAAAAATATACACTTACAAAATATTTTACAAATTGGCACACTTAAAAATATACAAGATTTTGTAGGCGTCTTAGAGTGATCCTTAAGAATTATACTTCAGTTGACTCTACAGAATATATATAAAGCTTGTTCTAAAAGAAAAAAGTAAAAGTAAAAGGCAAATCATTCACAAATATGTTAAAATTGCAGTGTACACCATTAAACGGAAATTGGTATTTTACATTCATTCCAAGGGCCAAGTAGCATCGCCTCAATGCTTATGGGGGGAAGGTGATCAAAGTTTTCGTTAGCACCGTAAAACAGTGGCAACCGGGGTGTCCCCAAGGATGCAGCCAAGGAAGTCCAGATGGCAGCTGGGATCAAAGTGATGCACCCCAAAGACAGGCGGAGCCCAGAGGGCACCGTGGTGCCCTCCATCTTGACTTTCTTGCCCACATCCTGTAGATCCCGCCTAAGTTGCAACTCAGGAGAGAGGTGCCTCTAATTCTACGAAAGGGAAGTGAAGGAGCAGTACATTCAAAGCAAAGGGGGCAGCAGTGCCCACCCTGAATTGCAGGAGGAGAGCAGGGGGTCCCCTACTTCCAAAGAGGACTTGGAAGGAAAAAAGCAGCTGAACAGAGGCTTCCTGGCCTCCCTCACAGTTTCAAAACATATCCCCTTTTGTGCTTTTGAACAACCCTTTCTCCTTTCTCTACGTCAGGGGTCTACAAACTTGGCAACTTTAAGACTTTTGTATGCATGTCTAGTCTAATGGAAAGAAGGACTAGGGGAGGCAGGGTAGCAATGGTCCAATATTTGAGGGGCTCCTACAAAACACCAAAAAGCAAGAGAAGAAATGATGGTTGAAACCTAACCAAGGAGAGAAGCAACCTAGAACGACGGAGAAATTTCCTAACAGTGAGAAGAATTAACTAGCGGAAGGGCTTCCCTTCAGACGTTGTGGTGCTCCATCACTGGAGGCTTTTAAGAGACTGGACAGCCATTTGTCTGGAATAGTAGAGGGTTTCCTGCTTGAGCAGAGGATTGGACTAGAAGACCTCCAAGATCCCTTCCAACTCGATTATTCTGTGCTCTATGACACTTGGGGACTTCAACTCCCAGAATTCTGGGAGTTGAAGTCCCCAAGTCTTAAAGTGGCCAGGTTTGAAGACCCCCGCTCTACATCTCAAAAGGCTCCTTTGTAAACCCCCCTCCCCAACCCATCCAGTGTTTGCAGGCTCCATTTTCTCCCCATACCAATCTCTCAGGCATCGTTCCCTTGCAGTCCAGCCCCATTTCCCCCTTGCCCTCCCCCCTTCAATGGCCGAATCTCCAATGTCTGTAGGGTCCTTTGTTTACCTGGGAAACAGAACATAGGCAACCCTACTTCAGCTCAAGATGTCCCCCCCTCCCCCCCATCCACTTTAACCCATCTCCTTTGTGCATTTATTTTTTGAAGAAGAGAGCGTGCACTGGAATCAGAGCAGCTGTCAGTCTCAGGTGCCAGATGGGAGACACTCCCAGCACTTTGCTACCCGATAGGATGGGGGAAGGGGTTGCAAAGGATGCCTTCTCCATCCTGGCATCCTTGAGGCCCGCAGGGCTAGGAGTTCCCACAGCCCTTGGCCAACTTGAAAAGAACTTCCAATTTGGAGAGGCCATTTCTCTCAATAGGACTCAATGTTAAGACTGGGTCACCCCTTCTACCTACCTGGGCTCAGACCTACTTTTAAAAGATGCCTTTAGATTTATCGCTGCAGCAACAAGGGTGGGAAAGAAATGAACTTGGTGGGAAAAATACAGTTTGTCCTCAACTTACAACTCTTTAACAACAATTCCAAGTTATGATCACCTTGGAAAAAGTGACTCATGACCTGTCCTTGAAGTTATGACTGTTGCACAACCGTCACAGTCTGGTCCTGGGCAACTGGCTGGCATTTACAAGTTGCAAGTTACGAGTTGCAGTCTTGCAGTCACATGATCGCGCAGCCTCTGACAAGCAGTTGGGGAAACTAATCAAGGTAACGATCTTGTAATATGATCGACTTAACAACCACACAGTTCAGAATAACAGAGAGTTGGAAGGGACCTTAGAGGTCTTATAGTCCAACCTCCTGCTCAAGCAGGAAACCCTACTATACCGTTCCAAATGGTCGTGGTAAAAATGGTCATAAAATCGGGTTGGAGGGATATTATGGCTCACAATGACTGTGTTGTTTAGTGTCTGAAATTCCAATCCAAATTGTTGTTGTAACTCGAGGACTACTTGTAGAACCACCTTTTAAAAAAATGAGGAAAGGGAGAGGAGTTTTTGGAAAAGCACAGTTCACAATGCAAATTGATTCAAGTTTTATTTTGGGAATCAGCAGCAGTTCTCTTAGCAGAGGTAAATCTGGGACAAGAAATGTGCATTGGTAGAGGTGCATTTTCCTCCCAAATTTAACTTTTTTGGAACATTTGGGGCTTCCTCTGGCTTGGGAATTCGTGTTCCTCTTTCCACTTGAGCAAAGAACAGGGATCTTAAGGCAGCCTTTTTCACCCCAGCTGAGATGTGATGAATTACAACTTCCCAAATGCCCAGAGTATAACAATGGAGCGCGGGCCACAGGCAGTATGTCCTCTGCAGAATATTGCCTTAAGCTGGGAGTCTACACAGAGTATGGTCAAAAAAGTCAAGATGGCAGCCACAATGACGCAACTGCAGCTCTTTTCAAATGCATCCCATAAAGGAGAGACATGGCTGCCTCTACTGCCACCATGAATGGGGAACAAACTTCTGACTATGTTGTGTTTTGCCCTGATTCTTGAGCATCAAGCAACAATTGTGAAGGGTGTGTGTATGTGTGTGTGTACATTTTTCCGTGTGTCTAACTTAGACACAGGAGCATCGGTCAAAACTGAGTTGCACCTTGGATGTTTGCCTTAACCGGCAACATGATATTTGAATATTACATCTAAGATCGCAAGAAATGACCAGTCCAGGGTTTAGAAGAGAGTTCATACAGTGACAGGCAATGAAAAAGGAGAATCCTTGGTCTATTTCCTGCTTTTTGGCACAGACAGGTGCAGAGGAAAATAGGTTCTCATTTCTTGGAAAATCTGCTGGGAAGCAACATGGAGCCCTGAGAGAAATGAGCTGCCTTCTCCAACAATCCTGGAAAGCTTTTCAAAAGGAGACTCTGTCTTCTGGTCCTCAATGGAAGGAGTGAAATCCACACATCACATACAGTTGCTGAGGCTGAGAAAGTCTGCTTGAGACCTTGGCAAAAGAGTAGCCTTACAATTCCTGAAGTGCCTCTCCAGCCTGGGCTTGGCTGCAGCGCCTTTTGAGGATGGGGTTCCTGATGTCATGCCTGGTATAATGATCTCCCTGTGGCTGCCCCGTCCTTCTCTGAAGGGCTGCCAGTCTAGTGCCCTCTGCCTTTCTTCCTGTCATTGCTAAATGACCTGAAGTTCAAGAAAAGATAATCATGGAGATGGACAGCTGGATGCCACTGAGCAACAGTTGCAATCAAGAGGAAGGGGTGGGTAGTGAACCTGCAGCAACAAGCAGAGAACAGGGGAAGGAGTCAAAATTCAGGAGGAACCGTAGCTGTGCAGGATGTGGAAATAGGTTTGAAAAAGAAAAAATATGGAGAAAGTCCAAGACCGAGATCCTATTTACATTGCTTTTAATCCGTTTCTGATAAGAAGACATACACAACCTGAAACTAAGCAGAAATCTCCTGACAGCGAGGACAATTAAGCAGTGGGATGGCTTGCCCCGGAAGTTGTGGGAGCTCCATCATTGGAGGCTTTCACGAAGAGATTGGACAGCCACCTGTCTGGAATGGTAGAGAGTCTCCTGTGCGAGCAAGGAACTGGATTACAAGTCCTCCAAGGTCCCTTTCCCCCTTATTCTATGTTCTAATGCACATCTCAAATGCAGCAGTGACATTTTTGGCCAAAGCATAAGGAGAAAGGACTTGGGGGAATGCCAAGGAGCTGAGGTAGCAAAAGATTCAACCCCAACAGAATAAGTTGGCACAAAACACATTGGCTCCCCTAGGAATTCTGAGCGCTCTCTGTATGCAAGTATGAGAAGAAGTGTTAGAGGGAAAGGGAGGGAGAGAGATTGATCAGCATAATGGATGAATGGAATTTGATAAAAACTCACCAGAAAAATATGAGAAACACGGCATTTGAAAAACATGGCACAGCGGTGAACAGAAACAGGGAGCAGGTTGAGACACAAAATTAAGGATGCCCGCAGCTTTGTGGGTGGGAGCTAATTGTGGGCCAGCCTTGCAAGGTATTACAAGGCTTAACACACAGAGAAAGGTCTAGATGAGTGTTTTCAAACTGTCCACTTTAAGCTGTATGGACTTCATTTCCCCAGCCAGCTTTTTAAAAAAAATCTTTGATTGTTTCTAAAACAATGAAAAAGAAAATAAAAAATACAAAGATAAAAACACACACATTACCAAAGATGAAAAGTAAGAAGTGCATTTATAAAAATAAATTGAAGTAAAATACAACAAAGTATTGGAATTTTACACAACTCAAAGTGGCCAAGTTTGAAAAACGCCTATTTAGATAGACAGAGAAAGATGGAAGTCAAATTTATTTTATGGATACATTTACTAAATAAATGTATTTAGCTTATGAGCTAGGCATTCAACAGGCAGAAAAAAATACAAATGGAAAGTACTACTGAAAAACTGCAAATGCTTCAGCAGATAATTCGGAATTTGGAGCCCTTCTTTTTAGAAGATTCCATGTGGAAATAAAGTAGTACCTCTTGACTGCATCTGGGGGAAACCAGTGTGAATGCTGCCCACTTGGAAGTGGGTGGGGAGCCTTAGCTTCAAGGAAACAGCCTTTATGAGAGAGAAAAAAGACTGGGATGGAATAAGGACTCCTGTGTTGGGCAGGGGTTGGGCTAGAAGACCTCCGAGTTCCCTTCCAACCTAATGATTCTATTATTCTATTCCAGCTCCATGTCCCCTGCTTATTTTCTATTTGCATGGAACTTCCACACAGGAGGGCTAATGGACTGCCAACCCACCCATTTTACAATGGCATGCGGGGGTCCCAGGTCTTTTGGTTTGGTCTTCCTTGCACGGACATTCCACCAGCTTTCCTATCAGCAGGACCATAATCACCAAAAGCATTTTTTAAAAGACCCGTGGAGATGCCAACTGCCCTGCGGGCTACAATGTAGGATCCTGACCTTCAGACCTCTCACTGGGCTCTTGGATGTTTGCATGTGTTCTCAATGTGACATATTTTGACTCTTTGCTAAGCAAAAAAGGGGCAAGGCTATGTATCCCGAGTCCTCTTGACGTAAGCCAGTGTTTTTCAGTCTCAGCATCTGCTGCACAGTTGGAGAATTCTGGGAGCTGAAATTCACCCAGCTTAATGAAGTTGAGAAACCCTGCCTAGGATGTCCAACAGATCAGTCCCTGGCTCAGTCCAGCAGTGGTGATAGACTGGTGGGTGTAAGGGGAGGGGGATGATGCAGGTGGCAGCAATTCCCTGTCCACTTTGGTCATACTGAGAGAGTGGAGAATGGCCCCCTTTGTTCAGGATGCTGCTCTAGCTATTTGCAACAGAGAACGACCTACACCTGGGCAAGGAAGAAGATTGAATGGGGAGATGTTAAAGAAAGTAAAAGAAATCCCAGCTGGTGCACAGCTTTCTTTGGTGAAAAGAGATGAAGGTCCTATTAAGAAGGATGATGCCCTCTACAGAGGATGGTTGTGATGGAATGTTGTCTGGCTTCCCAGAAGGAGGGAAAGTACATTTGATGAGGCAAATAGTTTGCTTTAGTGTGGCAAGATTCTGTCTTCAGGTGAGGAACAATAAAAAAAACCTTCTTAGAAGAATCACAGTGTTGTTTGTGTTGGTCTTTGAAGCTTGACAGTGGTGAGAGATCCTGTTTCCACTCCCTGCAGTGGTTACGCTGTTGACCTCCAGGTAAGAGTCCTTCCAAAGGCCAGCTCATGTGTGCTGGTATAGAATGGACTGGGCCTTCTCTGCTCATCCCTAAGCACAGTCTCCTTGTGAAATCAGAGCTTTCCCCAGGACAGGATGGACAATGACATGGAATCAGCAAATAGAAGGTGAGTCATTCTTGTCTTGACCAATAAACCAGTGAAACCAGTCGCCTAAAATGCCTTGAATAGCAACTCCCCTACTCCTGAGCCATCATGATGGCTCAAGATTAGGGGAACTGAACCTAATCAGGGGGCTTTAGCATGCAGTATTGTTTCCAAAGACACAGGCATTAGGAAAACCACTTTTTATGTCAACAAAGAGGGGGCTTGGATAAACCTACCCCACCTATCTTCTCTCAGGGTGTTCCTATAGAGGGAATGGCTTTCTCTTACAGAGTCTGGGATTTTTTTTAGGCATCTGCTTTCTCTCCTTTTACTGAAGCCGGGGCGGGGTGGTGGTGATGGTGGAGGGGATACAACCAAACACATTTAGGTATCTGAGAACTAAAGCCCCAAATCCTGAAAGAAAAGTAAACTGTTGCTGTAATCACTCCATCAATTGCTCCTCAGTCTTTCCCCCAAGACTGTTTTTCAGTGCATCAATTCACTCCCTCCTTCTCACAAGAAGCCCCACCCCCACCCCATCAAGTTTCACCATAGATCAAGAGGAAAAACACAGGCTCAGGTACGCAATAAACATTAAGACATTTTTTTTTCCTTCGAGGGAGATCTGGGGCAGGGAATAGGGTTCAAAATCAGATCTTTGGGGAATGGTATTTCCTTAAGTAGCCAGCACTTATTCCTCTCAGAGGGGGGTGTGTGCGCGTATTTGTGTTAGGGGAAAACACTCCATTTTTAAACATTCTGAATCTGGAGCCTCAAACCGGATCAATCACAAGAAGGTCAACTTTGTTTGGGGTGTGTAAATCAGCCTCCCCAGGGGGCGAGGGGGGCAGGGTGTTTGGAAAGACAAGATGGCCACCATGACGGCTGGACTGAAGCCCCCACAGGCTTTGTAATTGCCATCTTGACTCTCTTCTTGCCCCCTCAGGACCTTCTTCCCTCACCCCACCTGTGCCCCTCTGGATGGGTGGACTCCGTCCCCTAACATTCCCGGACATTCACAGTTAGGGATGATGGGAAGTTGATTCCACGTTCCCTGGAAGGTTGAGAGAGCTGACATTACATCTGGAATTGCATGAACAATTACATTTGATTCAATATTTTTTTACAAACCTTCAAATAATATCGTCATTGCAAAGGTTAAAACATTTAGAAAACATCATATTTTTGAGTCATCGAGTTTTTCCTGTGTCAAGGAGCATAAAAATGGTTACAAAAAAGCCCAAAATGAAATATCAATATAGTGTCTATGAAATGCATCGTTCTGGTTTTTTTCAGACGGCTTTTTTTTTCTAAAATTCCCAGGTTTGTATTACAAAATATAGAAAACGGATACAAAGTGCCAACAATACAACTTCGCTTTTGAAATTATCTTCCGCTGGGAAGCTTGGCTTGAAACAAAAGAGGTGATAGAAAAACAGCTGTTTTTAAAACCATTAAATGCAAACGCTTGAATTTCCAATACTGTTACTTTGAGTTATTATGATTATTTTTTTACCATTTTGTTTTCTATTTGTGTGTCTGTGTGTGTGTGTGTAGTGTATGTATGTATGCATGTATGTATGTGTGTGTGTGTGTATATATACATACATACATACATACATACATACATACACACATACAGATTTTTGAGAGGGCCCAGCTATCCCCATTTTTCATTTTAAAGCCTCCCCCACCTTCTCCCACCTCTTTCAGAGTGGCAAGCCACAGGGAAACATCCATTCAATGAGGTAAGTCAATTTGGCACAGAGAACTCAGGTAGGTCCATAAAACATTCAGTATCTCAGGAGCAAACAGGTCCTTCCCCTTTGGGTGGCGGTGGCTGCCTAAGAGAGTTGGCCAACTGTTTCGCCGGAATGTTTATCATCAAATGAAAAGAAAAAAATCAAGAAAGAAAAAGCACCACCAAACATTCACAACCCAGAAGAGATGTAAAACTATGTACAGTACAACACTTGGAGTTTGGCACAATTTGTGGGGTTGTCAGAGGGCAACGATTATCGTACAAGAAGAGGTCTTTGGAAAAGGGGAAGGAGATTGGCTTCCAAAGCTCTTGCGACTTCTAACTTTCGATTTCAGCACTTTAAACACTTGGACGTAGGACAAGGCATTGCATTGCATTGCATTCTCTCCCTCCCGTGGGGTGAACAAAGGGGAATAAAAAAAGGGGGAAGGGTTGGGGAACCAAGCAAACTCCAAGCTTCTTCCTAGAAAAAGGCAGCAGCTCTTCTCCAAACACAGGTAAACCCCAAATGCTGTTTGTGCCTTAAGAAGAAGGTGGTCTGTATCCCTGCAGAAAAACCAAAGATTTGATATGCCATCTGAACTTGGTGGAATCATAGGGGGGGGGGGGTGTTTGAAAAACAGAGCTCTGTGGTGCAGGGAGAAAGGTATCAACAGGGATAAAAATGCGTGGAATCATCTCTTAGCACTCAACTAGGGATGAAACTGTGACTTCTGAAAATGTAAAAAGACCCTTTAAAAATCTCAGCTTGGGGGATGCAGCTCTTTTTTGGGTGTGTGTGTGTTTTTTTACAAAAAGACTCCCCCCCCTTCCCCGGAAGTCTCCCCCCCCTTCCTCTCTTTTCCAAAGCCTTAAAAAACAGAGCACAGAATTAACCCTTTAAAATAAATAAAGGAATTCAAATCAGAAGAAGCCAAACAGCAAGAAAAAAAGGGAACAGCTTTGTTAGTCGGTGTTCAACCCCCCGTCCCCCAGCCAAGCCAGAAAAAAAGTCATTCTTTTTGAAGTAGCTTGCAAGAAATAAGTGTTTTCATGCACGTTGAGAACGAAACCAAGAACAACAACGACAACGGAAAAAAGACCTGTAAAAGGGAAATGTCTCTTTCATGCAATTCTGGTTTCCCAAGTAGGAAAATATGAGCAGGGATGGGCTTAGCAGGGAGCAAGGAAGTTAGGGTGCATTCCAGCCAGCGTGGTGTGGTATTACCTCAGTTTTTCAAAGGAAACTACTGTGGTTGGGTCTTTGTGGCCCTGTTCTCTCTCTGCCCGCTTGACTTTGCAGTTCTCGTCACGCAGGGACTTTGACGTGGATTTGTGTCGGTAGAGCTTTTTATGGGTAGGTTCATTTTTGGCTAAAGTGCTCAGGTTACTATAGCTTTTATCAAAAAAAGGAGAATGAATGTCTGCAGCATAGCCGGCGGATGAACTGGAACGTCCTGGATCGCCCGGAGCAGCTCGGCTGCCGGTTTTACTCAAGCCCTTGTTCCCCGATTTGTGGTTGCGTCCCGCTCCCGAAGAGCTGCCATTGACCTTCTTCTTGGACTCAGGAGACGTGCCAGCCAGGATCTTAAGAGTTTTCAGTTTCAGACTGTTTGATTCGGGCGATCGGAAGAGATCAGAGACATCGCTGTGGCCGACAGGCCCCCACAAGGGCTCGATGGAGGCCATCATGAATCTCTGAACATCTGCCATGCCAGATGCAATGTTTGACAAAATGTTGGACGGCTCCTCAAATTCTCTTTGATCATCATCAAGAAGGCTGTTGGCACTTCCTATGCTGGTTTCGGACCAGCCACCGCTACTGTCCTTCCCCAGCGGCCATTCCCCATTGGCCTTCCCTATCCGGAGGGCGTTTGGGCTGCCCTGCTGGATGGACTCGACCAACATTTTTGCCGAGGAGTTTGTACTATTCAAGAGACCAGGTACTCTATCACCCAGGGCTTTTTCTCCATTAACCCCTGCCCCGTTTTTCCCTTTCCTTGAGGTTTTGGGAGACTGCCTGGAATTTCTGCTGGGGGCCTTTTCGGAGCTTTTGTTGGCTTTGGGGGATTTTTTCCGAACGTTTTTCGGGGTTGGGCTTTGGTTGGCACCCAAATTTTTATTACTTGAACTTCTCCTCTTGGATTTTGTCGCTTTGCTATTGGTGCTAACTTGGGCAGATGGCTCATTAAAAGTTGACAAGGATGGGTTTTTTTCAAGGAGGCTGACAGAATCCTCATCGGTGAACATATGGAACTGAAACTGATGATTATTTAAAGTGAATCCATTATCCGCCTGGTCTGGAGCTTGAAGAACGCCACAGCTCCAGTTCACCTTCTCGGTGTTGCTTAACCCCACTTGGGAGCCCTCCGGGAAACACTTCATATTCCCCAGAAGGGTTTTTGCTTCTGGTCCTGCAATCTGTGGGGAAAGGTTGGGGGTATCCGGAGGAGACATTTCCGAAAGGGATGACTGGCGGAACTTGTCAGGGGTGAAGTTAGAAATATCCAGAAGATCGGTGGACTCCTTCAAGGGTGTTATTTCATCAATGCTTTGCTGAATCACCAGTTTGGGGCTGCAGTGGGCCAAGAAGTCATCAGCAATTTCATCATCTCCATCCTTCTCACAAGACTTTAAACTCAAGGAGCTGTAGTTGCTAGAGGTGGCGGAAAGGGAGCCCACTGAATCAAAGCTCACAAGTCTTCCGTCATCGGTGCTGAGCGAACCCCGCTGGAAGGGGAAATTCCCCTCTCGGTTACCGAAGGGACAAGACTGGTAGGAGTCATCCGACTGCAACTGCTGGCCCTCCAGGAGGAATTTTTTTTGGTGTGGTACTTTGCTGTTGCTCAGATGGACCTGGCTGTATCCTGAGGCTGGCAGGCCATCGGACCCCGCACAGTTACTAAACTCTACAGCCGAAAGCAGGGAGGCATCTGGGAGCTGCCCAGCAAAGCCCTGGCTGCTGGGGCTGCCTGCTTTGCCGGCCGGCCAAACACTTTGGAAGTTGCTGGGCTCGATCTCCAGGGGACTCGGGGATTGCTGCAACTCTGATTCGGAGGGTGGGGACAAAATGCAGCTCTGGGCAGGCTGCAGGACACAGAAGGCCTTCTCTGCTTGGACAAGGCTAGGGAGGGTCTCCTGCTGCGGCTGCTGCTCCGAGGGGGCAGGGCTGAAGTACGCAATCCCAGTGCTGTGGGACAAGTCGGAGGCATCCAGTAATGTCTGCAGGTACCCGCCAGGGATGAGGGGCACGCTTGCCGCCAGAGTAGCAGATGTGGCTGGCTTGTCTGAAGTGCAGGTGGTGGGCAGGAAGGAAAGGGCATTTTTCGCCCGTTTGTCTTCCTGGCTCTCTGAGAGAGGAGAGCCATCTGCAGTACAAGGCCCACTTTCGTCCTTTGATCCCGTGGCCAATTCTGAGTCCTCCAAGGCTGCCGAAACCTCAGCCAGAGCAGAGGCAGCTTTGAGCCGCTTGCATTTCAACCTGGCCTCGCTTTTGAATTTGATCCTGCGTAAGACTTTCCTCTCGGGCCCTTTGAACTCCCTCTCCTGGGCTTTGCTTCGCGGGAGGGCCAGGTCAGCAATGTCACTCAGGTGGAGGCCATTGACACAGCTGGGGGCCGTGATGGCCATGGCCTGGATCCCCTTCAGGCCCCCGTCCTCCCCTGTGATCCTGCAACAGAGCTGCTTGGAATTTGACGAGCAAGAGCCAGCCTTGCCCACGGGCTGCTCGATGGCCTTGATCCTCTGGATCCGGTGCCGGTGGGCTATCTTGCCCTTGCGCTTGCGTGGGTGGGAGAGGAAGGCCACCTCAGAGCCATTGAGATAGAAGCTCTGCTTGTGGTAGAGGGCGGATTTGAGGAAGTTGAGCCGGGTCTGCCACCTCTCCTGCCAGAACGACTTCAGAGGGGCCAACTGGGCATATTTGCTCAACAACTCCTCGCTCAAGGTCACCGTCATCTCGCTAGGGTCGACTTTGCCAAGCTTGATCAACATGTGCTTCTCTCCTTTGAACCGGTTGATGATGATGTACTTGATGATGACGGGGGGCTCCTTGCGCGAAACTTTCCGCCTCTTCTTGGGACACCAGTCGTCGTCGTCTTCTTCCTTGGGACCGTCCGGGATCCACTCCTTCTTGTCCACGATCTTTTCGCTCTCGATGGAATCCACGTCGTAAAGGTAATCTTCGCTGTATCGCACTTTCCTTTTGGCTCGCAGGCCATAATTCTGTTGGATGAAGGAGGTGGAGTGGTCCCGGGGGAGATACTTGTTGCAGTCCTTCAGGTCTTGAAGCACATCAAAAGAGGATTCTGTGCAGGTGCTGTAATCGCTGGACTCCCCTGAGTCCTCTGTGGAGTTGACCAGTTCCAAGAAGTGATTTCTTTTGGGACTGATGTACTGTACAAGTTCTGTACTGGTGCAAGATTTGTTTAAGGCAACTTTCTCACTTTCACCTCCCTCTTCATCTTCCTCCTCCTCTTCCTCCTCCTCCTCCTGCTGTCCATCCCCCTCCTCTTCTCCCCAGATGATGGTCTCCTCAGACTTGAACTGGGAAGGTTCAGTTGCTCCTCGGGGTCCCCTCTTCAGAGCAGTCCTATTGTCCCTTTTCGGACACCCGCTGAACACGCTGGGGAAGAAGTTAAACTGGGTGTCCTCTTGCAGCCCCCCCGTTTTCTCCTTCACATTGTCCTGGAAGGATTCGTAACGAATCTTTAAAGAGCAGACATCACTTTCCAAGGTCGAATCATCATCATCGAACATGTAATTATCCACATCCTCCTCGGAAAACAGATTTACAGAGAGCTCATTTTTGGAGCAAAGGTCAAGGAGTTCGATTTTGCTTTCACTGATGAAAGATTCAAAATAACCCCATTCCTGGTTGGGGTTGGTTAGCAAAGGCTCCTCCCCGTTGCACTTGTCCAAAAGTAATCCCTCATAATAGTTTTTCTGAGTTGGATCCTCTGAGTCGCTGTCGGACTTCTCTGCCTCTCGCTTGTCAGCTGCTCTCGATTTATGCACGGGGAAGCTGAGAAGCTGGTCAGAAAGGAGCTGGTCCCCGTATCGCATGGTCTCTCCCGTGCTCATGCAGTGGATCCCAATGTCAGAGACCGAACAGCTGTCGTAATCCCTGTTTATGTCACCCACTTTCAGGCTTATGCCGGGTTCTGGGTCCAGGCTGTCCTTCGACTCAATAAAGCAGCCCAGGCAGGTCCGACTCGGCTGCATCAGGCAGTCGCCAGTGAAGGCGGACATGCTCCCGGGCTCCATGATGGTGAAGGGGGCCTTCTCACAGTCTCCCGGCAGGGACCAGGCGCTCATGCCCTTGGTGACGCATGAGGTGAGGGAAATGGCGTGGATGGAGGAGGAGTCATCGGAAATGTGGTCGGGAACGTCGGCCAGCCTCAGGGGGGAAGGAGGGCTCAGCCAACAGGCCTTTTTGGAAGTCGGGGCTGGCTGGGATCGGCTTTCTTTCTGAGGTGCTCCTGTGGATGTCACACCCAGAAAGGGAGCTGCAGCATCCGCTGCCCCACGGAGGGGTTTTTCGTCACCATCCAGATGACTCGATTCTGGAAGAAGAGGAGAGAGAGGGAGAGGGAGATAGGGATTACTAAGGATATCATTCTGGATCTTTCCATTTTTGATGCAAGACGGAGGCACGGAGGAAGGCAAACAGTATGAATTAATTTGACTGACTTGATGCATTATTAAATTCACTTTTAAAAAATAGCTCTCAGAAATTCTGGGCCAGCAGTTATAAAAAGTATCACTGCTTCATGTTTCTTGTTTACCTTTATAAGATAGTTTGAATTAATATTCTCATGTCAAGTTGAGCTCAGATGAGGTCACTGTACAGAGAAATTTTAATAACAATTCTATTGCTTTCAAATTTAATTTCCATGTACATGAATATTATTATTATTATTATCATCCACTAATGCATGTTGATCAGGCTCTGCAGAAAAAGTTGAAGAGGCCAAAACTGTTTACATTTTTATAAAAGCAAAGGCACTTCTAATTCATTTTTTGGTTACCCAACTTAAGATGTTCATTATCAGATTTTGCTGAAATGGCACAGAGAGTTTGATACATACAGTGATATTTGAAGCATTGCAGATTGGGAAATTGTATTTTTTTTGTAGATAAACTATATTTTTATAACCATAAATCCAAGAACTAATGGGTGTGTGTATCAAAAAACGAAGTCACATGATTTGTGAACACATATAGCAGGATCCAATTTGGGTTGGTCACTGGGACCAGAGGTTCAGTTTCTGAGCTTTCAGATCCATTCTGGAGCCCATCCTCAGGGAGCTTCTCTCTACTGGAATATGTGGTTGGGCTATTCTATGTGTAGTATTTATGTGGTGCTTGTTGTGTGTTGGTTTTTAGTTGTTGATTGGAGTCTTGTTGGCTGGCTATTAAATTGTTGGCTGTTGTGAGCCAAGGTGGCGCAGTGGTTAAAATGCAGCACTGCAGGCTACTGCTAGATCAGCAGGTCAGCGGTTCAAATCTCACCGGCTCAGGGTTGACTCAGCCTTCCATCCTTCCGAGGTGGGTAAAATGAGGACCCAGATTGTTGGGGGCAATATGCTGACTCTCTGTAAACCGCTTAGAGAGGCCTGAAAGGCCTATGAAGCGGTATATAAGTCTACTGCTATTGCTATATTGCTATTGCTATTGTTGTTTCCTTGTGCTGCCAAGCCCTGGCTTCCTAAGTACTTGATAAGCTGGTGGTAAATCAGCACTCCTGTTGACTGATGAGGGATCCATTTCTCAGCCTTCAATCATTTCCCTTCCTGTTTTTGTGCCTGCTTGTCCAACAATCTTAGTAGCTGCCAAATTGAATGTACTGTATGTCCTTGTTTATTGCAGTGTGGGGCTACCAATGAGTTTAGGCCTCATCCGTCAACAGGAGTGCTGATTTACCACTCTAGTCCTGGTGACTGACCTAGATTGGATCCTGCAACATTGTCTTGGGATACAAATATTCACCTTCATTCGTGATCTCTAAAGAAGGGGCAGGTTTTGTGCAATCATGGACAACTTCTTGACTATTTTGATCCTCCTTCCCTAGGATCTCCAGCACTCATCACTCATAAATTGGCTTGGAGGGGAAGTGTAAAGTTATCCAAAAATAGATATTTTCCTTTTGAAATCAATGCTCTCGTAGAGGAAATGGAAGATACCAATCACGCCAGCTAGTCAAGGCACATCAGCAAGAAAAGTGAAGAAAATTCACTACAAGCCCTACTCCTTGAGCCAAAGTTACTCCCACCAAATCATTAAATAACATAAAAGCAAATAAACAAATCTGAGAGGGTGATTAATGTTTCCTATTAACAAGTTTGGACAACATATCCAGAATGTAGAAATCACATGTTCTTTTTTGTAAAGTAACCAATTATGAATAGGAATATAGGAATGGGAATATTCTTTATTGGCCAAGTGTGATTGGTCACCCAAGGAATTAGCTTTCAATTGCTTTGCATTTAGATCCTGCCAGTTATGAAAATGTAGATATAAGGGACAACCCCCAAAGCTTTATGGAGCCTGGAGGGTCCTTGCTGCTCTCTGAACTTTCTGGAGCCTATTCAGCTGCCATTGCTAAGAGAACCCCCACCGTAGGGAGGAGGAACCGACCAGGTGGTTCCGCCCCAGGCGACTGATGGACCCTTTGAGGTTCCAGACGGAGCTTGGGGTTATTCCTGATACCCTCGCCCACAGTTCGGCGGAGACTCTGGCTGCTGCCTGGTACTCGGCGGCATCGGAGTCTCTTGACCGGGTTGCGCCACTACGGCCCCTCCGGGTCAGCGGATCCCGGAGACCTCCTTGGTTCACTGAGGAGCTCCGGGAGGTAAAGCGCCGGAGGAGACGCCTAGAGCACTTGTGGAGGTCCGATAAGTCCGAGTCGAACCGAGCACTCCTAACAACTTGCACCAAGGAGTACATCAGGGCACTTAGGGCAGCAAAAAGATCTCATATTGCCACCTTGGTTGCGTCCGCTGAGTCCCGCCCAGCCGCCCTGTTTAGGATAACCCATTCCCTCCTAAATAGGAGGGATACGGGGGAACCCTTGCAGGGTAGAGCTGAGGATTATGCCCAATTCTTAGCGGACAAAGTTGCTCGGTTTCGGTCGGACTTGGACTCCACCGCTGCAGATCCAGCCGGGACACAAGAGGATCACTTGGCAAACCATCTCTGGGTTGAGTTTCAGGATGTTGCCTCTGGGGATGTGGACAAGGCCAATCGAGCTGTGAGTGCCTCCACCTGTATTCTGGACCCGTGTCCCTCCTGGCTGGTTGCCAACAGCAGTGAGGTGACACGTGGCTGGATCCAGGCGGTCGTAACTGCCTCCCTTCGGGAGGGGCACTTCCCCGCCGCACTTAAAACGGCGGTGGTGAGACCCCTCCTGAAGAAACCTTCCTTGGATCCAGCCATTTTAAATAACTACCGTCCTGTCTCCAACCTTCCCTTTGTTGGGAAGGTTGTTGAGAAGGTGGTGGCCTTCCAGCTTCAACGGGCCTTGGAGGAAGCTAGCTACCTTGACCCCTTCCAGTCCGGCTTCAGACCCGGTTACAGCACAGAAACCGCTTTGGTCGCATTGACCGATTATCTCTGGAGGGCCAGAGATGGAGGCCATGCATCCATCCTGGTTCTCCTTGACCTCTCGGCGGCTTTTGATACCATTGACCATGATATCCTTCTGCGACGACTGCGGGAGGTGGGGGTGGGAGGCACTGTCTTGCAGTGGTTCTCCTCCTACCTCTCGGACAGGTCGCAGTCGGTGTTGGTCGGGGGGCAGAGATCGTCCCTGAGGCCCCTAAAATATGGGGTGCCGCAGGGTTCGGTCTTATCCCCCCTACTATTTAACATATACATGAAACCGCTGGGCGAGATCATTCGGAGGCACGGGATAAAATACCATCAATATGCGGACGATACGCAATTGTATCTGTCCGCCCCGTGCCAACTCAATGAAGCGGTGGACGTGATGAACCAGGGTCTTGAGGCCGTTAAGAACTGGATGAGCGCTAACAAACTGGTACTCAACCCGGACAAGACCGAGTGGCTGTTGTGTTTCCCTCCCAACAATTTGGCTAATGTTCCATCTATCAGGCTGGGGGGTCAAATTTTATACCCCTCAGATAGGGTTTGTAACTTAGGAGTCCTCCTGGATCCACAGCTGACTCTCGACCATCATCTGTCGGCTGTGACCAGGGGGGCATTTGCCCAGGTTCGCCTGGTCCGCCAGTTACGACCCTACCTGAATCGGGAGGCTCTCACAACAGTCACTCGAGCCCTTGTGATCTCTAGGCTGGAATACTGCAATGTGCTCTACATGGGGCTGCCCCTGAAGTGCATCCGGCGACTGCAGTTAGTTCAGAATGCGGCCGCGCGAGTGATAGTGGGCGCACCTCGGTTCGCCCACATAACACCCATCCTCCGCGAGCTGCACTGGCTACCTGTTGATCTCCGGGTGCGCTTCAGGGTGCTGTTGACCATCTTTAAAGCCCTTCATGGTAGTGGATCTGAGTACTTGAGAGACCGCCTTCTGCCGATTACCTCCCTCCGACCGATAAGATCGCACAGACTGGGCCTCCTCCGAATTCCATCTGCCAGTCAATGTCGACTGGCGACTACACGGAGGAGAGCCTTTTCTGTTGCAGCTCCGACCCTGTGGAACGATCTCCCCGTCGAGATACGCACCCTCACCACCGTTCAGGCCTTCCGCGCAGCCCTTAAGACCTGGCTATCCCAACAGGCCTGGGGATAAGCCTCTAATTTGCCCCACCCGAGTGTTGAATGTTGAATGCAAGTTGTGTTTTTATTATTTTATTTTGCTCACATATTGTTTATTTTGAATTGCACCCCCTCCCTAATGATTGTAAGCTGCCCTGAGTCCCCTCAGGGAAAAGGGCGGCCTATAAATCCTAATAAAATACTAAATACTAAAGGGAGTCTTGAAGAAGGGAAAAAATATCCCTCCATTTATTCACCTCCAGGACTGCCTTAGTCATCTCCTAACAGGTATCGCTTCTGCAATTTTAGATAATGACGATAATCACTGTCATGTGAAATCTCAGGAGATTCCAAAATCTTAATCAGTGTTTCTCAACCTTACTATGATTGAATGTGAGGCTTTCAGCTCCCAGAATCCCCCAGCCAGCCTGCTTTAAAACCTGTGTACTTCATGCTGGCTGGGGAATTCTGGGAGTTGAAGTTCACCCACCTTAAAGTCTCCAAGGTTGAGAAACACGGTCTTACATGATTTCAATTCTAACATGTGAGTTTGAATTTTTCATTGAAATTGCCCAGGATTTGGATGATTTTGCAAGTTTCTGGCTGCTTAAAAAAATATATCAATTTTTTTTTAATTTGGGGCTTCGGTTAGGATGCTGATGTTTTCCATTGCCAAATTATGTTGGAAGTGTTGCAGGATGACAGAAGGCATGTGAAGAATTTTGGACTCTCAGAAATATTAAATCACTAAAAAAGAAACCTTTGAATTGTTATCCTTATCCCACCCAACAATCTTTGGAGATGGCAGAAAAGCCCTGTCCCATTTAGAATTAGAGTTCTTTGGGCAAGAACACGGAGGAAGCGATGGCAGACTCATTGCTACAATTAGATTCCTTACCATCCTCTTTCACCCCATTAATCAAAATTATTTCTTGGTCTTCGGAGGCACATTCCTTATCTTGTTGGTCGTCCATCAAGTTGTTCACTCCATGCTCTGCTCAAGGGGCCACTCTGCACATTTGTAAAAACATAATTGCAGACATTAGAATCAAATTAACTAACAGTCCTGCAGGGGGAAAGGAAACACACAGGCAGAGCAGAGAAACAAAAAGGACCATAACTGGCCAGTCTTGACGTGGACCAGGTCTTCTCATCAAGTCGAAAGCAAAGGGCACTTCCACTAGACAAAGAACCTGCACAGATCCATTTGAAGGACCAGTGTTGCACACTTAGTTCTGCCTAGTGCGCCAACGTCTTTTCCAGCAGGAATTTCCAACAAACCCACCGTTTCACCAAAACCCAGAGATTGGGCTTCACAGGAGTGATCTTGAAATTGTGAACTGCCCTCCTGTTGACCTGCTTTGACCCATCTCCAAAGCCTTGGAGAGCAACCTCATCAAGATGTTCTATAACCAAATTTGCAATCAGTATACAGCTGTGACTCAATGCTAAAAATAGTCTCCCTGCATACTAATTTGGTTATCTTGACTTTGAATCGTCTCTTTATCTTTGTGGAAGTACCGTAATAAAGTCACAAAAATATATGTTATTTTTTTAAAAAGTGTCTTTTAGGTACAGTGCAGAACAGAGATCACCTGGGTACGTTTATGTAACCTTCATAGATGTTTGCACACCATTCTGGTTCTGCCTAAACCTGCTTTGAGTGACCTAATTTGTATTTGGGGTCCTTGTCCTTCCCATTTAGGTGGATCAGGCTACAATATGAAGCCATGGCTGCCAAAAACTAGCTTGCAGGTCATCTCTAAACTCACACGTTCCCTCTCTTTTGACCTGCCTTTCTTTTTGCGTTCCTACATATAACTCACTTCTTGGAATGTGTCAAGCCACTATTTGCTCTCGAATTGGAAACTAGTTTTGAATGCTGGATTGAAATCGGTCTGATTTGTAGCAACTCCATATGACTAATTGTAGAGGAGTAAGGAGATGGTCTAAAAGAAGGAATACAAAAGCCATTTGTTCCCTACTCAGCCCCCAAAAGGACCCACTGGCCAAGTGTCTGAATTTTGATCACATGGTCATGGAGATGATGCAAAGGTCGTAACTGTGAAAAACCATCATAAGTCATTTTTTTCAGTGCCATTGTAACTTTGAACAGTCACTAAATGAAGTCAAGGACTACCTGTACATGTTACACAAATATCTACTATTATATATTGCCTCTAGTTCTGGTCTTTACAATACAAAAAAGATGCCCTTGAAAGAATGAAAAATGGAGCAACATAGATGATTATGGGGCTGTAAGCCAAATAGAAGGAGGCAGTGGCTTAGTGGCTAAGACATTGAGCTTGTTGATCAGAAAGGTCGGCAGTTTGGCGGTTCGAATCCCTAGTGCCGCGGAATGGAGTGAGCTCCTGTTACTTGTCCCAGCTTCTGCCAATCTAGCAGTTCGAAAGCATGTAAAAATGCAAGTAGAAAAAATAGGAACCACCTTTGATGGGAAGGTCACGGCATTCCATGCGCCTTTGGCGTTGAGTCATGCCGGCCACATGATCACGGAGACGTCTTCAGACAGCGCTAGTTCTTCAGCTTTGAAACGGAGATGAGCAGCGCCCCCTAGAGTCAGGAACAACTAGTATATATGTGTAAGGGGAACCTTTATCTTTAGGCCAAATAGTCTAATGAATGGTTAAGGGAACTAGGTATGTCTAGCCTATTGAAGAGAAGGACTGGGGGTGACATGGTAGCTGTCTTCTGCTTTTTGAGGTACAGAGAAGAGGGGGTCAACTTATTCTCCAAAGCATCTGAGGGCAGGACAAGAAGAAGCAATGGATGGAAGCTCATTACATCTGGAATTTTCTGACAGTGAGAATGATTAATTGCCTTCCAGAGTTGTGGGTGCTCCAACACTGGAGGTCTTCAAGAAAAGATTGGACATCCCTTTGTCCGGCATGGAATAAGGACACCTGCCTTGAGCAGGGGGTTGGACTAGAAGGCCTCCAAGGTCCCTTCTATCCCTATGGTTCTATGCGGCCTTCTAGCCCCATGACTCTATGTAAACTCACAGTCTACATCAGAGATGCCCGATAACTCTCTGGTTTGCTGAGGCCCCTTTGAGAACGCCGGGGCCCAGCTGCTGAATGGGGCACCCCCCCCCCCCTCCTTCCACCTTGGACGAAGCTTTTTTCAACCTTGGGCTTAGACTACTAAGGGGGCTGGTACGATTGGTACGACTCTTGTTGTGAACTGACTTCTGCATATTGGGCCTTTGACCATCATGATTGGCCTTCCGGCTCTCGCTGCTGCTGCTGATATTTAGACCTACTCTGCCTTCACGTTGTAACCAAAAGAAGAGAACTGGTGAGGGAGGAAACTGCTCGAGGGGACGGAATTGAAGGAGAGCGTGATTGGTGATTAGAACATCTCCCCCCTGTCTTTTTCCATCAGAGACAGATATTCTTTCCCCACCCTAGGACTTAACCTGGAAATAACATCAAGGGGATGGCTGGAATTGAACTTAACCATCAGACTTTCTCCACTATGGTTAGCCCCTTGACTCCCCCTGTTACAGCTGCTGCCCAGATCCACCTTGTCCCCCATCCTCCCCTCCCTTGGACGATATTGGTCTCCTTAGCGGAGCTCCCATTAAGGTGCTACCCTCCTCAGGAGAGGTGGAAGGCACCTTTGGACTATTACGAACTTAACACAGATGCTGTGAACCTGCGCAACTTCTTCCTATATTTCTTTTAATCGGTATGTTGAGTGCATGGGATTGTTTGAGATGATATGAATGACCTCACTTTTTATTATTATATAGTTGTATTGGTGTTTTAACTTTTTCAGTGAGGACTGTTTGTGTGAGAGCTTGGGTATGAGTGATTCGGAGGACCTGGCGGGGTATGCGGGGGCCACCGGGGTGGTTGGGGGGGCTATATCCACGGGAGAGGGTCGGAGCATTGCGGTCATAACAGGGAGAGGCAGATATGGCGGGGACTTTAGGGCAGGCCATCATCGGGGAAGGAGGGCTCGCTGTGTTATAGAGATCCCTCCTTCCGGCCCTAGGAGTCCCACTCCAAGGTCAGATGGCGCGAGTACTCAGGACCCTGGTCTCAGGCTGCTGTCGCTAAATGCCAGGTCTGCTGTTCATAAGGCCCCCCTCATCCGGGACTTGATAACTGATGAGGGCACAGACCTGGCATGTATTACTGAGACATGGCTGGGCACGGAGGGAGAAGTCCCCCTCGTTGAGATGTGCCCAGCCGGATTTCAGGCGCTACACCAGCCGAGAGCCCAGGGAAGGGGTGGCGGTGTGGCTATTGTAGTCCGGGAGTCTTTAGTACCTCGTAGGATCCCTGCTCCGGAGCTTGTCAGGTGTGAGTCCTTGCTGGTGAAGCTGGACCTCAAGGGTCAAGTGGGTCTGCTGCTTACGTACCTGCCTCCCAACTGCGTTGCAGCAGCCCTCCCCTCGCTCCTCGAGTCAGTAGCCGAGCTAGCAGTTGAGTTCCCTAGACTTATAGTTCTGGGGGACTTCAACTTGCCTTCGCTCGGTGAACACTCTGATGGAGCGCAGGAGTTCATGGCTTCCATGACAGCCATGGGCTTGACTCAAGTAATCCGAGGCCCAACTCACTCAGCGGGTCACACGCTCGACCTCGTATTCCTCTCGGAGCAGTGGAGTTACGATCTTAGTCTGAGGGGTAATGAGATCATACCCCTGTCGTGGTCAGACCACTACCTACTGAGGCTAGACTTCCGGAGGCCAAACCCCCACCGTAGGGAGGAGGAACCGATCAGCTGGTTCCGCCCCAAGCGACTGATGGATCCTGTTAGGTTCCAGACGGAGCTTGGGGTTATTCCTGACACCCTCGCCCACAGTTCGGCGGAGACCCTCGTCGCTGCCTGGCACTCGGCAGCTTCGGAGTCTCTAGACCGGATTGCGCCGCTACGGCCCCTCCGGGTCAGCGGCCCCCGGAGGCCTCCTTGGTTCACTGAGGAGCTCCGGGAGGTAAAGCGCCGGAGGAGACGCCTAGAGCACTCGTGGAGGTCCGATAGGTCCGAGTCGAAACGGGCACTTTTAACAGCATGCACCAAAGAGTATATTCGGACTTTAAGAACAGCAAAAAGAACATATATTGCCTCCTTGGTAGCGTCCGCCGAGTCCCGCCCAGCCGCTCTGTTTAGGATAACCCGCTCCCTCCTAAATAGGAGGGAGACGGGGGACTCCCTACAGGGTAAGGCTGAGGAGTATGTCCAGTTCTTGGCGGACAAAGTTGCCCGGTTTCGAGCGGACCTGGACTCCACCCCAGTAGACCCAGCCGAGACACAAGGAGAAGACTTGGCAAACCATCTCTGGGTTGAGTTTCAGGAAGTTGCCTCTGGGGATGTGGACAAGGCTATGCGAGCTGTGAGTGCCTCCACCTGCATACTGGACCCGTGTCCCTCCTGGCTGGTCGCCAACAGCAGTGAGGTGACACGAGGCTGGATCCAGGCGGTTGTTACCGCCTCTCTTCGGGAGGGGTACTTTCCCACCGCGCTCAAAACAGCGGTGGTAAGGCCCCTCCTGAAGAAACCGTCCTTGGATCCAGCTGTTCTTAATAACTATCGTCCAGTCTCCAACGTCCTCTTTGTAGGGAAGGTTGTTGAGAAGGTGGTGGCTCTCCAGCTTCAGCGTACCTTGGAGGAAGCTAACTAACTTGACCCCTTCCAGTCTGGCTTCAGACCCGGTTACAGCACAGAAACCGCTTTGGTCGCATTGACCGATGATCTCTGGAGAGCTAGGGATGGAGGCCATGCTTCCATCCTAGTTCTCCTGGACCTCTCAGCGGCTTTCGATACCATCGACCATGGTATCCTTCTGCGACGACTGCGGGAGATAGGGGTGGGCGGCACTGTTTTGCAGTGGTTCTCCTCCTATCTCTCGGACAGGTCGCAGTCGGTGTTGGTGGGGGGGCAGAGATCGTCCCTGAGGCCCCTAACTTATGGGGTGCCGCAGGGGTCGGTCCTATCCCCCCTACTATTTAACATTTACATGAAACCGCTGGGCGAGATCATCCGAAGGCACGGGATAAAATACCACCAATATGCGGACGATACACAGTTGTATCTGTCCGCCCCGTGCCAACTCAATGAAGCGGTGGATGTGATGAACCGGGGTCTAGAAGCCGTTAAAGACTGGATGAGAGCAAACAAGCTGATACTCAACCCAGACAAGACCGAGTGGCTGTTGTGTTTCCCTCCCAAAAATTTGACCAACATACCATCACTCAGGCTGGGGGGACAAAACTTACACCCCTCAGAAAGGGCCCGCAACTTGGGAGTCCTCCTGGACCCACAGCTGACCTTTGACCACCATCTCTCAGCTGTGACCAGGGGGGCATTTGCCCAGGTTCGCCTGGTGCGCCAGTTGCGGCCCTACCTGAATCGGGAGGCCCTCACAACAGTCACTCGAGCCCTTGTGATCTCCAGGCTGGAATACTGTAATGTGCTCTACATGGGGCTGCCCTTGAAGAGCATCCGGAGACTTCAGCTAGTCCAGAATGCGGCCGCGCGAGTGATAGTGGGCGCACCACGGTTCGCCCACATAACACCGATCCTCCGTGAGCTGCACTGGCTACCTGTCGATCTCCGGGTGCACTTCAAGGTCCTACTCACCACCTATAAAGCGCTCCATGGTAGTGGATCTGGCTATTTGAGAGACCGCCTTCTGCCAATTACCTCCCTGCGTCCCATCAGATCGCATAGAGTTGGCCTCCTCCGTATTCCATCCGCCAGTCAGTGCCGACTGGCGACTACTCGGAGGAGAGCCTTCTCTGTTGCGGCTCCGACACTATGGAACAATCTCCCCGTGGAGATTCGTACCCTCACCACCGTCCAGGCCTTCCGCACAGCCCTCAAGAACTGGCTAGCCCGTCAGGCCTGGGGATAAGTTACTTTTGCCCCTCCCGAATGTTGAGTGAATGTTGAGTTTTACTATTTAATTTATTTTTGTGCACATTTCTTTTTGTATTGTCCTACACCCCCTTTCCTTTTTGATTGTAAGCCGCCCTGAGTCCACTCAGGGAAAAGGGCGGCCTATAAATGTCTAATAAAACAAAAAAAAAAAAAACCAAGATGCGAAGAAGTCATGTGAATGTACATATAGCACTTATTGAATTCCTTAATTAATTTCAAATCACTTACATTGTATTTTACTCTTAATCCAAGAGAGGTCACAACAAAACCAGATCTGCTTTTTAAATTTTTTTAAAAAAAGCATTGATGCTAATTAAATGAAAAATAAAAAACAAAAGAATGTCACATACAGCAGAAGATACAAACACACACCCAGAGACACTCATAATTCCTTTTCCTTTCTCAGTAGCAGATGACAACAGCTGCCAGATTGCTAAGAAAAACCACATTTTCATCTGCAAAGGAGAAACCGAAAGCTGGAGGAAAAACTGGGATTAGAGTCCCTGTGGAAGGGAAGGGAAAGATGTGGATTTGTTTGCATAATGATGTCATGATGCCTATAAAGTCCTTGACCAATGGATGGAAACTAATCAAGGAGAGAACCAACCTAGAACTAGGGAGAAATTTCCTGACAATGAGAATTATTAATCCTTGGACCGACTTGTCTTTTGAAGGTGCTTCATCAGTGAAGGTTTTTAAGAAGAGACTGGACAGCCATTTGTCTGGAATGGCATAGGGCCGTGATGGTGAAGCTATGCCACCTGTGGCACGCGGAGCCATATGTGCCGGCACACAAGCCATTAGCTCCAGTGCACATGCGTGAACCAGTCAGCTGATTTTTGGCCTTCTGGAGGGCTGGGGAGGCCCTTTGCAACCTCCCCAGGCTTTAGGAAGTTCGAAAACTATCTGGAGGCTTTCTTGGAGCCTGGGGAGGGCGAAAACGGCCTGTGCGGCAAGCATGGGGGGGAGTGTGTGTGTGGAGGTTGTGCATGCATGTGAATATGGGGGGGCGCTTTGCATTATGGGTGCTGGCACATGCATGCGCTATTCCGTGCGCGCCCTTGCATTTTTGGCACCCAACAACAAAAAGGTTAAGCATCACTGGCAAAGGGTCTTTTGCTCAATCAGGGGTTTGGACTAGAAGACCTCCAACTCTGTTACTCTATGTTCATTTGTCCTCGCTCTCCCCAACTTAAGGTGACCAGAAATCCCGATTTTGGAGGGACAGTCACGATTTTGCACAATTTGTCCCGCGTCCCGCTGCGTTCTTAAAAAGTTCCGATTTTTGTGACTGGACCAGGAAGTAAGCCTGCCCCGCCCTCAGCCCTGTATACCCGTCCCGGCCGGATGGTATTTTGTCCCTTCTGTCTCCCCATTGCTGAGAAAAGCAACTTCGGGAAGGTCCTTTGCTAGCAGGCAGGTTCTAGGATGCCTGCCGCCACCAACAGTTCTGAGCAACGGGGAGACAGAAGGGACAAAGTACCGTCCGTTTTCCCTGTGCCACGAGGGCAGCAGGAAAACTAGGTCAGGGATCTCCTCTCAGGTCCAGCCTGGGAGAGAAGCAGCAGAAAAAGGTAAACCAGCATTTTATATTTTATTTGCTTTATTTGCTTTCGGCCCGAGCGGGGCGGGGAAGACACCTTGCCAGAGGCTGCAGGAGAACTCTTTCCGAAGAGAGGGTTTGGGAACTGGGCAGGCGAGATTGGAGCGGGCAGGCGTGGAATGCACTTGCTCCCCTTTCCCATGGCCCGCCTTTCCCCACGGAGCCTGTGGATGCGGCTGCTGGCTGTGCAGGTGGCCTGGAGGGAAGCCCCGAACCTCCTGGCGTGGACCTGGCATTGGAGAGCCGCGTTTCCAAAGCGTAGCCATCAGTGGGAAGCCTTTGCCGGCCCGACGCCAGCCGTAGCTCTGAAGTTGCTTTCCTTTCTACTGAAGCCCCCGCTCAGCAAAGCAAGTCCGGGTAAGTCCTTTGCGCCGGCTAGAAAAGGTCTGCTGCGAACTGGGAAGCTGACACCCCCCCTCCTCTCTGCCCCCCCCCGCAACCCCAGATGCCCTCTGCCGCCGCGCCTGAAGCATGTGAGCGCTCACCATCCGGCAGAACGCCGGAGTGGAAGAGGTGGATGTCCTGTCCAATTCCCTCTACAGATACCCCCCGAAATCTGGTAAGACGGAGCGAGTGGGGGGTGGGGGGGAAATGCAAGAGGTTTGCGGGGAGTCCTGCATGGCAGGGTTTTGCACGTGCTCCGTACTCCAAGTTGAGGGAATGGCAAGCAGCGGCCGCAACCCCAGAGCTCGGCTAGGTGAGAGCTTTAAGGCAAGCGGCGGGACGGACCCTTGCTGTCAATCCCCCCCTCCTTGTGCCTTTTTGCAGCTGTCCCGTTGTTCTCCCGCCAGTGGGGCTGCTCCTGTGATGGGGTCCCCACCCCCGTGGCTGCAAAGGAGTTTCCCGAGAGTTTTAGAGGGTCAGGAGTACGACCCTCATTGCAACGTCACCCTTTGCAAGCTCTGGCTGCTTGGGAGGGTGGTTATTTATTTATTTATTTCTTCCCGCTTCCTCTTTCTCGCCCACGTGCAAGGATTGTGGTGGCAGCTCGGATGGAAATAGTGACATTCGTGGCATTAAAAGCTGCTTTCCGTTTGCGGCAGCAACTGTTCTTTGAGAATTCTTGCTTGAAAAAACAGGACTCCCTCATGCGATCCTGAATTGAGATCCATCTCCCTCCACCCCTAATTAAAAAGCCCCTGGTAAATTCTTGCCTGTCCTGTGCCACTTGGCATGCCTGCCTGTTTAGTTGTTAGTGCGCTGATTGCATTCTAAAATACCCCATCAATCTTCAGATGTAACATTTAACCATCCCCGCTGCTAATGAGAGTTCGCCCCTTCGCCTGCCGAGCTGGTGTCGGTGATGGGACGTGTGGGGTCAGTTGGTGGCTTGCTCGCTCCTCCCGCCGCGGCGCCAGCAGCAACGGGACATGCTCAGGGAAGGGAGCCAGAGCCACCTGCCCGGATTTGCACTCCAGCCGCTGCCACTGCTTCTGCTGCTGCTGCAGCCACCAGAGACTCCTTCCCCTCGGCCGCCAGCATGGGGTGAGGAGTGAGCACGCGAAAGGAGGAAAAGGAAAGGGTGACGGCGCCAGGACCCAGTGACCCGCGGGAGCAAAGAAAAACAATTACCAACCTAATCCAAAGGGAGGCTTCCCCCAAGAACCGAAACACAGAACAGGACAACGGTATCGCCCTCCTCCCTTACATCAAAGGCACAACAGATAAAACCAGCAAAATTCTCCACAAACACAATATCAAGACAGCCTTCAACACTGATAAAAAAATAGCCAACATCTTAAGAAACCC
Source organism: Thamnophis sirtalis (assembly GCF_051295495.1). NCBI lineage: Eukaryota > Metazoa > Chordata > Lepidosauria > Squamata > Natricidae > Thamnophis > Thamnophis sirtalis. The sequence continues at coordinate 35,107,453 of NW_028261393.1, forward strand.
CAAAGACAAAATCCAGCTAGAAAACCAAGGAGTCTATGAAATACCATGCAAAATCTGCCCTGCAACATACATAGGACAAACGAACAGGAGAATAAATGCACGCATCGCAGAACACAAGAACATAGTAAGAAAAAAAGAAAAAACTGCTGCTGCTTCGGCTGCCATTGAAACGGGGAGGGGGGCATGGTATTTAGGGTGGGCATCATTATGTGCTGGAGGAAGATTCTAGACGCTGCCTGACCATCTTACTGTGCATGTGGAGGAAGGGAGATTCCCGCCAAGGTTAACTGTCCAGCATTCCATCCTGGTGATGTTTTTTGAAGATATCTCCCACCTGACAGCTGGGTGAATTATCATTGGACTATGGACTGGGGTGCCAAGGGGAGGGGATTGAATTATACATGATATTCTTTGCTTTCGCGCCTAATTAACCAGATTCAGCTTCGCTTCGCTACTGTTCATTTCTAATTAGTAATAGTACACTTAATTTCAAACAAATTGAGTTGAGTGGTTTCTTTCCTAATTATTAAATGAAGTCGCACCTGACAATAAGCTGAATCTGACCTCGCACCCAACCCGGAGCGAACAAATACCGGGGGGGGGGGTGCCCTCACAGAAAGAAAAGAAAATGTCTTTACATGAAAGCAACCAGGAGGAAGACCTGGGTGCAATGGCAGGACCATCTCTAACAGAAAGACTAGCCGAACTGAAAGTGGAAGAACCTGCCGTCTGTCCCAGATGGACTTGGGGTGTGGGACAGAAAGAGGAACCTGAGGAATTACAAGCTGGAGTCACAAAAAGGAGGCCAAAGAAAAAGCCAGCGGCTGACTGGAGTGGCTCTGGAGAGGAAGACTACAAAATTTCCCATGCCATGAGGCTCCTCGAAGAAGCATGGAGTGAGCGCCGAATTCGAGAGAGCTGTGGAAAGGGAACCAACAGAGGAACTGGAGAAAAGGTACTCACTGCCTAGCTTAAGGGAGACTGGAGGGGCCGAAGGGGGATGTGCGCAAGAAAACCCAGAACCAGCCTCCCCCCCCCCCGGTGACTAGAGACATCCCGAGGGCAGGGGGGGGGCAGGCGACGTCGGATGGCTAAGGTCCCACCCTTAAGCGTAAAGTATGATGGAGAACCCAGAGGTCTTGGGTTGTTTATTATTCAGGTCTGGAATTATATGGAAATATATGGGCCTGATTTAGAGACAGATGAATCTAAAGTGAGGATGGTATTAATGGCCTTGGAGAAGAAAGCAGCCGACTGGATGGTCAGACTACATAATAGCAATTCCCCTCTCCTGAGGAATTTTGATGAATTTATGGCAGCCATGAGGAGGAGGTTCAACGACCCTTTGACCGAGCGTCGCGCTAGGCTAAAATTTACGGCCCTTAAACAGGGAAAGAAAACTGTGCCTGACTATGTGCAGGAATTCCAGGAGCTGTCGGCCTATATGAGGGGGTGGTCGGAAGAGGCCTTGCTGGATCGATTTGCTGATGGCTTGGATAAAGATGTTTACCAGCAATGCATAAACAGACACCTTCCCCGTCGTTTAGAAGCTTGGTATGAGAACACTGCAGACACTGAGTTAGACTTAATCAGGCTTCGCTGCATGGAAGAGGGAGAAGTTGAAACACACACACCCCCAGCACCCCCTAAAAAACCCCGCCCAAGAAGTGAGGGCAGGGGAGGTTTTGCAGGCAAAGCCAGGCCATCTGCTTGTTTCCGCTGTGGAAAGGAGGGGCATTGTGCTGTGAATTGCCGTGTCAAACTGACCCAACCCGCTCCACACACACACACCCCGGAGGGAGAGGAAACCTGAGAAGGCTTCAAGCAAGAGGAAGGAGGCCGCCTTCGCTGCTGACAATGCTTCTTGACGCTTCGAGCCAGAGGAGGAGGGAGACAGAAGCCCCAGCTCTTCTGACGAATCTGATGATGAGGATTCTCATCGCTGGGTAAGTTCCTGCTCCGGCCCTATGCTTATCCCAATTGAGCTTAGAGTGCCCTCTTCTGGCGCAACAGAAAAACTACTGGCTCTATTAGATTCTGGGTGTTTCCGTTGCATGATAAGCCCCGAAATGGTTGAGAAGCTGGGCTTGAAACTAAAGACTTTAAAAATCCCTATTGCTTTTTGCCAAATAGATGGCTCTATTGCGAGGGGCGGTCCTGCTCATTTTTCCAATGAACCCATCGAGATGTGGATGGGTACCCACCAAGAATTAATAACTTTTATTGTTGCACCTGGCATGGACCGGCCCCTTATTTTGGGACTCCCCTGGCTCCGTAGATGGAACCCACACATAAACTGGAGGGAGGGGTGGTTGCAGATTCGAACATCCACACCCCCAGAAGGAAAACATGAAGCTCCAGCCTCTGATACTACTACCCCCCCACTGGCAGCCAGGGGGCAGGAAAAGATTGAGGGGGAGGAACGAATACCAAGGGAATATTGGGACCTCAAGGATGTTTTTAGTGAAAAACCTTCTGATAAATTGCCCCCTCACAGACCCACTGATTGCACCATTCATATTTTACCTGGAGTAAAGCTTCCAAAGCCCCAAATATATTCAATGACCCCTAGGGAGATGGAGGAAATGAGGAAATTCATTGATAAAAACTTGGAATGGGGCTTCATTGAGCCAGCGAGGCCCAAGGTAGCAGCTCCAGTATTGTTCAGGGAAAAGAAAGAATGGCTCCTTTAGATTATGTGTGAATTTCGAAAACTTAAACTGCATCTCAGCTCAGAACCTGTACCCCTTACCACTGATGAAGGACATGCTGGCCCAACTGGGGAAGGGCCGGATTTTCACTAAATTGGACCTAAGGGAAGCATACTATAGAGTCAGAATTAAAGAGGGGGATGAATGGAAAAGTGCTTTCAACTGCCCCCTTGGTTGTTTCCAATTTCGAGTAATGCCATTTGGCCTCCAGGGGGCGCCAGCAGTCTTCATGCAGTTAATTAATGAGGTTTTACATGATCATCTTTACAAAGGCGTAATGGACTATTTGGACGATATCCTTATTTACACGGAAACACGTGAAGAACACGTGAAGCTTGTTCGCACAGTTCTGAAAAAACTCTGGGCAGCGGAACTCTACGCCAAATTGACCAAGTGTGAATTTCATCAGAAGAAAGTTGATTACCTGGGCTATTGCATATCCCACAAGGGAATTGAAATGGACCCTGCTAAGGTCAGAGTGGTCACCGGGTGGGAGGCCCCACGTACACGTAAGCAATTGCAGAAATTCTTGGGTTTTGCTAACTTCTATCGTCAATTTATTCCCTCCTTTGCTGAGATAGCTCTCCCTATAACTAACCTCCTTAAGTCAAAAGGAGGGGCCAAGCCTAAACCTAGCAAACCGCTGGATTGGACTATGGACTGTCAAGCTGCTTTCGAGAAGTTGAAACGCCTCTTTGCGGAGGAACCAGTCCTCAAACACCCGGACATGGACGCACCTTTTGTGGTCCAAGCTGACGCCAGTGATGTGGCAGTGGGAGCTGTACTACTTCAAGCTAATAGCCAAGGTAAATTACAACCCTGCGCTTACACCTCTCGCAAACTGACCTACACAGAGAGACATTGGGTCATTTGGGAGAAAGAGGCTTTTGCTGTTCGCTGGGCTTTATCCACGTGGTGCCATTTTCTGGAGGGCGCCAAACACCCTTTCGAAGTGTGGACTGACCATAAAAACTTGAAAGCATTGAGAACCCCCAGAAAACTTTCTCCTAAGCAAATGCGCTGGGCTCAGCATTTCAATAGATTCAATTTTACCTTGAAGTACATTCCAGGAGGGAAAAACTTTATGGTTGATGCTTTGTCCAGGCTCCCTCAGTACAACTGTTCAAAGCTCAGTGTTGTCCAGCCTGTCATTCCCACAAAGAGCCTCGCTGCTCCTGTTGTTACTAGAAGTCAAGCAACTTCTAAGGTGGAAGTCACTGAGGACTTTCTTTCTAACATAAAAAAGGCCCTTACTGAGGATGAGTGGTTCCAGCAACATATGAATGAATGCACTATGAAGGATGGATTGCCTTGGATTGGAGCAAAGTTATACGTTCCTGTGTCCATTAGAGCCATGATTCTTCAACGGGCTCATGACTCCCGGATGGCTGGACACTTTGGATTCGTCAAGACTCTACACCTCGTCAAGAGACAATTTTTGTGGCCCTCATTCAAAAAGGACATTGAGGCTTATGTTGCTAGTTGTCCCATTTGTGCCGCTGGTAAGCCCCAGGGGTTACTCCAGGCGGTGGCTCGCCCAGTGGCCCCTTGGAAGGAGATCTCCATGGATTTCATTGTTGAACTTCCAGAGAGTCAAGGACACACAGTCATCTGGGTTGTTACGGACTTATTCTCTAAGCAAGTCCATTTCATCCTTTGCTCCAAGATCCCTTCAGCCAAATCTCTCGCTAAGATGTTCATCTCTCACATATATCGCTTACATGGAGTGCCCGACTGCATCATTTCGGACAGGGGTGTTCAGTTCACCTCCCTATTCTGGAAAGAGTTTCTGAAGCAGATTGGCTCTGCCCAGGGGTTAAACTCCTCCCACCACCCTCAGACTAATGGGGCTTGTGAGAGGACTAATTCTGTACTGGAACAATATTTACGTTGTTTCATCAACTACCAGCAAGATGATTGGGTGGAATTGTTGCCTCACGCTGAGGTGGCTTACAACAATTCCTTGCACAGCAGTACTGGCTTTACCCCTTTTCGTGTTGTGTACGGCCAAGATTTTGTACCCATTCCTGAAATTCCTTGCGAGCAACCACAAGTGTCTTCACTGTCCGAGTGGAGTGATCACCTTCAAGACGTTTGGCCTTTGGCTCTCCAGACTCTAGATGCTGCGCACCGCACTCATAAGAAACAGGCTGATAAGAAACGGACTAAGCCCTATGAGTACAAAGTTGGTGATCAAGTTTATTTATCCACTAGATTTCTTCAAACACCCCAGAAGTCAAAGAAATTGGGCCCCAAATATGTTGGCCCGTTTCCCATTGTCAAGATCATCAACCCTGTTTCCATCCAGCTCCAATTGCCTAAGCATCTCAACTGGGTTTACCCTGTTTTTCATGTTAATCTCCTGAAGTCTCTCCTCACTTCTTCTTTGAGAACACCTCTCCCTCCTCCACCTGCCCCGCTTTTGATAGAAGGAGAGCAACATTTCGAGATCCGTGAGATTCTGGACTCTCGTAGGCGGCGAAACCGTGTCCAGTACTTGGTGGCTTGGAAGCATTTTCCCCCGTCTCACACTGAATGGGTTGATGGTTCCCATGTTCGAGCGCCTCGTCTGCTCCGCAAGTTCTACTCTGCCTATCCTGACAAGCCCTGATTGTTGGACAGTTTCCTAATTTCCCTTTCTTTTGTTTTTCTCCCTTAGCCTTTCTCTCTTCCATGTGTTGTTGTCTGTCAGTTTCTTTGTGTTCTTTTCGTTCCTGCAGGTCTGGCCGCCCTTTTCTGGAGGAGGGCCGGATGTCAGCCTCTGCTTTGCTGCTGCTTCGGCTACCATTGAAATGGGGAGGGGGGCATGGTATTTAGGGTGGGCATCATTATGTGCCGGAGGAAGATTCTAGACGCTGCCTGACCATCTTACTGTGCATGTGGAGGAAGGGAGATTCCCGCCAAGGTTAACTGTCCAGCATTCCATCCTGGTGATGTTTTTTGAAGATATCTCCCACCTGACAGTTGGGTGAATTATCATTGGACTATGGACTGGGGTGCCAAGGGGAGGGGATTGAATTATACATGATATTCTTTGCTTTTGCGCCTAATTAACCAGATTCAGCTTAGCTTCGCTACTGTTCGTTTCTAATTAGTAAAAGTACACTTAATTTCAAACAAATTGAGTTGAGTGGTTTCTTTCCTAATTATTAAATGAAGTCGCACCTGACATCCTCCCTTTTCCAGCACCTTAAAGCTGCAGGACATGAAATTAATTTTGAAGGAACCAGGTTAATCTCCAAAACTGAATACTTCAACAAGAGAATAATTATGGAAGCTATTAAAATAGAGAAACACTCCTACAACATTTATTTTATTTTATTTATTTATTTAGAACTTTTATATGCCGCCCAATCCCAAAGGACTCCGGGCGGCTTACAACAGAATATAAAAAACATAATAGCAATACAATTTAAAACAGCAATCATCCATCATAAATCCAATTCTAGTCGGGGCCGGACCGCAATAGTGAGGTCAACAGCCCCAGGCCTGCCGGAACAGACAAGTTTTTACGACTTCCCTGGTCCAGATTTCCGGAGGGAGCTGGTTCCAAAGAGTCGGAGCAGCCACCAAGAAGGCTCTCCTCCGAGGGCCCGCCAGCCGACATTGTATGGCCGACGGCACCTGAAGGAGGCCCAATGTATGGGATCTTACTGGTCGCTGGGAGGTATGTGTCAGCAGGAGGTCTCGAAGGTATCCTCGCCCTAAGCCATGTAGGGCTTTAAAGGTGATAACCAACAACTTGAATTGAATCTGGAGAGCAATAGGCAGCCAGTGCAGCTCACGGAGGATAGGTGTAACGTGGGTGTACCTCGGCACACCCGCTATCACCCACGCGGCCACATTCTGAACTAACTGCAGTCTTCGAACGCTTTTCAAGGGTAGCGCCATGTAGAGCGCATTACAATAATCCAGCCTCGAGGTGACAAGGGCATGAGTGACAGTTAGAAGTGCATCCTGATCCAAATAGGGCCGCAATTGGTGCACCAGGCGAACTTGGGCAAAGGCCCCCCTGGTCACAGGCGACAGATGATGTTCCAATTTCAGCTGTGAATCCAGGAGGACTCCCACATTTCGAGCCCTCTCTGAGGGGCATAAATTTTCTCCCCCCAGGGTTAAGGATGAACTGTCCAGACAGTCCTTTGGGGGCAACATCCAAAGCCACTCAGTCTTATCGAGTTGAGCACAAGTTTGTTCGCCCCTATCCAGACCCTAACAGCCTCCAGACATCGGCACATTATGTCCACCGCTTCACTGAGCTGGCAAGGAGCAGAAAGATATAATTGAGTATCATCAGCATATTGATGATACTTACCCCTTGCTGTTGCATGATCTCATCCAGCGGCTTCATGTAGATGTTGAATAGGAGGGGGGACAGGACCGAACCCTGTGGCACACCACACTCGAGGGGCCTAGGGGTCGACCTCTGCCCCCCGACCAACACCGACTGCAACCTGTCAGAGAGGTAAGAGGAGAACCACCGTAATACGGTGCCTCTCACTCCCATCTCCCCCAGGCGTCGCAGAAGGATACCATGGTCGATGGTATCGAAGGCCGCTGAGAGGTCAAGAAGCACCAGGATAGAAGAATGTCCTCTATCCCTAGCCCGCCAGAGATCATCGGTCAGGGCGACCAAAGCAGTTTCCGTGCTGTAACCGGGCCTTCAACCAGACTGACAGGAGTCTAGATAATCTGTTTCTTTCAAGGTCTGTCAGAGTTGAAGCGTCACCACCTTCTCAACAACCTTCCCTAAAAAAGGAAGGTTGGAGATGGGACGATAGTTTTTCAAAACAGCTGGGTACAGGGAAGGCTTCTTGAGGAGGGGTCTCACCACAGCTTCCTTTAATGGTTGCGGGAAAAACCCCTCCTGCAAAGATTCGTTGGTAATCGTCTGGAGCCAGCCTCGTGTCACTTCTCTGCTGGTTGAAACCAGCCAGGAGGGGCACGGGTCTAATAAACAAGTGGAGGCACTCATCGCTCCCATGGCCTTGTCCACTTCCTCTGGGATGACTAATTCAAACTCATCCCAAAAAATCTGATTAAGATTAGCCCTCGGCATCTTGGCTGGCATTGCCCAAACGGAGTCCAGGTCTGTCCGAATCGGAGTGATTTTATCTGACAGAAACTGAACAAACTCCTCAGCTCTTCCCTGCAAGGGTTCCCCCACCTCCTCACCTTTCAGGAGGGAGCGGGTCACCCTAAATAATGCGGCTGGGCAAGATTCCGCTGACGCAATAAGAGCAGAAAAATGTGCACATTTTGCCGCCCATATCGCCACTAGATAGGTCCTAATAAAGGCCCTTAGTAGTGATCGATCAGACTCAGAGTTACTAGCCCTCCAACGTCGCTCTAGGCATCTCTTTTGGCGCTTCATCTCCCGGAGTTCCTTGGTAAACCAGGGTGCCCTCCTGGAGCTGCCGCCGCAGAGGGGCCTCAAAGGCGCAATCCAATCCAATGCTCCAGCCGCCGCACTATTCCAGGCAATAGCAGTTAGCAATAGCAGTTAGACTTATATACCGCTTCATAGGGCTTTCAGCCCTCTCTAAGCGGTTTACAGAGTGAGCATATTGCCCCCAACAACAATCCGGGTCCTCATTTTACCCACCTCGGAAGGATGGAAGGCTGAGTCAACCCTGAGCCGGTGAGATTTGAACAGCTGAACTGCAGAACTGCAGTCAGCTGAAGTAGCCTGCAGTGCTGCATTTAACCACTGCGCCACCTTGGCTCTTACTATTCCAGGCAGCGACCAAAGACTCGGCCAGATTGCGGACAAGGGAGTCAGGTATCTCTCCAAGCTCCCTCTGAAACCCCTCAGGGTCCATCAGGCGCCTGGGGCGGAACCACCTAATCGGCTCCGCCTCCCTGCAGTGGGGGGGGTAGTGTTCTGAAGTCAAGCCTCAGCAAGGAGTGATCTGACCATGACAAGGGCAAGGTCTCTATTCCCTTTAAATCAAGATCACGTCTCCACTGTCCCGAGAGAGATACAAGGTCAAGCGTGTGTCCCGCCCCATGAGTCAGACCCTGAACTACCTGGGTCAGGTCCATGGTTGTCATGGAAGCCATGAACTCCTGTGCCCCATCTGAGCATTCACCGAGAGACGGCAGATTAAAGTCCCCCAATACTATAAGTCTGGGGAACTCCACCACCAACCCGGCTACTGCCTCTCGTAGCACAGGCAGGGCTGTCGTGACGCAGCTGGGTGGCAGGTATGTCAACAGCAAGCCCAATTGAACCCTTATGTCCAACTTCAAGAGGAGAGACTTGCACCCCACAATCTCTGGGGCAGGGATCCTGCGAGGAACTAACAACATTCGGACGATAACTGCTACTCCCCCACCCCTCGCTTAGTGTCGTGGTTGGTGGAGCACCTGAAACCCATCTGGGCACATTTCTGAGAGGGGAACACCCTCCTCTTGGCCCAGCCAGGTTTCGGTTATACATGCCAGGTCTGCCTCCTCGTCCAATATTTAACCGACCGGACGAGGGGAGCTTTGTTCACAACTGACCTGGCATTTAGCAACAACAACCTGAGACCAGGGCCCTGTACTCATCTGACACCAGATCTTTGAGTTGAGCCTGAGGGGCTGGAACAAGCAATCGCTGTAATGTAGGGAGTCCTTGTTCCCCGATAATGGCTAGCCCTACAGCTCCCGCCATATCTGCCCCTCCCAATCATGACCGGGATGCTCCGACTTCCCCCTATCCCCGTAGACCCCTCCCCCTCTCACACGGACCCCCTTCTTCCTGGCAGGTCATATATTCCATTCACACCAGGCTGGGAGGTGAGTCTGGGCCCCCTTCCATTTCTGCTTCTGCATTCAGTGGAGGGGACTCCAGGCCACATTCCCGGTCCTACCATACTTACCAATCAAACACCCCACTAATTACTCACATACAATGCAATAAATTAAACATGAATAAACGTGATGATACCTTCCACCTACCAGACATCTCGAAACCAGCTCTAGTGAACAAACGAGCCCCACCTACCACCCAGGCCATTACAACACAAAACAACAATGGACACACAGCCAGCACCAATCAGCACCAATCTACCAATCATGATACAGCCACACATCCAATCAATCCACTTACTGAAACAACACCAGCACTCCCCCCGCCCCATAATTTATAGAAAGACGGCAGCTCCAATCACACTTTAAGCCGAAAACACCAGCCTGAGGATGGCGAGAGAGACCTCACCTATTTAAATCAATCCTGCTGAATCAGTTATCTGTGTGTGCTTTCTGGATTTGATTTTTGCAACAAACTCTGACACATTCAAGGCTGCCTAAAGTCAGAACAGTAGACCATACAGAGACACAATAGAGAGGCTCATTTGTAAATAAACTGCTCAGGCTCCCATGAATACTTATAACAGGTCTTAATTCTGAGCTGTACACAAGGACCAGCTGGTTTGTTTGACCACAGTTGATGATTTTTGAAGTCCCATGGATCTCCTTGGTTAGAGATCATGCAAAGTGCCTTCAGTTTCCCAGTTCAACCTCACACCAAGACAGGGTGCATAAAACTTTAAATAATTCAAGTCTTGCAAGTTTCCCCTTTAGGGGAAGGGGAGGTGGTTTCCCTCTGTGCCCACCCACAGCCAAATGGATGGAAGTTCAGTTCTGCCTCACATATGGTAATCCCCATTCATTTTGAATAGGCAAAGGGTGGATTGCATTTTCCTTCATGCGTAATCTACTTGGCATATCTCCCAGCTAGGAGGACGGATTTTCCTTCATCCCTCTCTCTTTCCGTCCTTCCTTCCATCCATCCCTCCCTCCTTCCTTCCCTACTACTTCTCACTCCCTCGCTTCCTTTCCCTCCCTCTTTCCTTCCTCATCCATCTCCTCCCTCCCACTCTCTCCCCTCTCTTTCCTTCCTTCCTTCCCTCCCACTCTCCCACCCATCCATCTCCTCCCTCCCTCCTTCCCTCCCTCTCCCTCCCTCTTTCCTTCCCCATCCATCTCCTCCCTCCCTCACTTCCCTTCCTTCCCTCCCTTTTCTTCAGTTCTCCTCCGACTGGGTGCACAAATGTACACATTAGAAATTTGCCCAATTAGCGGAAGGTGTCATCATTAGATATAAAGACCTATCATTTAATTGCCTCTTTAAAATAAATTGACTTTAGTATTACTGCAAATGATGATTTGGCTGGCAAAGTTTTGTGCCAGGAAGACTTTTAGATGGCAAGAGGACAAAAGATGCCAGAAAATGTCATCCCAAACTGCTGGGACATCTTCTCAAAGTCACGGGGAATTAGGCTGGTTACTTCTTGAATAATCCCCCTCTGGGACTGGAACATCCCTTTTCCCACGAGGCTTGAATAAATTTAGCCATGAAATTTGACTGAAAATACCAAATCTCCAACATTCCCTCCTACCAAACATGGTGGCTGTCTTGACGTGGCTCCTCGCTCAATGCCAGCCACAGTGGAAGTCCAGCCACGAAAATCAGGAGACAAATCCCAGGGCCTTTTCAAGCATTTCTCCTCCAAAAAATATCCAAAACATGCTGCGATTTTTCACAGGGAATTTGAGGTGGAGGATTTTTAAGACTAGAATTGGGGCCTAAGTGGACAGGAGACGAAGAGCAGAGGAAGGCGGCTCTTTGGTCTGCCATGTTGACCATTAAACACATCTCAGGCCAGGACACGCAGTTCCACCTGAGAGCCACTATGTGGCCTTGGGCAACTGCCAACCACTTGGGACATTCAGAAGAACATTTCAGTCGGGATTCCGAGGTTTCAAGAAAGGTCGCAAAATGGGGCAAAACTTACCTAAAGAATGTCTTGCTTAGCAATGAAAATTTTGGGCACGATTTTTTGACCATAAGTCAAGGACTCCCTAGGACTGCAAAATGCTGGCTGGCCAGTCATGGAGAGGACCACAGGGGGGACCTTGCAGAAGGCTTGCAAGCCGGATGGTGGAGATGACGTCAGGATGACGGGCTCCATCTTCTGATTTTCAACCTGCATCAATTATGCCATTGTGGGTGCATTGTCCGATTATGGCACAGTTTGGGCCATAAAATAAGATTACAGGTAGTCCTCGACATACAAGACTTCATTTAGTGACTGAACAAAGTGACTTAGGACCAGTTTTCTCTTTTACGACCGTTCTAGCAGCTCATGACCATGTGATCAAAATCCAGACGTTTGGCATTTGGCAACTGATTCACGTTTATGATGGTCGCAGTGTCCCGGGGTCACATGATCCCCTTTTGCGACTTTCTGACAAGCCAAGTCAACGGGGAATCCAGATTCACTTAACAACAATTTGACTACTTTAACAACTACAGTGATTCACTTAACAACAATTTGACTACTTTAACAACTACAGTGATTCACTTAACAACTGTGGCAAGAAAGGTGGTAAAATGGGGCAAATTCATTTAACAAATCTTTCACTTAGCAACAGAAATATTGAGCTCAATGGTGGCCGTAAGCCGAGGACTCCCTGTGTTTGGATTTTTCAGATCGAGGCTATTTTTTTGCCTTGCCCATCTGGAGGAGAGTCAGGCGTTTGCATCCGGGGAGCAGAAAGCAGAAGAGGATCTGGGGGCCCGTTTGTCTCTGGGGGAGGTCACACGTCAGGCTGTGCCAGAGGAATTCGTTTCTGAATATTGACGGCCTCCAACTGTTCCATTAGAAAGATCCTGCTTCTGCCCAAGGTGCCAGTAGAAGCCGTGTGAGGAGGGGAGGGGAGGGGGGACTGGCATCGGCTCCAGTGCAGAGAAGGGAGATAATAGATCGATCAACGGGCCACATCTGACGTTTGTTAATTCATCGCGGCTTTATTCACTTAAGGCAACCGCCAAATCCACCACGAGAAAAAAATAGAAATCCATCCACCATCATTTCTGCAATAATAAAATACAGGCATTCAACTTACAACACTTCATTTAGCGACCGTTCAGAGTTACAATGGCACTGAAAAGAGTGACCTATGAGCATCCCGATGGCCTTGGAGCAACGTTCAGATGCTTGGCCACTGACTCATATTTATGATGAGGATCACTGGATCCCCTTTTGACAAGCCAAGTCAATGGGGAAGGCAGATTCACTTAACAACCATGTTACTTAATAGCTGCAGTGATTCACTTAACAATTGTGGCAAGAAAGGTTGTAAAAGGGGGCAAAACTCAACGAATGTCTCGCTTAGGAACATACATTTTGGGTTGAATTGTGGTCGTAAGTGGAGGGCCACCTGTAGGAGGGAAACTGCCCGTGGGGTAGAATTCTGGATTAGATTGAAAGGGCCATCAAAAAGGAGACGGAAGCTTCAGAGTCTTTTTTCCTGGACGATTTATCCCAGGGGTCTCCAACCTTGCCCACTTTAAGACTTGTGGACTTCAACTCCCAGATTTCCCCAGCCAGCAATTCTCCCAGCTGGCCAAGGAATTCTGGGAGTTGAAGTCCACAAGTCTTAAAGTGGGCAAGGTTGGAGACCCCTGCTTTATCCCCCCCCCCCTTTCTCTGAGGACCCCCGTTCCTCCCTTCTCCTCCCCCACTGCAACCGAGACCCCAGGCTGAAGTGGACTCTGAATCTGGCCTAGATCACCTTTCCAATTCTAACCACCATACAGGGAGTCCTCAACTTATATGGCCAGAATTCCTGCTGCTAAGCAAAGCAGTTATTAAGTGAGTTGTGCCCAATTTTATGATCTTTTTCATCACAGTTGTTAAGTGAATCCAGTTTCCCCCCCTGAGCTTGTCTGAAGGTTGCAAACGGCATTCCCATGTTGCTGGGATGCTGCAACCATTGTAAATACCTGCTAGTTGTCATGTGTCCAAATTTTGATCACATGATCCTAGGGATGCGGCAATGCAAGGACCGGTCACATTTTTCAGTGCTGTTGTAACAGTTGCTAAATGAATAGTCACAAGTTGAGGACTACCTGTACTGTACTGGCTTTGTAAGGGAAAAAAAATATTCTGGCAATATTTTACCATTTGCAGAGCAACACCGACCCACTTCCCTCCTGATCCAACAAAGGTTGAATCAGAGATAACAGAAGAGATTCTTGGTGCCTCACTCTATTTAAAATTCAAATATTCCAAACTGCTTCCGTTACTGATTTACAAAGGCCTATGCTTCCATAGTGCCTAAATAACATTTAATGTGTAGCGGGGGGACGACCTGTTTTTCTATCTTCAGACAGCAAATTTGCTGTTTCACCAAGATGGTGCCTTTTGGGCCTGCTGGACTTCACCCCCCATAATCCCCAGCCAGAATGCCTCGGAGTGGAGCCCTGCAGATGTCCCATCTGCAGGAAACCAGATTGGGGGAAGATCGGCTGGATAAGACCCAACTGCACTCACTACAGAAAATGTTCCCCAGCAGCAAAATAACACGGTTTGAGCAATAAGAAAATCGTCTTTTTTTTGGCAGAAAAAGAATGACTCACAGGAAGGCAACCAAGCCGCATTTTGGAGCAACAAAATCACTGTCTGAAAAAAGTCTTCATAAATTGGAGATGGTGAGCCAAGGTGGCGCAGTGGTTAAATGCAGCACTGCAAGCTACTGCTAGATCAGCAGTTCAGCGGTTCAAATCCCACCGGCTCAGGGTTGACTCAGCCTTCCATCCTTCTGAGGTGGGTAAAATGAGGACCCAGATTGTTGGGGGCAATATGCTGACTCTCTGTAAACTGCTTAGAGAGGGCTGAAAGCCCTATGAAGCGGTATATAAGTCTACTGCTATTGCTATTGCGGTTCCATGTGGGGGAGAAGGGGCACCACATTTCAACCAGGGGAGGTGGTAACACAGATCGGCCTTCGGCCAAAACTGGTGACAATTTTGCCAGGGAAATCGTCTTCAACTTCCTTTTTTGTAAAGGTTTTTTTATTTCCATATGTAACCACAAGTATACCATTACATCTTAACAGACACTGTTTTGTCTTATCCAATATTATATCAATTCTTCTTAGCATCAATCCACAACTGCTATCATTTGCTCTTCCGCTTTCCATACATCATATTATGCCCTATTTCACAGCCACCCTTCCTTCTCCCTCTCTCCTCTTCCCTACCTCCTTTCTTCCCTCTACCATCATCTTGGGCTTCCTAAGGGAGTTAAAACTTGATGGTGTCCCAGGAAGGCAGAAGATGGGGAGGGGGGCACAGACACCAATTCAAACCAACACACTGGCCCAAAAGTCCTGTGAGACGAATTGAGACCACTGGAAAAGGATTACAGGTAGTTCTCGATTTATGATCACAATTGAGTCTGGCATTTATGTTGTTACATGTGTTAAGTGAATTTTCCCCATTTTATGACCTTTCTTGCCACTGTTGTTAAGTGAATCACTGCAATTGTTAAGTTAGTAAGATAGTTGTTAAGTGAATCTGGCTTCTGCATTGACTTTTGCTTGTCAGAAGGTCGCAAAAGGTGAACCCAGGACACTTGGCTTAAATCCAAAGCTGTTGGGAAGAAGATGGTTCTGGAATACACCTTGAATGACAAGTGATGGCAAACTACTCCCAGCAGCTGATTCTGCAATAAAGGAGGAATGGTGGAAAATAGAATAGAATAGAATATTCGTTATTGGTCAAGTGTGACTGGACACACAAGGCATTTAACTCCGGTTTATAAGCTCTCAGTGTGCGTACAAGCAACAAAGGTATAAATAATAAATCATCATAAATCATAAGGGCCCGGAGGGAGGCGTCCCCCTCACAGAGATGTGCCCAGAGGGTTTTCAGGTGCTTCATCAACCGCGACCCCAAAGAAGGGGCGGGGGAGTAGCCATTGTTATCCGACAGTCCTTAGCTCCTCGTAGGATCCCTGCTCCGGAGCTTGTTGGGTGTGAGTCCTTGCTGGTGAAGATGGACCTTGCGGGTCAAGTGGGCTTGTTGTTAATGTACCTGCCTCCCAATAGCGTGGCAACAGCCCTCCCCTTGCTCCTCGAGTCAATAGCCAAGCTGGCGGTTGAGTTCCCCAGACTTATGGTACTGGGGGACTTCAATTTGCCTTCGCTCGGCGAACGCTCTGATGGAGCACAGGAGTTCATGGCTTCCATGACAGCCATGGGCTTGACCCAAGTAATCCAGGGTCCGACTCACTCAGCAGGCCACACACTCGACCTCGTATTTCTCTCGGAGCAGTGGAGTTGTGATCTTGGTCTGAGGGGTAGTGAGATCTTGCCCCTGTCATGGTCGGACCACTTCCTATTGAGGCTTGACTTTCGGAGACCAATCCCCCGCTGTAGGGAGGAGGAACCGATTAGGTGGTTCCACCCCAGGCGTCTTATGGATCCCCAGGGTTTCCAGACGGCGCTTGGCGTTATGCCTGATACTCTCGCCCGCAGTTCGGTGGAGACCTTAGTCACTACTTGGAACTCGGTAGCGTCTGAGGCTCTCCACCGAATTGCGCCTTTACGGCCGATCCGCAGCAGTGGATCCAGGAGGGCTCCTTGCTTTACCGAAGACCTCCGGGAGATGAAGCGCCAAAAGAGACGCCTAGAGCGCCGCTGGAGGGCCAGTAAATCCGAGTCAAACCGAGCACTCTTAAAAGCCTGCATCGGAGCATATCTATCGGCATAACGGACAGCAAAGAACAACCACATTGCCACTCTGATTGCGTCCGCTGAGTCCCACCCTGCCGCCTTGTTTAGGGTGACCCGCTCCCTCTTAAACACGAGGGTTGCAGGGAACCCTTTACAAGGTAGAGCAGAGGAATATGTCCAGTTCCTCGCGGACAACGTTGCTCGGCTTCGGATGGACCTGGACTCCAATTGCGCAGAGCCAGCCGAGGTACCGGGGGAAGGTCTTGAACGACACCTCTGGACTGATTTTCAACCTGTTGCTCCTGATGAAGTGGACAAGGCCATGGGAGCGGTGAGTGCCTCCACATGTGTACTGGACCCGTGCCCCTCCTGGCTGGTCGCGAACAGCAGGGAGGTGACGCAGGGCTGGATCCAGGCGATGGTGAATGCCTCTCTTTGGGAGGGTTTCTTTCCACCGGCATTGAAGGTAGCGGTGGTGAGACCCCTCCTGAAGAAGCCATCACTGGACCCAGCCAGTTTGAACAACTACCGTCCAGTCTCCAACCTCCCCTTCATTGGGAAGGTTGTTGAGAAAGTGGTGGCCTCGCAACTCCGGCAGTCCTTGGATGAAGCCGATTATCTAGACTCCTTTCAGTCTGGTTTCAGGCCTGGCTACAGCACGGAAACCGCTTTGGTCGCACTGACCGATGATCTCTGGAGAGCCAGGGATGGAGGTCATTCCTCCATCCTAGTGCTCCTTGACCTCTCAGCGGTCTTCGATACCATCGACCATGGTATCCTTCTGCGACGGTTGCAAGAGGTGGGGGTGGGAGGCACCGTTTTTTGGTGGTTCTCCTCCTACATTTCGGACAGGTCGCAGTTGGTGTTAGTTGGGGAGGAGAGGTCGACCCCTAGGCCCCTGAAATACGTGGTTCCTCAGGGTTCGGTCCTGTTGCCCCTGCTATTTAATATCTACATGAAGCCACTGGGTGAGATCATTCGACGGCACGGGATAAAACATCATCAATCTGCGGACGATACACAGTTGTATCTGTCCGCCCCGTGCCAACTCAGTGAAGCGGTTGACATGATGTGCCAGTGCCTGGAGGCTGTTAGGGCACAAGCTTGTACTCAATCCAGACAAGACCGAGTGGCTGTTGTGTTTCCCTCCCAAAAACTTGGTCAATATTTTTTTTTTTTTTTTTTTTTAGCAATAGCAGATTTTTATATACCGCTTCATAGGGCTTTCAGCCCTCTCTAAGCGGTTTACAGAGTCAGCATATTGCCCCCAACAACAATCTGGGTCCTCATTTTACCCACCTCGGAAGGATGGAAGGCTGAGTCAACCCTGAGCCGGTGAGATTTGAACCGCTGATCTAGCAGTCAGCTGAAGTGGCCTGCAGTACTGCACTCTACCCAATGCGCCACCTCGGCTCTATTCCATCACTCAGGCTGGGGGGTGAAAATCTATGCCCCTCAGACAGGGCTCGCAACTTGGGGGTCCTCCTGGATCCACAGCTGACTTTAGAACACCATTTGTCGGCTGTGACCAAGGGGGCATTTGCCCAGGTTCACCTGGTGCACCAGTTGCGTCCCTACCTGGACCGGGAGGCACTCGCAACAGTCACTCATGCCCTCGTGATCTCAAGACTGGACTACTGCAATGCGCTCTACATGGGGCAGCCCTTGAAGAGTATTTGGAGACTTCAACTCGTCCAGAACGCAGCCGCGCGAGCGATTGTGGGTGCACCTTGGTACACCCACGTTACACCTATCCTCCGCGAGCTGCACTGGTTACCGATCAGTCTCCAGATACGCTTCAAGGTGCTAGTCGTAACTTATAAAGCCCTTCATGGTATTGGATCTGGGTACTTGAGAGACCGCCTGCTGCCAATTACCTCCCACAGACCCATTAGATCTCACAGGGTTGGCCTCCTCCGGGTGCCATCTACCAGCCAATGCCACCTGACTACTACCCGGGGGAGGGCCTTCTCTGTGGCAGCTCCGGCCCTCTGGAATGAACTCCCTGCAGGGATTCGGACCCTCACCTCTCTCCAGGCCTTCCAAAAAGCCGTCAAAACCTGGCTTTGCCGGCAGGCCTGGGGATGATGAGTTCCCTCCCCTCTCGACATGTATGGTTGTGCGACTGTTGTCTACTTTTATTATTTGTATTTTGTCTTTTATGTTCCCCTTTTTTCCCCCCCTTGAATTGTTCGACGCCCTGAGTCCTCCCGGAGAAGGGCGGCATACAAATAATAAAATACAAATACAAATACAAACAATAATGAGATCAATTATAAGATGCCAATAGGAGAAGGTAAATAAGAAAGATGAGATGGATAATAGCAATATAGCCCTACTACATGTGTAATAATATTCTTAGACATAACACAGTATTGTGGGAAGTAGATGTTGAGCAGAATGTTGGCTTGTGGGGGGGGGGGGGAACTGCCCCTGTGTCTAGTTGTTTAGGCATGCAATGTCCTACATAGCCATGTCCCAAGTGGAGGAGTTGACACAGTTTATGTCCAGGATGTGAAGGGTCTGTAGATATTTCCTCAGCCCCCTTTCTGACTCTTACAGGATCCAGGTCCTCCATGGAAGGCAGGCTGGTTGCAATTGTTTTTTCTGCAGTCCTAACTATGCATTGAAATCTGTACCTGTTCTGTTTGGTTGCTGTATCAAACCAGACAGTTTCTTTAAGAACTGTCTGATTTCGTTAAGAAAATCAAAGTTTCTTTAAGATCTCCTTTCTTCTTTGCAACTAGGAAGAAACATTCCAAATTGGGTGAAGAGATAGAGACTCTCTCCCTCCCTCCCTCCCTCTTTCTGAATTTAGGAACATCAAGGGATTTAGAAAAAATCCAAGCAGATCCTTGATCCTCTCAAGTGGTGTTTTTTTTGTTGAGACTTGCATTTTTATCCTCCTTTACTCAATTAAAAGATTCAAGGACAGAGAGGCCAAGGCCAAGAAGAAATATTTTTTTCTTCACACACAATTCAGCCTTAATGGTGGAAGGAGAAACTCTCTTTCTCCTAATTTTGGAGGTCTCAAAAATGCTTTGGCTTCTGATTCCTTTGGGTCAGAATGAAGTGGATTATCAATTTTCTATTAAAGTCTTATTGTTAATTCACCATTTAAAAGGAATTAATGTAAATGTGTAAATATCTGAAAGTCTTCTTGTTTGTGTCACAGGTGGATATCAAGCCAACATTTTTACACAGTTACACCCCTTGGGGAAGGTAAAAATGGAAGTTACAGATAGAAGGATGAGTTTTTTCATTAACAGTTGTGTTTGTAGTTTTCTGTTTATCTTCAATTTTTTATTCTTTCAGAATGCATTGGGGGACTCAAAATTACTATATTACTATACAAATGAGGGGCTTCATAGATCTCAGTTAAACTGAAGACTGCAATTTCTTCCATCTTTAAGACTGAAATGCAAAAAGTAGCATTAAAAAGGGGAGTTAGAGCAAAACTTGACACTGTAGGATCCTTGGGTGCATTTGCTGACTGATTGGGGTACCTCCTTCCTATAAATGAACTGGTATCCATGGTGGACTAGTGACCAAGCAAAAAAATATATTGGGATCAGGTTTTTTTTATCTTAATTCAGAAAATTCTTAAAATAAATATAAAACTGAGACCAAAGGTTTTCCTTTTAGGTTTGATGGATAAAGTGTTTAAAAGAAAATTCAGTTAACATGCACATTGACAGCAGCAAGAATTTTATATGCACAAAAATGGGCACACAAAAAAAGAGACACCAACTCCCACAATGGAAGAATTCATAGTGAAGGTGATGGAGTTAGTGGAGAAAGTGCTTTAATTAAAGATAAGAATTTTTTGATTTTTGCTTTTATTTGTAAATCATCTCTGCACTTTGTATTTGAATTAAAAAATGAAATTTTAGAAGATAGAACATTAACAGAGTTGGAAGGGACCTTGGAAGTCATCTAGTCCAATCTCCTGCTCAAGCAGGTAACCCTATGCTATTTCAGACAATCAATTCCACTGGTTAATTGTCCTCATTGTCGGGAAGCATCTCCTCAATTCCAGGTTGCCTTTCTCCTCGATTACATGATTAGTTTCCACCCATTGCTTCCTGTCCTGCCTTCTGGTGCTTTGGAGAATAGGTTGCCCCCCTCTTCTCTGTGGTAGCCCTTTAAATATTAGAACACTGTTATCATGTCACTCCAGTCCTTCTTTTCAATGAACTAGACTTACCCAATTCCTGCAACCTTTCTTCATATGCCTTAGTCTCCAGCCCCCTAACCATCTTTGTTGCTCTTTTCTTTGATTTCTTGAAGACTAGAAGGACTTTGTTGTTATAGAAATGGCTTGAAACATTTAGAAATGTAAAGCAAAAGGTTGAGATAAGCTTTTTTTTAACATTCTACTGTAATGAAAAAAGGTCAGAAGTCATTACTATTTTTTACTTCTTCCTTCACCTCTCTTCTTTCTTCTTTAACTTTCGTAACTCTTGTTTCTATTTATATTTCAACATAATAAACTTTTGTTTCAAATAATTTTATTACCTTTTACAAAGCCTATGCATAAAAAACCAACGATCAAAAGAAATGATAAAGAGTAAAAAGAGAACAGGAAAAGTAAAAAAGTATGAAGGAAAGGGAAACAAATATATGCAAAGAGCATACTAAAATTGGAATGGATATAGATTGCATATCAGTTAGTTAAATTGAAACCAATTGATTCAAGTGGGAATAATATGAGTGAGGAAAGGAAGAGTCACATGATAGCAGTGTTCTAATATTTGAAGGGCTGACAGAAAGAAGAGGGGGTCACCCTGTTCTCCAAAGCTCCAGAAGGCAGGACAAGAAACAATGGATGGAAACTAATGAAGGAGAGAACCAACTTAGAACTAAGGAGAAATTTCCTGACTGTGAGAACATTAAACCAGTGGAATTGCTTGCCGGGGGCTCCGACACTGGTAGGTTTTAAGAAGAGATTGGACAGCCATTTGTCTGGAATGGCATAGGGCCATGGTGGCGAACTTATGGCACGCATGCCACAGGTGGCACAAGGGGCCATATCTGCCAGCACGTTAGCCGTCAGCTGCAGCGCCCATGCGCATACCAGCCAGCTGATTTTCGGCCTTCCGGAGGGCTGGGGGAGGCAGTTTTCATTGCCAAGCTCCAGGAAAGCCTCCGGGGCCCGGGGAGGGTGAAAAAGTTCAGAAATAAACTTCTGGTAGGTCCGCTGGGCCCATTTTGTGCCCTCTCCAGGCTCCGGAGACTTTCCTGGAGCTTGGGCAGGGTGAAAAAGGACTTCCCCAGCCCCCCAGAGGAAATACCAAGCTCAGCTTGGAGGCAAGCAGTGCTGCGTGTGTGGGGTATGTGTGTGTTGTGCATGCATGTGCATGGGGGGGGGCATGGAGGCCAGGATGAAGCAATGCACATCAAAAGGGCAGGTTTTCTGTTGCAAGGACATCATTAGCCTAGTGGTACCCTGGACAACTCCCTTTCAAGGTCCTATCATTCAGATTTTCTACCTTGGAAAGTTTAAAGTTATACAAACAGACAAAGGACAAAAAAAAAAAATCATCCCAAGCCTCTGTTTTAAAGGATGGCTTCTTGCCACATGGACATTATTCTTTTTTCTCCATAAAACCAGATGGCAGAATAGGAAACCATTTCCAGCCAAAGATCATTGTGACCAGTTTGGATTTTAAAAAACGACCCAACAATGCATGGCAGGTGGTGAGGAGAGGCCAAAACTCTTGGTTTTTCCTGCTACCAAATGAGTGGATTGCAGAGAAACCTCTCCCAGCCCCATAAGAGAAGCAAACTGGTGGGGCGGGGTAATGATGACACGCTGCAACCCATGCATGTTTGGCCCCTGCTTTTCAACCTAGCCCTCCAGCTGTGCCGCACACTGCGCAAGCATATACAGGCGGTGCAATGGGGCTTTTCAACCCTCACCTTAGAAAGATGGAATAGTAGGGAAAGGGAGGACAGTAGCTTGAGGTCTGTCAGGTTAAGCAGTGATCAAGAAGCTCAGGAAAGGAATGTGAGGTGGTCTTTTCACCCTTAACATATGGGAAAGAATTGTTCATTAACTTGGACTATTTCTTTTCCCAAATGGCCAGATGTGTCAGGACTGCCATCCTGCTGCACAAGCCATGCTTTGCCAGATGCCAGTCTGCCATAAACTATTGGGGGGAGGGAGTTTCAGGGAGGAAAAGGTGGGGCTGGGATGAGAGGAGTCGAAACTACTCATCCTGCTCTCCAGTGAAAGCCACTGGCCATTCCAAGCTCACAGAATGGAATGAAACACCCTCCAGGCCGCCAAGCCAGGGACTGTTACAGAAACCATTTGTCTGAATGTAATTGGGCAGTTGGAGATAAGCAGGGGAAAGGTTGGGAGGAGGAAAAAGCTATCCAGATGTTTTGGATGTGAAACTTCAGATCCAACTTTGCTTCTTCTGTAACTAATTGGTTTTAGTAAAGTGTACCTTCATTAACAATGGATTTGATATCTTTTTTAACTACCACGTTGGGACAGCTGACAACATGGTTGTCGGAATAATCTCCTCTCCAAGCAACTGATTTTCCCCTCTTTCATACCATCAGCCAGAAACAGGACCACAGTTTCAATGGCAACCCTCCTGCTCTTGAATCAGTGCCACAGGGTGGCATCACCTGAGCTGCCCCCAGAGACCTCTGTGAGGTATGGTCAAAACAACGAAGATGTTGGCAAAATGAGAGGACTGAAGCTCCACCTGTTTTTTTTATTTTAATTTATTGCATACCACAGAGATAGGCCAGAGTGATAAGGGAAAAAACATGTCTTAAGTCCTATACAAGCAGAAGGAATATGAAAGTGTCCCAGGCAAACACGGCTCCAAATCACATGAGTATAAAAGGTCAGCATTTGCACCCTTCTAGGTGGCTTCCAACAAGCAAAATCAATGAGGGAACCTGGATTAGTTTAATGACTCCGTGATTCACTTAACAACTTCAATGATTTGCTTAACAACCATGGCAAAAAAGCTAATAAAATCGGGTACTTAGCTACCACGTTTCTTAGCAATAGAAATTCCGATCCCAATTGTGGTCATATGTCAAGGACATGCTGCACTAAATCAGAGACTTCCTGAATTTCTTCCCGAGCGTTTTCTACTGCATTGTTGTCGTTTTCCTCCTCCTCCTCCTCCTCCTCCTCCTCCTCCTCCTCCTCCTCCTCCTCCTCCTCCTCCTCCTCCTCCTCCTCCTCCTCCTCCTCCTCCTCCTCCTCCTCCTCTGTAAATAAGGAGCTATTTTTAAAAACCAGAACTGAAAGCAGTGGAATCTCTCAGTGGTGAAGAAGTGCAGCAATTCCCAATGCAGAGCAGCCTTTACAAGAGCTCAAGGCAAGGACTACTTGTTACTAAATTATTTTCATCCGGAAAAAGAGTTGAAAGAAATGTTTATCTTGGGAACAAGAGCACTTCTCTTCTTAAGCAGATCTTATGGAAATCCAATCAAATCACAGCGAGCAACTTTCTCCTTCGCTCCTTCAAGTCACATGTTAGTGACACTGCAATTGGGGGGCATAACCATAGTAACAGGGAAGACCTGAGCATCACACAATGATACACACATTATGTGTGTAGCCTCTAAAAAAAAACCAGGCGCCGCACATGCCACGTAGGAGGCCGTGCCAGGAAGGCTCCTTGTCAGCTACAGGCAACGGGAGGAAAACACGGGATGATTAGAAAGGGGAAGAGAAGGAGGAGAAACTTCCCATGTAAACTTAAGTGTTTAGATACAGACTAGACAAAATAGATGAGTCAAAGCACATTTTAAATAGTGGAAGGGAAAAGGACACAAACACAAAAATCACACAGTGGTGAGCCATCCAAGACTAGTTCCCAAAACATAGAAATCAAGGACCAGAAGACAGAGACTTCAGAAAGAATCCGAGACAGAGATTGGCTGTGTTTACTTCTGGATAATTTATCCACAGAGGCAAGGATTCACAGAACAGGTTTAGACCCCTGAGTTGGCAGAGCAGACTAGATCCTAACTAGTCCAAGGGCATTACATTTTGCAGAACCTGCCTCAAAACTAAAAGGAATACGGATTCACACCAACTGGGGTGTTCTCAAGATCAGTGTTTCTCAACTCAGCAACTTTAAGGCACGTGGACTTCAACTCCTAGTGTTCCCCAGCCAGCATGGTTATGGCACAAACCCCTTGCAGCTGACGGTGGTTTGCACAGGGCATCCTCTTAGCCCTACCTGATGGGTGGGCTTCTATAGAGAAAGAAGTCCGAACAGACCAGGGAACACCAGGAAAGCAGAAGGTCATCTGCAGGTCTTGTAACTCAACTGGATAAACATGTGCCTAACCAAATCTGAAAACGAGAGAGAGAGAAGAAAAGATATTTTCAACTAAGGGGGAATCATCTGACATGGCATGAAAAGTTTCCATTGTTCCATTGCTGAAGAACCAGTGTGTGACGCCCAGTCACCAGGTGTAGTTCTAGTACCGTTTTACAAAGCCTTAGTAGGGCCACACTTGGAATCCTGCATCCAGTTCTAGTCTCCACAATGTAAAAAGGATGTTGAGACTCTGGAAAGAGTGCAGAGAAGAGCAACAAGGATGATCAGGGGGCAAAGAACGGTTGTAGGAATTGGATGTCTCCAATCTAATGGAAAGAAGCACTAGTGGAGACATAAGAGCAGCAGGGTTCCAATATTTGAGGGGCTCCTACAAGGACAAGGGGGTTAACCTAGTTTTCAAAGCACCCAGAAGGCAAAACAAGAAGTAATGGATTGAAACTAATCAAGGAGAGAAGCAACCTAGAAATAAGGAGAAATTCCCCAATAGTGAGGACAATGAACCAGTGGAACGACTTGCCGCTCAGAAGTTGTGGATGTTCCATCACTGGAGGCTTTCAAGAAGAGTTTGGAAAGCCATTTGTCTGGAATGATAGAGGGTCTCCTGCTTGAGCAGTGGGTTGGACTAGAAGACCTCCAAGGTGCTTCAAGGTTGCTTCAGGTAGTCTTTGATTTACAACCAATCATTTAGCAGCTGTTCAAAGTTATGACAGCTGCCCCTCCTTGTGGCCCTGTGATTGCATTTTGGGCCTTTGGCAGCTGATTCACTTTTATGGCAGTTTGCAGTGTTTCACAGTTAGTGATCGTGATTTATGATGTTTGTTTGCCAGAAACCAGTGTTCACTTCTGGTTTTCAGTAGAACAATGCCCATTGAGTACAATGGGTTCATTTAATGACCACCGCATTCACTTAACCACCTGGGAGTTCATTTGACTATTGTGGGATTTGCTTAAGAACGGCCTGAAAAAGTTGTTAAAGTGGACGCAGCAGTTACATGGAAAGTCACTTTACAGCTGGCACAATTTACAAGTGTAATTCCAGGCTCAATTATGGTTGTAAGTCAAGGACTACTTGTGGGAAGAGGAGATAGGAGTAGAAAAGTGAAGCCCTTCTACCTATTTGCAAGTCAAACACTTTTTAAAAATTCAAATAAGCTGCCATGCAGGGCATTTTCTTTTCTTCCTCCTGCCCTGAATTTCCTCCCCCCCCCCCCCCTTCTAGGGAGCCAAGTCAGAGCAGAGCAAATGTAATTTTAGGTTTTGAATTTAAATTGCCTGCCTTTTAAGGGCTTTTGGGTACCTGGGCTGCTTTATAGTGTAGTTTGACCAGAGTCACTATGAGGGATGGAGGGCGCTATGAGTTTTAAAAATAAAACATAATTTTAAAAAATATTCTGCATAAAATATACCTACCCTCCACCCCCACCCCCCTTGGAGGACGGTTTAAAGCTGGCCCTCAGACTCCAAGATGGGCCTTGCAAAGTGGGGGGGGAATCATTTTATAAATATAATTCAGGATAAATGGATGAATGGAATAAGTGGAATGCAGGAAAAGTTTTCTCTCGCTTTTTAATTGGGTCGTGCTTAAAGTTAGAGATCAAAGGGAAGACATCACTCAATGAACAACTTATTTATTAAATTTATATCCCTCCCAGCTCACTCTGAAGGCAACCCTTTCAACAATCACTTTTACTGCCATGAGTGGTAGCGACACTTTCTGTTCTTAAGTCAGATATTTGTTAAGTGAGTTTTGCCCCAATGCTACGGTTGTTAAGTGAATCATTGCAGTGCTTAATTTAGTAACATGGTTGCTAAGTGAACCTGGCTTCCCCATTGACTTGGCTTGTCAGAAGGTTCTAAAAGGGGATTGCGGTGACCCCCGGGACACCACAACAGTCGTAAAAGTGAGTCAGTCGTCAAGCATCCGAACATAAGTCATGTGGCCATGGAGATGCTACAATGGTTATGAGTGTGAAAAACAGTCATAAGTCCCTTTTTTCACTATTGTTGTAACTTTGAACAGTCACTATATGAAGTGTTGTAAGTCGAGGATTACCTGTACCTCCAGGAACAGGAGAGGTATACCTTACTGTGCCAATCACCGATTGGATGCCGGCGGCCCTTTGGTTTTGTCTAGCAGATGAAGATTACGATCCAGGCTAAGAACTGCAACGGCTGCAAGGTGGGTATTTTCCACAGAATCAAAACTGACAGCTTGCGCTGAGTGGCAGCCCAACCAAACAGCCACCTCGAGATTAACTGTTAAGTGTTGCTACCAGTTACTGCAATGTTTTTAATGAAAGAGCATTGTGATAAAAAGGAGGACTTGGATGCAAAGGCCCTGGCATCTTCCACCTATGGCACTGTCCAGATTTCCCCCCCCCCATTTTATATTTACTGCAAAAAACAAAAAAAAATCCCCCATTTGCTTCTTCCTCTTTTCTATCACAGTGATTCTCTCTCTCTCTCTCACTCTCTCTCTCTCTCTCTCTCTCTCTCTCTCCCTCCCTCCCTCCCTCCCTCCCTCTCTCTCTCTCAATATCACTGTAAATATTCCTGAGCCCTCCCTGCCAGCAAGGAGGAGGGAAAAGAATAAAAGAATGGCAACCGAGGAATTGCCAATCCCCATTATATTTCACAGGAATTGTTGCAAGCGACCAGGGCTTTGGGTTTATCATCTGAGCTGGAAATAAACTGCCACATTCTCTTTTTTGCACTGGGGAGTCCGTGGGGGGGAAGGAAAAAAGGAGAAAAAATATTTGTCTCTGTGTTATCCTCCTGCCGAAAAGCCAGATCCTGTTTCTGTTATTGGGAAACACCTTTGATGTTTTTGCACATTAGAATTGCCCCCAGGAGGGACTCTTTGGATTGCAACCTTTGGATGGACTGGGGAGGACAGCAGATCACAGAGTTAATAGCTTTCCATCACGCCAATCTCTTTGGCTCACCGGCAGTTTCTCAATCTCACAGCCTTTAAGACGTGGGACTTCAACTCTCTGTGAAGTTGGTCTGGTTCCTTTCTGAGTTTCTTTCTGACGTCTTTCTGTTCCTGTTAGGCATCTATGGCAGGAAACATGGAGAACCAGGGCCCTGTGATGAATTGTGGACTCCAACTCCCAGAATTCCTGAGCCAGAGTTGAAATCTACAAGTCATAAAAGACGATGGTTCCCATCCCTGATCTATGGGTACGTTGCCTGTGGTTATCTGATCATTTCCTGAGCAGCCTCTTTTCTCCCCAAGGCCTTTCTCCCATATCATTACAACCCTTGGCTTGTATGACTTGATGTGAAATATGAATCTTCCCACTACAGTTTGTTCAACAAACCAACATCCTATGATGTAAGAACATAGCCACAGAATGCAAACTTTCCCTGGAGTCTGGAAGGCATCTGAATCAGAAAAGTTTCCCAGGGAGGGGTATTACCAGCAGTAAAAGCACACATCTGGGTGGAGGACATTGGCACCAACCAGAGCAGTGGTCAAACAGCTATAGGACTAGGATCAGCACTCTGATGTATCTGTACCCACCCTTTCCTAGGCCAGATCTGTGGTGAAGTTTCTGTGATTTACACAGAAGTAAATCATGTGAAGTGCTAGTACTGTTTAATTTTGTACTGGTGAAAATACACTGGGAATATGGCATCCAGTTCTGGTCAACATGATACAAAAAGGTTATTGAGGCTCTAGAAAGAGCAAGGAAGATGATTAGGGGGCTGAAGGCTAAAACATACAATGAATGATTGAGGGAACTAGGTATGTTTAGTCTAACAAAGAGAAGGACTAGGGATGATGTGATAACATCATCCAGTACTTGATGAGCTATCAGAGGGGAAAGGGATCAACCTATTCTCCAAAGTACCTGAGGGTAGGACAAGTAACAGGTGGAAGACCATTAAAGTTATGATCATTAAGATTGTCAGCAAGTCTTCAGAAGATGTGGGTGCTCCATCACTCTTCTTTAAGAAGAGACTGGACAGTCACTTGACTCAAATGGTAAAGGACAATGTTGGTGAACCTTTTCAGCACTGAGTGCCAAAATGGGTGAGTGTACATATGCACATGTGCACCAGAAACCAGAAGGGCAGCTGCCTGGTGTGCATGTGCGCACCGTTCATTTGGTCCTCTGGTTTCTGGTGCACATGCATGCACAAGACTAGCTGGCCAGCGCACCAGAACCCGGAAGAGCAACGGGCGATAGCTTGCGTGCCTGGAGAGATGGCTCTGCATGCCACTTCTGGCACGTGTGCTATAGGTTCGCCATCACAAGTATAGGATCTCCTGCTTGAGCAGGGGGCTGGACTAGAAGACCTCCAAGGTCTCTTCCAACTTTTCAGATTCTAATTAAAGAGAGAGTCAACTTAGACCTAAGGCGAAATTGCCTGATAGTGGGAACAGTTACCGTAATCAATAGAATAGCTGGCCTCCCAGAGTTGTGGATGCCCCATTAGTGGAAGTTTTCAAGAAGAGAGTGGACAACCATTTGTCTGGGATGGTATAAGATCTCTTTGAGTTGGGGGCTGAACTAGAAGATCTCCAAGGTCCCTTTCAACCCTGTTATTCTACTTTCTACATAACCAATCCTAAGAAACTGAGACCCAACGAGCTTTTGTGCAATTTTTGTGGACTCTTTGAACCCATTGGTCATAAATTACAATATTTAAGCAGGCACGACCTGGTAGGGGATGAAAACTGAGGAGGGAGAGGAGGGCAGCATTTCAGAAACCTAAATGCCATTCTGGACTTCTCCTATCAAACTCTTATCCGTTCTCTCTTGCCCAGTTAAGAAAACAGGGCTTGTTTTCAAGGCGTCCTGCTGTTTTTGACTCTCTTTTTTTACTGCACAAAGACGTTGGGATGCTAATCTCCTTCCCCTGCTTGCATAAACAGATTTTGGCTGTGCATAAGTTCTGAGAACAAACGGCAGAATCACGTATGCCACGTTTTCATCAGCAAGCTCTTGTACGAGCTGTGCAGACGCCCACATACCAACACCTGCTTTGGAACATTCATCAGGAGGTTGGTATTTACTTATGGAGTGTCTCACCTACCACCCTGACACATCCACTTGTGTCCAGCGGAGATTTTTCTCAACCTTAGCAACTTTCAGATGGGTAGACTTCAACTCCCAGAATTGTGCTTGGCTGGCTGGGGAGTTCTGGCATCTGAAAGTTCCCATGGTAGAAAAACACGGGCCCAACAACTTCAGATCTTCCTAGTCAACAGGGCTACCCAACCCTGAATAGTTTCTAACTCAACCACAACGTAACCACAAATAACTGAAGAGGCCTCCTCCCTGGGGAAGACCATTTGCCCAAATCAGTTTTTGCCTGCAAGTTATTGACTGGTTCATCCATTTTCTAAACCCAAATTTTATTGAACTGTGATTTATGGAGTAGACCTCCAATTGGCTAGAGAGATAAAAATTGTGTTTTACAAGCTACATCTTGGTTTACATTTGCTTGAACAGGGGGTTGGACTAGTAGACCTCCAAGATCCCTCCCAACTCTGTTATTCTATGTTCTAAGCTAAATGAGTCTCAAAACAGCCCTTCTGTTTCGCAGGACATATGAACCAAGCCTCCTTAGATGGAAAAAATGAAACATTTAATCAATAAATCACAGTTGGACAAACCATACAAGCCAGGATCTTTTTGGCAGCCCCCAGAATAGACTTCCATAGTAGGTGGGGCTTAAACTGTCCCCTTTGGGGTAGCAAAACTAGAGCAAGCTTAAAAATGGCCGCTAAGCCCTCATGACACCCCTGTCCAATTCCCCCCCGCCCAATAAAAGTAACCCTCACCTCCAGGCACAAGAAAAGTGCATATTTGGCTTGCGTGATCTCAACTGGTTTTGCCTGGGACACTCAAGGGTGACCCATCTCAAGAACTGGAGAGCTGATTAAGGGGTTGGCCTAGAAACCATGAGACTCTGAGTTCTAGTCTCACCTTTAGCATGACCAGCAGCTAAGTAATCTTTGGGTCAATCACTGGGAGATGGTGAATTCTAATCCTGCTTTAAGCAAAAAAGTTGGCTGGATGACTTTGGGCTAATCACTAGGGGATGGTGAGTTCTAGTCCTACTTTAGACATGAAAGTGACTGGGTGACTTTGGGCCAGTCACTCTCTGAACCCCACCCATCTCACAGGGTTGTTGTTGTGGAGAAAATAAGAGGAGGAAGGGGTTTACCAGAGGTATACTCACTGCCTTGAATTACTTATAGTTACAAAGATGGGATAAAAGTACTAATAAATTAAATAAATCAATAAAACAGGAACCTCCACTTTCAAGCTCATTAGATTTCAAAGTGCAAAGCAACAGCGCCTCCCTCCCCCTGCCCCCACCCTCCATCTCAGTTCCACACAACCTCATCCCCAATTAATTTTCTGCAATTTCAAAAGTTCAAATTACATGCCGGTGCAACAGAGTGATGCTAGCAAGAATGGACAAGCATCCAAAACCGATGCTATATTCATTTTCCAAAACCAGCAAAGTGGAAAAAGTAATCTATCAGCCTCAGAGGTGAGAAATAAATTAGAGTTTCTGGTTTCTAAAAAACTTTTCAAGGTATGTAGATTTTTAAATCAGAAACATTTTTAATTGATTAGGGCACATCTCAGAAAAAGAATGCAAGCTCTCTTGAGCCGCTGGGTGTTGTTGTTTTGCATTCTTCTTCTGAGATTTAATCTAAGAAGTCTGCCTGTATCTAATGTGGATATCTTAACTAACAGAAGAGAATCTTTGTAGCTCAAGGTTGAACTGTTTATCAGCCATCAACAGGCATGCAGAGATAAACAACATCATTCAAAACCATGCAAAAGTACCATTCAAGAGAGAACGGAAAAGGTAAAATGAACACAGAGACCAAAATACCTCCTCACCAGCAATCAACACCCAGATAAGCAAAGATTAACTCCAAGATTAACACTAGACTAACAATCAAGCAGTAAAACATATCCTAATCAAGGAACTACCATTTCAGACAAACAGTAACAGTAAACAGCTTAATCAAGGAACCACCAAGAATACCTAAACTCCACCAGCCACTTATATTTAAATAGAGAGCAAACTCTGCTCCCTTCTAGTACTGATGATGTTGTTACTTAGTTGGGTAATTAAATTTCTGCAACAAAACAACCAAGCTCAGAAAGCACCAAGGACCTCACACTGGGTACCTTTCTTCTGAATCCAAAGGGCTGCCAAATAGAATAACAGAGTTAGAAGTGACCTGGGAGGTCTTCTAGTCCAAAACCTGCTCAAATGGGGAACTCTAGACTATTTGAGACAAATGATTGTCTAATCTCTTCTTAAAAGCTTCCAGTGATGGAACACCCACAACTTCTGGAGGCAAGTAGTTACACTGGTTAATTGTCCTCACTGTCAGGAAATTTCTCCTTAGTTCTAGGTTGCTTCTTTCCTCGATTACTTTCCATCTGTTGTTTCTTGTCCTGCTTTCTGCTTTTTTGACCCTCTCTTCTTTGGGGCAGCCCCTCAAATATTGGAAGACTGCTATCATGTCACCACAAGTTCTTTTTTCCATTAAACTAGACATGGCCAATTCCTGCAACCGTTCTTCGTATGTTTTAGCCTTCAGTCTTCTAATCATGGAGCCTGATATGAAAACATGAACATGTGTGGCACGGTGGTGTCTGAATGGGAGAGCCAAATTCGAGTCTCTACTCATTCGGGGAGCTTCCTGGTGGGTCATGGAACCTATCCCTTTCGATGTAGGCTGGCCTATTTCATAAGGTAGTTGGGGGCGACAGTAAGATTAATGGTGACCCCATGGGGCCTTGAAGTCCTAAGGCAGTGTTGCTCAACCTTGGCAATTTTAAGACATGTGGACTTCAACTCCCAGAATTCCCCAGCCAGCATAGCTAATTGGGGAATTCTGGGAATTGAAATCTACATGTCTTAAAATTGCCAAGGTTGAGCAACACTGTCCTAGGAAAAGGGGCGGGGTTTCAATTGGGGGCAGGAGATCCAAACACAGCAGCAGAAACAGCATCAAAACATCGTCATGTGAAAAATGATCCAGTAATCTACAATTTCTGCTCAATGATGTCATGATGCCTGTGACTTTAAGCGCTGTCTGTGGACGTGGCCTTTGGCTGCGCTAAGATTTCTTCTTCGTGGTACCAACCAAATAAATGAATCTACAGGTCACTGTAGAATCAACAGCACTGAAAAAAAGTGACTTGCGACTGTTCTGTGCATGTGCGAGGCAGGATGGCCGCCGGCTTTCTTCACTCTGGTCTGGCTGAGCAAAAAACGCCAGAGAAAACCGGCAACTCAGCTTGGAGCCATGCAGGAAGGGGTCCCAGCAGCTGACCGCAATCCAAGGGATCTGAACAGGTGGTATTCTGGAGGGTCGCCGCTGTCGGACAGCCTTTGGTCCACGCGGCCGCCCGGAAGAACTTTTACAACGCTCGGTGGCAAAAATGACGGAAATGGTGCCACCGCACTGAAGGCGCCGCTCCCGGCATTTCATGGGCCTAGTCTTGTTTTTCTTTCTGACTGGGAGGAGCCCTGGAGCCTATCGGACTACTGGAATACTATTACTATCAAAGAGGAGGTGGGTGATTTGGAACGGCGCTGGACAAGGCCAGGCAGCCGGCCTGTTTACCACTGCCGCGGCCTCCTTAGGCGCCCCCCCCTCTCTGCTTCGGCGGTTTACGTTGCTCGGCGTTCCTGGCATTCCCTGACATCTTTTGCCCCCGCTTTTGGGATTTTTGGACTGCGTTGGCCTATACTAGAGAGGGGGTAGTCAGCTTGGTATGGCGCTGTATGAGATCAGGCAGCTGACCTTGTTGCTGCTTTCACGGCCCTTTGGACGCCCCCCCCTCTTCTGTCCCACCTGACTTGGCCTTTCCCTGTGATGCTGCCTCTCCTCTGTTTGTCCTCTGTTTGCCCTTACGCCTACGGGGCTTTTTGTCATCTGGCTTCCCTGCTCACAGCTGATGGACTTTGGACGTATGACCTGGCCTCATTTGGTGTGACCACTGCCGCCCGTCGATGCCCAGGGACCTCAGCCCCTTCAGACTTTTTGGGACCCCTCTACTACACCATCTTACTACACAAGAAAGAGGGAAGACGAACTTTTCTCTCTCTATACCTCCGCCAACTCCATCTGTCTGAAATTTTGCTAACCCGCCTACAAACTTTGCATGAACTTTGCACACTATTAACAGCTGCGCAACTTTTCTGTATGGGGAGTGTATGTGGTATGTATGTGACTGAGTGATCCCACATTTTTTTAAATTAATTTATTTTTCTCTATTTTATTATATTGCTGTATATTTTTTAATATTGTGAGGTATGCATGTGGAGAATGTTTGGCCGGTATGTATGAGGGGATTGAGAGTGCGGCCTGGAGCCCCCTCCACTGAGTGCAGAAGCAGAAGTGGATGGGGGCCCAGATCCGCCTCTCATCCCAGAGCGCATGGTGGGCTTGTTTCTGATGTACCTACCTCCCAGCTGCGTCACAACAGCCCTGCCTGCGCTCCTAGAGTCAGTAGCCGGACTGGTGGTTGAGTTCCCCAGACTTATAGTACTGGGGGACTTCAACCTGCCATCTCTTTGTGAATGCTCTGATGGAGCCCAGGAGTTCATGGCTTCCATGGCAACCATGGACTTGACTCAGGTAATTCAGGGTCCAACTCATACGGCGGGACACACACTCAACCTTGTGTTTCTCTCGGGACAGTGGAGACGTGATCTGGAATTAAAGGGGATTGAGATGTCGCCCTTGTCATGGTCAGATCACTTCCTGTTGAGGCTGGATTTTCGGAAGCTGCTCCCCCACTGCAGGGAGGTGGAGCCGATTAAATGGTTCCGCCCCAGGCGCCTGATGGACCCATTGGGATTTCAGACGGAGCTTGGTGAGATACCGGACTCCCTTGCCCACAATCCGACTGAGTCCTTGGTCGCTGCTTGGAACATAGCGATGGCTGAGGCACTGGATCGGATTGCGCCTTTGCGGCCTCTCCGCGGCAGTGGATCCAGGGGAGCACCTTGGTTTACCAAGGACCTCTGGGAGATGAAGCGCCAAAAGAGACGCCTAGAGAGACGCTGGAGGGCCAGTAACCCCGAATCTGACCGAACATTACTAAGAGCCCACATTAGGACTTATCTAGTGGCGATACAGGCGGCAAAATGTGTTCATTTTTCTGCTCTTATTGCGTCCCCAGAATCTCGCCCAGCTGCCCTGTTTAGGATAACCCGCTCCCTTCTGAATGGGAGGGACGCCGGGGAACCCTTACAGGGAAGAGCTGAGGAATTTGTTCAGTTTCTGTCAGACAAAGTCACTCAGATTCGAACGGACCTAGACTCCATTTGGACAGGGCCAGTAGAGATGCCAAGGGAGGGTCTTGATCAAGTTTTGTGGAGCGAGTTCCAGCTTGCCACTCCTGAGGAAGTGAACAAGGCCATTGGAGCGATAAGTGCCGCCACCTGTTTGCTGGACCCGTGCCCCTCCTGGTTGGTTTCGCCCAGCAGGGAGGTGACACAAGGCTGAATCCAGAGGATTGTGAACACCTCTCTTCAGGAGGGATCTTTCCCGCAGCCTTTGAAAGAGGCGGTGGTGAGATCCCTCCTTAAGAAGCCTTCTCTGGACCCAGCTGTCCTTAAAAACTATCGTCCAGTCTCCAACCTCCCTTTTGTAGGGAAGGTTGTTGAGAAGGTAGTGGCCTTTCAACTCCGACGGACCTTGGATGAAACCGATTATCTAGATCCCTTTCAGTCTGGTTTCAGGCCTGGTTACTGTACCGAAACTGCATTGGTCACGGTGACCGATAATCTCTGGCGAGCCAGGGATAGAGGACATTCCTCTATCCTGGTGCTCCTTGACCTCTCAGCGGCTTTTGATACCATCGACCATGGTATCCTTCTGCGACGCCTGGGGGAGGTGGGAGTGGGAAGCACCGTCTTGCGGTGGTTCTCCTCTTACCTCTCTGGCAGGTCACAGTCGGTGTTGGTTGGAGGACAGCGGTTGACCCCTAGGCCCCTTAAATACGGGGTGCCGCAGGGTTCGGTCCTGTCCCCCTTCCTATTTAATATCTACATGAAGCCGCTGGGTGAGATCATTCGCCAGCACGGGATTAAATACCATCAGTATGTGGACGATACCCAGTCGTATCTGTCCGCCCCGTGCCAACTCAGTGAAGTGGTTGAAGTGATGTGCCAGTGCCTGGAAGCTGTTAGGGTCTGGATGGGAATGAACAAGCTTGCACTCAATCCCGACAAGACCGAGTGGCTATGGATGCTGCCCCCCAAGGATAGTCCAGATGCTCCAGCTCTAAGCCTGGGGGGTGAAATTTTACACCCCTCAGAGAGGGCCCGCAACTTGGGTGTCCTCCTGGACCCACAGCTGACATTAGAACATCATTTGTCAGCTGTGACCAGGGGAGCTTTTGCCCAGGTTCGCCTGGTGCACCAGTTGCGGCCCTACTGGATGGGGGGCACTTCAAATGGTCACTCATGCCCTCGTCACCTCAAGACTCGACTACTGCAATGCGCTCTACATGGGGCTGCCCCTGAAAAGTGTTCGGAGACTACAACTGGTCCAGAATGCAGCCGCGCGAACGATATTGCATGTTACACCCATCCTCCGCGAGCTGCACTGGCTCCCGATCGGTCTCTGAACGCGCTTCAAGGTGCTGGTCATTACCTTTAAAGCCCTGCATGGCTTAGGGCCTGGATATCTACGGGACCGTCTTCTGCCACATACCTCCCAGCGACCGATACGATCTCACAGAGTGGGCCTTCTCCGGGTGCCGTCAACTAGACAATGTTGTTTGGCGGCGCCTCGGGGGAGAGCCTTCTCTGTAGCTGCTCCGGCCCTATGGAACGATCTACCCCCAGAGATCTGGACCCTCCCCACTCTCGCGGCCTTCAAAAAGTCTATTAAGACCTGGCTTTTCTGGCAGGCCTGGGGCTGTTGACCTCTTGAATGAGGTCCAGCCCCACTACGGTTGAGTGTGTTGTGTTTTTAACCTGCTTTGTTGTCTTACGTTTTAAATTTTTTACTACTTTTTAAATTGTCTTTTATGTAAGCCGCCCGGAGTCTTTCGGGATTGGGCGGCATATAAGTTTATTAAACTTCAACTTCAAACTTCTTCATGTGTATGACCATTGCAGCAACCCAGTGACGTGCGGTGAGGTTTATGCTGGTGAGGCACTGACGTCATCACAATCTTTTTATTAAAATGTCTTTGTAATACAGGGGTTTTTAATAAAAGGATCCGCACTGTTTTGTCCCATCCTTGCACATTTCGAAGCGGTGGCGGGCAAGAGCATATCGCTGAGGAGCATATGCGCTGACCTACCAGTGGCCAACAATAACAAAAAAAGAGATTGGGGGGGGGCAAGGAGCCGAGGAGTTCCTTGTTGTGTTTTCCACAAGGGACGACAGTCCCTCCAAGGGAGGGGGAGGAGAGAGAGAGGGGGGGAGTTGATGATGATGATGATGATGACAATTAAGTATCAAAAGCCTTTTCAGTTTAACAATATAATGTTATCCAAAATTATAAATAATCTTATTTTCAGATGCATTTTTTTGCTATCTCTGTTATTTTCTTTTTAAAAAATCAGACTTGCTTCCAATTTGTGCCTTCTGGCAAACTACAGTTTTCTTGGCAAGAGATCTAGCTTGCCATTGCTTTCATCATAGGTCTGAGAAAGTTTCTTTCTTTTCTTTCTTTAATTTCTTTTCTTTCTTTTCTTTCTTTTCTTTCTTTTCTTTCTTTTCTTTCTTTTCTTTCTTTTTTCTTTTCTCTTCCTTTCTTCCCCCTGATTTGTTTCCCTCTCTTTTCTCTCTCTCATTCTCTCCCTTCAGCTCTCTTTCACTTCTCTCTCTCCCTCTCCCCCTTCTCTCTCTAATTTGTTTCCCTCTCTCCCATTCTCTCCTTCCAGCTATTTTTCATTGCTCTCTCTCTCTCTCTCTCTCTTTCTCCCCTTTTCTTCTTCCTTGCGCGTGCAAACAAAATACTTTTCTGGGCCGGGATCACAGCGGCGGGGACAGCGAATACTTGGCTGCGCTGAGAAGAGCCACACTGTGCAGGAGACTCCTTAGCGCTAGACTCAGGTCAGTGCGAGCCGCGGTCCCATTCCCCCCTTTTCTGAGCCAACATGAAGGGGACCGTGGCTCGCGCTGACCTGAGTCTAGTGCTAAGGAGTCTCCTGCACAGCGTGGCTCTTCTCCACAGCACAGCCAGGTATTCACTTCTCAGTGGCGGCAGCGGAAGGAGTCGCTGTCCCCGCCGCCGTAATCCTTGGGTATTGTGCTTGCACGCGCAAGAAAGAGATGAAAGAGAAAAGGGGAGAAAGAGAGAGAGAGATAGAGAGAAATCAAAGAGAGCTGGAAGGAGAGAATGGGAGAGAGGGAAAAGAGAGGGAAACAAATTAGAGAGAGAAGGGGGAGAGGGAGAGAGAAATGAAAGAGAACTGAAGGGAGGGAATGAGAGAGAGAGAGAGAGAAAAGAGAGGGAAACAAATCAGCGCTAAAAGCCACCCTGTCCTCCTTCCCTTCCTCTCCACAACCTTCCCCCAAAAGCTTTTTCTCAAATAATACCAGCAGCCATTTTCATCTCCACCAAAGTAGATACATACACACACGCGTGCGTGCCACACACACACACACACATACACTCACGCAACCCCCCCCCAAAAATGGCAGAAATGGAGAAAGAAGTGAGACCTCCAGAAAGTAAAAGAAGCAGGAAGCTGACTCATTCTGTAAAAAGGGAAATCAATGATAAAGGTACATCTCTGCGCTCCCCCTTTATTGTCACTGTCTCTCAAGCGAGAAGAGAAGAAGGGTAGCGGCGGTGCCATTGAGTCACAGGAAGAACGAGCGCCCTCTACTATGAGGCAGGAGAACTCCGTACCTCACCTACCTCGGGACTTTTTAGGCTTTTAAGCCTCGCTTAACTCTGCTTGAGCGATCATAAAACGCCTAAAAAGTCAGACTAGATGAGGCATGCAGTTGTCCTGCCTCATAGTAGAGGGTGTTTTTTTAGAAGCTTTTTTAAACAGCTAGGCAGTCATTAACGGTGAGGCAACAGCTAGCTAGTCTCACCTCAGCACTTGCTTTTTTCCTTTTACATTTTTTTCTTTTCATGATGAGAGCAGTGAGGCTGTGCTTCACCTGCCTCACTTGACTGCACGTCACTGCAGTAACCCCATGGTCACGTGATCAGAATTCCAACTCTTGCAACTGACTCACATTTATGAAGGTTGAAGTGTCCTGGGATCATGTGATCACTCCTGACAGGCAAGCTCAACGAGGAAGCCAGATTCACTTAACAACAGTATTACTAATTTAACAACTGCAATGATTCACTTAACAACTGTGGCAATAAAGGTCACAAAATAGGGCAAAACTCACTTAACAACTGTCTCACAGAAATTTTGGGCTCAATTGTGGTTGTAAGTCAAGGACTACCTCCACTTTTCTTTCTTTTATGTCTCGATTCCTGCCACCTGCCTGGACAGTCTTGCAGTTTTGTGTGTCAAGATTTTCAGAAGTCGTTTGCCATTGCCTCCTTCCTAGGGCTGAGAGAGAGGTTCTGGCCCAAGTTCCCCAGCTGGTTTCATGCCTCAGGAGGGACTAGAACTCACAGTCTCCTGTTTCTAGCCTGATGCTATTAACCACTACACCAAACTGCCTCTCATTGTCTTCAAGTCAGGGTTGATTCTTGCTGATTGCATTAAGTGCAGTCGCATTTTTCTTGGTGGCCTTTTCAGAAGTGATTTGCCAGGGCCACCTTGAGGGAGAATGAGTTGCTTTTGTGTCTACAGAAGGATTAAAACTCACTGTTGTCTGTTTTTTAGGCTGATGCCTTTAATTACTTGCCCAAACTAACCATCGAAAGCTCTACGATATTTCAAAATTCTTCCAGCCCCTTCAACATTTATCTGCTGCCCAATCCATTGTGGTGGGGAATTTTAGGTCTAGAAGAAACCTTCCTGGAGGAGATCAGCTCTCCAATGCTGATCTAAGCCAATGTCGACAAAACTTTATTATGGCCAGAAGCCAGCAAAACAGACAAGGGGGAAAAAAAGTAGAGAGAAATATAGAAAATAGGCAAGCTTTACATGGGTGGAACTTGCAACCACTCAGAAAGCTCAGGCTGCCCAAGGAGTTAATACAGTTCTACAGAGTAGTTATCCGTACTTCTCTAACTATCTGGTTTGATACAGCAACCAAACAGGACAACTACAGACTTCAACAGATAGCTAGGATGCAGGAAAAAACAATTGCAACTAGCCTACCTTCCATGGAGGAGGACCTGTATATTACATGGGTCAGAAAGTGGGCTGAGGAACTATCTACAGGCCCATCAAAGAATAGAAATAATAGAAATAGACATAGACCTTAGAGGTCTTCTAGTCCAACCCACTGCTCAAGCAGGAGACCCTATAAAATTTCAGACAATTGGCTGTTTGGTCTCTTCCTAAAAACTTCCAGTGATGGACCACCCACAACATCTGAAGGCAAGCTGTTCCATTGGTAATGGTTGTCACTGTTAGGAAGTTTAATTCCAGGTTGCTTTTCTCTTTGATTAGTTTTCATCTACTGTTTTTTGTTCCACAGCCTTTTGGTGCTTTGGAAGATAAGTTGACACCTTCCTCTTTGTGGCAGCCCTTCAAATATTGGAAGACTGCTATCATGTCACTCCTAGTCCTTCTTTTCTGTAGACATCCTGAACATAAACTGTTTTAATTCCACCCCCCTCCCTTGGATGCCATATAGGACATTGCATGCCAAAATAAAAAACAAAAAAACCCATCACAGAGACAGTTTTTTTGCTCATGCCATCACTTTGCTGAACATCTGATTTCCACAGCACTGCCTTATGTCTGAGGATATTTACCCATGTAGTAGGGCTGTATTGTTATTATCCTTCTCATCTTTTCTACTATCTTCTTTAATTGGCCTCTTATGATTATTCTTACTTTGTTGTTTTGCATGTACGCTGAGAGCTTATGCTTTGGAGACAAATTCCTTGTGTGTCCAATCACATTTGGTCAATAAAGAGTATTCTAATATTCTTGATTTTAGGAAATGTTTCATGTTCTTGAAGTCAGTGTTAAAGTGTCCTTCAGATTGGCTGGCATTTGGGACAAAAATAGGGAAAACAGGGTTTTAAATGTCAACTAGACAAGGCACGGCCCATGGGTCATCCTTTCAGCGATAATTCCTCACCAGATTCCTCAATGTGTTTAACGATGACAGTGCTTCTAATGTCTTCAATGGTACAAATTCTTTAAAATTTAGATAGATACTCAGAGATGTATTCCATGTAGATGGTACAGGTAGTCCTCAACTTACGACCACGATTGAGGCCAAATTTCTGTTGCTATGTGAAATGTTTGTTAAGTGAATATTGCCCCATTTCATGACTTTTGCCAAGTTGTTGTGAATCCCTGCAGTTCTTAAGTTAATAACACGGTTGTTAAGTGAAACTGGTGTCCCCATTGACTTTGTTTGTCAGAAGGTTGCAAAAGGGGATCACGTGACCCCATCACTGCGACTGTCATAAATGTGAGTCAGTTGTCAAGCATCCATAAATCACGTGACCATGGAGATGCTGCAACGCCAATGCCCATAAGTGTAAAAAAATGTGAAAAATGGTCACAAGTCACTTTTTTCAGTTCCATTGCAAGTTCACTAAGTGAACTGTTTTAAGTCAAGGATTATCTGTATATAGATTGTCATGTGGATTTGAAAAAAGTCCATGCAGAATTAGGAGACAACAGATGTGCAAATGGGGACATCTATAGGGAGATCAAAATGGCAGGGGGCATAATTGTGCAAAGTCCTGACGTTTTTCATACATGTTGCAGGTAAAACAGGTGAAGCTTTGATCACACCATCACAGCCATTTAAACTTTTCTAATCATAGCTTGTAGATACTCTTGTTATTGTTGAAAAACAAATCGGTTGGCTGCACAACACGCTGAGCAGGCAGTGTGTCACAGCTGCCAAAAAAGCCAACACAGTCCAAGGCTGCATTACCACTTTATAATGCCTTGGTAAGACCATACATGGAATACTGGACCCAGTTTTGGTCACCATGATGTAAACAAGATGTTGAGACTCTGGAAAGAGTGCAGAGAAGAGAGACCAAGATGATTCAGGGGCTGGAGGCCAAAACATATGAAGAAGAGTTGCAGGAATTGGGTAAGTTTAGTTTAATGAAAATAAAGACTAGGGGTGGCATGATAGCAATGTTGGAAGGGCTGCCACAAAGAAGAGGGGGTCAACTTATTCTCCAAAGCAGCTGAAGGCAGAAAAAGAAGCAACCGATGGAAACTATACAAGGGGAGAACCAACCTAGAACTAAGGAGAAATTTCCTGATAGTAAGAACAATTAATCAGTGAAACAACCTACTTCCATAAGTTGTGGGTGCTCTAACAATGGAGGTTTTTTAGAAGAGATTGGACAATCATTTGTCTGAAATGGTATAGGTTTTCCTGCTTGAGCATGGGAGTGGTCTAGAAGATCTCCAAGGTCCCTTCCAACTTTGTTACTCTGCTATTTTATTATTCTGATACAGGAAATGAGACTTATAAGGAGCCATATTGTCTGTGGCCCTTCCAGAAATCTGATATGGTTATACTAAACCAGAGTGTCAAACTCAATTTCATTGAGGGCCGCATCAGGGTTATATTAGATCTCGGGGGGGGGGGGGTGGCTTGGCCAGCGGGCATGGCCAGCTCAATGTGTCCGGGGTGCCTGTGGCGGCCTAAGTGCTCTGCCAGCTAAAACGGGCTCCCGAGTTCTGTTCTTGGCTACGCCGGCCTCTTGCAACTCTCTGCCAGTGAAAACAGAGGCCAGGAGGGTGCATGCAGCCGTCCCAAGCTCCATTTTCACTGGCAGAGGCATCACAGCTGTTTCCAGGGCGGCCCCGTCGGCCTTGAATTTGACACCCCTGTGCTAAACTGAGAGCAGAGATGAAACAGACTGGCATAAATGAAGATCCCCTTGAAGAATTTCACAGAATGTCAGGTCTGATGGCTTACTACTTAGGCCCCTCTAATTTCAATCCAAAAGGTGATTGAAATCATGATAATGATTCCGTGATCACATTTCTAAATGACTTTTGGTCTTGAATAGCCCTCGTAAATCTGCCTTTTTATTTCATGCTGACCTTTCAGTTTAATGTTATGATGATATTTATTTTGGTAAGTGCTGGCGTCTTCATTTATACTGGGAGAATGAGCCTGGTTAGACAAACACGGTATAAGCCATTTTTTTCCTAGAAAGCTGAGCTTAATTCAGAACCTGGTTTATTTCAAGGAGAAGCAACAGGGGAGGGTTTTCCTTTGAACAGCTGCCTGGCTAAAAAGCAATCAAAAGTTCCAACGATGTCTCCACCAAATGCATTTATTGCCATTTCCAGACTGGAGTTTAAAGAGACAGAAAGTTCAAAATGTTCATGAGAATTGATGGTGGGACAATAGAAGTGGATTCTCTGCGCCTTCCTCACGGCTAATGGGCTCGTCTTGCAACACTGGAGAGAGAAATTTACAACCTCAATTTCTCAACAGACCTGATGCTACCTGAACAGGCTGCTTATTGTAGTGATTATAATGAAATACAGCCAAACTCTATTAAAACTGCTACGTAAATCTTTATATACACTAGAAATTCCATAGAAGAGAATATAATGCATGTAGAAGGTCCCTTCCAGCCCCGATTCTATATCATCTAGAATACATTATATTGTCCATAAAACCCACTTCCTCTCACACTGATGATGTTATCTAATCGGGTAATGAGATGTCAGCACAAAAACAAGCAAACTCTGAGAATACCAAAACTCTATCTGATATCACTTAAATATGAGACAATAGTGTGTGGCAGCAGCCAAAAAAACCAATGCAATCCTTGGCTGCAGTATTTGAGGGGCTCCTATAAAGACAAGGGGGTCAAACTATTTTCCAAGGCACCAAAAGGCAAGGCAAGACCAGACAAGAAACAATGGATGGAAACTAATCAAGGAGAGAAGCAACCTAGAACTAAGGAGAAATTTCCTGATGGTGAGAACAGAAGTTGCCTTCAGAAGTTGTGGGGGCTCCATCACTGGAGGCTCTTAAGAAAAGACTGGACATCCATTTGTATGAAATTGTATAAGGTCTCCTTAGGTTGAACTAGAAGACCTCCAAGGTCCCTTCCAACTCTTGTTATTCTATGTTCTTGTGCTGTCCCACTCACTCACGCTCACACACATACAGGTGTAAGGAGTATTTATTAAGACTTTTGAGCCTGAATTGGTATTCCCCAGCAATTCCCCGGGCCAGCACCAGTTCAACCTCAATGAATTCCACAGGCTATCAAATGAAGCCAGCACTAGTCCTCAAGGCTAATTCAGTCCACTAAGAAAAAGCAAATTTCCAAGGAAAAGGCAAATCCACAGGTCAAAGCAAGGCGAAGGAAACAGCTGAAGAGACGCAATTCAAAATTCAAGGTAAGAACAATGCTGGGTTGCTCCCAGCATCATCTCCATCTGCCTGCTGTGCTAAATAGCCAACTTCTGGTGCAGCCCATCAAGAAGGGTGAGGCTGCCTCCTCACAAGTAATCTGGCCAACCTTAGCTGCTCCTGCCTTTTCTCTGCCCCATGTGTTCTTGGATCAGGTGCAGAAGGCAGTTCCTCTTCATCATCATTGACCAGCTGCATCTGTGCTTCAGCCAAATCCCTCTTGGACGGCTGTTTGGAGCCATTGACCAACTCAACTCTTGACATGCCTGGAACTGGTTCATCTTCTTCCAAGCTGACATCTGGAGAGGTATCTGAGGAAGCATCTGGGGGAGTCATCACAGTTCTATATAAATATGTATGAGAAACCCTCCTACTTTGTTATTCCAGTTCCTTCTTTTAATTTCTGCTTTTTGAATTAAATAAG
Organism: Thamnophis sirtalis; assembly: GCF_051295495.1. NCBI lineage: Eukaryota > Metazoa > Chordata > Lepidosauria > Squamata > Natricidae > Thamnophis > Thamnophis sirtalis. The sequence continues at coordinate 35,151,910 of NW_028261393.1, forward strand.
GACCCACACACACTGCAATTTTAAAAACTGCTTGTAAATGGAAGTTGGAGGAAGTCACCTACAGCTTTTTCAAAAGCGGCCAGCTTTGGTTGAGTTAAATGGAAATCTTGTAGGAGCTTACTAAAAAGGAAGAGAGTTTCTACTGGCCTATATTATTGCAGTCCCTCTGCTACAAGGCAAACTCATGTTATCCATCCAAGCATTTAAAAAAAGGCTCAGAGCCAAAGGCGTCTTCCTACCCTTTTATTTTGATCCTGGATTTTGATTGCATGTGCGATGGTGCTATTAAGCATGCTGATTTTATTTTGGTTTATTATGTGTTATTTTTGCTATTTTCCCCCCAAATCTGTTTCTTTTATAATACTTTACTAGCTTGTTTTTTTTTTTTTAAATCCAGCTTGCAGAGAACAGTGATTATCAGCATCCTGAAATTGTAATGTATTTATACAATTTGAGTAACTAGGATTTTAATCAGAATTCAACGGGCTCAATCATTAAAACCTTTTAAATGGGCCCTGAAAACGTATTTGTTTGTAGCTGCCTTTTCGTAATTGTAAAGGTTTCTTAAATGGGTGCTATTTTATGATTCCTAGATTCCATGTGCTGTTTTAATATTTTATGCCACTGCTGTTTAATTTACTATGATTGCACAGTGAGTTTAAGGCATATTTCTGTAATGTTATAACATGCATGTTTTTAATTTAGTGTAATGTTTTTATTATGAACCTACCTGACTTCTCAATGGCTCAGCGATAGCTTACAATTGAAAAAGAATTACAAAGTAAAAAAATCAAAGAAAAGGGAATACAGGGCTTGACCTTAACCTCAAGAAATTTATCCATCTGTCTATTATCTGTCTGTCTGTCTACCTATTTAATTTATTGAATTTCTATACTGTCTATCACACCTACATGTTTCTGAGTGAATGTCAGGTCTGCCATCAAAGGCTAGGATGGAGGGGGCATGGGGTGAACAAATGGGTAATAAACACGTACTGTATAGGGAGGCGATGGGAAATAGGGAGGGGGGATGGCAGCGCAATGAAGACCAAGTGGAACCACTTGGTGCCAGCACACAAGGCTATGCAACCCGAGAGTGGAATGTGGACTTTTCTAAACATCTCAGCGTTTCTCAAAATACTTACGGGGCAGTTCACTGACTGAAGACAAACTGGTCATGGGGGGCGGGGGGGGGGGGGAAGAGCTGAGATAAGGGAACAATTTGTAACTTTTTCAAACGGGAAAACTTAGTTCTAGCCTGACATAACTGCACCCAGTATCCTTTTGTAAAAGAACTTATTAGGGGTGACATGATAGCAATCTTCCAGTATTTGAGGGGCTGCCACAAAGAAGAGGGGGGTCAAATTATTCTCCGAAGCACCAGAGGACAGGACAAGAAATAATGGTTGGAAACTAATCAAAGAGAGAAGCATCTGGAACTAAGGAGAAACTTCCTAACAGGGAGGACAATTAACCAATGGAACAGCTTCCCTCCAGAAGTTGTGGGCGCTCCATACTGGAGATTTTTAAGAAGAGAATGGACAGCCATTTCTCTGAAATAGTATAGGTTCTCCTGCTTGAGCAGGGGGCTGGACTACAATACTCCAAGGTCCCTTTCAGATCCTATCCTATCCTATCCCATTCCTATTCTCACTTCAACCAAATGGAGTTGAGGGTCTTTCTTTTCTAAAGGACCTGCTGGGTAGGTCTGACAGTGGGTTATAAATAAAACATTAAAATAATAGAATCATAGGGCTGGAAGGAACCTCAGAGGTCTTCAAGTCCAACCCTTTGCCCAAAGCAGGAGACCTTATACTAACCCAGTCAGATGCCTTTCCAGTTTATTCTTGAAAACCTCCAATGATGGAGCACCCTCAACTTCTGGAGTCAAGTTATTCTGTTGATTAATTGCTTTCGCTGCCAGAAAACTAGGTTGAATCTTTTTCACAAGCTCCCACCCAGGGCTGAGACCCCAGAAAGTGTGCAGAAAAGAACACACAAAATAATAAGGGGTCTGGAGGCTAAACTATAGGATGAATGGTTCAGGGAGCTACCTATGTCTACCTATTGAAGAGAATAGGCTTATCATGGAGAGACATGATAATTATTTTCCAGTCCTTAGTGTCTATTCTCCAAAGCACCTAAAGGTAGGACAAGAAGCAACGGGTGAAAGATCACTAGAGAGATTCAACCTGGAACTAAGGAGAAATTTCCTGACAGTGAGAATGATTAAGCAGTGGGAACAGGTTGATTCCCAGAGCTGTGGGTGCTCTTATCACTGGAGGTTTTCGAAACTAGACTGGACAACCATTGGACTAGGATGGTATAAGGCCGGGATGGCGAACCTATGGCACGCATGCCACAGGTGACACGTGGAGCCATTTGTCAGGGCGCATGAGGCATTGCCCTGTCAGCTGGCTAGTGCGCATGTACGCACTGGCCAGCTGAGTTCAGCCTTTTTAAAAGCCATTTTCTGCCCTCCCCAGGCTCCAGAGGCTTTATAGGAGCTTTGGGAGGGCGAAAAGAACCTCCCCACCCCCAGAGGGTTCCCTGAAGCCTCTGGAGCGCAAAAAAATGGCCCTATGGGCAAACTGGAAGTTCGGGAATGGACTTCCCACTTCCGATTTGCTCATAGGGTCGGTTTTAGTCCTCTGGAGGCTTCAGGGAAGCCTCCTGAAGGTCCCTGAAGCCTCTGGAAGGCCTCCGAAAAAAGCATGCAAAAAATGGGGGGGGTTCCCACCTCTCATGCATGCATGCATACTGGGGGGGGTCATACGTTGCTTTATGGGTGCGGCATGCCCATGCACGACCCCCCTTTGCTCCCCCCTTATGGCACGTGAGCCAAAAAAGGTTTGCCATCACTGGTATAAGGTGTGTTGCCTTAAGCAGGAGTTTTGGACTAGAAGACCTCCAAGATCCCTTCCAGCCCTATGATCCTATGCTCTATTTTCCTAGTCTCGGAGTTCTCGAAAGTGGTTTTGTCTGTGGTCTGGCCAATCTAGAGTACAACAGGATTCACAACCCCCAGAATAGCATTCTGAAGAGGTGAGGTCAAACATCCAATAATGTCAAAGCGCTCCCTTTCTCTTGCTCCCTGGAATGCATTGCAGACCTTCCAGAAACCCATTTTTGTTGGCTTCAGGAGAACGACATGTCCCTTCGATGGTCAACAGTTCCTAGCCCTCTGCTTTTACAGAGGTCCTTAGCTTAGGAAGAAGCTGTTGATCTCCGGGTGCGCTTCAAGGTGCTACTTACCACCCATAAAGCCCTTCATGGTAGTGGATCTGCGTACTTGAGAGACCGCCTCCTGCCAATTACCTCCTTGCGACCTATTAGATCGCACAGATTAGGCCTCCTCCGAGTTCCATCCGCCAGTCAGTGTCGACTGGCAACTACACAGAGGAGAGCCTTTTCAGTAGTAGCTCTGACCCTTTGGAACGATCTCCCCGTGGAGATTCGTACCCTCACCACCGTCCAGACCTTCCGCACAGCCCTCAAGACCTGGCTATCCCGTCAGGCCTGGGGATAAAGATCGTAATCCGTCCCCACCCGAATGATGAATGTTGTGTACTATTTTTACTTATGTATTGTTTTATGTCTTACTGTCTTGTACTCCCCTCCCTATATATTGTAAGCCGCCCTGAGTCCCCTCAGGGAAAAGGGCGGCCTATAAATAATAAACCATAAACCATAAACCATTTATAACACTGACTGAGGGATTGGCAAAGCTGCAGGAAGATGTTAGAAAAAAGATCCTTCCTCCCTTGTAAATCAGCAAGGCTGTCATAGCCTTAAGAAGCAAAATGGAGAGAGAGTCTTGTTAAATGTGTGGAAGCCTATAAGAGTTTGTCTTGCAGAACTCAACAATTTAAACCAACTTATGGCAAAAAGCAGCTTGTAAAAATCTCGTACCCTGTTAAGACAGGTCATTAATGGTAAAGAGATACAGCAGAAGGTAACATTAAGGGGGGGCAGAACCTTGTTCTGGGTGGTATTATATATATTTATTATTATTAGCCGGCAAATCATTGTTGACTCTTAATGACCCCATGTAGCTCACTACAAAAACCAGCAGTTGGCAGCAGGCCAAAACCTAAATCTTATTTCAGTTAATATCTCTTTGTCTATATATAAAAAAGCAAAATGCCACTCACACAACATCACGAAATCTTCAGAACTATAAAGCCTACAAATTTGAAATTTGGCACGTATATTCCTCTTGGCTTCTAGGTGCTTGCTAAGAAAGGATGACCATCAGATCATTAGTATTCCTTATATTATTACTAACACACTCTGATGCTAAGAAGTTAGACATTCTACTCCCTCTCCCCACCTGAAAATAACTCTATTCCAACTGCCACTTGGACATGGGCATGGCCAGCGTGTGACTCATCCAGCTTGCGGGCTGGGAGTTTGGAGAGGAGTCTGAGGTAGTGAAGGGGATAAGATAAGAGAGGCCTCTGTGGGGCAAACCTGAGGGAGAAAAGGGGATAGGAGAGGATCAATGGGCCCAGCCTGAGGGATAGAAGGGAGATAGAAGAGGAGAGGCTTCTGTGGAACAAACCTGAGGAAGAGAAGGAGGAGGAGAGGCCTCTGTGGGGCAAGCCTAAGGGAGAGAAGAGGATAAGAGAGGATTAATGGGGCCAGCCTGAGGGACAGAAGGGGAGAGGAGAGGCCCATCGTAACTACTCATTAATTTTCAAGCTGTGTCGATTTATCAAGCCCGATCACATAGTTTCATAGTGGAGCACGGGTATTCAGATAGTATGAAATATGGCTGTTGTGTGGACTGCACAGTCATGTAGAGTGAGAGACACTGGAATAGAGGCACCGTTTGTGCGATGAGGATATGTCTCAAATACACTCTACCTGAATTGACTCGCTATACAACTCTTACAATTTTCAAGTAGCATTCTGAAATCCTTGTGGTTCTCGCCTTTTTTGGTTGGACAACTCCATGGGGTTTTATCATGTACTAAATAATCAAAATTACATGTAATAATTACTTGTGCTTTTTTTTAAAGTAGCAGGGGCCTCTGCTCGCCTTTGTGGCCTCCACAATTACCAAGCCCTTGACTTGCTAGCTGTGACATTCTCACAGAAACTGTTGGATCAGAAAACCTCCAAGGTCCCTTCCAACTCTGTTAAACTGTTACTGGTAGACTTTTTGGCACAAAATCCAAATCTTATTTATAGTTAGTGAAAGCATAAAGTAATATAAAACTCTGAGACCAACTCTGTTAACACCAAGATTTATATTAAAATGCATGAGGATGAAGAGCAATGAAAGAGTCATATCATCATCATCATCATCATCATCATCATCGTCGTCGTCGTCTATCCACTGCAGGATGAAGCCCTCGTCTGCATGTTTCCAACCAATATGATCCTGAGCTTCCTTTTGCCAGTTGGGCCCACCATGCTTGCTGATGTTGTGGCTCCATCTTGTTCTGGGTCTTTTTTATGGATGCTTTTGGTCAAGTGGGATCAAGTGGCAGGTGGATGAAGACAGTCGCAGAATGGATCCCACTTAATCAAAAGCATCCAGGAAATAGCCACATATTTATTTATTTAGGAGATTTATATTGCCACCTATTTGCACATGGCGACTCAAGGGGGCTTATTAGAATATAAAAACATCATATAAAAAACAATAAAACTAATAAAAGAAAGAATCATATCATAAAATAATATAATAAAATAATATAATAAAATCTTGTTAAGTCTGTTTATCTCCAAAACGTGAGGAACAAGTGAAGCCACCACTGGCAGGACCATCCATAAGTTGTCCCACCACCTTTGTTCACATAGGTCACACTTGCAAAGCACAAAACGAGGACAGGGACTTATCCTGTTTCCCTGAAAATAAGACCTCTCTGGATAATAAGCCCAATTGGACTTTTGAGTGCATGCACTAAAATAAGCCTCCTCCAAAATATTGCAACACAGCAGCAGCCATGAGGTGACCACGCTCAATGCCTCCTGTACCTCAAAAATAATAAGACCTCCCCGAAAATAAGGCCAAGCGCTTATTTCGGGGTTCAAAAGAAAATAAGACCCTGTCTTATTTTGGGGAAAACATGGTAGATTGTGACTGCCATTTTCACCTGACAGAAGCCCCTCCCACAGAGAGCTGGGATTCCTGGCCTCTTTGCTTTCTGTCCTTTGAGTCCTGGAGGAAAAGTGGGCCTGGCCTGCTGGAGGGCCAAAAGGGAAACCAGAGAGCCAAGCACTTTTCTCTTCTCTCAGAAGGACATGCTTCAGATTAGCAGGAAAGAATTCTGCAGTGGAAAGAATCAGTGCTCAAGGAGAAGAATTATGTATGCATAACCACCCAGCTCCCTGGGGTGCATGGATGAGCACATGTCTTCGCTCTGGGAAATCAGTTGCCTCCAACACTCTTTTCTCTTTCAAGGGTCTTCAGTGAGGGAAGCACATTTTTAAGCAGCCCCAACGGGGTGAAAGGAGATGCATGGGGGAGGGGCGGACGCGGACTGGGACAAAGATGGAATGAAAAAAAAAGCATCGTCCTCTTCCGATATTCCTTCTTAGTGAAGAAAAGGGAAGGCAAAGCAAATGACCTTTGTAATGTAGTTGTTTGGAAAGAGGGACACAAGGAGAGAAGTTATGCTTTGTTTTAACAATAGTTTGTTGAACAAGGCCAAAGGGATCACAACACTCACCTGTAAACTCTGGGTGGGCCACATGGGACCTCACCTCCCTTTCAGCAATCCAGTTGCTGGAAACTATTGACAGAAGTCCAGAAAACACAATTTTAACTATTTTGTTGGTTAATCTCCAAACTAGATTGAATGTTGTTAAATGAAACAACAAATAAAATGCCTGAAGTCCATGTAAAATACGAAGAAGTTGGAATCTGAGCTTCAACCTCCAGGAGTGGATGAATTCCACACTGGGGCAAAACTCACTTAACAACTATCTCACCTAGCATTTTGGGCACAATTGTGGTTGTAAATCAAGGACTATCTGTATTTCATTTTTACCACATTATTAGCAAATTTCAATAACATTTGATATCTTGATTTCAGATGCCAACTAAAACAAATGCAACCCTCATTTAAAGCTGGAAAAAGCATCCAGCAGCCCAAGGCAACTTCCCAAAGCACTGGTACAGGTAATCCTCCACTTACAACAGTTCATTTAGTGACTGTTCAAAGTTAAAACGGCACTGAAAAAGGAGACTTACGACTGTTTTTCACAGTTACGACCTTTGCAGCATCTTCATGGTTTCTCGACACTTCCTTGCCCCCAGTAAAAGTATCCAATATTTTAAACCACTAAATCGTTGAGCAGTTAGTAGTTAATGGTTGAAGAGCCTGCATTTGAAGAAGACTGAAAAGAACCGGTCGTTTAAAAAGAATTGCACAAAGACTTTGCTGTAAGAGGCGGCTATCTCTGTCATAAGATTCTTTGCACATTTGGGCAAGATCCGAAATAACATTCACACTGGATGGCCACAGCATCGTCGCAGATCTGCAGACATATGTTATTTATGGAATAAATCCGATTGATTTCCATTTGATGTGATGCCATTTTGAATGGCATTTACACATTATGAGTAGCATGCATGGATTATATCCTTAATTACTCAGATGCCATGAGGCAACCAGTTTCAATGCCATTTGCTTCCGGCTCTTAAACACCTGAACAATTAACAGCAAAAATAAACTTTTACGTACAGATAGACCTCAACTTACAACCACAATTAAGCCTAAAATTTCCATTACTAAATGGGACAATTAAGTGAGCTTTGCCCCATTTTACAACCTTTCTTGCTACAGTTGTTAAGTGAATCGCTGCAGTTGTTAAGTTAGTAACATGGTTGTTAAGTGAATGTGGCTTCCCCATCGACTTTGTTTGTCAGAAGGTTACAAGAGGGGATCACATGACCTCGGGAAACTGTGACCGTCATAAGTATGTGCCATTTGTCAATTTTGATCAGACGACCACGGGGATTCTCCAATGGTTGTAAGTGTGGAAAAACAGTCATAAATCACTTTCTTCACTACCATTGTCAGTTGAGGATTACCTGTATGCCTTTTTTCTGTATTCCTAGGCACTTCCAAGTGTCAAGCTACTAAAGGTAGCTCAACTTACATCAGTTACAACAAATGTAGTGATTCACTTAACAACTGTGGCAAGAAATGTCGTAAAATTCACTTAGCAATGGAAATTTTCGGCTCAATTGTGGTCATAAGTCGAAGACTACTGTAGTTTGAATATGAAGTTTGAATATGAACTTTGGAGAGTTTCTTGATAAGTTTGAACATTACAATGTTAAGGTTTTTCTACCTTCAAAGCATCTATGAACCCCACCAATATGGCTCTTCAAACATTCAGGTTGACCATTCTGTGTTCAAGCTCATCACGAGTGGTTTTGTTCAGTGAACTAGGGTTAAACTAATCATGGCTTGGTGTTACTTGGACCCAGCCCTGCATGAATCTGTTTTAAGAAATGGAGTCCATCATTCAGCTGAGAAGCAAAACAAGTTTGGGGCAAAAGCTTTGTTCCCCCCTCCTAATTGAAGAAAATCAGAGCTAATTTAATGTCCTTTTCAGAATCACTGTTTAAAGCTTTGGTTGTTAAATGCCCACCATGTTAATTTTACAAATGTCTGGCAAGTGCTCCCAATTGCCAAAAATAATTGAATGTAAATACTGGGGAAGGGGCAACTTCAAGGGATGCCACTTATTATCAAATACTACATAATCAGGTCCTTAGACAGACATTATTTTTACAGGAATGCTTGTTTATGTATTAAGAGATATAGAAGAGATTAAGAGCCATGGAAAGAAACATGCTGGGCATGATAAGACAAGATAGAAATAACTGTGCATGGATTAGAGCAGTGGTCCCCAACCTTTTTATCGCCGCGGACCAGTCAGCCTTTGATAATTTTACCGTGGCCCGCTGAGCGCGTCGATGACCAGCGCTAGTAGCGTAGCCTTGCGCAGGCGCAGTTCAGTATGGCTAGCATAGATAGCGTAGCACAAACTGCGCCTACGCAAGGCTACGCTACTAGCGCTGTCTACGCTAGCCCTTCGTAGCTGCGCAGGCGCTCTTAGGTTTTTTTCAGGAATCGGCCGGCCGCTGCAGCGATCATGGCCCCCGGCCGCTGCAGCGATCATGGCCCCCGGCCGCTGCGCAGCCCGGTGCCAGGTACTCCACGGCCCGGCACCGGTCCACGGACCGGGGGTTGGGGATCACTGGATTAGAGAACAAAAGGAAGTATACGATGCCGTCAAGAGTCTAAAATAATTGGAATGGAATGGGACGGTCACATAAGCAAGAAGAATTGAGGACAGGTGATCCAAGGTACGCCAGCACGGGATTAAGTACCACCAATACGCAGACGACACACAGTTGTATCTGTCTGCCCCGTGCCAACTCAGCGAAGCAGTAGAAGTGATGTGCCAGTGCCTGGAGGCTGTTAGGGTCTGGATGGGAGCAAACAAGTTGGCACTCAATCCAGACAAGACCGAGTGGCTTCTGATGTTCCCTCCCAAAGATTGGCCAATTATTCCATCTCTCAGGCTGGGGGGTGAAATTATATGCCCCTCAGAGAGAGTTCGCAATTTGGGAGTCCTCCTGGATCCCCAGCTGACTTTAGAACACCATTTGTCGGCTGTGACCAGGGGGAACTTTGCCCAGGTTTGCCTGGTGCATCAATTGCGACCCTACCTGGATCGGGAGGCCCTTCAGATAGTCACTCACGCCCTTGTGACCTCAAGACTGGATTATTGTAAATGTGTTTTTATTTTCCATTTTCATTTCGTACAGTCACATATATACTGTGCATAACCGGGGCCATATAACATTAAACAATAAACACAGCCATTCCTCTTGTCAACAATACCCCCAAAAATAGAAACCCAATGTACCTCTTCGACCCTCCATACACCCTTTCTTTCGCCCCCCTCCAACTTTCCATCTTCCCTCCAACATTCCCCTCTACCCTACTTCCCCTCCCCCTCTGCCACTCCTCTCTCCCGATACACTCCCTCCCTTCCTTCTCCCCCTCCCTCCAGTCCTCTCTCCCACCCTCTCTACCCCTCTTTCTTCTATCCCTCTACTCCTCCCTTTGGTGTATTTCTACAATCTATTAATATATTCAGCTTGTCCTATTTTTACAGTGAAATTAAAGAGCAACAGTATACAAGTGCAGTCACGTTACTTTAAAATCTAACACATACTATATATCCCCCCTCCCCCCCTAACACTCCACCTCCCTTCCCCTCCCCGACTTCCCAGAGCCCGTACATGGTATAGGTATTTAACAAATACAGTCTAAAATATATTAAGACAAAGGAAATAAAAAAAAGAAGTTAATAACATCTCTGCATTAAACTCAGCTTCTTCCTGTTGCACTAACTTTAAGCAGTGTAGATTATTCCTAATCTTAAGCATAGGCTATCTGTAATTTCTTAGTCCCGTATTTGTTTTGTATATAGTCAATCCATTTTTTCCAGTCTCGTTTATATCTCTCATTTGAATGGTCTTTAAGACTGGATTATTGTAATGCGCTCTACATGGGGCTGCCCTTGAAGAGTGTTCGAAGACTTCAGTTAGTCCAGAATGCAGCCGCGCGAGCAATTGTGGGTGCACCCAGGTACACCCACGTCACACCTATCCTCTGCGAGCTGCACTGGCTACCCATTAGTCTCCGAATCCGCTTCAAGGTGCTGGTCGCTACCTATAAAGCCCTGCATGGCATCGGATCTGGGTACCTGAGAGACCACCTCCTGCCGATTACCTCCCATAGACTGATTAGATCTCACAGATTAGGTCTCCTCCGGATTCCATCCGCCAGCCAATGTCGGCTGGCGACCCCCCGGGGGAGAGCCTTCTCTGTTGCAGCTCCAGCCCTCTGGAATGATCTCCCCATGGAGATCCGGACCCTTACTACCCTCCCGGCCTTCCGCAAAGCCACCAAGTCCTGGCTGCTCCAGCAGGTCGGGGAGCTTGTGAAACATCCAGCCCCACGGAAATTGTGAATGTTGCGGTTTTTGTTTTAAAGTGTTGTCTTTGTCCAGTTTTCCCCTTCCCTTGTCTATTGTGAGCTGCCCGGAGTCCTTTGGGAGTGGGCGGCATACAAGACAAATAAATACAATACAATACAATACAAATACAAGGTAGTCATAGAACGGATCCCACTTAGAATAGAATAACAGAGTTGGATGGGACCCTGCAGGTCATCTAGTCCAACCCTTTGTTCAAACAGGAGACCCTGAACCATTTCTTGATCAAAAGCATCCATGAATGAGATCTAAAACAAGATGGAACAATGACATCAGACAGTACTATGGGCCCAACTGGCAAAGAAAGACCAGGACCATCTCAGTTGGAAACATGCGGATGAGGCCTTCATCCTGCAGTGGATAGACTGTGGATAGAATGATGATGATATTAAGAGATAACATCTTTTCTCCTTAAAATCTAAATATCAAACACAGATACAAAACATTTTACAGGTAGTCCTCAACTTACAACCATCCATTTAGAGGCTGCTTGAATAGTAAGAGAGACCGCCTCCTGCCAATTACCTCCCAAAGACCAATTCGATCGCACAGGCTTGGCCTTCTCCAGATTCCATCTGCCAGCCAATGCCGGCTGGCGACTCCCCGGGGGAGAGCCTTCTCTGTTGCTGCTCCGGCCCTCTGGAACGAGCTCCCCGTGGAGATCCGGACCCTTACTACCCCCCCGGCCTTCCGTAAAGCTACTAAGTCCTGGCTGTTCCAGCAGGCTGGGGGCTGTTAAAGCACCCAGCCCCGTCTTAATTGTGACTGGATTTTAAAATTGTTTGTATTGTCTTATTTATTCCCTCCCCTGTTTATTGTGAGCCACCTGGAGTCCTTCGGGAGTGGGCGGCATACAAAACCAATAAACCTAAACCTAAACCTAAGAGCACTAGCAATAGCACTTAGACTTATATACCGCTTCATAGTCCTTTTTGCAGCCCTCTCTAAGCGCTTTACAGAGTCAGTATCTTGCCCACAACAATCTGGGTCCTCATTTTATTGAATGATGGAAGGCTGAGTCAACCTTGAGCTGGTCAGGATCAAACTGCTGGCAGTGGGCAGAGTTTGCCTGCAATACTGCCTTCTCACCATTGCGCCACATTGGCTCATTGAAGTTATAACGATACGGAAAAAAGTGACTTATGACCGATCCTCCCACTTATAAACAGTGCAACATACCCCTAGTCCCATGATCGACATGTGGGTGCCTGACAAGGAGCATTCACTGGCCATGTTTGCAGGGTCGTGGGATCACATGATCTTCCTTTGCAAACTTCCTGGTCAGATTCCAACAAGGAAAGCCAGTGGGGGACCTGGATTCAGTAATGATCCTATGGGATTCGCTTAAGGTCTGTGACAAGAGTGGTGATTAAATTGGGTGTGACTCATTTAACAACCACCTTACTTAGTGATGGAAATTCTGGTCTCAGTTGTGGTCATAATTGGAGGACCACAGATTAATGTGAACATGACTAGGCAGGTATGGAGATGAGGCTCTTAATTTCTACAGGAGAATGACTGAAAAATGGATTTTAGAGACAACCACTGGCAGTCCTCGACTAACAACAGTTCATTTAGTGACCATTTGAAGTTAAAACGGTAGTGAAAAAAGTGACATACGGCCATTTTTCACACTGGACTATTGCAGCATCCCCATGGTTATGTGATCAAAATTTGGAGACTTGGCAACTGACTCGTAGTTATGACGACTCTAGTGTCCCGGGGTCACGTGACCATCTTTTGCAAGATTTTGACAAGCCAAGTCAATGGGGAAGACACATTCACTTAACAACCATGTTACTAATTTAACAACTGCAGTGAATCACTTAACAACTGTGGCCAGAAAGGTCGTAAAGTGGGGCAAAAAAAATCACTTCACTGTCTCACTTAGCAACAAAAATGTCAGGCTCAATTGTGGTCGTAAATTGAAGACTAGCTGTAATATAATATCCATTTCACTTGTGCTATTTTATTTGTTTTCTGTTCATCTCGTCACTGGTTTATTTTATGAAACAACCACCCATTGTTCTCCCTTTCGTGTGACCGATTCCTGAATCACCAACTTAAACAGCCTCATCTGGAGAAGATTGCTGGGAGTTCACCAGCAACCTCCGTTCTACTTTGCAAATGGATCAGTTCTGAACCAGGGCAGCTTCCAAAAGAACTTCCAGCAGGAAGTTTAATAATCAAGAAAGAAACCACTCAACTCCATGCTTTAGAATTAAGTGTACTTTTACTAATTACAAACGATGCGTAGCAAAGCAAAGCTGAGTCTGAGTAAAAAGGCGCGAAAGCGATAGATATCATGTATAATTCAATCCCCTCCCCTTGGCACCCCATTTCATAGTCCAAAAATAATTCACCCAACCGTCAGGTGGGATATGTCTTCAAAAAGCATCATCAGGCTGGATGCTGGACAGTTAGCCTTGGCGGGAAACTCCCTTCTTCCGCATGCACAGATAGATGGTCAGGACAGCTCCTAATAACAATCCTCCAGTACATAATGATTCCCCTCCCAAATATCATGCCCCCCCCCCCCGTTTCAATGGCAGCCGAAAAGCAGCAGCAAAGCAGAGTCTGACACCCAGCCAACTAGCTGGGGGATTCTGGGAGTTGATGTCCATACATCTTCAAGCTGCCAAGGTTGAGAAACACTGCGATTAGAAGATACACAATCCATTTTTCCTCTCAGAATCCACAGTGCTTTGGAGACAATTGTGCACCACTTCGCCCCTTGCGACTTTGGCCTTGACTTTCTTCCTTTCTAGCATCTAAAGCAGTTTAATCAGGGCCACTGAACCAAAGTTAGTTAATCTGAGACGTTTTTGTTACTCATCCAACTAACTTCATCTGTCAAAATAAAAATAAAAAAGTAGGCAGAGAGTCAGAGAGTCATGGGAATGGACTAACTCTTGTCACATGGACTGCAGGGGTTTCTCCCCAAAATGTATTTCAATATGTCAATGAAGAATCAATCATCCAGGCCAAAAGTATCTAAAAAGGTTAAACCATGACAACTGGACAATGTTTGTTCATCTGATTCCTTTCTGACATTATTTCAGATGTTAGGAAAATGCTGGGGGGGGGGGGGGGTTCCTCGAGAGGAAACATGCCTTCGGAATTTCTTCATAGCACTATTGAAGTCAAGATATATCAGATCTGCCCAATCACCCCCATCGAGTTTCCTTATTAAAACAATAAGGTTAGTTTGGAAAGGGTTGGTGGTTTTTTTGAAAATCCATGCTGAGTTCTGGTGATTAATACGTTATTTTCAAGATGATGATAGACTGATCTCTTTATGATCTGCTGTAGAATCTCTGTCATGATCATCTGTAAATACAGGTAGTCCTTGACTTACAACAGTTCATTTAGTGACCACTGAAAGTTATGACGGCACTGAAAAATGTGGATTATGGCCGTTTTTCATAGTTGCAACAATAGCAATAGCAATAGCAATAGCAATAGCAATAGCAATAGCAGTAGACTTATATACCGCTTCATAGGCCTTTCAGGCCTCTCTAAGCGGTTTACAGAGAGTCAGCATATTGCCCCCAACAATCTGGGTCCTCATTTTACCCACCTCGGAAGGATGGAAGGCTGAGTCAACCCTGAGCCGGTGAGATTTGAACCGCTGACCTGCTGATCTAGCAGTAGCCTGCAGTGCTGCATTTAACCACTGCGCCACCTTGGCTCTAACCTTTGCAACCTTTGCAGCATCCCCACAATCATGTGATCAAAATTCAGAGCCATGGCAACTTACTCCTATTTAGGACCTTGAAGTGTAAAGTCAATGGGGAAGCCAAATTCACTTAACAATTGGGCTGCTAACTTAACAACTGCAGTGATTCACTTAACAACTGTGGCAAAGAAGGTTGTAAAATGGGGCAAAAGTCATTTGACGAATGTCTTACTTAACAACAGAAATGTTGGGGTCCATTGTGGTCGTAAGTCGAGGACTACCTGTACCTTGAAAGCAATCTAGAAACCTCCTCCGTATGGAGGACAGACAGACTGACTGACTTGAGGCTTCCCAGGTCTCCTTTTCCTCCTTTGTTCATGGAAGAGACCTTCATCCCTTCATCCACCAAAGATAAGAGGAAAGGTTTTGGCAGAGGCTTCGCTCATGTCTCCAGGCTGCAGTTTCCCTACAGAAAGTCCTCAACCTATGGCCACAGAATTTCCATTGCTAATTTAAGCAACTCATGGCCAATTTTACAACCTTTTTTTTACCAAGGTTGTTAAGCAAATCACCTCAGCTATTAAGTGAGTCACATGTGAAGAGACTCCGGCTTCTTCCACTGACTGTGCAAAATTGAGTCCACTCATGTGGTTTCTCCATTTTGATTCCAATAGTGGTCATACGTTGAGGACTATTCGTTTTGGGAACTGCTGCTTTTAGCAGAAGGAGAAATCACGCTCACAACTTTGTGTGGGGAAAAGGGGCAGATGACGCCTTTGACTGAAATCTAAACTGATCCACACGCCAAGAGGTTCAAAAATTGGTCTTTGGGCCCCGAAGAGTGCCTTCAGCCGGAGTTCCTGAAGATCTTCCCTGCTGGTGTTCTCCAGGCACCTTCTTCCTACATGACTAAGTCAAGTTGAATCCCTTAAGATGATCAAAGCAAACAGCTGTAGAGCGGAGCAGGGGCAGATAATATCATAGCAAATTAACTCAATTACAATTGTTTTAATATTGCATGTTGCTAATAGCCTCCTTCTCTCATAAGTGTATTGAATTGGATGTGCTTCAAAGCATGAAGTGGCTGGCACAGGGCCAATCAAACCCTGCATTTGTGTTTCTGCCTTATTTGATGCCCTCCTTGTGTCTCCGTGGATGCCAATTGTTAACCATTTTGAAAACATGCCAACTTATTTACTGAGTGAAATGAAAACAGTTAATCAGCCTTCCCTGCTTCCCTCCCTCATGCTGGCCTGATGCCTTTAAGGGGTGCTAGATTTCAGCCCCCATCATTTTCAGAAAGGGCTGCAGTCCTCTTTCCCCCACATTTTTTGATGATAAGTCAGTTTGTGCCCCTGGGCCAGCCCCACATAGACAGTCCCACCTAAACAAACTTCCCAACAGTGAGAACAATTAATAAGTGGAAGGGTTCACCTTCAGAAGCTGTGGGGGCTCCATCACTGGAGGCTTTTAAGAAGAGACTGGACAGTCACTTCTCTCCTGCTTGTGCAGGGGATTGGACTAGGAGTCCTCCAAGGTCCCTTCCAACTTGATTATTTTATTAAGTGCTCATGTTCATCAGTCTTCTGTAAAATGCTCTGTCTACGAGGATCCTGAGAGAGTTCGATTTTCCAGAAGGATCACTGATTCTTTGAGATAACCAGCAAAATATGGGAGAGATTCCAGCTGCCCATGTAGGAAACTGGGTCCCAATCAGAATCTGGAACCGATCTGGGTATTTTACAGGCTACATCTGGCCCTTTGGCTGTCCCTGTCTGGTCCATCTACAGAAGGTCAATTAGAAACTAGAAATCAAATGTCAATAGGTATATAGTATGCATGCAATACAACTGCATTGCTTTTATTTTGAAGAAGACTGCATTTTTTAAATTATTCACATAGGTGCATTTGTATCTATGCACCTTCACGGCTGTATTGGTTTGGCCCTCCACAACAGTTCCAGTCACTCATGTGGTCCCTTGGGAAAATGAATTGACCACCCGCCATCTGGAATATATTGTCAGCTTTTAAGACAGAGGCCCCCAATTCCTGGGCTGAGGCTGATTAGGAAGCAGTCTGTGCAAGTGAGTGAAGCTTCACTTGTGCTGCACAGGTTCTGGGTAGCACATAAAACCATGCCTCTCCCCACCCCTATCACGGGTCTGTGGAAACATTTTTTTGTCAAAGAACTGGTTCCTGGTGCCCAAAGGCTGTTTTAAGAAGCCCCATTGTGTATCTTTCCATGGGCCACTGTTTTAGTGAAAAAGTTATGCCTGGGGACTTTTTGCTCCCAAAATATCCTTGGGGGCATTCTACATGGATTTCAGCCACCATAATTTACCCAAAAGAAAGAAGGCAGGGCAAGTACCCCAAAGGAAGAGAAATGTCATCTGCCTTCAGGCTGTATTAAAGAAAAGTCCTCCACATTCCTCTTGAAATTTTAACAGAACTGAAAAAAGCAACTTACAGATGGTCCTCACATTTGCAACTGTCACAGCATCCCCACAGTGACATGATCAAAATTTGGGCATTTGGCAACCAGCCAGAATTTGTGTTGGCTGCAGCACCCAGGCACACGTCATCCACACTCGTGACTTTCCCAGCTAGCTTCCGGCAAGCAGAGTCAATGGTAGGAGCCGGATTTGCTTAAGGACCACGTGATTCACTTAACCGAGGGATTCACTTAACAATCATGACAAAATAGCTTGTAAAATCAGGATGACTCACAACAACTAATTTGCTTAACAATGGAAACTCTGGATCCAGTTGTGGTCGTTAAATCGAGGACTACCTGAACAACTTTTGGGATGGACAACTTTTTCCAAGCTGAGTGCCACATCTCACCAGGTAGATGCTGTAGAAGTCCTTCAAGTGAAATGATGATCATTCTGGACAGGACAGACCCCAATATCCAGGCCTATTTGTGTTGGGAATTTTAGAGAAGTATGAATGCAATGGCTCAGCGGTTAAGATGTTGGGCTTAGTTTGAGACCTGAGCATCATGCAATGGGGTGAGCACCCATTACTTGTCTCAGGTCCTGTCCACTTAGCAGTTCAAAAGCATGCAAATGCGAGTAAATAAATAGGTAGCACTTTGGTAGGAAGGTAACGGGGATCTGTGACGTCCAGCTGGCCACATGACCATAGAAATATCTTTGGACAGTGCTAGCCAAATGGCTTTGAAACGGAGATGAGCAGCGCCCCCTGCTGTCAGCAATGCCTAGTGGAGTAAAATCTGCAGGGGCTCCTTTACCTTTTCATTTTTAAGGAGGACCTGGACTCTCATCCATGATCTTATTTTAATGGGTTTTATCTGAAAGTAATGCAACTGAAATTCAGCCGTGGAATTTTTGAGGTGGGATCTTGTCATCTCCTTGGCTACACATATAAGGTGTTCAGAGGCATCTGTGCAGCCATTAAGATTCCTCTCTACTTTTGTACAGTATTACACAAACAATCTGAAATCTGGAAGTCATTCAAGAATTGAATAGGCTTCCTGACACGGGAGAGACATTCTATCACAGCGAGATCTGAAGTTTTATTAAAGAAGGTAAATGTTATTGCAGTCAACGGCACTGTGACCTAAAAGCTGTGGTTCCCATCTTCAAAAAAGGAAAAAAAATAGATCCAGGAAACTATAGACCTATCAGCCTGACCTCAATACCAGGAAAGATTCTGGAAAAGATAATCAAGCAACAAATTAGCTAACACCTATAAGTAAACAAAGTAATAGCCGAAAGCCAACATGGGTTTGTCAAAAACAGATCATGCCAGACTAATCTTATTGCATTCTTTGACAAAGTGACAAAATTAGTGGACCAGAGGAATGCCGTCGATATAGTTTACTTGGACTTCAGTAAGGCATTTGATAAGATAGAACATAACCTGCTACTAGATAAAGTAGAAGAATGTGGGTTGGACAGCATCACCACCAGATGGATTTGTAACCACCATTTGGCTGACCAACCGCACTCAACATGTAGTCCTCAATGGAACTGCATCTAAATGGAGGGAAGTATGAAGTGGAGTACCCCAAGGCTCTGTTTTGGGCCCAGTACTCTTCAACATCTTCATCAATGATTTGGATGAGGGAATAAATGGGGAACTCATCAAATTTGCAAATTTGCAAACTGGCAGGAATAGCCAACACTCCAGAAGACAGGCTAAAGATACAGAAGGATCTTGACAAACATGAACACTGGGCACTACATTTAGGCAAGAAAAACGAAATGCACAAGTACAGTATACAGTACAGTATAGATGATACCTTGCTCAATAGTAGTCACTGTGAGAGGGATCTTGGAGTCCTAGTGGACAACCATTTAAATATGAGCCAGCAGTGTGCAGCAGCTGCCAAAAAACCCCCCCACAGTTCTAGGGTACATAAACAGAGGGATAGAATCAAGATCACGTGAAGTGTTAGTACCACTTTATAAAGCCTTGGTAAGGCCACACTTGGAATACTGCATTTAGTTTTGGTCACCATGATGTAGAAAAGATGTGGAGACTCTAGAAAGAGTGCAGAGAAGAGCAACAAAGATGATTAGGGTACTGGAGACTAAAACATATGAAGAACAGTTGCAGGAACTGGGTATTTAGTTTAATAGAAAGAAGGACTAGGGGAGACATGATAGCAGTGTTCCAATATCTCAGGGGTTGCCACAAAGAAGAGGGAGTCAAACTATTCTCCAAGGCACCTGAGGGCAGAACAAGAAGCAATGGGTGGAAACTAATCAAGGAGAGAAGCAACTTAGAACTGAGGAGAAATTTCCTGACAGTTAGAACAATTAATCATTGCAATGGCTTGCCTCCAGAAGTTGTGAATGCCCCAACACTGGAAGTCTTTAAGAAGATGTTGGATAGCCATTTGTCTGAAATGGTATAGGGTTTCCTGCCTAGGCAGGGGGTTGGACTAGAAGACCTCCAAGGTCCCTTCCAACTCTGCTATTGTATAAAAGCAGACCAAGACAGAAATGGAGGTTAAATACCTGCTGTCTTCCGTCACTTTTAAGCTACCGTTCCAGAGTTTTTATGGAAGAAAAATATGTTTTAAATACTTGTAAGCTCTCCAGTGATTGTTTTCATGGGTAGAAAAAAAAATGCAGAGGCCTCTTTTTTCAAGAAACAAGAAAATTGTGTGGATATAAAAGTAGCCTTGACTTAACAACTATTCATTTACCGACCCTTCAAAGTTACAACAGCACTGAAAAAAGTGACTTACAACCATTTTTTCACACGTACAACCATTGCAACATCTCCATGGTCATGTGACCACAATGCAGATGCTGGCAACTGACTCATAGTTATGATGGTTGCAGACAGGCATGAAATCCTGTCACCTTCGCTACCAGTTCAGGCATGCGCGGAGCAGCCGTGGTGACGTCTGGGCGGAGCCTCCCACCGCTGCCACTACCGGGTTGCCTGAACCCATGCGAACCACCAGAATCTGGTTGCAGTGTCCCAGGGTCATGTGATCCCCTTTTACAACCTTCTTACAGTCAATGGGAAATCTAGTTTCACTTAACAACCGTGTTACTAACTTAACAATTGCATTGATTCATTGAATAATTTTGGCAAGAAAGGTTGTAAAATGGGGCAAAATTCACTTAACAACTGTCTCATGTAGCAACAAAACATTTAGGCTCAATTGTGGTCGTAAGCAGAGTCCTATCTGTACTTAGAAAGTGCAAGCTGTGGTATCCCCAGGGACCCTCTAGAGAAGCAAAAGTTGGATTTTGAAGAAACTGGAGGGGGAAAGGATGGATGTCTTTGAACTTAGCAACTGGAGAAAACTCCTGGGAACCCAATGGATCCTCCAACAAATCAACCCAACGACCTCACTAGAGGCACAAATGACCAGGCTCAAATGATCCTACTTTGGAGAGTGTCTGGGAAATTCTTTAATGCTGGAGAGGTAGAAAGAAGAAGAAGAGGTGGGTGGAGAGGGGCAACGGCTGCTCCATTGGAAGAGCTGAAGGACCAC
Source organism: Thamnophis sirtalis (assembly GCF_051295495.1). NCBI lineage: Eukaryota > Metazoa > Chordata > Lepidosauria > Squamata > Natricidae > Thamnophis > Thamnophis sirtalis. The sequence continues at coordinate 35,172,611 of NW_028261393.1, forward strand.
GTTAGAAATAGACCATCAAGGACACAGTTATTAGCAGTTGAAAATCATTTGATGGCACATAATCAATCAAACAATTCTTGGATTCACACTTAGTGTAATATTCTAAGAAATTAGGAGGGGTATTTTATATGCCCCATAGAAGATGGTCACATAGCCAGTGTGTGTGCCTCCAGATTTCAAAATCATGCCTGGGCTGCTGCATGAACATCCTCTCTATTGCTGTGAGAATAAGGGGACTCTGAAGTTGGCCAGTGGAGATTTGCAAAAACTGGGCCATGAGCCTGTGCTTACCACCACCTTGGTTAGATTCTTGGCCCCAATTCAACTGATGTGTGTAGAGTTAATTCAAGCGAGATTCTCATTACACGTAGTACTCATTCCTCAAGTGTATTTGGGACTGGAATTTCCATCCCTAAGTGGTGCCACTGTAAAGCATGACCTGATGTGTCCATATTGCTTAGTGACCTGACTCCTGGAAATCCTCATGGCTGTCGTTAAGCGAAGATCATGTGTCATTAAATGAAGCCCTCACGTAACAGGGACTTGCAACTTCCTGCTCGCTTCCACTACATCCTGTCACTGGGGAAACTGACAGGATGTTTCAAGCCCCAATTGCAAGGAGTGTGGGAGGGTGTTATGGCCTGGCAAAAGTATGGCTAGGCAGCAGGAGTGTGTGTGTATGTGTGTGTTAGTGTTGTGAGTCATATTGTACAGAATGGTGTTCATCGGGGGTGTGGGGGGGAGCAGCAGAGGCAGAAGCAACATAAAAGAGGGACTTGCAACTTTCCCTGTTGCTTCCCCATTGCCTTTGCTTGTGTGAAGCTGGCAGTAAAAAGTAAAGGAGCCCCGTGGGTTTATTCCACTAGTTCTTGCTGACTATACTGTGCTGAGGTGGCACAGTGGTTAGAATGCAGTTGTCAACTCTGAAGTGAACCTGGCTGAAGCCATCTTGTGCTGCCTCATAGTTGCCACAAAGCCTGAGAGAGGGAAGGGAAGAGAGGGAAGGGACAAGGGAAGTAGATAGTCTAGTTAACAGTAAAAAAAAAAGTTTTCTGTGGGAACCAAGATCATCGTAATAGGTGGCTGTTGAAGGAGGAGAGAAGCCCGCCAGCTATATTCATTGGACAATGTGACCAGTGACACCTGGGAGGGAGGGGGGATTTTTACTCTTTTAATTAAGTGCAAACCGTGGGGACTTTTAGAGTTGGCTTTTACCAGCCGTGCCACTGTGATGTATCCAAGAAACATGTTCTTTGAGGAATCTACCTGACTCGGACTTTTGCTTTGAATGGCTGCGTTACTCAGAACGCTGACAGCAGTACTGAAAGCTACTTCTTCTGTTCCACAGTTCGAGTCTCACCAGTTCAAGGTTGACCCAGCCTTCCATTTTTCCGAGGTCAGTAAAATGAGGAGCCAGATTGTTGGGCTGACTCTGTAAACTGCTGGGCGGGGGTGGACGGGCTATAAAGCACTGTGAAGAGGTCTATAAGTCTAAATGCTATTGCTTAGAGGGCGCTGCCCATTGAACCAGTGCTGTCCAAAGACATTTCTGCTGCCATGCGGCCAGCATAACCTCATGGAGCACTGTTACTTTCCCATCAAAGTGGTACCTATTTATCTACTTACAATTGCATATTTTTGAGCTGCTAGATTGGCAGGAGCTGGGGCGAGGATGGGAGTTCACCCCATCATGTGGCTCTCGGGTCTCAAACCAGGGCTGCCAGCTTTACAGGCACCAAGCCCAGTGTCTTTAACCACTGAACCACTGCGCTGTCCCTATAGTGGGGAAGCTGACAGGGAAGATCACAAATGATAATTATATCATACTACAACTGTCATAAGTGTGAATCAGTTGCCAAGCTCCAGAATTATGATTATGTGACCTCAAAGGTGCTGCAACAGCAGGAAAACTTTGAGGACTGGTCATTAAGTACCTCGTGTTCAGTGCTGTGACGTCACTTGTTGAACGAGTGGTTGTTCACCAAGCTGCCTGTACATTTCTTTAACAAGATTTATTGAGGTTAAAGGTACAGGTAGTCCTTTACTTACAAGAGTTCATTTAGTGACTGTTTGAAGCTACAACTGAACTGAAAAAAGTGAATTATGGCCATTTTTCATACTAATGCCCATTGCAGTAGCCACATGGTCACACTGACAACTGGCAACTGAGTCATATTTATGACGATTGCGTGTCCCACGTCATCCCCTTTTGTGACTTTCTGACAAGCAACATCAATGGGGGAGCTGGATCCACTTAACAACTGTGTTACTGACTTAACAAGTGCAGTGTGGCAAGAAAGTTTGTAAAATGGAGCGACATTCACTTAACAAATGTCTCACTTAGCAACAAAAATTTTCAGCTCGATTGTGCTCATAAGTCGACATGTATAGGAATACAGGCAGCACTTGAGTTATGATCACAAGAGACCAGAATTCTTGCTCAGCAAGACAGTTAAAAAAACCTCCCAAATTATAGCATCTTCAGACCACAGGGATGAAATGGCCGTGTGAGTGGGGAAGGCTCTCAGTTAGGGCTCCCTGGGAAAATAGGGTCTATTTTTTACTACTATCTGCACATTTTAAAAAAGTTTGCATCCTATATAGCAGTATTTCTCAACTTTGGTACTTGAATATGTGTGGACTTCAATTCCCAGAATTCCCCAGCCAGTGGGGAATTCTGGGAAATGAAGACCACACACCCTCAAGTGGCTAAGGTTGAGATACTATGCAATCTACAATAGTGGGGTGATTCATTATAATTTTCAATGAAGATGACATTTTAAAATTAATTAGGATGCGTCTTTTGAGTTTTCTCTCGTTCTCCTCCTGGTTATTGCGGATTTGAAATTTATGAATGCGGAGTGCAATTAAAACTCCCTTTACCCTCCTCGATGGGCAGTCTGAAATAAACCCCTTTGCTCTCCCATAACCCCCCCTTTTTATAACACAGAGTGAGCTTTCTCACCCCAGATCACCTGGTGTCACAGGGGCCCTTACACTCTTTGACACACGGTTTTGTAGCAGGAAAACGGCATTTATTTTCCCCTGGTAGCCTTTCCCAGACCCCTCTGCTTCCGAAATAAGTGGAACCGTCCACTCTCTCCACTCTCATCCCCCCAGAGGATTCTACAGTAGAGAAAAACTGAATCTGATTAAGTCTTTGGACGCCTTCCAAAATTTCCAGCTTTTCCATCTGTAGAAGACGCTCTGCTGGCTCTTGGCACAGGGGTAGCATTAGCTGCTTTTTAAAATCAGCAGCGGCTCTGCCTAATAATTTGGCATTTGCTGCCTTGTAAATTAACAAACCCTTGCATCTCGCAGGCTGAAGAGCTTCTCCTCCGCCACCGAAAATAAGACGCCTGATCTCGGGACATTTTGGAGAAAGAAAAAGCTATTTCTGTAAGCCTGCACCTTGTTGGAAGGCATGGGCGTGTGCGCGTCTTGGCACAGGAGAGAATCCCAGAATAATCAAAAGAGACAAGGTGGTGAAATTAATTCTTCATCTCACGCAGGGAAGGACTGTAGAGCAGGGTGGCAACAGGGCATTGCACGAGGCCCTCTTCCAGATGTCAACATCTGGTGTTGGAAGAGGCAGAGCATGGCACATAATCCACCTACCCAGACATCCTCACTGGCGTCCCCTCAATGTGTTGGAATACAGCTCCTATCATCCACAATGTGCAGGAGGTAGGAACACAATGACAAATTGCAGTCTAATACACCTGGAAGGCTGGAGACCTTCGGCACTGAGACCATGAGCACCAAATCTCCCAGGCGGGGTCTGCCTTACCCCGATATGCCCATGGCCTGGGACAAAACACATACAGCTAGTCCTTGACTTATGACCACATTTGACCCCAACTTTTCTGTTGCTAAGTGAAACATTTGTTTAGTGAGTTTTGCTCCACAACCTTTCTTGCCCCGGTTGTTAAGTGAATCCCTGCAGTTGTTAAGTTACTAACACGATTGTTAAGTGGATCTGGCTATCCCCATTGACTTTGCTTGTCAGAAGGTCGCAAAAGAGGATCATATGACCCAGGGACACTGCAACCGTCATATATAGGAGTCAGTGGCCAAGAAGCTGAATTCGGGTCATGTGACTATGGGGATGCTGCAACAGTTGTTAAGTGTGGAAAAGGGTCATAAATCACTTTTTTTCAGTGCCGTTGTAATTTTGGTCACTAACTGAACTGTTGTAAGTCAAGGACTAGCTTGAAGGAAGGAAGAAATGAAGGAAGGAAGGTGTCAGAAGGAAGGAAGGAGAGAGGGAGGGAGGGAGGGAGGGAGGGAAGGAAGGCAGGTGTCAGAAGGAAGGAAGGAGACAGGGAAGGAAGGAAAGAAGGAGGAAGGAAGGAAGATGATAGAGAGAAGGAGAGAAGGAAGGAAGGTGTCGTAAGGAGAGAGGGAGGGAGGGAAGGAAGGAAGGAAGACTGGCCGAGTTCAGCACTCAGGCGGGAGTGTCTTGTAGGAAGCGCAGGAAAGAGAGGACACACAGGATTCCACGCTGATCTTGCCCCCATTCACAGCGTCCTCGGCTTCATCGTGCATAAATAAATTCAAGCTAATTTCAAGGTGAAATTAGTCAAATAACCCAGAGACTTTTGCCACTCCTGCAGAATCTGCTGGGCCCTCTGATCCTTCTGTGCTCCTGGAAGGGTCAGCCCAGCTGTTCCAACATCTGGCTGCTGCAGCTGTGATCCCATCCTGTCTCTTCACAGATGCTTTCAAAGAGAGCATCTTCTTTCTGGGCTGGGCTGCAGGGCAGCCGTCATGGTTTTCAGTCCACGGCACAGACAGAGTCACAAAAGCTGTGGGTCCCTGATTTACGTCCGTAATTCAGCCTGGGATTACGGTGGTCAGGCATTACGATCATAAGCCAAGGCAGCACTAGGAAAGGAAGTAATTTGGTGGCCATTTTTGTGGTTACTGTTAAGCCAACCAGCGTTTAAGCAAACACGACTTTCATTAAGCGAATCCCCCTGTCATGTGATCACAGAAGGCCACAGCCAATCATAAAGCAGTCATGTGATCTTGCGAGTGGCCATTTATAGTGGCCGGAGGAAAGGGGGGGGGGCTTTACGGACTGCAAAGCATCTGTTCCGTGGCTGTCTTAACTAAACGGTTGTAAAACAACCAATTGTTAAGCGAGGACTACCTGTACACATATGTACGCAATGCAAACACATCTGCATTACAGATAGTCCTCGACTTACAAGTGTTCATTTAGTGACTGTTCAAAGTTACAACAGCACTGAAAAAGGTGACCTATGACCATTTTTCACACACCGTTGCAACATCCCCATGGTCACATGATTTACATTTGGATGCTTGGCAACTGACTGCAGTGTCCCGGTGATCCCTTTGGTGACCTCCTGACCAGCAAAGTCAGTGGGGAAGCCAGATTCACTGAAACCGTGTTACTAATTTAAGAATTGCAGTGATTTACTTAACAAATGTAGCGAGAAAAGTCGTAAAACGGGGCAAAAGTCACTTAACAAATTTCTCACTTAGCAACATAATTTTGGGGCTCAATTGTGGTCGTAAGTTGAGGACTACCTGTACTCACGTATGTGGACTCTGTCGAAGGCTCAAAAACATCTTGTGATTATATTGGCTGCAGAATTCTGGGAGTCGAAGCCCCAGACATCTGCCAATCTTGGGAAAGCCTCTGCTGCGTGTTGGGTCAGGGGTCTCCTGCCCTCGTGGCTCTGTAGACCAGTAGGGGGAGGGGGGAGAGGAAATGGTTCCGTGTGATGGGCAGGCAGATGCACTTGCAGGCACAGCTCCATTTGCATGAGTGGCGGGCATTCGCATATGCATGGGAAGCTCCATTTGTGCGAGCCCGCTATTCACACAAATGGCATGTGAGTGCCCGCCCCTTTGTGAAAGTGGAGCTGTGCAGGCAAGGATGCCCAACTGCCCCGATTCCAAACAGACCAGAGCCTTGGGGTTGGTGACCCCTGGGATAGGTCATTCCCAGGAGCATTAATACCCGCAGATATTAATTAAGGATAATGATGTAAGGGATGTTGTTAGATTCCGGTAAGTGACATCCTCAAGGGCTAAATTTAGTCCAAGCAAGAGCACTATTAAAAGAGGCTTCGGCTTGCTGTCATGGTGAGAACTGATGTATCTGGAAGGTATAAAAACCTTACTAATAATATCTAAGGCAATTTTCAGACCTGTGAAACTGAGGCGAAGCACGTCTGGGGCATTATCTGCAAAAGCTCCTATGCAGCGTCTCCAAGTGGCTCTTGCATTGATGGTGACCAAGTTCTTCCTCCAAAGGCAGCTGCTCCGGGGAGAGCAAATATTGGCAAGCACCCTGTAGGATCTGCTACATTTACAATGCAATTCAGTGCCACAATTGTTGTAACTTCAGCAACAGTAGGCAGGGTTTGGAGTGCCAATGCGTATAAAAAGCCGCAATATAGCAAACAATTGTATGAGAACCGCAAGGTTATGTTGCCGCTTCAGATTAAACAAAAAACACACACAAAAAGAAAAAAAAACCTTCTGGCTCTGTATGGATTTCTGGTGGAAATGTAGGTTTAAAAGATTATTCACAGTTCTGCAGGAGGACGGTTAAAAAAAGCTTCTAAGGATTTGCCTGTCATCTCTTTCTGCCAGAAGTTAAAGGAGTGGGTAGAAATATTTAGAAATTCTGCACATGCCAACTGGAAAATTCATAGAAGCCCACAGAAATCTCAACTACAATTTTTTTGGGGGGGAAAAAAAGGAGCAATAGTAAATGAATGAAGGCAAATCTATGTGTCCCAGGACAATATTGCAGGATGCAATTTGGGTCGGTTTCTGGGTCCAGAGTTTTAGTTTTCCAAGCTTTGGGATTCGTGCTGGAGCCCATCCTCAGGGAACGTCTCTCTACTGGAACGTCTGCTTTGGGATATTCTATGTGTCGTATTTATATGGTGCCTTCCTATTGCTTGATTGGTGTGTTGATGCCCAGTGATTGGCTGTTGTTTCCTTGTGCTGCCAATCATCAGCTCTTAAGTATCTGATAAATCTGCCCTCCTGTTGACTGACAAAGAGACCAATCATTTCTCTGACTATCTTTGTACCTGTTCGGCTAACAATCTTGGTGGCTGCAAAGCTGAATTGAGGACTTGGCCCTGTTCCACTGATTAATTGTTCTGACTGTCAATAAGAAAAGGAAGCAACGGCCAGTTGCTGGCCATCCACACACCGATCAACCAATAGGAAGGCATCCTCTAAATACGACACATAGAATAGCCCAAAGCAGATATTCTAGTGAGAGAGAAGTTCCCTGAGGGTGGGCTCCAGCACGAGTCTGAAAGCTCGGAAGACGAAGCCTCTGGTCCTTGTGACCCACCCAGATTGGATCTTGCAATAGTCAATGGTTCGAGGAATCACTGGTGACACATGAGTGAGCCAGATGTTATATTACCAGCATTAAAAAAAACATGCTATAGATTAGATCAAAGACTCAGCCTTATTACAAGAAAGCAGTCCTCAACTTACGGCCAGTCATTTAATGACCCTTCAAAGTTATGATGGACTTCAAAAAAGCTACTCATGACCATCCTTGAAGTTACAACCAGCTGTTTTCCCTGATCATGTGATCACATTCCAGGTGTTTGGCAATCGGGTTGCTTTTACAATTACCAGTGGTTGCAATGTTCCATGGTCACGTGACCATGGTTGTTGTTGTTGTTGTTGTTGTTGTTATTTTGCCTGTTTCCTGGCAAAAAACATCCATTCGGGACCACCATCATTTGGTGTGTCTATCAGCCCCTGAGCAGCCCCCCCTCCACGCCCAAGGCCATGGGGTTGCACGGCCAACCTCCAAGAAGAAACATCTTTTTCCTTCCTGGAAAGGGAAAGCAAGCGAAGCCTGAGCCCACCTTCCCTCCGCAGCTTCTGCTCAGCCATGCGTGCAAGGCCGGCTGCCTTCTCCGCACAGGAGCCAAAGGGCAGGCGCACCACATTGTGCTGCAGGCACACAGGCTGGGCTTTCATGCGCTTCCTGACTGATGGCTGCATTTTTGACAAGAAGGCTGGCTCTTTGTTCTAGGTGCCAAAAAATAGATGTGCTCACATGGCGGAAAAGGAGGGCGAGAGCATGGCTTTGGGTGTTGTGCAGAAGGCAGTTAACACCTGGGGGATCTTAGCAAGGACAGTGTGATTGTCGATGGCTCCTGAAATTTTGAGGCTCTGTGGTTTCATGATGTATTTTAATGCAGTAAGTGAATTGTTGGAATTCAAGGCACTCAGGTGCTTTGGGCTGGAGCGGCAGGCAAGCTTTAGTAAACAATTCAATCAATCAATCAATCAATCAATCAATCAATCAATGACATTGCTCTTTGTGCCAGTCTCCTGCTGAAGGAGATACTTGGCACAGGAGCCAGACAGAAATCCTCTCCACAATTCCACATACAGGTAGCCTTCAACTTACAACAGTTCGTTCAGTGACTGTTTGAAGTTACGACATTGAAAAAAGTGACTTATGACTGATCTTCACACTTACGACCATTGCAACATCCTTATGGACACAAGGATGCTGCTTCTCACTTAAACAGCCACCTTGATCAGCAAGAGAAATTCCTGAATTAAACCAAGGTTTAATTTCTTCTTCATTGTCTTTATGGACAGAATTGACACGGGTGAACTTCGACAGGCCCAGTTAGCCTCATAGATTAACCTTGTGTGTCCTGCTGACATAAGCAAGCGCCACCTAGTCAGATGTCCTGTCACTGCTTTCTGAAGTTCCTTGGTGTAGCTTAAGAGGCTCCCACGACCACTAATTCCTCTACGCATGGCAAGAAAAAGTCCTTTCCTACCATATATGTCATTAAAATCATAGGGAACACAATGCGCTGCAATTACAAAATGTGTTCTGTTTGGAAAGCTTCTAATAAGCTGGACCAATTGGAGCTAAGCCAGAGTCAGGAAATAGAGATAGATTCAACACCAAAAGTCAATATGATTTTTATTGCTTCTGTTCCCTCATGGCATTTCGTTCTATAAAACACATTTCCTCTTGAAAATGTATTTTTTATACCTCCACAACCTCACTTTCACAGATGAGCTTGTTTCCTCCATAATCGACTTCTTATTTGCATTCAAAGCGATTGTTTTCAATGTGCATCCTACGATTCCATGGCTTTGCCCCAGCAGCTTCTCCAGGCACAGGAAGTCCTCGACTTACAACAGTTCATTTAGTGACTTTTCACATTTACAGCAGCACTGAAAAGAGTAACTTATGACCGGTTTTCACACTTACAACCCTTGCAGCATCCCCATGGTCACATGATCCAAATTCAGATGCTTGGCCACTGACTCACATATATGACGGTCGCAGAGTCCCTGGGTCACGTGATCCGCTTTTGTGACCTTCTGACAAGCAAAGTCAATAGGAAAGCCAGATTCACTTAACAACCATGTTACTAACTTAATAATAGTGGTGATTCACCTAACAACTGTGGCAAGAAAGGTTAAAAATACACTTAACAACTGCCTCTCTTAGCAACAGAAATTCTGAGCTCAACTGTGGCCTTGTGTCGAGGGCCACCTATATTTCTTCCAACAGTGCTGGCAGAAATACATGGAAAAACTGACTTTCTCACATTTCTCTTCCCCCCTCTCATTTATAGAAGGAAAATGCCGTTTACTGCTGGGGAGGAACCAAATAAACAGATGAGTAAAATCAAAATGTAAGATAGCCGCTGGAAACAAGTAGAGCAGAAAAATTAAAAGAGAACCTCAAACATCCTTCCCGTCTTCCGAGTTTGTTCAGATGTTTCAGGATTGTTTATAATGAAATGTGGCATAGCAGTCCTTTTTAGTAAAGAGGGGGATAAATATAACTGGAACACAGAATAACAGAGTTAGAAGGGACCTCAGAGGTCTTCTAGTCCAACCCCCTGCTTGAGCAGGAGACCTTATACCATTTCAGACAGTTGACTATCCAGTCTCTTTTTGAGCACCCACAACTTCTGAAAGCAAGCTATTCCACTGTTAATTGCTCTAACCATTAGGAATTTTCTCCTTAGTTCTAGGTTGCTTCTGTCCTTGGCTAGTTTCCATCGTTGCTTCTTGTCTTGCTTTTTGGTCCGTTGGAAAATATTTTGATCCCCTCATCTTTGTGGCAGCCTCTCAAATCTTGGAATAGGGCTATCATGTCACCCCTAGTTCTCCTACGGCTGATATCAACATGCACCAACCAACTTCTGGTACCTCAGTGAGGTATTACCGTAATCTGAATTGATAGAAGGGAAAGTCAGGGCCATTAAAGGAAGGACTTCGCCTCATTCCCAGTTAAAACATGTAACTCACTCCTATAAGATGCTATGACAGCTAATGATCATTTAAAGATAAAGATTCCCCTCACACTTATTTGCTAGTTGTTCCCGACTCTAGGGGGCGGTGCTCATCTCCATTTCAAAGCTGAAGAGCCAGCGGTGTCTGAAGACGTCTCCATGGTCATGTGGCTGGCATGATAAAACGCCAAAGGCGCATGGAATGCTGTTACCTTCCCACCAAATGTGGTTCCTATTTTTTCTATTTGCATTTTTACATGCTTTCGAACTGCTAACGTTGGCAGAAGCTGGACAAGTAACAGGAGCTCACTCCGTTACGTGATGCTAGGGATTCATACCGCCGAATTGCCGACCTTTCTGACTGACAAGCTCAGCATTTTAGCCACCGTGTCCCTTAATGATCATTTAAGTTCCATTAAAAGAGGATTAAACACATTTAATGGAGAAAATGGATACCAGAAGATGGCATAATATACGCTGGTAGATCTCCAGGCTTGGAAGCATTATATTTTTGATTGCCAGTTGGTAAAGCAGATATTCATCTTGGTTAAATATTTTTGAAGAAAGTGAAAATATTGCTTAATGATCTTGCTCATTATTTCTATGTATAATTTTGCCCCCATTACCCGAGACGTATTTGCCATTGCTACTATTAATTTATTTTCCCCCCTGTAAAATAACCAGATTTGCTATTGCAAACTGAAAAACTTGCACTGAAAAACTAAAATATGTTCTTATCTGGATCAATGTGATGTCAAAGCATTAGAAATTCCAGGTGGCTGAAACTATTTAGTGCAAAATTAAATAATTTGCAGATGGAACACATTGTTTCTTTTAGGACCATGCTGAACATCCATGTTCTGGCCCATTTTAGAGTCACACAGTGAATCTTCTGGACCAGAACCAGATAAGGGGTCCCAGAAATATATATGGGAGCATATCAACCGATCAGTCAGACAATCAACCAATGGAACAGGCGTTGCGTTCAGAAATTGTGGGAGCTTCATCACTGGAAGCTTTCAAGAAGAGACAGGACTGCCACCTGTCAGAAATGGTGTAGGGTCTGCTTGGGCAGAGGGTTGGACTAGATGACTTACAAGATCCCTTCCAACTCTGTTAATCTGTCTATCTATATATACAGGTAATCCTCGACTTACAATCACAATTGGGGCCAAGGTGAGCTAGTAGCCAAGCGTCCAAATTTTGATCACATGACCAAGGCGATGTTGCAATGGTCATAAGTGTGAAAAATGGTCCCTTTTTCAGTAGGGTTCTAACTTCAAATGGTCACTAAATGAATGGTGGTAAGTTGGGACTACCCGCATATTGCAATGCATTACACAAAATTTGTTTCAGGCTGGATTTCTCCAGATTGAAAGTTCCGTTCCCAGAACATTTTGTGGTATGAATATCGATTCTCAGGTTAATAAAGGGATCAGGAATTGCTGAAATAATAAGCAGATGCCCCCTGCCCCAGCTTCACAAAAGCAACACAACACACTTTCCACCACAAGTGTTTGAGAAACAAGGGGACACCCATTATCATTATGTTTGGGTAATTTTGAGTTATTGCCACAATTGAGCCCGCAATTTTAATTGTAAGTTGGGAGAGTCTTAAAGTGGGTCACCCTGAGATCAGAGCCAATTTTATGACCACTTTTGCCATGGTTTTTGGCACTAGCAATAACACCTAGACTTATATACTGCTTTACAGTACTTTACAGCCCTCTCTAAATGGTTTACAGAGTCAGCCTCTTGCCCACAACAATCTGGAGTCCTGCTTTTACCGACCTTGGAAGGATGGAAAGCTGAGCCAACGTTTAGCTTGGTGAGATTCAAACTGGGCAAGGGACCCTCCCTTTCAGGCTATAAAGGAAACAGGGGTGGGAAGGTTGCACTTTCTGATTTGCAAGACTGATGTCAGCTTCCGCAGATAGAAGAGTCGGGCTGAGACTCTAGAAAGAGTGCAGCGAAGAGCAGCAAAGAGGATTGGGGGACTCAAGGCAAAAACATATAAGGGACACTTGCAGGAACTGGGCACGGCTAGTCTAGTAGAAAGAAGACATGGGGTAACATGATAGCAGTGTTCCAGTATTTGAGCGGTTACCACAAAGAAGAGGGGAGGGTCAAGCTATTCTCCAAAGCACCTGAAGGCATAGCAAGAAGCAATAGGTGTAAACTAATCAAGGAGAGAAGCAATCTGGAACTAAAGAGGAATTTCCTGACAGTGAGAACAATTAATCAGTGGAACAACTTACCTTCAGAAGTTGTAGATGCTCCATCACTGGAGGCTTTTAAAAAGAGACTGGATAGCTATTTGTCTGCAATGGTATAGGGTCTCCGGATTGAGCAGGGGGTTGGACTAGAAGACCTCCAAGACTTCCAACTCTACTATTTTCTTATTCAGACGGGCTAATACTTCCTCATTGTAAGGCCACATTAACAGAATCTTGCAAGTTTGAAAGTAAAGTTCACCTCCTTCTACAGCCCATTCACTTAGGGGGGGTCCCTCCTGAGCCTCTTGCTCCATCTATTATGCAGCTGCAGTCTCTGCTCCCTCTAATCTGACTATTTCCTGGACATCCCATCTCCCAAGGTCTTTCTCACACGCCATCACGCAGGCTGAACGCTTCCTACCTCCTCCACCTGGCCTTTCAGCGCATCGTTCTTGCCTGAACTACCCTCCTGGCCCGGTTCCAGGAGCAGCTCAACCCTCTTTAAAGCCACTGTGGGGTGCAATCATCACCTTGCTCGCCTCTGAAAAGACGGCTTCGTTGGAAAAGGAAAACGTTAACCGCACTGTTTTACAGTCCTGCATCTGAGGCTTTTGCATCAGTTGCACTTATTCTACTCTTCTGTTGGGAAAATGGGGAAGGGCCCTTTTTCCTCTGAAGAAAACAAACTCAGAATCCTCAAGGAAAGGTTTCAATCACCTTCCAAAGCAGACTTGGTCAGGAGGGACTCCAACCCAGATAGGCGAATCAGATGCTCTGGAGAGGCTCAATTTGACTTTCGCCTTCTGGGCTACGCCTGCCAGCACGAGGCTTGTGTGTTAAGCAAATGTTTCGACTGAATGGCAGACCAGCTGTTGAGCAGTTTAAAAATACTTAGGAGGGAGAGTTGATGCAATGCAGTGGCAACAGACTCACCAGTGCCAATCTCCTCTTGGGTGCCAGCTCTCCCTGGCTGGATGGCCAGAAGCAAGGGCTCCTTTTCCCAGCCTTGGTCCTTCCCCTCTCATCTTCCATGGCAATGGAAGAATAATTAGCAGTTAGACTTATATACCGCTTCATAAGGCTTTCAGCCCTCTCTAAGAGGTTTAGAGTCAGCATATTGCCCCCAACAATCTGGGTCCTCATTTTACCCACCTCAGATGGATGGAAGGCTGAGTCAACCCTGAGCCGGTGAGATTTGAACAGCCGAACTGCAGAACTGCAGTCAGCTGAAGTAGCCTGCAGTGCTGCATTTAACCACTGTGCCACCTCGGCTTATAATTGAGACGGGAAGCCTGTTAAACATGCTTGTCCCTCGGAATCTGCTGTGAAAGGACCAATTTTGCACCACAATTATCCTCCCAGATGGGCATCCGGTGCCCACAGGCAGTTGATGCATGTCGGCATTACAGCATTTTCACTGTCATCCTTAATCATTTATGCCTTAAGGTGGAAGCGCATGGATTTTCGGAATCTACACTCATACTCCACTTCCATCTGCTTTTGTTTTTAAAGGGGAGCAAAATGTTTAGCTTTGGACACTTGAGTGAACAAAGAACATAAAATAATAGAGTTGGAAGGCACCTTGGAGATCTTCTAGTCCAACCCCCTCCTTGAGCAGGAGACCCTTATACCCCTATACCCATGATGGCAAACCTATGGCACGCATGCCACAGGTGGCACGTGGAGCCATTTGTTAGGGCATGGGAGGTGTTGCTCTGTTAGTTCCAGCGTGCTGATTTAGGCCTTCTTTTTTGGCCGTTTTTCATCCTGAAGGCTCCGGAGGGCGAAAAACAACCCAACATGCATTCCCGGAACTCGGGAATGAATTTCCTGTTTGCCTGTAAGGCTGTTTTTTGCCCTCCGGAGCCTTCAGGAGGCTTCCCTGAAGGCTCCAGAAAGTGAAAAACGACCCTACAGGAGTTGCCTGTAGGACCATTTTTCACCCTCCGGGGGGCCTTCAAGAAGGACAACAACTGTTTTTGCTCTCCCCAGGCTCCTAGAAAGCCTCTGGAACCAGGGGAGGGTGAAAAACGGGTCAATTGCGTGCAGGGGGAGGGTGGGGGTCGCACGTGCATTTGCGTGGGGGGGTCGCATGCATAGCATTATGGGTGTGGCCACACCCATGTACAACCCCCCTGAGCTCCCCTCGCTTTTGGCATGCAATGGGAAAAAGGTTAACCATCCCTGCCCTCTACCATCTCAGACAAATGGCTGTCCAGTCTCTTCTTGAAAGCCTCCAGTGATGGAGGACCCACAGCTTCTGAAGGCAACTTCTGTTCCACTGGTTAATTGTCCTCACCGTTAAGACATTTCTCCTTAGTTCTTGATTGCTTCACTCCTTAAGAGGTTTCCATCCATTGTTTCTTTTCCTGCCTTTTGGGGCTTTGGGGAATAGTTTGATCCCCTTCTCTTCGTAGGAGCCCCTCAAATATTGGAACAGTGCTATCATGTCACCCCCAATCCTTCTAGGGCTGATATCAATATGCACCAACCCTGCTTTTTAAGACCCTGGAGGGCCATTATTGGTAGTCCAGGAGTTATGACCATTTTTATCCAATGAACATTCAAACTTACAATGGTGCTGAATGAATGGGACTATGAGGGGTCCTCGGATCTTCTGGTCCTTCCAGCTCTTCTGCAATCACGTGATCACAATCTGGGAGCTCAGCAACCAGATTGCACTTATGACTGGATGCAATGTTTCGTGATTGCCATTTGCAACCTTTCCTGCCATCTTCCCCAGACAGCCCCATGGCCACTGAGGAGACTCCTGGGTGTGGAAGTTGCACAGCTGGAAAACATCGCTCTAGGCTGCATCACAAAAACATACTATCTGCTTACATACAAATAAAAGTCGCATCCTCTCTGAAGGGAGAATGAGCAGCTGCCATGGAGGGCGAATGGGGGGGGGGGGAATCAACATGGCAGCCACCAAAGCTCCACAGTTGGGATCCGTGTGAAAAGGGGGCAAGGCTTTGTCACCCAGTTGTGGCCATCATTGATTTTCTAACCTCTCCTTGCAGCCAACCCTTCCTGTCTGGGTTTCCTGCAAAGCCACTGGCACGTGTCCTCAGGCATGGCTAGGACTCAAGAGCCTGTCACCTTTCAACATTTGTGACAGATGGCTTTAGAATCTAGAGCAAAAATGCCATGGAAGCCATCCAAGGGCCTTGTGAATCATGAGCCTTTTGAAAGAAGCAGGCAGGCCGAAAATCTCTAATTCTTGCCTACATTTGAAGGCCTGCAGTCAATAAGCAAATACACTGAAGGGCTTTATTAGCACATAGCAAAGGTAATGCCGGAAGTGTTGGCATTTCTTGCTCTCAATGTTCTCTAAACCATTTCCCAAGCTTTCAGATTTGGGGTCCCGACTCTGGTTCTTTCCTGGAAATGTCAGAGGTTGAACTCGGATCTTTCTCACAAAAGACAGCCGCTTTGCCACTCAAATCCAGCGGCATCCACTTTCTTTTTCCCTTCACCACAGAAGGCATCTCTCTCCTGGACACCCCTTTCTAATTCAGGTTATCATGAAATGAGCTCCAAATCACCCTTCTAATCATGGTTGTGTCATTCTTAGCCTCCCAGTTGCTTGTGGATCTTGGGCCCTCTTCCGACTACAGCTGGCCAAAATGTGTCACATGGTTCCTCATTGTGAGACGGAAAGACCTGAAAAGTTTGAAACCCCTAGAAGACACTTCAACAAAACTCTTGTAGGGTCTGCAAAAATGAGATTCAAAGAAATGGAAGAGGCATCCACATTTCCACAAAGCCCCATTGTGCTTCATAGCTTCCACCACCCATGGCTGGCAACGGGCTGTCCCTAACTCAGGGTTTCCCAATCTTGGCAACTTAAGACGTATGGACTTCATCTCCTAAAATTCCCCAGGCAGCCATGCCCTAATTGGCTTCACTAGTGAATTTTATTTTATTTATTTTGAATCAGAAGCAATGAGGAGCTTCTGGATGGAAAGGATTAGCCGGGGATGTCACCATTGCCCATGGTGGTGGAAGCTATGATGCAGTTGAGCTCTTGTCCCTCACTCCAGCTCCTGCCAGGAACATGGCATGTTCCTGGCAGGAGTTGGAGTGAGGGACAAGAGATCAACTCCTCCCCAAAGAGGAGTTCTTGGGTCTTGAATGCAGGCTTGCAAACCTCTTGCCCAGCGTCCCAAGCCCTCCAGCCACAGTTGCTCCTTTTTACTAGTTGATGAAAAGATGTCTTAAGAACCCCATTTGAAGGAAGTGTGAAAACAGGAGAAAGCTCCCCCATAACTCAATGCACTAGGTGAGAACTGAATCACATCACCAAGATGATATTCTCCTTTGAAAGAAATCCCCAAAGCAAATTCTCTTTTATCAAAGGGAAGCCAAATTGCTAGAAGGAGAAATTCTCCACATTGCTGTACTAGCCCTAATAAAGATTTAGTCCCCCGGTGTCAGTCAAATGAGTAATGGAACCTAACAGCATTCAAGGTAGTGGAGTCAGATCTTTTCATATCACAGGTTCCACCACAATGAGCCAAATCATTAGTTTTATAGAACTAGCAGGTGGGAGATGAACCTTTCTGGTCAATTGATAATACTGAAGCAGGTTGGTTGGACAACCGAGCCAACCACATTACTAGTGGTTCGCAGGTGTTCTCCAAACTTTGGGTCTCTCTAAATTTCCACAGTTTCCAGGCCCAGCCCAAGGACAACATAGAAAAATCCAGCCAAAGTTCAATTCTGTATCTGCTTGTTCCAACAGACAGAATCTTGCCAGATTAAACATTCTCTACTCTGACCCCAACAGTCATATGCTGAGAGATTCTAGGGAGTGGCTACAGCACTTAGCAATAGCACTTAGACTTACCTGTATATACTGCTTCACAGTGCTTTTACAGCCCTCTTTAAGCGGTTTACAGAGTCAGCCTCTTACCCCCAACAATCTGGGTCCTCATTTTACCCACTTCGGAAGGATGAAAAGCTGAGACAATCTTGAGCCCGTCAGGATCGAACTGCTGGCAGTGGGCAGAGTTTGCCTGCAATATTGCATTCTAACCACTGTGCCACCACAGCTCCTGACTCTTTCCCTCTATCACCAATTATTAGGGGTGCACCAGTGTGCCTAACGTCCTTGTCCTACTGTCCCCATTTTCTGTGTTCTTATTCATGTTTATTCTTTCATGTTACCTTATAGTTTATATAGTTTATAGTTTATTTATTTGTATGCCGCCCTTTTCCCTGAGGGGACTCAGGGCGGCTCACAAGTTAGGGGAAGGGAAGGACAAAACAAGTTATGAACATAAAACAATACATTGTTAAAAGAGAACACAACAATCATACCATTCGGGTGGGGTTAGGGTCTTTAGCCCCAGGCCTACTGGGACAGCCAGATTTTAAGGGCAGTGCGGAAGGTCTGGAGGGTGGTGAGGGTACGAATCTCCACGGGGAGTTCGTTCCAGAGGGTCGGAGCAGCCACCGAGAAGGCTCTCCTCTGGGTAGTTGCCAGATGACATTGGCTCGTTGATGGAATTCGGAGGAGGCCTAATCTATGCGATCTAATCGGTCTAGTGGAGGTAATTGGCAGTAGGCGGTCTCTCAAGTACCCAGATCCAATACCATGAAGGGCTTTGTAGGTGACAAGTAGCACCTTGAAGCGCACCTGGAGAGCAACAGGTAGCCAGTGCAGCTCGCGGAGGATAGGTGTTACGTGGGTGAAGCGAGGTGCACCCACGATCACTCGCGCGGCCGCATTCTGGACCAGCTGAAGTCGCCGGATACTCTTCAAGGGCAGCCCCATGTAGAGCACATTGCAGTACTCCAGCCTAGAGGTCACAAGGGCACGAGTGACTGTTGTGAGGGCCTCCCGGTTCAGGTAGGGGCGCAACTGGCGCACCAGACGAATCTGGGCAAATGCCCCCCTGGTCACAGCTGACAAGTGATGCTCAAAAGTCAGCTGTGGATCCAGGAGGACTCCCAAGTTGCGGACCCTATCTGAGGGGCGTATAATTTGACGCCCCAGCCTGAGAGATGGAACACTGGGCCAATTAGTGGGAGGGAAGCACAACAGCCACTTATCTGGATTGAGTACAAGCTTGTTAACCCCCATCCAGTCTCTAATGGCCTCAAGACCCTGGCACATCACATCCATCGCTTCATTGAGTTGGCACGGGGCGGACAGATACAACTGCGTATCGTCCGCATATTGGTGGTATTTTATCCCGTGCCGTCGGATGATCTCGCCCAGCGGTTTCATGTAGATATTAAAAAGAAGGGGGGACAGGACCGAACCCTGCGGCACCCCATACGTTAGGGGCCTAGGGGTCGATCTCTGCCCTCCGACTAACACCGACTGCGACCTGTCCGAGAGGTAAGAGGAGAACCACCGTAAAACAGTGCCTCCCACCCCCACCTCCCGCAGTCGTCGCAGAAGGATACCATGGTCGATGGTATTGAAAGCCGCCGAGAGGTCAAGGAGTACCAGGATGGAGGCGTGGCCTCCATCCCTGGCTCTCCAGAGATCATCGGTCAATGCGACCAAAGCGGTTTCTGTGCTGTAGCCAGGTCTGAAGCCTGACTGGAATGGATCCAGATAACTGGCTTCCTCCAAGGACCGCTGGAGCTGAAAGGCCACCACCTTCTCAACAACCTTCCCCACAAAGGGGAGGTTGGAGACTGGACGATAGTTGTTTAGGACGGCTGGATCCAAAGATGGTTTCTTCAGGAGGGGTCTCACCACCGCCGTCTTTAGAGCGGGGGGAAAGACCCCCTCCCGAAGGGAGGCGGTAACGACCGCCTGGATCCAGCCCCGTGTCACCTCCCTGCTGTTTACAACCAGCCAGGAGGGGCACGGGTCCAGCACGCATGTGGAGGCACCTACAGCTCTCATCGCCTTGTCCCCGTCCTCAGGGGTAACAGCTTGAAAATCAATCCAGCGATGACTTACCAGATTATCCCCTAGTGCCTCGGCTGGGTCTGCAGAATTGGAGTCCAGGTCCGCCTGAAGCCGAGCAACCTTGTTCCGCGAGGAATTGGACGTAATCCTCAGCCTTGCCCTGTAGCGGATCGACCGAGTCCCTCCTATTTAGGAGGGCACGGGTTATCCTAAACAGGGCGGCTGGGCGCGACTCAGCGGACGCAATCAGAGAGGCGATATGATTTCTCTTTGACGTCCTAAGTGCTCTAACGTACTCTCTGACGCAGGTTGTCAAAAGTGCTCGGCTCGATTCGGATTTACTGGATCTCCATTGGTGCTCTAGGCAACTCTTTCGGCGCTTCATCTCCCGGAGTTCCTCAGTAAACCAAGGAGCCCTCCTGGATCCACTGCCTCGGAGCGGCCGTAGAGGCGCAATCCGGTTAAGAGACTCCGTCGCTGCCGAATTCCAGGCAGTAACCAGAGTCTCCGCCGGACTGCGGGCGAGGGTATCAGGGATAACCCCAAGCTCCGTCTGGAACCCCAAAGGGTCCATAAGTCGCCTGGGGCGGAACCACCTGGTCAGTTCCTCCTCCCTACAGTGGGGGTTTGGTCTCCGAAAGTCAAGCCTCAGTAGATAGTGGTCTGACCACAACAGGGGTACGATCTCACTACCCCTCAGACCAAGATCACAAGTCCACTGCTCCGAAAGGAATACGAGGTCGAGCATGTGACCCGCCAAGTGGGTTGGGCCCCGAATTACTTGGGTCAAGCCCATGGCTGTCATGGAAGCCATGAACTCCTGCGCTCCACCAGAGTGTTCACCGAGCGAAGGCAAATTGAAATCCCCCAGAACCATAAGCCTGGGGAACTCAATTGCCAGCTCGGCTACCGACTCGAGGAGCGAGGGGAGGGCTGCTGCAACGCTGTTGGGAGGCAGGTACGTTAACAGCAGACCCACTTGACACTTGAGGTCCAACTTCACCAGCAGGGACTCACACCCGACAAGCTCCGGAGCAGGGATCCTACGAGGTACTAGGGACTCTCGGATAACAATGGCCACACCCCCACCCCTTCGCTGAGCTCTCGGCTGATGAAGCACCTGAAAACCCTCTTGGCACATTTCTACGAGGGGGACTCCTCCCTCCGGGCCCAGCCAGGTTTCAGTAATACATGCCAGGTCTGCCCTCTCGTCTAAAATTAGGTCCTGGACGAGAGGAGCCTTGTGAACTACAGACCTGGCATTTAGCGACAACAGCCTGAGACCAGGGCCCTGATTACTCACGCCATCTGGCCTTGGAGTGGGACTCATAGGGCCGGAAGGAGGGATCTCTGTAACGTAGCAAGCCCTCCTTCTCCGGTAATGGCCAGCCCTAAAGTCCCCGCCATACCTGCCCCTCCCTGTTACGACCGTAATGCTCCGGCCCACTCCCATGTCCGTAATACCCCCAACCACCCTAACGACCTCCGCGTTCCTCGACAGGTCCTCCGAATCAAACACACTCATCCGTTCACCCAAACAGTCCCCACGTAGTAATTAAAACACAAAAAATACAACAATAATAGGTAATAAAAAGTGGGATCATTCACTCAATCAAATGCATGTCCCATGCATATCCCATACAAAAGAGAGAAAAAAAGAGAAGAGAGAAAAAGAAAGGAAAACAAAAGAAGGATTATGCAGCTGTTAAAAATGCGGTTCAGGTAGGTGTGCACCAACCGTGGGATACGGGGTATGTAGATAGTATATCTCGTTCTTGGAGGATATAATAATGGAGGTTCAAAGTCTAAAGGTCCAAAGTCTAAAGTCCAGGGTGGCCGAGGTGGGTCGTAAAGGGAGGGGGAGTATGTTAAAAACATTAAGTCCCCTCTTATAGTTTTTTCCATCTGATGGCAAGATGGTGATGGTAGTCCAGAACAGTCCCCAAGGGTTCAACAAGTCGGGTAACCGGGTGGGCGCAGTCAGAAGATGTTGCAAGTCCCAAAAGATCATAAGAGGTGCCGCCATCGTCCATATGCCACCCGCAGCAGCGAGCAGAGAAGGGGGGTGCACCAGAGAGAAGAGGGGGGGAGCTAGAGAACTAAGGTGGCCAGAGACCAGCCACCAGTCTCAGCCGTGTAGGTGTAAAAGTTCAGCCACTCCCTCTTTAATGAGGTGCTGGTCTAATACAGACCCAGGTCTTAATCTTAATCTCTCACAATTCAAAAACAAACGCTCGCCGTCCGCTAGCGCCACCCGCCAGTATGGAACACGCCCTTGATATCTTCAGTGTTTGCACCGACCGCTCGGTGCCACTCACTCACCCAATTCAAGCCGCAAGTTATCCAGAGCGGCTGCCACCGTCACCCCCAGCTTGTAACACGCTGGGAGGCTGCGGTCTGTGTGAGGGGGGAGGGGCGCCCGACAACGACGGCAAACTCCAAAACCGCCACCCGTGTGAGGGGGGGGGGCATCCAATAACGCCAACAGCCAAGCCACCGTCCATGTAAGGGGGGGGAAGGGGGGCGTCCGACACCGTCGAAGGCCACTCTGGGCTATCCTAGTTCTTCCAAAACTCCAAGCTCCTCCAAGTTCCAAAGTTCCGAGAATCCCAGCAGCAACGTCTCCAAGTCGCTCTGAGTTGTACTAGCAAGCCGCGCCGGCAGTCTCCGCCCCAGCCCCAGCTTTTTTTCCGGTATCCCTGCGTCGTCCGCGTCTTCTGAGCCTAGCAGCTCTGGGGAGGTAAGTCTCCTCAGTCCACTGCTGGCATGGGTATTCTGGGGAGTTCTTGCTCCTTTCAAGCACGAAACCGGGTTCCTGGGCCAGGATTCTACCTTCTCCCACGCAATTTCTCAGCAGCCCGAGCCGGAGCGAGAAGACTCGGCAGCCATCTTCCAGCGCATGCGCAGTTCCTTATACATGAATGACCAACTAAATAAATACATAAATTATACTGTGGGCTGGGCTGCCTTTTTGTCTCCCCCCCCTCTTTGGAATGTGCTCCCTCCTTCTTGGGAGACGTCACTTGACTGTAGTCCATCATACCACATTCCCCTTTTAGGCACAATCCACCACAGCAAGGCTTTTCCACCACATTTTAAATTCCAAGAAATTTCAATGAGAAGAAGTTCATATAGAACTGCCTAATTCCATTCCATTCTTATAGATAGTCCTTGACTTATGACTACAACGTTTCTGTTGCTAACTGAGACATTTGTTAAGTGAGTTTCACTTCATTTTGCAACCTTTCTTGCAACAGTTGTTGAGTGAATATGACTTTCCCATCGACTTTGCTTGTGAGAAGTTTGTCAAGGTGATCACATGACCCCAGGACATTGCAACTGTCATAAAATTGAGTCAGTTGACAAGCATCTGAATTTTGATTACATGGCCAGGAGAATGCTGCAATGGTTGTAAGTGTGAAAAAGAGTCATAGGTTACTTTTTTCACTGCTGTTGTAGCTTCGAATGATCACTAAATGAACCGTTGTAAGTTGAAGACTATCAGTGTTTTCATCCTGATTGTAAACAGTTAATTAGGGGTTAATCTGTTAGATTTGTTTCCCATCTTCAATTTGTGCAACTCAAGGTAGCATTCTGTACATAATGTTCTTGCTTCCCATTGTCTCCACAACAATGCTGTGAGGTGGGTTGAACTGAGAGAAAGAGAGACAGGCAAAGAGAGATACAGTGAGAGACAAGTAGAGAGAGAGTAGGGAGAGAGGGAGAGAGAGGGAGAGGGAGGGGGAGAGGGGAGGGAGAGGGAGAGGGAGGGAGGGGGAGGGAGAGAGAGAGAGAATGAGAGAGAGAGAGAGAGAGAGAGAGAGAGAGAGAGAGAGAGAGAGAGAGAGAGAGAGAGAGAGAGAGAGAGAGAGAGAGAGAAGACTGACTGACTGACTGACTGACTTACTTACTGGAAGCCAGAATGCCAACCCAAAACCTTTTACCATCACTGTGGCAAAGTTGCCCCACACCATCCTACTACACTCCTTTCCCCCACCCCACCCAGAAAATAGGCACACTTCTCAACAATGGAAGGAGATGGCATTTTTATTTCCTAAGAATGTATATGGGGTCCAGAGAGGGACTGCTGTTGTTGACATTCTCCTTTGCTTCACGCTGCCATCAGGCAGACTCTGGGAAGAGACTCCTAGCCCACTGCCATGTTCCAAATGGTTTTTTTAAACGATGCAACAAAAAACCAACATTAAGAGTAGACTGTACAAGCAAGATGTTCAAAGGCTGGATTCCTTCGCTTCAGAGGTCCTTCCAACTTTGGATCCAAACTAACTCTAAACTTAAATCACTTCCTTATTTTGCCCCAGAATCTCTGGGGTTTTTTCCCCTCGCTTTTTCACTTGATTGTCTGGACTCTGTTGAAAGTGTTCTAAAGTGTTCTAGCCAATTTGGAGAGATTCTAGAAATTGCCAAAGGGGGAGGGGGAGTCAGCAAGAAAGCGGAAGTTACCCTCCCCTCCTGCCTTACATAGCCATATTGGGCTAAATCCTAACCCTAACCCTAACCCTAACCCTGGGGTTGTTTGAAGTCATAGAATGAACCCAGGGATACAACTAGGAGTGGAACTTATGGAAGTGAAGTCTCTGTACTCTGTTCATAGTTAAAAGATTCTCTAGATACATTAAAGTACATTTATGGCTAAATCAAGCTTTTTTTAAAAAAAAAAATAGCTGGATCCATGAGTCCCTGATTTATCATTTGGTGAAGCTGGTGAAATTGACAGCTCGGATTAAAGAAAAAATGTCAACTAATTTTATTTCTAATTGGAAAAGATTTTTGGCAAGAAATCGAAATAAATGAAAATGTAAATTTTGGGAGCTAAAGATTAGAATTATATGGGATTAGAGAAAAAGTGTCAGGCCTGTAGCTTTCTTTTGGATCTTTGGCCTGCCACACTTTCTATTATTCTACTATGCCTTTTTCTATTGTCGGAAAATGGAAGGGGGGATTGTAAGGAGGTACATACTGTGTAGCGAAAATAAAATTCTTTCTAGAAAGCTGAGGTCATTTTTTATCTTTGCACCTCTGCACCTGACTGGAACTGGATGGGTGGAACTGCCAGCCTGGCAGTGGGAGATTGGATGATGTGATGGACTTGTGGGTGTGGGGGCAAGATCCTGAACTTTCAGCTGGGTGGGGAAAACCAGGAAGCTTTCAGATTCAGGTTTTCTTAGATGTGCCAACATGTATCTCTTAATAAATTGGAACTTTGTGCAATATTTTGTCTTGGACTCTGGTTTACTTTGGATGCTATTTGGAACCCTGACAAATAGTGCAAATAAACATTAACTTTAGAATAAGAAATAGATGCAGTTTTAAAATTCGTATCTGTACCAAAGAAAGTCATAAGTCATTTTCCCTGCTGCAGGATCCAATCTGGGTTGGTCACCAGGACCAGAGGTTTTGTCTTCCGAGCTTTTGGACTCATGCTGGAGCCCATCTCCAGGGGAGGTCTCTCTAGCAGAATGTGTGCTGTTCTCTGTGTGGTATATATAATGTCTGTGTTGTAGGTGGCTTTTTAGATCTTGATTATGGTGTGTTGATGGCTGGCTTTTAAGACATTGTCTGTTGTTTCCTTGTGCTGCCTAGCCCTCACTTTCTAAGTACTTGATAGGCTGAGGGTAAATCAGCACTCCTGTTGACTGACAAGGGGCCTGTTTCCCAGGCTTCAATCACCTCCCTAGCTGTTTTTGTGCCTGCTCGCCCAACAATCTTAGTAGCTGCATACACTCTGTTAATGAGAAGTTCCTTATGCATGGGCTCCAGCATGAGTCCGAAAGCTCAGAAGATAAAACCTCTGGTCCCAGTGACTGACCCAACATTGGATCCTGGGGCATATACATTTGCCTTCATTCATTCTTTTTCTATCTTTAAAAAAAAATTAATTCCTTTCTTCTTTCTTTCTTGATCTTTTTTCTTTCTCAACCCTCTTTTTGTCTGTTTATTGCTTTAATGTTCTGCTTTTGAAAATCAATAAAGTTTTTTTTTAAAAAAAAATCTAACCTAAACGTTCTTGTCTTTTGGGAAGTGGGCTGAGGTGGGGTGGGGCCTGGTGAGGAACCGGGAAGGGGTGGAAGAGAGGAAGCTATTCTGAAGTCTCCATTCAGCCAGAAGGCTTTGGAAAATATAGCTCTGGAAAAAGGACACTTCAGCCCTGAATGCAAATGCTTTTTACGGGAAACAAGCAGATTTCAAAGCAAGTTTAATTGGCACATGGCCAGTGGGTGCAGGAGGAGTTTCTGAGCGTGTGCAATCAATGTGGTTGAGCTTGCCAGCTGTGGCTTGTGGCAGCTGTAAAAGAGCCCAAGTGATCCCTTCTTTGCATTTTAAACCTTAAAAGCAGAATGCTTTGATTTCTAGCCCAAGGAACAAGACCTGTCCCTTTTATTTAAAACCTCCATAACCATTCTCTCCCCCTCTTAACACGGCACTGACAGTAGCGCTTAATCTAAGAGTAGTTCACTGGACTTTGGAATGGAAGTGGACTGTAGGAAGCTCCTAAGGCTGCTGCTGAAGTTCTGCCCCTCTTGTTGCGAGCAGCTTCTGTCTAAAATTTCCGGATGTCTGCTCAGGCTGGATTGCTCTTGTCTGTCGGTTTCCACTAATGACCTGCTAAATTCCACCCCCACCCCTTGAAGAAGGTAGCAACCCACAGGCAAGGTCTCTAAGGACAGATAATGGCCAAAATCAGGTGCAAGATCATGTGGCTCTAACATGTTTGTGAAACATAATCGCAACATAAGTTGAGGTCAAGCAGATTTTGGAGGAAGGGTGTTCCAAAGAATGGGAGCCACCACCGAGAAGACCTGATGCTGGTCCACAGCCTATAAACCTCACAAAGAGGGGAAAACCCAGAGCAGGACTATTTATGTGCATTTTGGTATATCATGTTTTATCTTGTTACTTGCAGATGGGACAGATATAAATATTGGGAAGAAAAAACTGAGAATCTGCAAATTGTTGTTACTGCTCAAACTTATCACAGCCACAGGACGGGTGTTTTATGATCATTGTAAATGGTCACACTGCGCCCCCTGCAGTCTCAAGTTCACATTGCAGTTGGGTCAGCTTTACGGCTGGTTGCAGCACGCCGCAGTCACGTGACTCTGATTTGTGATGTATTTTGCCAGTTTCTGACAAGAAATGCCCATTCAAATGAACCAGTTCACTTAACATCCACAGCATTTGCCTACTGACAGCCATGAAAAAGACCATAAAATTACTACTGGTCATATGGATGCCTCAACTTATAATTGTAATGTTTTACAATTGAGTTTAAAATCCCAATTATGCCCATAAGCTAAGGGCTGTCTTATAAAGATAAAGATGTCCTTTTCCAGTCCTGTCTGACTCCAGGGTGTGGTGCTCATCTCCGCTTCTTAGCTGAGAGAGCCAGCATTGACATTACCTGTGCTCATGTGGCCAGCATGACTGTACACCAAGGTGCACGGACCACTTTCCCACCAAAGTGGAACTTAGTGATCTACTTGCATTTGCATGCTTTTGAACCTAGGTGGGCAGGAACTGGGGCAAGAAATGGGAGCTCACCCTGTTTCACGGTACTCGGCTCTCGAACTTGGGCTGTCAGCTGACAAGCTCAGCATCTTTAACTGCTGAGCTATCGTGCCCCCCTTTTGACTACCCTATATGCACATCAAATGTTTATTACCCAATAATCAGCCATTCTTTCAATTTGCTTTAAAACACTAACCTCACAAAAACTACGAGTGGCACCATGGAGTGGAGTGACCCATGGAAAGAAACATGCTTGGCATCACAAGACAAGATAGAAAGATCTGCAGGTGGATGAGAGAACAAATGAAGGTATCCGCAAGAGAGTAAAAGAACTGAAATGGAAGTGGGCTGGTCACATGGCAAGAAGAACTGAGGGCAGGTGGACCAAGGCAGGCATAGAATGGATCCCACTTGATCAAAAGTGTCCACAAAACAAACCTAAAACTAGATGGAGAGACAACCTCATGCTGGGGGGGGGGCAGAGTGGGCATGGCCAGCATGACATCACTTATGTCGGGGGGCACATATGGTTGCCAGAGTGCTCTGACAGCAAAAATGGGCTCCTGAGCTCCATTTTCAGCTCCGAGGGCCTCCTGCAACCCTCTGCCAGCGAAAATGGAGCTCAGAAGGGCTGTGCGCGGCCCTTGTGAACTGTTTTCACAGGCAGAGACAGGTGGGGCGGTCCTTCGTTGTTTCTAGGGTGGCCCTGAAGGCCAGATCTAAGCACCCCAAGGGCTGGATCTAGCCTCCGGATCTTAAGTTTGACATCCCTGCTCTAGAAAGAGTGCAGAGGAGAGCAACCAGGATGATGAGGGGGCGGGAGGCTAAAACATATGAAGAATGGTTGCAGGAACTGGGCATGGCTAGTCTAGTTAAAAGACATGATAGCAGGCTTACAATATTTGAGGGGCTGCCGCAGAGAGGAGGGGATCAAGCTATTTTCCAAGGCACCCGAACGCCAGACAAGGAATAATGGATGGAAACTGATCAAGGAGAGATTCAACCTGGAACTAAGGAGGAACTTTCTGACAGTGAGAACAATCAACCCATGGAACAGAAGTTGCCTTCGGAAGTTGTGGGAGCTTCATCATTGGAAGCTTCCAAGAAGAGAATCAACTGCCATCTGTCAGAAATGGTGCAGAGTGAAATATTGAATGATTAAACAATGAAAGATTATAATTTAATAAAAATATGTGTATTATTACAAGGATTATATAAGATTGTTAAATGAAATAAATAAGATTAATACTACCGGTATTTTGTTTGTATCAAAATGTATGACACTCAGGTGTCACACTGTTCATGCATTGATATGTTTGTAAAAAATAAAACTTTAAAAAAAATAAATGGTGTAGGGTCTCCTGCCTGGGAAGGGGGGTTGGACTAGATGACCTACAAAGTCTCTTCCAACTCTATTAATCTGTTAAAATGATGATGATGATGATGATGATGATGATGATCAGCCATTCAACTAAATTCAACCAACTTGTTTATTCAAGCTTTTTTATTTATTTTTAACGCCAAGTATCTGAAGCTCTCTGAGTGTTTTATAATCAAACACGCTGAAAAGTACAATTGACTGCTAAAGCCCTGAGTACATCAAATGAAAAGTGCCTGTTTGCCCAGCAACAGCAGGAACATCATGTCATGCCTGAATTTATAGAATCCCAGGAAGCCAGCGCTTGATTTTCCTCCTGTCATCAAAGTAAGTAGAACAGAATGCCCTACAAAGACACAAAAACAATATTTTGGTCTCAAAATCCACACTGCAGATGGCACACCAGAAGAGGGTCAATTCATTAATTATATTTCTTCACTAATCACATCTTGACTTTCAGCATTATTATTTTATCCCTTCCAGCTTAGGAACAAAAATGAAAGAGGCCTCTCAACGCCAATCCATTCATGAGAAAACACTACACCCCCCCCCCCAAAAAAACCCTCTTCATATTTGACAAAGCCAGGAACATTGGCCAAAACCCTGAGCATCAACCAGTATTGGCATATGTCGCACAAGCAAGGTAAGCAGGTTTGGCATGAATGAATACAGAAGCAGCTGAAACCAAACGGAGGCCAATAAATACTGCAAAGAGACATATGGGCACAAACAAAGCTGTATCAAAGCAATACTGACCAAAATCTGCACAACATTTACCCAAGGATACAAAAATAAAAATATGGGGAAAATTCAAGAGAGATTTTACTATTATTAAAAGCATTTATTAGCTACCGGTATTGTTAGGTAAGCTCCCCGTTGGGAGAGCGGGTGCGTTCAAGCATTGTGAGAGTTGTGTTGGAGAACACACAAACCAGCATACAGAGACACTGCAGTTTAAATAGGCTTTTACTTTTGTGGAAATAGAGGTATCAGAGTCCATCAAACAGTCAAAGTCATACACAGATAAGAGATGAGAGAGTCAGTCATCAATGTCTTTCAGTTAAGGGATAATCCAAATAACATAGTCCAGTATCATACAATCAGTTCAGTACTCAAAGTTTGCTAGCAGTTGCAAAACTTACAATAGCTCACGGCACTTTCTAACAGCCAGCTTCTAAAACACTCAAATGAGATCAGCCCAGCATCTAACAAACAGAGAGCTAACAGTCATTATGCCTCTCTCTTATGGCCGATTGAGGAAAACATCAACCAATCACATTTTACAGTATGATTTAAAGAAACAGGTATAGCATTGCTATATGATTTATATATTTCCAACCCAACCGTTAGATTATATTCCTAACAGGAACTTTCAAAATTCAGGAGGGCTGATAATAAGAAAGAACAGCTGGAAACCAGGGGGAAAAGGATTAGCTGTATCTTAAATGCAAATATTATAATTAAACACGTTGGCTAACCAAGGAAGCTGAAGGCCAAAGGGAGAAGAAAAATGATCTGTATCTTGAAATCTCCTCCACTCGGGAAGAACAGGGAATATAGGAATATCAACTCAGGTGGAAGGAGAACAGAGGATTGGGCAGCAAAGTTCTGCTTTGTTCTGGGAAGTTTCCCCCTCAAACTCTGCAGGAAATTCCAGTGGGTCAAGTTTTGCAAGAAGAAAGGCAACCTCTGTTTGCTTCTCATCATTCAGACATGTTGAGACACCTAAACATGTAGCTGGAAAAGACCAAATCTGATCATGCAGAGGAGGACACTTCTCAATCCCCTAGGTAAGTCATGGCTGTCCCAAAAGTGCTGTAGGAGATGATCAGGCTGGACTTTCTTGGTTTTTTCCTTGAAAATATTTCTCTTCTCATCCAACAAGGTTCTTCAGTTTCTTGGATGAAATGTGAAAGGTTTTCAAAGAAAAAAAGCAAGAGAGTCCAGTTTCCTTTTGGAAAAAGTGCCTTTGGGACTTTCTTGATGATGCCTCTTTGCAAAAAGTAAGTGCCCTCAAGTCCATCAGTTCAGAAATCGGTTCAAACTGGACAATCCAAATAAAATGGCCCTTGTGGCTACCGTTGGTTCATATTTCCTCCGAGCAGAAGGCACAAGGCAGTTCATATTTCTAACGAGAGGCTTCCAAGACAGATACAAAATCTCCCATTGTACGATTGAGTTGTTCGTTCCAATTACAACCCCCACCCCCAGCTCTGGAGGCAGAAGTGGGCAAGCCTAATGCAGACCCAAGTGTGCAACTGCAACCCACCCCCAAGTGCTCCCCAGAGAGTGCAGGATAAATCTTTGACTGATGGAGAGCAACCATCCTGACCCCTCATTTCCCAAAGGGTGGGTGGGTTTTGCTGAGCAAAGGTCCCTGCCAACTTTGAGAATGGACTTTTCCTCACTTCATCAACAATTCTTGCCCAGCCATTTCAACAGGAAACAGACTTCTCTTTCGCCTACCTTTTAAGATGATTTCAGGATCATTTTCTTCTTTTCTCACAAGCTGTTTTGCAGGTTCCTCTCCTCCCAAAGTTGTGTTCCCCAGTGCAAGTCCAAGAGAAGATCAGAAGCGTTTTCAATTATTGATGTAGGACACTGAAGGAGACTGTAGAATAAAGGCAAGTGAGTTAGTGGAAAATTGCCCTTTCTCTGCTTATATAGCAAGTTAAATTAGTGGCATCTGCATAAGGATCTCCTGCTGTTCATGCACTCATATTCAAAGAGAGCATCCTTCAGTTACTCAGAAACTCTCAGGAAGACAGGCAGCAAAGAAACTGTAAAAATATTCTATACGAAAGGGCCTTGTGATTTTGGGGTGGGGGTCTAAGAATATGGTTCATGTTCAGCATTTAGAACATAGAATAAGCTGATACCAGAAACAATAGTCCTTTCGCACTTGGGGAAAAAAGCATGATATACAGTAACTGCCTACACAAATTCCTTTATTCAGAAAATTGGCCATTTGCTCCAAGGAGTTCACAAAACGTATCCTGCAAGGCTGGTGAGCAACAATTTTGGAAGATGATGCAATGAAAAGTGCAAATGGGAAGGTGGGGGCACAAAGGCACAGGGCTTGATCACGCATGGGGGCAGAGCCAGGACTTCTCATTTTCTCATTTAGTTGTGGATTCACTATCGCTGGAGGTTTTCAAGAAAAGATTGGACAACCATTCGTCCAGGTTGATATAAGATCTCCTGCCGTTGGCTTGAACTAGAAGACCAAAGGTACAATGGGCAAAACAAAAATAACAATGGTTGGAAGCTAACCAAGGAGAGAAGCAACCTAGAACCAAGCAGAAATTTCCTTAAAGAACAATAAACCAGTGGAACATGTTGCCTTCAGAAGTTGCGGGTGCTCCATCATTAAAAGCTTTCAGAAAGAGATTGGACAACCATTTGTCTAAAATGATATAGGGTCTCCTACTTGAGCAGGGGGTTGGACTAGAAGACCTCTGAGGTCCATCTATTATTCTACATGTTCTAAGATCTCCAAGGTTCCTTCCAGCCCCATGGTTCTATGATCTCCTTCCAAAAAGGGACAATTGTGGTTTTCCCTGGCCTGCTTGCATGCTTAAGCTTTTCTCTTATTCCCATGTTTCTTGCCTCAAAACAGTAGGAGACCACTAGGCAGCCTAATGGTCCAAGAGTCTTCTGAACCCCAAGAATGGGATTGGGGGGCCATAGCCCAACCGCTGTTATATGAAATCAGACTGATTCCCATGCTACATTATCTCCAATAAGCCTCTTGATCAGACCAAGAGTTTCTGCCAAAGGTCTCCAGTTAGTCAGGACAGTCTTAGGAAATACAATTGCTAATCGTTTTTTCACCACCCTGCAGCCTGCTCCCTGGCTTTTCTCATTCTTTTGACTCGTATTCAGATGCCCATTACATTGGTGGAAGTTTACTATCCCAAAGTTTGCAAAGCTAAGTCCCTCACTGGAACTGCCAAAGAGCACATTTATGCGATTTCAAAAGTAGGCAAAATTTCAAATTCAATCATCTCTCTTTCTCTCTGGATGTAAATTATTTTCGCCTGGACATCTGAAATCAAGTTCCTCTCCAGATTGTTTTGAGTTTAGCAGCTATCAAACATGAAATAAATTGTCAAATGTTAAAATATCTTCCCATATTATCTGTCATGTTCTGATTCTGTATGCTGCCTATCAGATCCTGCTAAATAGTATGCTTTTAACTATCAAACAAAGTTAAATGTCAGCTATCAGCTATTATCAGGTATAGATATATAACCACTGAGAAATCTAGAGAAGGTCAGAGATCCCCTAAAGGAAGCCTTCTGAAATTAAATTAAATTTCAAATTTGCCCCACTTACTTTCTAGATAAAAGATTTATGGAAACCATTCTAAGTTGGATGAATTCCAGATTTTAAATGTAATTTATCAAAATGAACAAATAAATAATAATAAATAACTTATAATATTGCTGACAGAAATAAATATAACACAGAAACAGTCATAATCATACAGTAATTACAGTACACACCCCCTTCAATATTCTCATTGTTCATTTTGTTTGCTTGACTTAATTAAACAAAAAAGAAACAGAAATAGAAAAAAGGAAAAGGGAACAATGAGAACAAAACACTTATTCAACAGCAAAATATATATAACAGGTTTTTATACTTCTATATATAAATTTTTACATAAGAGTTTCAAGGAACAATAATAATTTGCTTTATACCGATGACTCTACTCAGCTGAAAATGCAAAAGATCTGGAAGCTTTAGTAAGGAAAGTCAAGGAGCAAAGTGAAAAAATGAAACTAAAATTAAATATGAAGTGAGCCAATGACAGTCACAGCAATCAGCCGCAGAATGGATAATGAAGATCTCTCAGTGATAGATAGATTCTTCCTCTTACGATTAGTTACCAACAACAAAGGACCCAACAGTTAAGAAATATGCCACACATTTCAATATAGAATCATAGGGCTGGAAGGGACCTTGGAGGTCTTCTAGTCCAACCCCCTGCCTTGTGTCAAGCTATTGTGATGTCGTACCTCTCTATTTTAGAAAATAATAACCATGCACCTGCAACTGAAAACAGAGCATTAACATTTATATCTACCACCTTCTTTGACCACTCTAATACCTGAGTGATAGTTTCAACCATACTTGTCCTATGTTCACATAACTTTTGTAATTAGATCTTTTATTTGAAAGATAATCTTTTCCCAGTCACATCTCCCTGGCCCACCACAGCACGGAGGTGAGGCAGGATGTTAAGGGTCACCTCTTTTAAGGAAGTCAATCTAGTGGGACCAAGAAGAAGGACCTTCTCCATGGTGGCTCCTATCCTGTGGAGAGAAGATAAGGTCAGCCTCCAACTTGGTACTCTTTCGAAAGGTCCTGATTACTTGGTTTTGCCCTCAGGGACCCAGCCAGGTGGGAGGTAACTTCAAGGGTCCCAAATGGGCAGGTTGGATAGGTAGACTTGCACTTGGGTCAGTAGCCATGATGGCCTTGGAAAAGATATTCAGATGCCACCTATGAAGAACAGAATTCGGTTATTTTCTCTGTGGTACTCCATGGAACCAAAGTTGCATTTTAAAAAAGAGGAGAGAAGGAACATTTCTTTGCTGGTAGCTAACAAATAGGTAACACTGGATTTTTCAGAAATGGAAAAGGATGATGACCTCCACAGATCAAAGATGGAGTTATCGAAAAAGTCAAGAATGACAATGAAGATGAGTTAAGTCAGTACAGAACAAGGGTTGCAAAAATAGGATGTTCCAAGAAAAAGAACCCGTGTAAAAGGTCCTATTGCTCATGGAAAGCTATGGAGCTGTTACAGTACAAGTTTCATCCTGATATGGAGTCTATGTGTTCCATTGTGCTCAGAAAGACACATGGGACTTGTGATCATCCAAAAGAGACGACCCTAGAGAAGAGCATTGATGCCAGTCTTTAACTGCTATGGTTTTCTTAAATCAAATACTTTTCTGATCAAGTGAATACAATCAGTAGGCTCATATTTTATTAAATTGATCTCTTTGTTGCTTTACAGGTTATAGATGATGAGGGGAAATACAGTTTGTATTCCTTCCTCCCCATACACACTGACGCTCAGTTATGTACAGATGGTTATATGTCTCATACTGAATGATAGTTTAACCATGGTCCAGAGAATAAACCACATTTGTTTGGGTTTATTCATACACACAAAAAAGTAAAGGTATCCCTGTCCAGTTGTGGCCAACTCCAGGGTGATGTGCTCATCTCTGTTTCTTGGCCGAGGGAGCAGTGTTGTCCAAAGACAACTTCCATGGTCATGTGACCAGCATGGTGCACAGTCCAAAGGTACACCCAACATTGTTACTTTCCCACCCAAGTGGTACCTATTAATCTACTTGCATTTGCATGCTTTTCAACTGCTAGGTGGGTAGGAGCTGGGGCAATGGGAGCTCACACTGTTGCTCAAGTCTCAAACTTGGGCTGTCAGGTTGACCGCTGAGCCAACCCCCCTCCCATCCACAAAAACTAAGCCATAAACCATAGATTTAGAAGAACTGTGATGTCGCAACAAGTTAAGACAAAGACAAAGAAGCCACACGATAGTGGTTGATCCATCTCTTTAACGTATATGCAGTTGGCCATTGTGATAAATATGGTTTGCCTAATATTTGAGAAAAAAAACCATTTGTCTAGATTCAAACAATGCAGCAAGAGAAGAATCATGGTTTACAAACCACAGTATCAAGCTATGCATAGAGCGTTAAACTCAAATTAATCAAGTTCTTTCACTCTTTGGGAAACCCCAAGATCACATCTGGAGCTCTGTAAACTTTCGTTCTTGGATCCCTGCTGGAAGGGGATTGGCTTTTGTACTCGGCTTTCCATCTTTTCATGGAAAGCAGCTCTTCTATTTCTTGCAACCTGGAGCAAGCTCAGCCCGACAAAGTGGCTGGCATCCTTTGTGATGAACAGAGACCGTCTCCTTGCACAGAAATACAAATGACTGTATGGAACTGACATGCAGAATTACAAATTCTCTCCTTCGGTAATCAATTCCTAAAAGCAACAATGGCTGAAAACCTAAACAACATGGGGGAAATTGTTATTAAAATCAATCGTGGAAATGACTGATTATTATGTGCATCTTTTAAATCACTTTAAGGGCTTTTGAGAGATGGCAACGCGAATTAGCCATGGAAAAGAGATAATCTAGACAAATGAGAATTTGTTTGAGAAACTGAGTCATATGTGACAAAACTTCCCAAGCTTTTACGAATTAGAAATGAGATAGTAAGGATTATGAATCATCAGTTAAAACCGATAAAGCTTACTGCACCTGGAAAGCCATTTTTATCAATGCTTAAGGTCACACCTACAGCGTTTGACAGTCTCATCATTTGGGACCAATAGAATTGCTATCCTTTTCCCATACAACAAGATTTATTCCTTGCCTTTTCATAAAAGAATCAGAAAAGTACACGCTACCAGCATGGCAATTAAATTGTCTCCCACACCAAACACAAGGAAGTTACATAAGTAGATTTATTGCAGAGAATTAGGAAGCTGTTCAGATGAAGACATTTGCTGTCTAAGGGGCAC
The DNA here is from genome assembly GCF_051295495.1 of Thamnophis sirtalis. Taxonomy (NCBI): domain Eukaryota; kingdom Metazoa; phylum Chordata; class Lepidosauria; order Squamata; family Natricidae; genus Thamnophis; species Thamnophis sirtalis. Next base: position 35,208,488 of record NW_028261393.1, read on the forward strand.
CCTGCAATTTTGCCTTTCCTCTAGAACTTAGTTCGCTGATCTAAATCCTGATGCTGATTTTCCAGCCTGGAAGGTTTTCTGACCTCCATCTTTCATGATGAAACAGATGCATTCAATTCACAGCTATTAAGATTGTTGGCCAAGCAGGGACAAAAATTGCCAGGGAAATGATTGAAGTCTGGGAAATGGGCTCCTTGTCAGTCAACAGGAGTGCTAGTTTATCACCTGCTTATCAGGTAGGAACCAAGGACTTGTCAGCACAAGGAAACAGCAGCCAACGACTTAATAGCTGGCTATCAACACCCCCATCAACCAATAAGAAACTACATACCCTACCAGGCGTCACATAAATATGATGCAAAAAATAACCCAAAGCAGACATTCTGGTGAGAGAGAAGTTCCCTTAGGATGTGCTCCAGCACAAGTCTGAAAGCTTGAAAGACTCTTATCCTGGTGACCTACTCAAATTGGATCCTGAAACAGATTTCTTTGCTTTTCAAACCAGAGATGCCTCTCCTGCTAACTTCTCTCAAATCCTTGAAATCTCACCCTTTGTAACTCCTCTATTTCTCCACACTAGGAGATATGGGCTATTGTCAGCCCCCCAAGAATCAATAATCCCATCAGTAAGAGTATTTTCATAAACAGAATCTTCACTTCTAGACAGAATCTTGCCAGACTAAAGCAACTATCTGCATCACTACATACTGTATATACGCAGGGAACTGCTAGGGAGAGCTTTAACCTTTTTCCTGACGCTCATACTTTTCAAGCTCTTCTGCCTTGTTTCCTCTGAAAAGCAGACCCCATTCCACACCACAGCTCCAAATGCATGGCATAAGGTCCTCCATGCTGGCCACAGTGACACCCTGCTGAATTATGCAAAAACAGAGTGTAGGAAATGACAGCTTTCAAGGCTAACAATTGCATCAGTCTTCAAGATGCTGAGTAGGAACCTTTGTACAACTTTGGGAGTCCTTAGCGAAGAGAGAAACTAAACTTGAAGTCAAGGCTAAGCAAAGGTAACCAGGTGGCTTAAATAGTTGAGCTGGGTAATACCTCAGAAACAAAAGACAAGGGGCTGTGCACGTGAGCATGTTACAGCCTGATTTCAACTGAAGTGCTGCTATTATTGGCAAGGCCATTTCCAACTCTTGCAGAAGGGAGTTTTGGGCACTGGCTTGATCAACGGTAAAGGAACATCTGGTAGGATCCTGACAAATCCCTCCCTCCTGAACCTGGCTTGGCTGTTCATTAGACATGATGTCAGTCAAAGTTAGGATTTTATTGGGAGCTGAAAATAACAGCTTTCTAAAGCTCTGTTTGAAGGGGGGGGCATTTTGGCTAAGAGTCTGGGGCAGGGATTGGAAGATTCATAGTTTGGATTAAAGCAGCAGCCCCCACATTTTAGGCACTAGGGACCAATTCCATGGAGAAAGATTTTTATACAGACCGGAAAGGTTGTGGTTTTGTGTACTGCCTGCATCCCATGGGTTGGGCTTCACTTGTTTGTGTGGACTGTTTTCTGGCATGTCGTGGACCGGTATCGTTCCACAGACTGGGACCCCAGGATTAAAGGAAGGAACTAACAAACTGAAATTAGAATCTGGGTTAGCTATCAGCCCACCAATATGACATGACACTAGCTTTGAAATTCCCAACAACTTCCCACGAAAAGCAATACTGGCCAATGTTATATACTGAATGCTGCAAGAATAAGAAAAATATTTACCCTAGTCAGTGTTTCTCCACCTTGACAGCTTTAAGATGTGTGGGCTTCAATTCCCAGAATTCCCCAGCCTGCCTAACTAGGAAATTCTGGGAGCTGAAGTTCACACATTTTAAATTTGCCCAGTTGAGTATGACCAATGTACATGATACATTTTGTGTATTTCAGAGACATTATACAAGAGATAGCAGTGAAGCATCCATGACATCTCTACATAATATATGTGAAATCCCAACATTAAACAAAGGGGCTTATTTTGCTCTCAAGAACACTAATCCTGAAGAAATTCAATTACGTTAGTATGCAATATCAGATCAGAATGCCAACAATCTCCAAAAACTGACAATCTTATGAATTTTGCATTTTGGTTATTTATCTTTTTCGGCATATGCTGCCCCAGAATTGGTGAGGTTGAAAGTAAAAAGGCCAGGTAAACAACATAAGAAATATTGGAAGAAAGGAACTTTACCACACAAAATAAAAGTTTTAAAAAAGAGTAAGCTTTGCTAAATTAGCACCCTCCAGACAATTGCAAATGCAGCTTCCAGCTGGCCAGAAAATCTAATACAGGTAATCCTTAACTTAAGATCACAATTGAGCCCAAACTCTCTGCTGCTAAGTGAGACATTTATTAAATGAATTTTTCCCCTATTTATGACTTTTGTTGCCACAGTTGTTAAATGAATCACTGCAGTTGTTAAATTAGTAACACGGTTGTTAAGTGAATCTGGCATCCCCATTGACTTTGCGGGTCAGAAGGTTGCAAAAGGGGATCACATGACCCCAGGACACTGCAACGGTCATAAGTATGAGTCAGTTGCCAAGAGTTTGAATTTTGATCATGTGACGGTGGGGAGTCTGCAATGGTCATGTATGAAAAATGGTCATAAGTCACATTTTTCAGTGCTGTTGCAATTTGCTTTAACAACAGTCCTTAATGAACTGTTGTAAGCTGAGGACTACCTCTACTTCCAAAGGATGGGTTAGAATGACACTTCTAAACAATTCACAAGCAGAAACTTCATAGGGCTAGAAATGGCATGAGTTCTGTCTTATAAGTGCAAGAAGACCCAGATCAAATCAAGATCATAGCAAAAATTAGAACTGAATAATCTCAGTGCGTACAATGAACGGCTGAGAGAATAAGGTATGCCTAGCTTGTAGAAGAGAAGGAAGGGATGGCAGTCTTCCAGTGCTTGAGGGGCTCTCAGAGAAGAGTGGGTCAACCTATTCTGCAAAGCACCCGAGGGCAGGACAAGGAGTAACAGGTGGAAGATCATTAAGAAGAGACCCAACCTAGAACTCAGGAGAAATTTCCTGACAGTGAGAACAATTAATCAGTGGAATGACTTGCCTCCAGAAATTATGGGTGCTCCATCATTGGAGGTTTTCAAGAAGAGGTTGGACAGCCAATTGTCCAGAATGGTGTAAGTTCTCCTGTTTGAGCAGAACTCCAAAGTCCCGTCCAACCTTGTTATTCTATGTTCTGTGTAGTGTAATGCTTAATGTAATGTTTACCAATACTTTTAGAGAGCCCTTTCTACAGACATCGCCACCAAAAATCTTTATTTGCTGTTTCAAAAACAACGGAGTATGGACCAGAGTATGTTCAATTGCTACAACAAATTGGACAAATTTAACATGGATCTGTAGGAGCACAGCAAAATCTCTTTTAACACTTCCTGATGGAGATGAATGGTGATAGTAGAGGACCACTTGGCTTTCAAGAATGCTAACCATCCAAGCAATGACCTTCTTAATGAAATATCCCTAACTAGGAGGCAGAAGTTTCCCTGACACTAAGAGGCAACATCAGTGGTCAATGCCATCCAAATCTAGTCAAAGCAGCACGGACCTTCCTTTCCCAATTACAGGGGTCTCCAAAGTTGGTAACTTTAAGACTTGTGGACTTCAACTCTCAAGAGTTCCTCAGCCAGCCATGTTGAAGTCCACAAGTCCTAAAGTTGCCAGGTTTGGAGACCCTTGCCCAATGAGATCTAAGTACTCCTATTCATTCCAACAACCTATCATCTGGAGGTACTGTACCTTGACTATTTGGCCAGTTGTATCATCGCTGCAAGATGGTTGAGAGCTTTGCTTTGGCTCTCTTCCTCTTCACCAAAATGACTAAGCAACCTGGGAAACTCTTTGTTCTGGGTGGTTTAAGAGCAAGCAGGTCACTGGCAACCATCTCCTGGCTCCAAATTGGGAGTCAATAATAAGCTTCCAATTTTAGTTTGTTGGGAGAGGAACCAATAAATGTTCCTGATTCACAGGTATTGCTAAATAAAGCCCAATTTCACAAAATCAAAGTTGGAAGAGAACAATTAAGTGTTTTCGTTTAACTACCACCCTGATAGGAAAAAAAATCAAACAGAAGCAAGGAGGGATGATCTCCAATATATAGGTAGTCTTCAATGTATTACCACAGTGGGAACCAGGAATTTTCACTGCTAAGCAAGATGGTTGTTAGGTGAGTCACACACGATTTTACTCTCTTTCTTGCCATGGTTGTTAAGTGAATCATGCTGTCATTAAACAAATCTTTGCTTTCCCAGTTGGAAAGTTCAAAAAGTAGCAATAGAAAAAGTGCTTAGACTTATATACCACTCCATAGTGTTTTACAGCCCTCTCTTAGCAGTTTACAGAGTCAGCCTTTTGCCCCCAACAATCTGGTTCCTCATTTCACCGACCTCGGAAGGACAGAAAGCTGAGTCAACCTTGTTCTGGTCAGGATCGAACTCCTGGTTATGGACAGAGTTAGTCTGCAATACTGCATTCTAGCCACTGAGCCACCACCGCTCATGATATGAAGTCCACATAACCCTTCCAGGTGGTTTCCTAGGCCATTCCTCATTAAAATTAACATACGCTTTAACTATTACCCTGTGGAAAGCCCTGAATAGTCCAGATGGGAGCATGAGTGATCACAAATAGTTGCAACAGGTGCACAAGATAGATTTGTGTAAAGGTGCTGTTGGCACTGCTGTGTCATCAGCTCTTCCAGCAGGAGGTGAGGGAAGCCCCACATTGTTTACCAGTTCTGTCTGGGGGAAGATGAGCCTATCCAGCATCAAGGGTAGAGCATCCTCATAATCAGGGTGCCCAGTCCTCCTCCGCACAGCCAGCTAGTCTTGCCAGGGTTGATTCAAAACCTGTTCTCCCCCATCCAAACCCACCCAGCCGCCAGACCCCCCTGGGAAAGAAAGCAGACGGTGTAGAATCTCACGCTGATGGGTGACCCTATTCAGCGACTTCATGTAGATCAGGGGTCCTCAATCCCCAGGCTGTGGGCCACTACCGGGCCACACCACATGCACACACATGCAGGCAGCTCCATTTGTGCAAGGGGTGGGCCAGTTCCTCTCTCATCCCCCCCCCACTGGCTACCAAACCGCTGGTGTAGATGTTCCGTAGCAGTGGAGGGAGAGAGAGTGCGTAACCCTGAGGGATCTACATTGCATTACGCATCACATGACCTGGAGATTTGTTTTTAGACCTTCCTTTTACAAAAGGGTTTCTAGAGCTCATCAATGCAGATTCCAAGACAGTGCTTCATCTTTTCCTATCCTTCCTCCCTTCCCTTTAATGAAGCTTCAACTAGGGAAGAGAGTTTCAAAACCCAACCAGCCACATGTGGGGGATAAGGAAGGAGGACCCTGGCTTTCTGTCCAATGCAACCCCCAGACCCACGGCCACCAGGCTGTTTTGCGTTTTAAATGGTTGCTTTCCAGTTGGGCAAGAACAAATTGGCACAAAATCTTTGGCACCAAATCTGACGACTCTGCTGACAAGGGTGGTGGATGTGGTTTTCCACCACAGCCCTGAAACACCAGCTGAGATGCCTTCAGGCACCTGGTCACTTCGGCCAGTGTGCCTCCTGCCTCCCTACCCTTCATGGCAAGAGTCGGTTGGAGAAAGCTTGTCTTCTCTGTTGACTCCACCAAGGTCTGTAGGCCCAACATTGTTTCTCAAATTGCTTCCAGAGCCTCTGACTCACTAGCAGCCTATTTTTGTGAAATGCCTGTTGGAGAGAAAACGCTCCATGTGCAATGTAGGCTCTGCTCAGGGGAAACTAAAAGACAACGCCACAATAACAACAACAAAAGAATGTCTGCAATGAGAAAAAGCTCATTTCTGCATCGATCATAATTTGCACAATTTATCTCATTCAGAATAATTTAACCCTCTGTTTTTCAGTTTTTTTAATCATTTAGAATATCATTTGAGAAGCCATGGAAAAGCAAAGCAAAGGTGAAGCTGCGGAGATGCATCTCTTTTCTGCTGGAAATCAAGTTCGGCCGTTCTGCATTCACAAAAGCCTCTGAGCATTCCCACATGCAGATTTTATTGTGACTTTATTCATATCTATTGTATCTTAAAACTCATTTCCTGTTATTGCTGTTTTTATCTCTATGATGCTCCTGTTTCCATTGCCTGATAATATTTTTCTTTATATTATATATTTCTCTCTTGAACAAAGCAGATTCCCTGGGTGATTACTTAAATAGGAGTAATCAGTGTATGGCAGCAGCCAAAAAAGCTAATGCAATCATAAACAGAGGCACAGAATCAAAATCAGATGAAGTATTAGTACCCCTTTATAAAACATTAGTAAGGCCCCACCAGGAATACTCCATCCAGTTTTGGTCACCACATACAAAAAAGATGTTGAGACTTTGGGAAAAGTGCTGAGAAGAGCAACTAGTATGATTGAAGGGCTGAAAACTAAAACATGAAGAACAGTTGCAGGAATTGGATACGGCCAGTCTGGAGAAAAGAAGGATTAAGCGTGACATGATAGCAGTCTTCCAGTATTTGAGGGGCTGCCACAAAGAAGAGAGTTAAATTATTTTCCAAAGCACCAGAAGGCAGGACAAGAAGCAATCAATGGAAACTAATCATGGAGAGAAGCAACTGGAACTAAGGAGAAACTTCCTACCTGTGAGGACAATTAACCCATGGAACTGCTTGCCTTCAGGAATCATGGGCAATCCATCACTGGGTTTTTTTAACAAAAGACTAGACAGCCACTTGTCTGGAATGGTATAGGTTCTCCTGCTTAAGCAGGGGGTTGGACTAGAAGACCTTCAAAGTCCCTTCCAGCTTTATTCTGATTGTTAGTCTAATTGAAGCTGAGTCCCACCATTCTGCTGCTTGGATGGGGAAAGCTTTTATGTCATTGAAAAAGTCATTCCCTCTCACGTCCAGCGTTTCTTGGGTTAGAGTGGAGAGCTATTTTCTTTGTAGGTCTTCTAATATTCGTTTGAATGTTTCCTCTATTGGACAAATATTTTTTTATTCCATTAGTTCCTCCTGTTTTCAACTGTTTTATGTCACACAGAGACAGTGTGGAGTTGGGCATCTCTCTAAATTTAATGAATGAAGAAATGAATTAATGAATGGTTGAATAACAACAAAATAAATAAAGTGGCTCTTAAGACTTGTATGGGCATAATCTCAAAATGGTTGCATGTCTTTGAGCATTTTATTCAAGTAGAAATTCAGTCAATAAAAAAACTGAAACTCCTAAGAGCTTGACTAAAATTCCTCTAATCAATCTACCAATGCTGGATGAAAAATAGTTTAAAGCACTCGGCTGCATGATTAATTGGACCACTTTTTAGTTGATCGATTCAGCTAAGCAAAACATATTATTAATTTTACCTTCACCCACATTTTTAATGTCTACTATTCCAAGCTGCTTTGGGCACGATCTGGAAGAACACGATATAAGTGCATTAATCCAATTCAACGTCTACTTTAATGCAACATTAGTCTGGAAGGAAGCTATTCAGTTCTCGCCTAATCCCCTTTCCTGTCCTAGGGCATTTTTTAATTCCACCCAGGTTTTCTGGAGGGGCCTATGCAGTATACAAAGCTAATTCAAACAAGCAGATAGATAGCTAGTTCTTCTGCGATTAGGTTGAAACGGAAGAGATACGCTGCATCCATTTCCCCACTCCACAAGTATTATGCTGCATAATTGTGATTTCTTCCTGCATGAGACTGTTCCACATTTTCTGTGGCAAAGCCAATATCTCCAACAAAGAACACAGAGAGTCGTGTCAGCGAAATGAGGAGGATGACTCTGGACAGATATAGACCAGCAAAAACAACCGGAGTTTTTAGCAGCCTTGTGTCATCTTGACACGCTGGGGAAATAATAACCCTTTAATCCAGCCTGTGTATTTCATCTACTGCAGTGTTCGCCAGCTCTCCAGTGTTATGAAAGGCACCTTCCCTCAGAGAGCAGAGGCTTAAAAAACATCCAGAGTTTGAACTTCATTCTACCATTGCAAGAGACGCAGGTAGGATGACTGAGGCTCAGCTCAGATGCTGGCATGCTAAAATAGAAATCTTTCCTGCTTTCAAAAAATACCAGCTTTTTATTGGGCTCACTCCCTTCCAGTGCTGTAAGAAGAGAGCGGACAGCCATTTGTCCAGAATAGTATAGGGTCTTCTGTTTCAGCAGGAGGTTGGACTAGAACAGGAATTCCCAGCCCCTGGTCTCTGGACTGGCACCAGTTTGTGCGGTATGCCGGAAACTGGGCTGCGCAAACAAGCAAAGCCCCATCTGTGGGATGCGAGCAGCATGCAAAACCACACCCTATCCAGTCCACGGAAAAATCTCTCTTCACAGAACCAGTCCCTGGTGCCCAAAAGGTTGGGGGCCATTAGAGTAGAAGACCTCCGAGGTCTCTTCCAATTCTGTTATTCTGCAGACATGCTCACAGGCTAAATCCTATGAAGAATAGTTAAAAGAACTGGCATGCTTAGCCTAAGGAAGAGAAGATGGAGGGGAGACATGAGCAAGACTTCTAATACTTGAAAGGCAGTCATAGGGCAAAGGGGGTTTATTCTCCAGAGTGCCCAAGAATAGGACAAAAGCCAATGGATGGAAATTTTACAGGAGCGATCCAAATTTCAACTGAGGAACAATTTTTGGACTGCAAGAGCTCCTCAGCATTTGGGACAGCTTGCCTCCTAATAGCATGGACTCCATCATTGAAGATTTTCAAGCAAAACTTGAATTGTCTTGCCATTTGTCTGGGTCGGATCTTGGGATTCCTGACTGGGCAGAAGGTTGGACTAGAAGATCTCCACAGTTCTTCCAATCTTAGGATTCTAGAGTCTACATACAATGAGTTTTACCTAGAATGATATACGCACAATGCTATGCAAAGACATAGGTATCATTTTTAATACTTACTGTATGGTCTGCATTCTACAATTCATCTAATGGGTTCATATTTAAGCCTGAGAAAGTCCCTGGACAGGACAGGGATGGATTATGCTGTCTTGACCACAGTAATGAGCAGGTGAATATTTGCCAATCTTGTATCAGAAAGAAATTAGCTAGTTACATTTATAAATCCTAAAGCATTTTGCTCTGGGTGGTATGTCTACAAATAGGCACCAAAGCAAAGAGCTGCACTTTTGCGCAAAACAGAATTTTTGCAAAGCCGCCCCGAGGTCTATGAAGTGGAAGGAGGAAAATGCTGGCATTTGGATTCAAGGGAGATTTATATTTGATTCTAAATGAGATTCCAAATAGGCTTAGTGAAAATAAATTAAAAAGGCACTGTAATTATCCCATGTGGAAAGTGCCTGATTCTGTTCATTCTACCATAGAAGCAAGATTCCTGCTAACCTTCACACAATAGTTTATACCCACACAAAATCTGAAATAATTATTCCAGTGTTTCTCAACCTTAGCAAATTAAAGCTGTGTGCTGTCTGGGGGATTCTGGGAGTTGACGTCCACACAACTACCACAATTGCCAAGGTTGGAAAGCACTGAGTTAGTCTACAGATGTTTTGCATTCGGTTGTGTTCTTGTCCTCATAGCCTGTTGTGGCCCAACAGCGGCCAGCTGAGCTGTTGATGGAACAGTGATGAACACTATGGGACTGCCCTGGAGGCTGAGGAAGACTCGGGGGGGGGGAGACATTGCTGAAATGTTGCCAAGACAATCTCAATCTTACACGGGAAAAGACCCGAATACAACAAGACCAGCATACACACACACACACACACACACACACACACACACACACACACACACACACACACACACACACACACACTATATTGCCAAAAGTACTTGCTCATCCATCCAAATAATCAGAATCAGGTGTTCCAATCACTTCCATGGCCACAGGGGTATAAAATCAAGTACCTAGACATGCAGACTGTTTTGACAAACATTGGTGAAAGAATGGGTCGCTCTCAGGAGCTCAGTGAATTCCAGCGTGGAACTGTGATAGGATGCCACCTGTGCAACAAATCCAGTCGTGAAATTTCCTCGCTCCTAAATATTCCACAGTCAACTGTCAGCTGTATTATAAGAACGTGGAAGTGTTTGGGAACTACAGCAACTCAGCCACGAAGTGGTAGGCTATGTAAACTCGTCCAACATCAGTGTGTGACCTCACAAATGTGCTTCTGGAAGAATGGTCACAAATTCCTATAAACCACTCTTAAACCTTGAGGATAGCCTTCCCAGAAGAGTTGAAGCTGTTATAGCTGCAAAGGGTGGACCGACGTCATATTGAACCCTATGGATTAGGAATGGGAGGTCACTTACAGTAAATTCATATGTGAGTAAAGGCAGGTGAGCGAATACTTTTGGCAATATAGTGTGTGTGTGTGTATACACACACACACATACTCATATATATTTCATACTTATATACTCATATATAACCAATTTTGTTTTATATGATATACAATGACAATAAAGGCTATACTATACATGCATTCACTCTCTCTCTCTCTCTCTCTCTCTCACACACACACACATATATCTTGTATATGTATGTATGTATGTATGTATGTATGTATGTATGTATGTATGAATTGTTGTAAGTTGATGACTATCTGTAAACACAAACACATACACACACTTGACTCTTGAGAGTCAAGATTCTTTTTTCCACTATGCATTCAAAGCTCTGAATACATTCCATAAGAGAGGAGATTGCAATGAAAAGGTTGCCTGGTGGGTGGTGTCCTGAATTAATATTTACAGAACTTGTCGCAACTTAATGGGAGGATTTCAATAAACACAGAAATCTGGTTCTACCACAAAAAAGAACCCTCAGTCCAGCTTCTTCCTCATTGGAGGGATTTGGGTGGGCTCAATTCCTCATTTAGCCGATGGTCAAGATTTCCTGCAACCAACCTTTTATGCACAGGGACCTTCCTATACAGCTCTGCCTCGCTTCACTGAATTCCTCCCTGACTTCCTGGGACGGGTCAGGTAATTGGGCATATTATGGGATGGGAAACTCATGCTAGAGGAATTGGAATATGTTGTTATGAAAGAGGAACATTTTGGACAACATTCTCAACTGAATGCTACTGACCCAATCCGTCAGGCAGCAACAATGCCTGCCTTTAATTTCCTGAAACAAAGGTGACATGCCTTGCCAAAGGAAGTATTTAATTAAAATATTTCTAAAGCACCTTTCTGGATGCCAGCAGGCAAACAGAGAGCCTCTATACAGAAAGTCTTCAACTTATGACTGATCACACAGCTACTGTTCAAAGTTGCAATGGATCCTCCTAAAAGGTACTTATGACCCGATTCTGAATTTCCCCTCCTGCATTGTCATGTGACTGAAATTCGAGCACTTGGCTGTGTTTATGGCCATTTAAAGCATCCACTAGTCATGTGACTATAATTTACACAGTGTTTTGCAGAAAACTGTGATTTACTAAATAGCCCCATAGCGAACAAAAGGTTCACTTAGTGACTTCAGTGGTCACTTGAAGATCATGGTGATTGCTTAGTCACACAAAAAAGTCATAATATCAAGTTGGCCACATGGGTTACTACCATTATGATTTAGGGCCATAATGAGAAGGCCCCATTATGGCTGCAACTCAAGAATAATTCAATAAACAGTAATCATAATATACAAAGACTGTGTGAACCAAACAAATATGCACACACATAGAGGAATGAGAACAGAGCTGGAAGGAACCTTGGAGAACTTCTAGTCCAACCCTAACTCTATACCATTTCAGACAAATGGCTGTCCAGTCTCTTCTTAGAAACCTCCAATGTTGGAGCACCCACAACTTCTGAAGGCAAGCTGTGCCACTGATTAATTGTCCGCATTGTTAGGAAGTTTCTCCTTAATTCCAGGTTGCTTCTCTGCTTGATCAATTTCCATCCATTATTTCTTGTCTTGCTTTCTGGTGCTTTGGAAAATAAATAGACCCCCTCATCTTTGTGGGAGCCCTTCAAGTACTATCATACTGCTATCATGTCTTCTGTATTCCTTCTTTTCCCTAAGCTAGGCATACCCAATTCCTCCAACCATAGTCTTCTGGCCCTTAATCATCTTATTTGCTCTTCTCAGCACTTTTTCCAAAGACTCAACATCTTTTTTGTATTGTGGTGACCAAAACTGGATGTAGTAGAAACTAAAACTTGATGAAACCAAACTAGTAGAAACAAAACTAGATGCAGGAGAAGAGAGCTTCAACATAATGCTTATCCAAAGCAACCTAGAACCACAACAGTGAAGTTCATACAACACCCAAAGTCAGAACCAAACAAATCACTTGATTTGGGGGGCATCAGATAACGTAGCTCACTGGATGCCCCCGAGCTCTGACTCAGCCCCAGATATGAACCTAAGGACCAAAAAGATGTCTCAGCCAAGGTTACATCCTAACTGCAGAAGAGTGGCAAACCTTATGGGCTCATATCTCAGCCTGAGAAAGTCCATGGACAGGACAGGGAAAGATTATGCTATCTTGATTACAGTAGTGTGCAAGTGAATATTTGCCAATCTTAGCTGGTTGCAAAAATTCCCAGCATTTCTAATTAAATCTTCCTTGTTCTCTCAATTGAGGCTCCATGGACAGAGTTAAAATGCTGATATGTCCAACTCTCCATTCAGCCAAGCTAGTCGCTTGCTTAAAACAGTGTGTGCATCTGAGTGTGTCAGTGTGTGTGTGTGTGTGTGATTGTGAGAATGTGTGTTGTAGCTTTCAAGAGAAAAGGCAGCATGTAAATGCAATAATGGAGAAGTGATAAATACAAATTTGGCAGATTTGTGCGCTGCCAATTTTGTTTTGGGTAGGAGAGACTGTTATGCATCCATCTCGGCCTCCGAGAGCATTCAGACAGGAGTGGTGCCTGCTAAGCAGGATATTGAGCACATCGCACACAGACACACAGAATTCCCAATCTCCTTTTGTGCGGTTCCCAGAAATCACACTGCCAAAAATTGAGGGCAAGCTGTCGGGAAAATAGAGGTGCAATTTTCTGCCAATTTTCTGGCAGGAGACAGGATAAAAATTGTGCTTCATCCAGCAGATCCATCTCAAATGGGCTCTGGCAATGAAACAGAACAGCAAAAAAATTGGCTTCACTTTCTGCCCCATTTCTCTCCTGGCCCTGCAGAGCCTCTTGTTATATCATGAGTTAAGATGGAGATCAAGACAGCACAGAGCCATGCACCCCTCCCTGACAAATTACAGGAAGAGTTTTAACGGGAAAGTTATTTGGTTGCTTTAAAATAAGCTGCTTTGTGGGGGGGGAGGGAGAATGCCTGAGCTTTTAACCTGAGAGCAGCTTTTCTCCAAAGCTACTAAATAATAAACTTCCTAGCTGCAAAAGGACACATTTCCACTTTGCAAAAATTTATCCGAAGCGGTTATATAACGATCTTCCACCACATCTGCCTATTGCACAACAAACTGGGTATGTTCTTTGCATATTTATAAACAAGATTCATTGATGACAACTTCAAAAATGTTACTTAGTTGTTCACTGCAGTTCTTGGTTTCCAAGGCAACAAATGCACTTTACAAAAGCAGCAACTAAATTATGATTGTTCTAAATTTGGGGGCTCTTGCCCTTTGGCACCCTGGAATGAGAGAATCTCTTGATATACATCCTGGTGGCAGCCACTCCTAAGGCAGCAATAACTGGGTACAGATTTTTGAACAATCTGAGCTCCTCTGGAAGGAATTCAGTTGCAAAGCTGAGGGATCTCTCTCGCCCTACAGACATTCCAGCTTGGTTCAGCACTGGGTGATGGGTGCAATCAATGCCCAAAAAGAGAAAGAGTAGGAAGCTCATGGAAGATCCAGACCACGAGTTGCATGGACCAGGTGCAGCTTCCTTCCCCGTTCTTTTATTTTCAGACTGAGCACTAAAGGTGACAAGCATTTCTTCCCAGGATCCAAACTGGCTCCAATACTCCAACTTAAGTATTTCTCAATCTTAGCAGCTTTAAGATGGTTGGGCTTCAACTCTTAGAACTCCCAGCCAAGAAGGCAGGCTGAGGAATTCTGGGACTTGATGTCCACCCATCTTATGACTGAATGAGAGATGGTGTCTATGGTGGGGGAAATGGTGAGATACACTACAATGAAGCAACCTAGGAAGGAGGAAGCACTTTCCAAAGAAGGGGGGAAAGAGGCATACATGATAGCAATATTTGAGGGGCTCCTACAAAGACGAGGGGGGTCAAACTACTTTCCAAAGCACCAAAAGGAAAGATGAGAAATGATGGATGGAAACTAACCAAGGAAAGACGCAACCTAGAATTAAGGAGAATTTTCTTTACTGTGGGAACAATTAACCAGTGGAACCAATTGCCTTCAGAAGTTGTGGGTACTGGAGGCTTTCAAAAAGAGACTGGAGAATCATTTATCTGACGTGGTCTAGGGTCTCCTGCTTGAGCAGGGAGTTGGACTAGAAGACCTCCAAGGTCCATTTCAACTCTATTATTCTATGTTCTATCCTATAAATGGACCAGAGACAGAATCAGGATAGCTACTTCCTAGAATCTCTCAGGATATATTTACTGGGCTGAGAGTAAGAAAGGTTTTGTGTGGCAAGATTCTGTCTATTGGATGTAAACAAATAAAGAACTGAACTTTAGCTGGATTGTTCTATGCCCTTCTTGGGTATGGCCTGACTCGTTGAGTAACAACGCTCTATTCTAGTTGAATATGCATTTGCAAGCATAGCTAGCCCACTCTGGTAGCCAACATTGGCTAATCTTCACGGTTTTGGCCTAGTGAGCAGAAGACTACTAGAAAGTGCTAGGATTGTAGAGCAGGAGTTCCCTACCCCCAATCCCCCCAGACTGGCACCAGGCCGCATCATGCCAGAAACCGGGCTGCGCAAAGAATGAATGCCTCATTCACGAGATACGGGCAGCAGACAAAGCCATGCCTCTCTCTCCATGGAACCGGTCCCTGTCGCCCAAAAGGTTGGGGCCTCTGTTGTAGCATACATGGTAGAATGTCAAGCCAGTTCCATATCATAGTCAAAAAAATGACATGGACAAGGAATGAGGAAAATTTGAGGATAACTCAATGATGCTATGTACCATTTTTAAACTCATCACTGCATTCAATCTTCAGTGCACCTTCATCTTGATTTTCATGAGATAATTTGCTACAAATCAACTGTAGATTTACGGCAGGTTGCTTAATTATTTACTTAACTACCTCTCAGTTACTTTTAAAGAACATAGTTTTCCCAAGGTAGCTTGCAAAACAGAATACTAACATTTGATGCAGAGTTATAAAAAATACCTTAAAGATAAACAAATTAAAATCAAGCCAGTTCGGGGAAAAAATTAAGTATCTGATAGCAAATACAATAGAATATTTTCACTTACCTTAAATAGCAGATCAGCCATCTTATTGATGTAACTTTACAGCAAGAGCTTAATACATAGTTGTATTTATAACTGCTGTGAAGAATATCGGAAGCCACTTCTTTGTCTCTTTTTTCATTCTTTTCAATTTCCCTTTAACTCTTTCTTTTCTTGCACTTTTTGTTGTGTCTTTGCTTGTTTTTTTCTTTTTTCTTCCTCAATTTATCTCAGTTTGTATCAATTTTTATCTTTCTTTTAAAAAATTATATATAGAAAAAATCAGGAGTCGTGAATATCAGAATTGGGGGCTGCACTGAGATCATCCCCCAATGCAGAGCAAAACTGAGGAGGAGTTTAAGATTAGTTGAGCTGAAGTCAAAATGAGAATTGAATTGAGGGGAAACAGAGTCCAATTCAATTACTGCGGTACCTGGTGTGCTACTATCTTCTACTCCTTTGCTGATTCAAATGATAGAAAAATATGGTTGGAAAGGACTTGGAGATCTCTTAGTCAAACCCCCTGCCCAAGGCAGAAGGCCTTATACACCCCGGCCAAATAACTGTCCAAACTTTTTTTTTTTTGAAAACATCAGAGCATCCACAACTCTGGGAGGCAAGCCATTCCACTGCTTAATTGTTCTCCCAGTCAGGAAATTCCTCCTTAGTTCCAGGTTGGAGCTCTCTCTGAGGAGCTTTCACCCATTGCTTCTTCTCCTGCCCTCAGATGCTTTGGAGAATAAACCAATGCCCTCCATTCTTCCCTGTGAGTCCTTGAAGAGGGCTATCCTGTGTCCCCTAAAGTCTTTTGTTGCTCAGGTTAGGTTAGGTTAGGTTAGTTCCCTCAACTGTTCATTATATGATTTAGCCTCCAGACCCCTTTGTGGTTCTTCTCTGTGCTCTTTCTGGGGGGGGGGGGGGCTTAGCATCTTTTTTTGTATGATGCTGGCCTCCAGGAATAATCACCATGGAGAGCACCAACGTCTGTAGGAAAACCTGAGGATGCTGTAAGAGAACTCCATTTTATTCTAATTCACTAATACATCAAAGACTGCAGTTTTGCTTATTCTGTCTCCACAATTCTGTATGCCAATCCCGTTTTTCCTGGTGTTAATCCTGATTAAGGAAATTGAGTGAGGATCTTGTTCTCTAATTATCCATTGGTGCTCCTCAGCTTGAAAGGTCTATTGGGCTCCCCTTAAGTCAAGAGCTGGCAATTGGAGAGGCCAATTCTTAGGCCAGGGCTGTGGGGAAGCCACCAAAACCAGTAATATACCAAGAAGATCCTTTCTTTGACAGACTGCTTTGATGGAGACTTATCCAGATCTCACAATAACTCCTCACCTGAACAATCTTACTTCAGCAGCCAGGAGAATTATTTTGGTTCAAGGCAGTTATGGTAAGCTTCTTTTAAAAACCTGCTACCTTATGATCATAATCTTGATGAGAAGTATTTCTATGCCACATCCTTGGTGATTTACAATAAAAAGAACAATAAACACCTATTAAGGAATACAGCGAAACAATATCCAAGTAACTAATGAAAATGAAGGGAGAAAGGAACACCCTGTTCTTCCAATATTCATCACTAAAAGGCCCGAGTGAAGAAATGAGGCTTCCATGGACAGCTGTGATGTCACAGTAGATGCCTCATAAATTCAACAGCTTATGCGCCACAAAACAACCACCTGGCTGCAAGCAGTAGTCAGAAGGCATTCAGCAACTATCAGTATCACAACCAAGTTGTAAGGCTGACAAGCTACAGTTGTCAGGGGAATCAATCAAAACCTTGAACAGATCAAGAACATGGGAAGTGTTAGTACCTTGATACTGCATACAGTTTTGGTCACCAAAATATTAAAAAGATGTGGAGATTCTGGAAAGAGTGCAGAGAAGAGCAACAAAGATGATTAGGGGGCTGGAGGCTAAAACATAGGAAGAGCGGATGCAGGAATTGGGGGGGGGGGTATCTCTAATTTAATTAAAAGAAGGACCAGGGGTAACATGATAACAGTGTTCCAATATTTGAGGGGCTGCCACAAAGAAGAGGAGGTCAACAACCTATTCTCCAAAAGACCTGAAGGCAGAACAAGAAGCAATGGATGGAAACTAATCAAGGAGAGAAGCAACCTAGAATGAAGGGGGGGAAATCCTGACCATGAGAACAATTAACAAGTGGGACAGTTTGTCTTCAGAAGTTGCAAATGTTCCAATATTGGAGGTTTTTAAAAAGAGGTTGGACAATCATTTGTAGGGGGTTGGACAGGAAGACCTCCAGCTTCCCTTCCAAGCCTGTTATTCTAGGCATGAGGAAATAATTACTTTAACTCCCATGAGTTTTTTCACAAACCAGAGAACCTTCAATTTCAGCCTTCTCTAAATTTTGCAATGCAGTTCCTGATATTAGGGGTCAGTCTAAAAGTTGAAAAGCTCTAAAACTACATATTGAAATCATGAAGGTGGAATAATGTACAAAATGTATTATATTAACAAAGAGCAAACAAAGCAAATTTATTGTATGAAACAAGTATTTATTCATAACTTCAAACAGTCATGAAGCAACTGGTCGTTAAGCAATGATTACCTGTATTTATGCCAATTAGTATTATACAGGAGCCCTGGTTGATCTCAGATATTCCAATGTCACAGTTGTCCCAAAGATGCTTTTTCAAGAGATCTCCTTGTTTTTTTCAAAATAAAGTCCAATTGCCTGTTGAAAAAGCACGTTTAGGACAGATATTCCAATAGTTCACTTAGCGACTAATTTGAAATTATGACAACACTGAAAAAAGTGACGTATAACCATTTTTCAGATTTCTGATGGTTGCAGTGTCTCTAGGTCATGTGACCCCCTTTTCCAACCTCCTGACAACAAAGTCAGATTCACTTAACAACCGGGTTACTAATTTAACAACCGCAGTGATTCACTTAACAAACATAGCAAGAAAAATCCTAAAATGGGACAAAACTCACTTATCAAATGTCTCACTTACAACATAAATTTGGGCTCAATTGCAGTTGTAAGTTGAGGACTACTTGTACTGCATTTTTTAAAGAAAAAGAATGAAACTAATATTTGACTTAAGAATTCAAAAAGAAACGCTGAACAAATGACTTGCATCTAGTAAAAGTGCATTGGATAATTGATCGGGTAGTCTTTAAGGTGCCAAATATTCTTTACTGGTGTGAGTGCAACAGGGTAGTCTGCCTCTTTCCCTATATGGGGGAGGGAAGGAAGGGAAGATGGAAAAGAGTAAGGATCTGTCCTCCTATCCAAGTTCTGGCTGCATGTCAGACCCAGAGAGTCTGAATTCAGATTTCAAATTATGGGTTCTCAAAGTTTGCATTTGGTGATATTGGCCACATTTTTCAACTCAATCAGTGCAGGTGAAGGCAGATGCCGGCCTTCAGTGCAGACTTTGCACACGCCAAGCTGTGCAATCACCCTGCCAACACCACTCTGCGACATCCGTGTTGCAAAGCATAAACAGCCAGCGTGTTCCATATGCTTCCAGCATATGGCATTCGTCATTAATGAAACACCCTCACCTGGATCTCCTAGGTAACTTGCATTTTAAGTGCAGGGTCACCCAGGAGGAAGGGAAGCTGTGCTCAGAACGTGGAGAAAGGCGAGACATTCAAAGAAGAGAAATTCAGCAACTTTCATAAAAATTGGAGCTGATGGACAGGCCCCCTCAGTGACAACTTTGAGACCGACTGTATCAGCTGCTAAATTGCCCTGTAATGAAGAAGGGCCTATAAACTGGAATGAGGTCATCTATGGAAAGGGGTGCTTTCAGGAAAGCCAATGAATGTGCAAAAGGAAGTCAGACGTGGCAAGCATTAGAAGATCCCCAGGTTATGACAGGATTCATAGCATCCTCATTCTAGCCACTATCTACCCACTGCAGGTTGAAGTCCTCTTCTGCATCCTTCCAATTCAGACGGTCCTGAACTTTCTTTTGCCAATTGGGCCCGCAATACTTGCTGGTGTTGTTCATCCATCTTGCTTTCGGTCCTTTTCATGGACACTTTTGATCAAGTGGGATCCATTCTATGACTGCCTTGATCCACCTGTCATCAATTCTTCTTGCTATGGGACTGGCCCATTTCCATTTCAGTTCTTTGACTCTTCTGATGGCATGGTAGACTTTTGTTTGTTCTCAAATCCATGTGCAGCTTTTTCTATCTTGTCTTCTGATGCCAAGCATGTCTGTTTCCATATTTATATATTGGGGATAATATATTTTCACTAGAAAGGCTGTAAAGATCAGAGTTGCTTGGACAACTCTGGTTCTCTGGTTTTGAAAAAACCAGTGCTCAGCTAGATGGCCACAACCGGCTGACTTTGATTGACCTCAGGAAGGTCAGAATGGTTAGACTGGCTTAACACCTGAAAAGGACACAGCCAAGGAGCCTGAGGGGCGTAGGCTGGAATAGCCATCTTGTCATAGGAATTTAATCGCCATATTTCTGCCAAGAAAATTACATTGACAAGTCTACAGCTCTAGTTCAGATTATCATCAGGTATAGGTCAGGAATAGTTAGCCTTTAATGCATGGGTGGATTTTAGTATTTTGGGTCATCAGCAAGAGACCAACTTGCCATTTAAAAGGAGGATTTCTGTCCATCCCAGTTGGTCACTTCCTTTTAACGGCTTCATTTTGATGCTCAAACATGTAACATTTGTCCTTGATCAGAGTGGTTGGGAGTTGAGCTTGATTCCAAGGAGAGATGGCTTTCAGGCTTGAAAAAAATGGCTGGAATTAGCTTTCTCAAGTTAATGCAATCAGAATGTCTTCAAAACAGAAAGGATGCCCAGGAGAAAGGATCTTGGGCATGTATGATGGCGACTTTCACAATTTCTTTGTTTTCACTTTAGCTTCATGGGGAAGATGTTTAGCTTGCTGGACATTTGTGATTCAAAATGATTTGAGGCCAGGTGGATTTACATCTCAGCTTATGGATGTGGAAGGATGATGGTGTCAGGCCTGCAGCCATCTTTTCTTTTGGATCTTTGGCCGGCCATACTTTCTGCTCTTCTACTATGCATTTCCTATTGTGGGAAAATGAGAGGGGGGATTGTACGGAGTTAGATGCTATGTAGCCATAACAAAATTCTTTCGAGAAAGCCAAGGCCATCCTTTGTCTTTGCACCTATGCACCTGACCGAAACTGGATGGGTGGAACTGCCAGCATGGCAATGGGAGATTGGACCATGTGATGGACTTGTGGGTGAAGGGGCAAGATCTTGAACTTTCAACTGGGTGGGGAAAACCAGGAAGCTTTCAGATTCAGGTTTTCCCAGATGTGTCAACACGGCTCTATTAATAAATTGGAACTTTGAGCAATACTTTGCCTCGGACTCTGATTTAATTTTAGATGCTATTTGGAACCCTGACATATGGTTTGACATTGATATTTTACTATATATTGAAGAAAAACTCCCTGGTCATCTCAGTCTCCTCCTTAGCAAACATAAAATAAAGCTGTGCCATCAAGAAACATAGCATATGTCAGAAGAAAAGGCCACAGCCCAAAACACAGCCTCTCTATAGACAGTCTGTTGAAATGGCTTTGAGAAACAGTCCCTGCCATCATTAAATGGGGCTGCATCTGAAAACAAAAGCTGCATTTTTATCACTCAGTAGACCCTGCTCACCAACCAAAGCAATCCAAATGGTTGAAGGACAAAATGTTACCCATTTTAGCATCAAAATGAAGCTATTAAAAGGAAGTGATAAAATGGGATGGACAGAAATCCTACTTCTGAATGATGCATTGGCCTCATGAGGGTGACCCACTAAAGTCCAAGCATTAAAGCAGGGGTCTCCAAACTTGGCCACTTTAAGACTTGTGGACTTCAACTCCCAGAAGTCTTAAAGTGGCCAAGTTTGAAGACTTCTGCACCTTAAAGGCTAACTATTCTTGACTTGTCCCTGATGATCATCTAGAACTCTTTCAAGGACATCCAGCCCTTTATCATGTCCCCATTCTATGTCTCAACCTTGCCATGGATTGGATATATCTATGGAGATTGTCAATCATTCCGGTCATGGTTGTCCCAAAGGAGCTTTTCCAAAAGGCAACTGGGATCTCTTATTTTTTTCCTTAGAAACATGTCTGTGGAGATTCTCAGTCATCCAGGTCATGGTTATCCCAAAGGTGCTTTTTCAAGAAAAGACAGCAAAGTCTACATTTTGGACAGAGGACGGCTGGTTTGAAAGAGGGGTCAAAGAGGCCGTCTATGTCAAAATAGCCCTCTCTCAACAGAGGGGGAAGGATAGGACATCATCTATCTCCAGTCTACAACACAGTCCTTTCAGCAGTTCCAAGAAGGCTCCACACCCATTTGCACCACTCAGGTGACCCTGAGGACACAGATAAACCTCCAGGTGGCCTTAAGCACTCACTAAAAGGATGCAAATGACCAACTGTCTGCTAGGAATATAAATCCTTCCATTCCCCATTCAATCAGAGCTGAAGAAGTTTCTTTGATGAGAAGTGAAACATCTTCAAAGAAAAACCAGAAAGTCCAGTTGCCTCCTGAAAAAGCACCTTTGGGATCCTTAAAAACATGTTGCTTCTCATCCAAGAAACTTCTTCAATTCTGAGTGAATGATAGAGAATGGAAGGATTTACAGTATATTCTTTGCAGTCATCTGGTTGTTAACTCTTTGATGGTTGAGGAGGCCACTTTATTGTACTCTTAAGATCACCTGAACCAGACTGCAAACAGGTGTGGAACCTTCTTGGAATTGCTGAAAGGACTATGTTGTATACAGGAGATAAGATGGTGTTGTATCTCTTCCCCCTCAATTTTAACACAGATGGCCTTTTTGGCCCCTCTTTCAAACCAGTGGTATTCTCTGTCCCTTTGGCACAGCATAATGTCAAATCACAAGGATGAACTGGATAATTTCTGCTTGAAGAGAGCAATCTGTTTTTATTTCACTCAGCACCATATGAGTGTTTCTTTGTATAGCCCAGCTGGGATATTTTTAGTAACTGTCTCCAAATCCATAATTTGAAGGCATCTACATTCACCAGTCTCTCAATGTACAGCTTTCACAACTGTTCTCACCTTTGGGGAATGGTAACTCATTGTTTAACTCATTGTTTCAACTATTTTGACCTTGGTAGTCTTAAAAATTATCTTCTTTTTTCATAATCTTGTCTAACGCTATCATTGTCTTCTTCTCTAGGACTGACTTCCTCTTCACTTCTCCAACAAGCTGCCACCTTTATGATTTGTGAGTGCAAAAAAACCAAAGCTACCTACCATCTTGACTTCTTAGCTGTCACAGCTATGAGTTCCCTAAATATATTGGCTGACATCTTTTTAATATTTAACATTGATCCCAATATTTTCCCCCAGTTTTAGTTTCTAATGAGCTCTTCTAAGTCTTCTTTCAGCTAGTCAAGAGGTATCATCCACAGAGCTCAACTGGTTTTCAATCTCTGGTTTTAAATCTAGTTCTCTTTTCCAAACTTGACATTCTTACAGTAGATTTAGTACACAAGCTGAGCATAACCTACATTTCATCTTCAATTCTGCTTCTTGGCTAGACCTCCTCACCTTTGTTGGAAGCACGGGATCTTGGTAATTATGATAGTCTTTGAAATATTTTTGTTAATCTTTAGTTAATCTTAGTTAATCTTTTATACTTTAATTTTTAGTTCCCTCGGGACTTACAAGTTATGCCTGCCTTTAACGTGATTTCAGGCCTCAGTTCTCCTTAACCCCTCAAAGGCTCTAAGAGTTGGAATTAAGTTTTACACTGTTCACTGAAAATATTTGGAGGCTCTCTCACCTAGTTAAATATTTTTCGAAGACTAACATGTAAAATAAAAACTAAAGAGCGCAGGAAACATTGAAATTGGACTAGAAATTATTTAAAGGTAGCACCTCTCTATTGAAAATGTTTCTAAGCACTGAGCTTTTGCAGCAAAACAAACATCCTGAAAGATTTAAAACAAGTAGAGTTGTGATTTAGCAGGAAGTGATTGATCCAATCTTTCAGTCTATCAACCAACCAACTTTTCTTAAATTTCAAAATGAGGCTACGGTCTCCTAGTATTATACCAAAACCTCACACATATAGCTATTTCCATTGGGACTTTCAAAAGTTCTTGATGCAATGTTCATTTGAACACCCAATGGATTTGCATGCTTTCTTCTTACTGCAACTTATATCAATGTAATGTTTTGTGGAATTCATTACTCCAAGACATGATGATGGCTACTAACTTGGGTGATGTAGAAGATGACTAGGTGGAGCCCAAGGGAGGGGGTCAAAGACATCATAAGTCATGAGTCCCTGCATGCCCACAAGAGATCTAAGTCCAGCCCACCTTGGATAAGTTCCCATTCATTTCCCTTGGCTATTAGTAGCTCAGATTCTTGTAGAGAACATAAGCTTGCAATAAATCTTTATACCAATTTGAACTGCCTCAATCTCCTGATTTCCCCAGGGTTTGACAGGTGCCTTTCAAAGAGGGTTGGATAAATTTGTAGTGGATAAATCTCCCTGAGATTGGCAGAACTATTCTTATTATTGATTCAACACTATCGTGCTCAAGGGTTACCTCTGGGCAGGAGTTTGTTTCCATTTTCTGCTTGTGAGCCTCACAGGAGCATCTGGTTGGTCTTTATGGAAAAGAAGAACAGACTAAGATGGACTTAATCCAAGAGGGTGATTTTTATGCTCCCCCCCCCTTGGTAGTTCTTTCTGCATTGGAATCAATGGCCATGAGAGCATGTGGGGGATCAAAAGTACTGCACCACTTTTGAGATTAGTGATTAGACCACCTTGAATGCAAAGGACTCATCTGCAACAGGCATGATCAATTTTCCGATCCTCATGCAGGTGGCTATAAAAGTCTAGGCATACTTTTTGTCAGAATAGTTATTTAATTTGTTTAAATGATTTATAGCCGAGCTATCATAAACCCGATCTAGATGTAGATCATCTCTGACTCACCTACCAGAGGTGGCTGAACTGCAACATTTATTCACTTGCGAAACATTCTGTTGCTGGCTCTATTTTCATTTCCCCGGACGTTCTCTCTCACACACTTAGTGGATGATATTCTCACAGTCAATAGCTACTTTTTGAAATAATGTACAAATGCACACAAGAAAGCAAAGTTTTCTGTTTTGATTAGAAGTACAGCTGCAAAGATATTAAACATTTGGGACAAATAATTAGCAATGCCAGATGAAAGCCAGGAATTCAGTTCCCCAGCCTGGACCATTGCATTCCCATTGATCCCAAGATCTGATACACCTTTGCTTTTCTAAAAGCAGGTCTGCCTTTCTGACCTCCACAGCTATTGATTATGCTCCTGATGCTTTCAGTCTGATTGTTCTTATTAATACATCTGATTGCAGGGGACCGCTAGAAAATGAAGAGTCATAAGCATAAAGCAAATCATTTAAAATGTATCCTTCCCCCCCTCCTCTTTTTTTGTAATCCAAGGTGCTTTTTAAAAAATTTCGGGGGTCTTACTTTTAAAACGGCTCCAATTTAAGAACTTTGACATATTGAATGGACAAGAATACAGAACAACATCTCTGTCTTCTTTTGTTCCGGTGAAGAATTCCTATTGTTATTATTTCTGTTTCAGGGTCAAATGTGACCAGGGTGAAGGTCCAATACACACAGAGAGAAAGGGATCAATGCATGTCTTCCTACCCACTCAGCATGCCTGCCACAATTCTGATGGAACCTGGATTTACGATGAAATCAATAGGAAATGTAAGTGATTTGTTTCATTTTGGAAACTCCAGATTTCCAAATGGTGGGCAGCATAGGAACTTTGAGAACATGTCCTGAGTAACCTCACAAAATGGCAGCTGGGGGAAAAGTGGGCCAATCATAAAAATACCTCCATTGTGATGGAGATGGGAATCCACTGGATTTCCAAGACCGAAGTGCTGTATTTCAGAAGAACAAGAGACAACTCAATTCAGATAGTTTGTGTGTGTGAGACAGGATGAAGATGGCTCCTTCCTAATAGTTCCCAGAGGGTGGGGGGTGTTTGTAAGCATGCTTTAGTTTGCCAAGATTCTGTTTTTGGGGAGATGGGATAGAAAGAAAGTTGCCTGAAAGAATCACAATCTGTCTTTCTTGATTTTTGGAATCTGTCATCCAGGATGGACATATTCCGATACAAGATTTTTTTTAAATGCACCCTATCATTCTCTCTTGCTCTCCCTCCAACAGGATACTAACAACGCCTGTTCAGAATGGAATGGAATAGAATAGAATAGAAGGTAGTCCTCAACTTATAACAGTTCTTTTAGTGACCATTCAAAGCTAAAATGGCTCTGAAAAAAGTGACTTATGACCATTTTTCATAATTGCAACCGTTGCGGCATCTCCTTGGTCACATGATCAAAATTCAGAAGCTTGACAGCCAATTCAGATTTACGATGGTTGCAGTGTCCCAGAGTCATGTGATCAACTTTTGCAAACTTCTGACAAGCAAAGTCAACTTAACAACTGCACTGATTCACTTAATAACTGTGGCAAGAAAAAAAATCATAAAATGGGGCAAAACCCATTTAACAAATGTCTCACTTAGCAACATAAATTTTGGATTCCAGTGTGGTCATAAGTTGAGGACCATGTATGGAATGGAGGAGATAAGAGAAGGAACTTGTCTCCAGTGTAGAAGCTCTCAGTGTACCTTTCTTTTGTATCCTTCCAAGCAAAATACTGAACTGCAATTAACCCCATAACTTTCACTTTCTCAGAAAGCTTATGGGACCCATTTCAAAGTACATTGTGCTGGCGTATCATTTTGCAGCCTTACATACAACATTTAAAATCACGGATCATCATCATCACTTAACGACCCCATAATCCCTTGTGGGGTGGAGTCTGGGCAACTAAATGAAGCTACCAGAGCGTCTAATGGCCAGATGCCCTTCCTGTCACCAATGTGGAGTTTTGTTCAGCAGATATATTCTCATTGTGCCCAGAGAGAGAAATATCTGCCTCTACCTAGGATCGAACTCACAGCCTCCTGATTATGAGGCGAGAGTTCCACTTCTAGGCCACTGCAGCACTCCAACATTTAAAATCCCACATGGGGCAGGAGATTTGGTGATTGCCAGTGGAGATACCTGTGGTGCATTCCACTGGACCTCTGAGCTAATTAGCAGGCATCAAAAGATCCCCATTTTTATAGCTGGGGAGATGGCTCTCAAGACTTCTAGCCCTGTGACCATGTGTGATCAATCAGAGGAAACCAGGAGGACTTCAGAATTTGTTACTGGCTCAGTTTTTGTTTGTTTGCATGAAGTTTTGCAGCAAGAGTACATTCCGCAGAGATCTTCTTGTCTGACTCCATTAATTGGCAAGTAAAACGATGCCTTTTTAAAGCATAGGGCCATACAGTTTCTTGAGCCTGAAATTGCTGCAGAAATCCAATAACACTACAGGAATAAAATAAAAGCAATTTCAGAACTTTGCCATGATGGGATTACCAATGTTTACAATCTCTCTGAAAATACTGTTCAAAGGAGCTGGATATAACCTCAGCTCTAAAATAAAACCTTGGGCAACGATGTTGTGTGTTGAGGAGCAAAGAATGGGGACCTTACAAACACATTTTTTATTTTAAAAAAAACTTAATTTAGGAGGGGGAGGAGGAAAGTTTAGTAGAACATCAAAGGTGAGGCTTTCCAACCTACACCTTCAGATGTGTAGAATACCGATTGCATCATTCTTCAGCCAGCCAGGTCAAATGGATATTATGAGAGCTGAAATACATCTGGAGGTCATCTTAATGTGAAGATTAATATGCAGATAGTTTGGAATATTCTGGTTTAGAGCAAAATCAGTGCTTGATTTAAGGGGGAAAATATATTTCACGTCTGTAAAGATTCACCTCTTTTGTCTGCCCAGATGCTGTATGCAACCCAGGTTGGCTGGTTTATTTAGAATAGGGGTCTCTCCACATTTCGTAACTTTAAGATCTTTGGATTTCAACTCCTCCAATTCCCCAGCCAACACAGCTGGCTGAGGAATTCTGGAAGCTCCAGAAGTCTTAAAATTGCCAAGCTTGGAGACCCCTGATTTAGAACAACTCTACAGAGATCATATAAATCAAATCCCTGAGGATAATACTCGCTCCTTGAAGAACAGCGTCGTGACACGGAAGGAGGATATCCAGAATTTGAACCTACAATCCATCAGGCTGTCCTGACCTATTGGCTGAAAGGAACATTCTCCACATTGGGCTTCGCACCACCATCCTTAGGGGATTTAACAGGACAAAATAAACAATACTGGTTTATCCAAAGAACAACTAATTTCTGCTGGCTGTGATCAGGCTAAAAGGATTATCAATCATTTCCAAACCTCAAGATCTAGAATGCTCATTTTCAGGACTCTTGCAAACCACTGAGGACTTTCACCTTATCCAATACAAGAATTCTTCTTTGTTTTACCTTCTGTCATCACAACTGGTAGATATAACAAGTTCCCAGTTTATGAACATCTAAGCCTGTGCCATCAAATACTAATTTTCCAATTGTTTTTTCCAGGCAAAACAAATTAGTTTTGCATCAAACTTCTAGGATCAGATGCTAATCAAGAGAAAGAAAGTCTTTGCAGTCTCCTCTTGAGCTACAGCAGCAAAGACGCAAGATAGGGGGGTTGCTCTCTCTAATTTTAATTTCATTTTATAACTTATATCTTAACATTTCTTCTTATCAAGCCAGTTCTTTTTAACTGTCCTTTATTACATCCATGTATTTCTTTGTGTTGTGTGTAATTTCTCATCTCTCATTGATCTGGTTTTGTATGTCAATTGTATCTACTGACTTTCACATCAATGGGAAACATTTCAAATATAGGCGCATCTGCCCATTAGGGGAGCAAAAGAACTTCAAATAGATCACAGCCTGACTAGGGTTACCTTATACTTCTTTTTACCTTCTGTCCCACTCTTCAATCTTAAAGCTCCATCCAGATATGTAAAATGCCTAACATATCCTTGTCAATTGCTGAAAGCTAAAAACATTCCACCAAACTTGTCAGCATTACAAAAACACTTTAGAAAGTGACCCTATATAGTTTACACACTCAAGAGACAAGAAATAGATAATTATTGGTGATGGGATCCATGCCTGTATCTTATCATTTCAGCAGGGCAATCAGCAACTTTCTATCCTTGTTTACCTTTCTAACTTATACACGAAGCGCTACCTAATACAGGTGAGAAAAAAATGTCCATGGCATTGGGAGCAGCTACCTGGTCTATAAATATTGGCAGAAACCTTATTTGGTCATTCCAAAGGGAAGGCAAGCTGTTTGGGGAGATTCTTGTAACATAAGTAGAAGACAATAAAGTTGCTTACATTAAGCAAAGTTTATGTAAAGTTACTTAATTTTAGTTAACTAAAGTTGCTTACATTAACTGTTTCTGAGTGGCTCTGGTATCTTGTGCTTGACAGGCTATTTGCAAGCTCTTTATATTGGGGTGTCTGAAGTGGGCTGGGGGAATCTCAAAAGGCAAGATGGTGGCTGTGGCCGCCATCTTAATTTTTTTCGTTCTCTCCTAAAGATACTTTGCAATGTTGTTCTTATTTGAAAGAAAGGTGGATACTTGTGTTAGATGGGAAAGTGTTCCACTTTTTTCCTCAGCTCCTATTCCTGTGGCTTAAAGGCCCTCTGTGCAAGAAAATCCAAGCACATCTCTCCGAGACCTTGGCTTTCAACCACCACTGCTGTGGGTCTCCCTGTCTTGAGGGACAGGTCCCCAAGAGGCTAAAATGGGCATGATCCACCTTAATATTGCAATTTAATTGCAATATTAAAAATTGCAAACACATATTAAATATTTGGTATCACCTTTCTAAATTCTCTGAAGACCATATCCAAACTTTCCAAACCGCAGCCAGAGGTACATCTTGGAAAGTCTGGATATGGTCTCCAGAGATTTCAGAAAGGTAGTACTGAATCTTAAATATGCTTGCAATTTTTAATACAAGGGAAGGGGAGAATTATTGAAAACTAACTGCAAGAACAAACCTGTTAATCTTATTAATTATATTTCATTAATAGTGTTTAAATATAAATCAAATCAAATCTAAATCAATACGCAGATGCTATTCTGCCCTAATCCACTACTTGGAGTAGAGTTTTGGTATGTTACCCACAGACTAAGAGCAGAGTAAAAATTGCCCAATATGGAACTAGAGGCATTTACCTTCCAGACATGGAAGAGAGATTATAAAAAGAAACAGGATCCAATACAGCTCAGTCAGTGGGACGCATTCTGGCGAAAGAGAAGTTAAGTTCCCTGAGGATGGGCTCCAGCACAAATCCAAAAATTTGGAAGACTAAACCTCTGGTCCCAGTGACCGACCCAGATTGGATCCAGCAACATTATTTTGGGACACATATATTTGCCTTCATTTGTGAAAAAAGGAAACAATGCAATAGCTGGATAGAAATAATACGAAGTAGGTAAAACCAATAGATAAAACCAGAAAAACTAGCCTGCTGATATAAAACTGTCTACTTAGAAGATGCTGCAGCTGATGCTTCTGTCTATTTTATTGCAAAGATCCTGTATCATATCAAGGATCAAGAAACAATAACACAAAATGGGAGAAAAGGCAACATGGATTTCCTGAAATACAGAGGTGTTACAAGAAAGCTGCCTTCTGTTCTTCATGGATACATTCAGGCACCGTAAGAACATCCACCCTAATGCCCACAGTGGCTAATCAGATGTTTTTCAGAAGCAACCCAGGAAGGCAGAAGACCCCAACAAGCCATGGTTGGAAAAATACTTCCTTTGATTGGAGGCAAGAGCCATTGGCTGATGCACCCATGAATACGACAAATGCAACAGCAGTCACAAATCTTGGGTAGCACAGTCTACACGTCCGTCATTCATTGTGCGGCAAATCCTCAAGAAAGCATCAACAAATGGAAGAGATTGGAATGGATCACAGGAACAGGAAGTCAAATATCTACTTCAATTTGCATTATGCAGAACCTCTCCTTATAAGCTCAAACCAATGGATTTTGAAAGGGATCCATCAAATGACAGCAGAATGATTTTCTACTCCTACTTTTAAAAAAAAATGACATTAAGATCCAGTATGCTTAGTGTACCTCCATGGCTGTAGGAGATAACCACGCTGAGCCCCAAAGGGGGCACCATCAACTTAGAGTCTCTATACCCCCATAAGAAATCTAACACCAACACCATAAAACATAGCATAGAACATAGCCGGATTGTTGTTGGGGGCAATATGCTGACTCTGTAAACCGCTTAGAGAGGGCTGAAAGCCCTATGAAGCGGTATATAAGTTTAACTGCTATTGCTATTGCTATAGCATCCTAGGACTGGAAGAGACCTTGGAGGTCTTCTAGTCCAACCCCTTGCTCAAGGCAGGAGACCTCATACCATCTCAATCAAATGGTTATCCAATCTCTTCTTGAACACTCCCAGTGATTAAAAACACCACCAACACTGACTTGAGTCTTACCTTGTCTCTTATCTGGCATTTCCTATCTAGCCCCATCCCCCCAACTCTTATCTGGTGCCAATTTACCTTGACCGTTAGTAGTTCAGATTCTTGCCAGCATAGAATTTATTTCATGTATAGGTAGTATGAAATAAACTCTATCCTGGCACCTGATTTTTTGTACCTGAGAATTACAGGGGAGGGGGGCTGAATTGTATGGATTGGGGCAAAGAAAAAGCTCCAATTAACTCTTGGTTTAAAATAAGGATTCCTACAAATATAAAACCTTTTGCAAAGGTTTGTCCTGTTAACTATCACATGCTGATTGTTTAGCCTGAAATACTCCAAGTCTTGCAAAGCAGCTTCTGTCTACCACCTTCTCTGCCATTAATTGAGCATGGAATCACTTCCCATGTCAAGCAAATTCTTCAGTCCAGAACAAAGCCTCTCTCCTCCTATCTGACAAGAAAAATTAAAACTCCGGTTGCAAAGCCTCACCACCTTCCATTGTTCATTCTAAACTAGGCATTATGGCCAACTAAAGATTGCTCTTTTAATCCCCTTTGACTGTCCATCTTCAGTCCTTCTTCCTTTCAGTACCCACTACCCAAATGTCCTCTACCAAGGTTGCCTAATATCATATATTTTGAAACATATGGAGAAACCATGAATATCCCCTCCCCAGGCCTACTGATGCTTAGCAAAAGCTCCAAGCCAAACAATAAAAACCAGACCACAAGGAAATGTACAGTTCTGTATTTTCAATTTAAATAATGGTCATAAGGAGAAAAATGGTCATAAGCCACTTTTTACAATGCCGTTGTAACTTTGAACAGTCACTAAATGGTTGTAAGTCGAGGATTACCTGTATTGAGGAATCCAGAGATTTCACCTGCTTTTCACAAAGGCCTCCAGTGGTGAAGGCAGCTGGACCTTTTGCCATCTTTTGGGCTCATCCTGCCCTGTTTGGCATAATGATTCTCCTGATCTTTTTAATAAAACAGGATAAGAATCTGTAGTATAAGGTAGTCCTTGACTTAGAACCACAATTGAGCTCCAAATTTAGATGTCGCTAAGTGAGAAGTTTGTTGTGAGTTCCGCCCCATTTTATGACCTTCCTTGCCACAGTTAAGGGAAACCCTGCAGTTGTTAAGTTAGTAACACGGTTGTTAAGTGAATCTGGCTTCCCCATTGATTTTGCTCATCAGAAGGTCAGAAAAATGGATCAGGTGACTCTGGGACACTACAACCATCATAAATATGAACCAGTTGCCAAGCCTCTGAATGTAAATCGCACGGCCATGGGGATGTTGAAACGGTCATTTTACCTCCTTTCTGGCCATAGTGAATCACTGACTAAGTTAGGTTGTTAAGTGAGTCTGGCTTCTACATTGATTTTTGATTTTGTCAAAAGGCTGCAAAAGGAGATCACATGACCTTGGGACACAGCAGTGGCCATAAGTAGGAACCAGTTGCCAAGCATCTGAATTTCATAAGTCATAAGCGTGAAAAGTGGCCATAAGTCCCTTTTTTCAGTGCTGTAACTTCAAATGGTTACTAAATGAACTGTTGTAAGTTGAGGACTACCTGTACCTTCAAGCACATCACAGAGGCTGGAGCAGTGGTTTGAGAAGAGGTACGTGGACATCCAGCCGGACCTTTTCAAGACTTCCACCCGTCCCTTTCATAAATAACTTTGCAGAGTTTTCCCAGGTCAACCGTCCTTGCAGAAAAGCTAATGGACTCAGCCACTCATTTGCTTGCATGGACAGCCCGCAGACAGTTCCCCCGAGTAAGTGGCATTCTCCATCTTCCTCCAAATCTACCCCTGTAATTAGGTCCTGCTCTTTCTCAGGAGTTCTGCAGAACGGAGGTCTCAAGTGACAAGAAAACAGAGATTTTAATCTTGGCTTGGCTCTCTGTCCCACTTGGGAGAAAGGGAGGGATGTGTGCGCACTCCTGTAATTGAGACTTTTCCTAGTTAACTATGTGAGAGAATGAAGAAAGTAAGGCAGGGCTTTGGGAGATGAAAGGGGGAAACTTTAATTAAAACAAGTTTTAAAACCCATCAAGATGATTTTTTAAAATCTTGTTCAGATTAGCAGACATCCTGAGATCACACCCTGAATATAAATGTAGTATTCCTATTTAGCTCAGCATGGGAAGTCCTTATTTAATAGGCTCAAACACTTATACCAAGTTCTTGGTTTTTTTAAAGCATTAATTTATTTATTAAGTATAAGAATTAGACAGATGACGTGAAAATAACACATCCATGTTTAAACATTAAACAGATTCCGTGCAGGACTAAACTTCAAATAAACCATTACTTGTACAATTAGCCTTTCGATGTGAGAAATATTGTGTCCCCTACACTAAATATAGATCTTTCTAACTATAATTTTAACAATAAATACAAGGAAAGATATCTGTCTTTCATCTCTTTGAAAGCCATAGACATGAGAAAGACCTTAGGGTCATGTTTTCCAACCTATATCGTTTCAGACAAATGATTGCCCAATCTTTTTCTGAAAGCCTTCAGTGGTGGAGCACCAAGAACTTCTTGAGGCAACCCATTCTACTGTTCTAACAGTTAGGAAATTTCTCCTTAGTTTTATGTTCTTCACTCCTTATTTAGTTCCCATCTGTTGCTTCTTGTCTTATCTTCTGGTGCTTTGGAAAATAAGTTGACCCCCTCTTCTTTGTGGCAGCCCCTCAAGTATTGAAATACTGCTGTCATGTCACCTTTAGCCCTTCTTTTCACTAAAATAGACATACCCAATTCCTGCAACTGTTCTTCATATGTTTTAGCCTCCAAGTCCCTAATCATCTCTGTTGAATTAGAGGCAGGGGTGAGCAATCAAACACCCCCATTATCCCAAGTCTTGGAAGTGGCCAGAGACTCTAATGAGACAGAAGTAGAAAATTATTAAATGGGTGGTATCAAGCTTCAAAAACTATGAAAGCCATGCAGAGTCACTTCTAAGCAGTTTCCTTTATTGTCCCTCACTTACAGGCAGAAAACTTGCCAAACTAAATCAAAATTATATCATCAAAGATATACTCTGAGAACTCCTAGAGCCATCTTGACCTTCTTCCTTTCAACCGAACTATCTAAACTTTGCTGTCTCTGAAATGCACTAACTCCTTCCTGAGAATCTGGCCTACATTCCACCTGGGAGTTATCTGTTAACCTATTTAACTTGCCACAAAGGTGCTTTTTCAAAAGCCAACTGGATGGCAGTACCTACCTACCCTTTCATCCCCCCCCCCATCATCCAGTCACAAGTGTTGAAACGTCTTGGATGAGAAGCAAAACATCTTCTTCCTCCTCAAAAAACAGTCCAGCTGTCTTTGAGACAACTAAACACCTTTGAGTCTCAGACAACTATGACCTGAATGACTGAGAATCTCCATAGATACTTATTTAACTACATTAAACATTTAGTTCTGTTTTGTGCCTCCCGCTATTGGATATTGGTCCCTTGCCCAGAACCCAGAATCCAGATGTGAAAAAAATAGTCCAACCTGATTTTAACAGATATTATCTCCTCTTTGGGCTGGTGTGACATTTGAAGTCTTCACCTTTGACTGTGAACAGATTTTTTCTGTGTAGATCAATTTGCCAGTTGAAGATTTCAACTCCCAGAATTCCTCAGCCAGCACTCACATAGTCCTTCCTCCTTGGTCCAGTACTAAGAGAGCCCTACTCACTTTGTATCCTTGATGTTCACTTGTTCTACATTTTCCATAGATTCTTTGTTGTCCTTTTGGTTTGCTGATTCCCTGGTTTTTATTTCTTCTGGGTTGACCTATGATAGGATGAGCCTCATCCTATGACCATCCTACCAAACCCTTTTGTTTCTGATGGTGTGGTTGCTCTTGTTTCATTCTGTGAGATGCAGGCTGACTCCCAGAGAATCTGGGTTTCGTTGGTAGGGTGTCAGGTGCTTCTGAACTCTCAAGTTCTCCCCTCCACCTTGGTTTCAGGGGAAGCATCCTCCAGAGTTCTTAAATGTCCTGCAAGAGTTCAAGGTATGGATGATTAAATAAAGATGCCTGGTATCCCGAGAAGCGATTTCACTGTTAATATTAACATTGCTAAATTAGAAGATGCTAATTATGTTCTTCATTAAAAGATGGAAAGGGGCAACAGAAGGAGGGGGGTTTCCTTTGTTCTCTGTCTTTTCTTTTAAGAAAGGAGGTGGAGACGCTTTAGAAGTAGAGCTTTGTCTTCCATAGAGGAGGAACAGCTATGTCAGAGCTAGGAAATTTGTAGATGATGATTGAGTTAAATTGCAGAGGGCATCTGAGGCAATCCTTCCATGCTGGTGGCTTCTTCTCTTGTGTTAATTTAATTTCTTTCCTCTCTCCCTCCTGCCTTCCTTTTAGTAAATATGATAGATGTTTTATGTAAAGTATGCCTTGTCCTTTTAATACCCCCCTAATGTTGATCTTGATGTGCTCAGAGGTTTTTGGAAGCAAGGATTGGACTGTAAGCCATCAGTAGGTAGTATGGAGTTCATGGGTACCAGTATGGCTCAATGATCTTGCTCTACCTGCTTTTAAGGAGGAGAAAAAAAATCTTATAGTTGTAAAAATAAAATAGGATGCTGGCCTATAAAAAGTGGGAATTGAAGTAAATTGGAAAGGAAACTGAAAAAACAAAAAGGCCTGTCTATATCAAAATATTTATTTGCAGGAATGGCTTTGGGCCACATGAAATGCCTCTGAGACAGCAGATAAAACTTTGGGAGGCAGTTTGCTTTGTGGTAAACAAGCATCTTGTAATTGGCCATGGCAGACTCAGATCCAAAGAGAGTCTGATAGAAAAATCTGGATTTTCTTCAAAGAGAAAACACTTTAAACAATTATTTTCTGCTAAATTACACAACTCAGGATGGATTTTCTGCAGCCTTTATGTTGGGGTTGAGTTCACTTTTCCATGTGATGCCGTGAGCTGGGAGGAAACTTTACATGGAAATGCATTTTTTGCACAGGAATTGAGTTATCCGGATTCATTTTTCAAAAGACAGAGTCATTGTTTTCTGTCTATGTACTCTGGGGTTGCTAAAGAAGCCAAGGCAATATCTAATTTCTAAGAAAGAGAAAAATTAGTCCTTTGTTCTCTCATGAGCATTTCTTCTCTAGTTTATGGAAAGGGGAGGCAGAGCCTGCTAGCTGCACACAGTGGAAGTCAACAGCGCTTAGCACATTCACAGGGGCCTTTTGTGAAATCCATACAAATTGGTTAAAAAAACCCTCCTGGCTACTCAACCTGGCTGCAGTTTGCATATCTGTGATAAAAAGTTCCACAGAGGAATTTTAATTTCCATAAAAATTCATAAAAGCCATTTTCCGCATGAGTCGACAAAGAATTTGGGAAAGTCTATTTCTTCTATGGGTTTATTGATGAGAATCACACAAGAAGTAAGATATTATGAGGTCTTACATTTTTACACTTGAGTAGCTGCAAAAAAAATGCAGATTAATTGTCTATGTTTGTGAACTTAATTTACACGTAGATGTTTAGTAGTCAATGTGACCGATTAATACTTCTTTCTGGTACGCAGCATACAATTGTGCGAATGTGCGGTGAAAATCACAGTGCAGGAATATTTGCACCCAACAAACAGCTGTGTTGAGTTGAATAACAGATCTGGAAAATGCAGACTTTAATTAATCTGTGTTTTCTGTTGGGATTGCAGTACCATCTGATTTACTTTTCAGTGTTGAAAAGTATAATTGTAGCTTTCGCCCACATTGGAGCTGCAGGTTTATCCTTCGAGAGGTTGATTTCCTTCATCTGATTTCTTCCTCCCCACAATCCATATGAAGCCAATGGAACAAAATGGGAGACCCAGATAATGAACTGGGCTTTAATGCCAGCAGTCAGAGAACAAGGCTGTCTTTATACAATCCTGGGTTGTACAAACAGGGGCACAGAATCAAAACCACGTAAAGTATTAGTACCACTTTATCAAGCCTTAGTAAGGCCCCACCTGGAATACGGCATCCAGTATTGGTCACAACATTACAAAAAAAGATGCTGAGTCTTTGGAAAAAGTGCAGAGAAGAGCAACTGAGATGATTAAAGGCCTAAAGACAAAAACATATGAAGAACAGTTGCAGGAATTGAATATGGCCAGTCTAGACAAAAGAATAACTAGGGGTGACATGATAGCAATCATAAGCACTTAGACTTATGTACCGCTTCACAGTGCTTTACAGCCTTCTCTAAGCAGTATAGAGAATCATTGCCCTCAACAATCTGGCTGCTGATTTTATCGACCTCAGAAAGATGGAAGGCCGAGTCAAGCTTGCTAGCAGCATTCCAGAATTTGAGGGGCTGCCACAAAGAAGAGGGGCTCAACCTATTTTCCAAAGCACCGGAAGACCAAACAAGAAGCAACGGATGGAAAGTAATCAAGGAGAGAAGCAACTTACAACTAAGGAGAAATTTCCTAACAGTTGGAACAGTGAGACAGCCTGCCTACAGAAGTTGTTGGTGCTCCATCACTGGAGGTTTTCAAAAGAGACTGGACAACCATTTGTCTGGAATGGTATAGGCTGGGTCTCCTAATTGAGCACAGGGTTGGAGAAGAAGACCTCCAAGGTCCCTTGCAATCAACTCTATTATTCTATACTAGCTGTACCCCGCCACGCGTTGCTGTGGCCCAGTCTGGGCATAGTGGGGTGGCAGGTGGGTGCTGACGTTGGTCAGGACTCAGGGCTGCTGGGCCGAGCGAGGCTGGTTGGGGGAGATGGCGCCGAGGCTGTCAGTCTCGTGGAAGTTGTTGAGCATCTCCTTGGAGGAGCTACGCTCAGGCTCCCCCAAGTTGGTGGCTCGGGAGAGTGAGACGTCCAGGATTTCGGACGAGGAGAAGTCCTCGGTGTGCCGCCTCATGGGGCACCCAGGGGCTGCCCGAGCCCCACTGCACCTCAGGCTGACACCGCCGCCACTACCCCGTCGGAGCCGCCTTGGCGAGGCTGTAGCTGGCTCGCTGTGAGGGGGCATGGAGAGCGTGCA
Source organism: Thamnophis sirtalis (assembly GCF_051295495.1). Taxonomy (NCBI): domain Eukaryota; kingdom Metazoa; phylum Chordata; class Lepidosauria; order Squamata; family Natricidae; genus Thamnophis; species Thamnophis sirtalis. The sequence goes on from NW_028261393.1 coordinate 35,246,383, forward strand.
CGACCGGTCGGGCTGAGGAGATGCTCCACCTCCGCCTCCTCTGGAGCTCCGCTGGGCTGGCTGCGGGTAGGCCAGCTTAAGGGTGGGGCTTCAGCTCCCCTTGGCGGAAATGGCTGAAGCTCGTCAGAGGAGGGGCAGAAAGGGGAAAGGGTATGGCTGTAGCCCAGCCACACATATAAAGAGACTGTTAGGATGAAGCTGGAGAGAGGCCGAACTGTTCCGAATATACTGTGCTCACTAAATGAACGCTATGGTAAATGACACAGCTCAGTTCCAACGCAATGTCACACAAAATAATTAAATCAAAATGACAATAAATCTAAATCTATGAAAATTCAATATAACAATGCAGTCGGAAACATTGAAATGGAATCATTAGTATAGCGTGTGTTGCTTTTACATCCACCAGATGGCGCTGATTTTCAAAAAAGCATGTTTACAAAAAAATCATGTTTTTACCTGTCACAGGTGTGACATCTATATAATATACTATATAAAAACATTTGCGTATTCGAATGAAACGTTGTGTCAAAATTTCAAAGCAATCGGTGAAGAACTTTAGGAGATTAGCGATTTTGAACAAACAACCATTACATTTTTATTTATATATAGATTCTATGTTCTAATTCAATCCATCTCAGTCTTATAATATTTCATGCATTACTCCATCAACTTCTCTATGATTAATGCAAAAAGAAAATAAAATCCACCTTTTTTTAAGATGCAACTTTCTTAACAAAATTAATAATAATGGTGTAGTCCAATGTAATTGTTATTGCCATCGTCAAAAGCACCAATGGTGTACATTGTCTAGTTCTTAATTCTATCAGGTTATTATTGTTTGGCGTGGGGGGGGGGGGGGGAAGTAAGCAGTTTTCTGAAATGTAGCTGATTTAATAAAAAAATATCCAAGCCAAGAATGACAGGAAGAGACGTGTTTATTTGTGGGATGGATCACATCTGGTACGGCATATCCAGAACAGAAATCAGCACCTCTCTTTCAACACATTGCACATCACTAAATTCTTCTAGGAAAAAAAGAGAAAAACGCCACTTGCCCTTTCTGGCCGTTTCATTTTTTTAAATGACCCCTAGAGGGCTGGGCAGCAACACAACAGCATGGTAACAGCCTGTTCTTCTGGGGCAAGTATACAACTCTGAAAACAGCAAAACACAATTAAAAGCCACCAATAGAAAAGTAATTTTTCTCTGCAAATTTTTTTAAAAAAAACCTGGATGCAAGGAAGCCTCCATAATCTTATATTAACGCATGGTGAATGCTTAATAAAATGAGTCATGAAGAACTCACATTCTGATCTTCCCTAGCAGCATATTTGGTTTAATTAGCTCAAGCTCGTTAGACTAAATGGGATGGGGGGGGGAATGTCTGCTAATGAAAGCTGCATGCCCTTTTCTGCATTGTAAGTCAGATTCTTGCAGGCAATAAATTTGTCTTTCAATACTTCATCTGTTTCTGTGACAAACTGCAATAAAATTGTTCTCGAACATCCTCAAGTCATATGTAGCACCATGTCATTGTCAACTCTTTAATATTTGAAGAAGAATGGGGGAGTGGGGGATAAACAGACAGAAATGTAAACAGCAGAAGGCTCATAAGAATAAAAATTGTCAAGAATTCTCTTTTTGTTTGTTTTGAGGGTGAGGCCAATGGCAACATCTTACTGCTCCTCCACTCCAACCTGTACCTGAGACCATCCAGAAGACCTCTTCTGGGCTGTGAAATGTCAGGAAAGAATATTGCAATAATTGCTGGGATCTTTATCTTTACAATTATGGAGTCTGAGAGAGAGGAGATGAGGCTGGTGCAGAATGTGCTTGGGTCATTAATCACATTCTGGATTGGGGCAGACCAAAGGAATAGTGTGTGGAGGTTTGAGATAAGCCACCCGTTAATTATCTCAGCCCATCCTGGTTTGCTTTACGACTGGAGAGTATCTGGATTTAGTGTTTTTGGAGAATCTGAGATGGTGACAGGGGTCATAATTACTTTCTCTCTGTGTGAAATTATTTTCAAACTGGCCTTAACCCAAGAAGATCCGTTAGCCAGATTCACAAATGCATTGAAGGAATAATTGGTTTTAGTAGACCCAAATGGACTGCCATGATGTGTCTGCAAGAGGCTATTTTAAAAGCTTCAAGGTATCAAAATAGAGCCACTTAAGCAGTGGTTATAGGAGAAGAGCAGGAGATTAAGGTCAGGAGAATGATCAGGATCATTCATTCAGCTGTGGCACAAAAGATTAATTGAAGAATTGTGGGAAAACAGCAGGCAGAGCTGTGGGGCGAAGTTAAATGTGTTATCAGTTTAGAGTCCTTACATTGCCACAAATGATCCAAGTCCAACCTCTCTTGAATTCTGTTGATCCTTATCTGCCATCAATTTACTACTGAACTTCAGTTAACTAGATTCTTTGCATTGCTTAAAATAAGCAACAATTTATATTTGGAGGAGCTCATAACAGGGTTCATAAACCTTAAAATATTTACTTGATTAATGGATTAATTAATACAAAAGTGGTGTTTTGAACCCACCTACCCTTCTTAGACATCAGCTCCAATGGAACCGTAGACTCACTTCTATGCTGGAGAGTAAGTGTTAAAAATGTCTGAATTGTTGAAAAGCTGCATTAATCTGTGAGATTCAGCAACAAGAGCATTATGAACACACATGATGGTTCAATATTGTTAATTGAGCAAGATAAACTGGCTTTGGTGCTCACATACTCAAGGAATTCCTTCTTCCTGATAGCTTAATGAGAACGCTACAAAAAAGCATCTGTAATTTCCATTGCATCTCAAAGTCAACTCAGCAAATGTCACTTTTCTAACACTGTCTCTCTTTATGGAGTGTGTTAATTAATAATGACAGAAAAATGCTTAATTCGTTCCAACTCTCTGGAATGCAAAAACCCACAATCACAGCATTACAATGGACTAATTTGTGCAACTGTTGCCCTTTGTTATCTGACACGTGTTCGGAGTTGATTTTACTGATGGAAAGGAGGTTGCTTCTGGCCCATTGTGAGGCATATCAGAGCTTTTTCCACATACAGGTATTTAGAAAGAACAAATCCAACGGGTATGGTTGCTGAATGCCACGTATCCCTGGTTTTCATACCCAAATGTTATGCAAACAATAGAATACAGCAAAACAATCACACACACACAAACAGCTCAGAGATTATTTGGGGAGAGAAGGTTACTGATTTCATTTAGTTTACTAATAACAATCAATATTGAGGATGTGGCTTAGCATTGGGCATCACCCTAACTCTATGAATCTGGGATGGCATTTGCAAGGACCAAGTGGCATAACCTCCCTAAAAGCTTACCAGGGCAGAGAGGAGAAATTGCAATGCAATTTACCCCAATTCCGTGGATGCCCCTTGATGTAAAAATAGTAATTAATACATGACTGACTATAAAAGAAAGGAAACCCATCCCCAAGAAAACATGAACTGGGATCTGAAAGAGACACCTATAACAATAGAAAAAGAAAGGAAGGGAAGAAGGAAGGAAAGAAGGGGAGGAAGGAAGTAGAGAATGGAGGGACGAAGGAAAGGAAAGGAGTGGAGGGTAGAAGAGAGAGGAAGAGAAGGAGAAAAAGTAGGAGAAGAAGAAGTGTGGAGAGGTAAGGGAAGAAGAATGAGGTAAGGAAGGTGGGTAGAGGGGAGAGAAAAAGAAGAAGAGGAGGGAGGAAGAGAAAGAAAGAGAAGGAGAGAAGGTAGGAAGGAGAAGAAAAAGGGTAGGAGTAGGGAAGAGATAAGAGAAGGAAGAAGGGGATGGAGACAAGGAAGGAAGGAAGTAGAGAAGGAAGGGAGGGATAAAGGAAAAGAAAGAGAAAACAAGGTGGTGTCTTAGCAGGTGTGAAGGATGGTAAACAAAGCATTCTAAACTATACCTTATAACCTTCCAAATGGGATAATAATAATAATATAAGAATGGCAAAGAAAAAGAATAATTATGTGAATGTATATCTATAATCTGTATGTAAGAGAACAAATTACAGTAAAAATATACAGCATAATATAGGTAAATAATATCTGGTCATAAGTAGCTAAGTTTAAATAAATAAATGTACATACAAATGGATAACGAATAAGGAGATTATGAATGAAAGATAGAAATGTATAGTAGGGAAAACACTAACTGCAAAGAAACCGATTCGGAACTGCTGTATGATATACGATGGAACTTATTGTTCCTATGTTGTTTTTAAGTTATGTGTTTGTTTTTGTTGATGTGTTTATGTGTTTAAAATAAAAAAAATTATCAGGTATAAACGAAAGGAAACCCTCAATTAGAATCAAAACCATGTGAGGTATTAATACTACTTTATAATGCCTTGGTAAGGCCACACTTGGAATACTGCATCCAGGTTTGGTTGCCATGATATAAAATAGATGTTGAGACTCCAGAAAGAGTACAGAGAAGAGCCACAAAGATGATTAGGGGATTGGAAGCTAAAACATACAAACAACAGTTGCAGGAATTGGATTATGTCTAGTTTAATGAAATAAAGGACTAGGGATGACATGACAGCAGTGTTCCAATGTTTGAGGGGCTGCCATAATAAAGAGGGAGCTCTACCTATTCTCCAAAGCATCTGAAGGCAAGGCAAGATGGAAACTAATCAAGGCCACTAGCAACCTACAACTAAGGAGAAATTTCCTGATAGTGAGAACAATTAATCAGTGACTTGCCTCCAGAGGTTGTGGGTGCTCCACCACTAGAGGTTTATAAGAAGAGATTGGACAACCAATGTGAAATGGTATAATGGTTGCTGCTTGAGCAGCGGGTTGGACTAGAAGACCTCCAAGGTCACTTCCAACTCTGTTATTCTGTTATTCTGAAGAAAAGTAAGGGAAAAGAGTAGAATCAGAAGTTTGCTAAATTTTGTAGCCCCCAAACCACACTGTTTCAATATAGTACAGGCATAAGAACTCAGGAACCAGAGTTGATCAAGTGAGTACAAGTTTATTTCATGCCATTTCTAAACAAGAATCTGAACTACTAATGGTGAAGGCTAATTGGCAGGAGATAAAAGACAACGGAATTCAGGGGGGGGGGCACTGGACTTAAGTCTCTTCTGGGAGCAAAAGGACTCCAATCTGATAATGTACTTGACCCATCCCTTAGGGTCAGCCTGGTCATCTCCTACATCCCCTTCCCCATCCATCTCTTTGCAGCAGTGACATGCGGTGAGGTTCATGGCTGGTGAGGCAAGCGGGCAAAAGCCACCCTATGTCTGCAAGCACCAGCCGCCCCCGAAGCCCTGACCCGTCCCGCTCTATGGCGCAGCTTTCTGAAAGCCGTCCCCGAAGCCCCGACGCGACCCGCTCTATGGCCATCGTCCTGCTCTTTGGTGGACGCAGCGGCCATAGAGCGGGATGCGTCAGGGCTGCGGGGGCGGCTTTCGGAAAGCCCCTCGAAGCCTTGGCACCAGCTTGGTGGCTTCCTACCGGACTCCCATCTACGAGCCGACGCCAATCCACCCAGCCTTCTCACACGCCCTGGCTGCTGCAGCTGTCCCGCAGCTTCAATCCACAGCCCCGGGCTGAACCAGAACCGGGACCACCTGAGAGGCCATGATTCCCCCCTCCCCAGCCAGCCAGCCCACCCGCCCATTCCTCCCCTGGTGTGGCGAGCTCCAGCGGGCTGGACACGGGTGCGAGGGGCCTGGCAAAAGAAAGAAAGTGCCAGCCCGCCAGCAGAGGCGGGTAAAAGATCACCTCTGCTGGCAGGCTGCCCCTCTCTCTTGAGAGAGAGTTTGTTTGAGTGAAGTAAAGAAACACACGCACAAACACACAAAAATTACTTACAAAAAAAATTACTTACAAATTACAATAATTTTGTATTCCTCCCCCCTCCCTACGATCCACATACCTTTTCCAGCTGTGTCACAGAGGATTTCAACTCTGCTCTTGTCTGCCTTGATGAAAATGTGAAAATGTAAAAAGAAAAAGGCAAGAGCTGCTGAGGCCAGGCTGGGCTAGTTGCTGCTAGAGTCACCATGTGGATGACTCTGCTTAACTGTTTTAAAAAAGCCTCTAAAGAAAATGCCCTCTGCAGGAGGAGGCGAGAGAACCACGTGCCTCCTTTGCATAAGGAGTTTTTCGCTTTTTAACCCTTGCTTAACTCTGCTCAAGTGATCATAACGATAGACTAAAGGAGGCACGTGGTTCTCTCGCCTCCTCCTGCAGTTAAGCACTAAGCAGAGTCATCCTCTGTGACTCTGGCAGCAACTACCTCAGCCTTTTTCCTTTTAATTTTTTTTTCTTTTCATGATGACAGTGGTGAGGCCCTGCCTCCCCTGACTGCACGTCCCTACTTTGCAGCAACAGCCTCTCATGATGGCCAGCAGATGAATCTCTTGGTTCAAATCAAATCTTTATTACAGTCATAGACCACCATAGAAAGGCTGAAATATGAACAGTTAATAATTTTAAAAGCTTTTAAAAAATGGTCTCCCTAGAACTCTGTGGGCAATCATACTCAGCTTGTAGGATTTTAGAATATCTAACCTACAGAACTGAGGGAAGGATGTTGTAAAGTATATTTTATTTTTGTTTTTAATCTTGGGGAAGTTAAATAGCATTTGAATATTTTGCAGATTTCCAAATACACTTCAAGATTCCGGCTCTGTTGCTCTGTTGAGATCAACCTGGTGCCTTATTATCATCTAATCTTCAAATCTAATCTGTTCATATCCCAGCTTCATTAAAAATGCTGCTGTGAGCCCCTATGATATTGGCCTTTGTCCCACTGCAACTTTCCAGTTTGAAGAAGAATTGTCAGCAAAAACTAGAGGTAATAAACTGGAAAGACTGGATTAACCATCAGCTTCCAAACTCATGCCTTCGTTTTGGGTCTCTCTGTCTCCAACCTGATCATGTTGTACTGATTTTACAGCAGAGGTCTCCAAACCTGGTCACTTTAAGACTTGGGGACTTCAACTCCCAGAATTCCTCAGCCAGCACAAAAGAATTGAACTCAAATGAACTGAAGAAGCTTCTTGGATGAGAAGCAAAACATCTTCAAGGGAAAACCAAGAAAGCCCAGTTTCTTTTTGAAAAAGCACCTTTGGAATAACTATGACCTGGATGACCAAGAATCTCCCTAGACATTGACCATGGGGAAGCTGCAATGAACACTGGTCATAAGTCACTTTTTCAGTTCCATTGTATCTTCGAATGGTCATTAAATAAATGGTTGTAACTGAGGGACTACCTATATGCAAAAGCATATTTATTGATAACCCCCATCTCCAATGTCTTCTCTATTCCAAAAGATCTGCTTCTGCACAGGGGATGTGGAGGGGACATTTGCTTTTTTCTACTCTGAATTTCCCACCATCTGTTGTCATTCAGAGAAGTTCAGAGGAGGGCAATCAGGATCATGCTGGAACAGATGGGACAATGCTAGAAAGAGAGAATGAACAAACTGGAGATGTTCCGTGTGGATATGATAACCATCCTCAACTTTCCTGAAAAAGGAGTCTCATGTGGGAGTCCAGACTGATTGGCTCCTGTTTTCACAGTGCAGGATACTGGAAGTTCTAGAAAACCTCCCAGTAGAAAGAGTTAGAACCGAAGAAGCTTCTTGGTTGAGAAGTGAAAGGAAAGAAAACCAAGAAAGTCCAGTTGCCTTTTGGAAAAGCATTTGTAGGAGATGACCAGGCTGAGCCTGAGGGAGGGGTCAAACATATCATCAGTCATGAATCCCTTTGCACCCACAACGGATCGAAGTCCAGCCCACTTTGAATTCCTTCACTAGTTCAGATTAATGTCAAGCACCAGGAAAATCAGGAGATCCAGGCAGTTCAAATGAGTATATAGATGTATTGCAAGCTTAAGCTCTCTACAAGAATCTGAGCTATCAACAGACCAGAAAAATGAGCGGGAGATAAGAAAGGTATTCAAGGTGGGCTGACTTAGATGTCTTGTGGACAGGAAGGGACTCATGACGGATGATGCGTTTGGCCCCTCCCTTGGGCTCAGCCTGGTCATCTCCTACAGCACTTTTGGGACAACCATGACCTGGATGAGAATCTCTATAAGACTCCTAGCAGAAGGAGCAACTCCACAGAGGAACCAATGAAGAAAGAGGTGGCAGGTGCTCTTGATGGGGGGATGTGCTCAAATTCAAGCTAGGCTGCTCTGTGTCTGGGATGGTTTAATTTGGATCAGGGCCCTGGACACAGAGGGCCCTTCCAACTCTAGCATTCTATGGAATTGCTATAGGTACTTATAGATTAATCTAGCTTGTAAATCTAGCGTGTTGAGAAAAAAAAAACAGAACACGTCTATTTATACACTGACACAAGCCAACTAATGGATTCTGGGGCTGCCCGTTACAAAAACACTTTCCTTTTTCTGCATTAACCTGATGGGAGGGGAGGCTCTCACCACTAAATAAACCTTCCAAATTTGGCTTTGACAGATTTTTAAAAAAATCAAGAATAACAGCTCAAATTGCCTGCAGCTTCACTGGCATTAAGGCTGCAATTGATTTCATTTTTCTCTTCTGCTGTCTGTGGACCTTGACAGAATGGAAACGGCTTTGATTTTAACAGCTGGAATGTCTATTTTCAGAGGCAGAGAAACTGACCAACATCTGCCTGCTCTTCTTGGCAATCATTGCAACTTAACTCTGTGGTTAATTAGGTCTAGTCTGCAAGACTGGTCCTCTTCCCGTCTCCCCGCCCCCAATGCAACAGAGATGCTTTTAGGATCAGCTCTAAGCTCTTCTTCCTCCCTGCAGTCTTTGCTTCCCACCTTTCCTCAAGAAAAGTTCTTGAAATTCAATTTTACAGGTAGTCCTCGACTTACAACAGTTCATTTAGTGACTGTTTGAAGTTAAAACAGCACTGAAAAAGGTGACCTATGACCATTTTTCACTCTTATGACTGTTGCAGCTTCCCCATAGTCACACGATCAAAATTTGGGCACTTGGCAACTGGTTCATATTTATGACGGTTGCTGTGTCCCAGGATCAGTGATCCCCTTTTGCCATCCTCCAAGAAGCGAAGTCAATGGGGAAGCCAAATTCACTTAACAACCCAACTTAACAACTGCAGGGATTCACTTAACAACTGTGACATTTCTTGATGTAAAATGTGGCAAAACCCACCTAACAAATGTCTCACTGAACCACAGAAACTTTGGGCTGAATTATGGTCCTAAGTCAAGGACTACCTGTACAGTGATTTTACAGAACTTCAGCTGGCCTAAGGAAGGAGAAGGCATTAGGACCGGGATGGCAAACCTACTGCAAGTGTGCCACAGGTGGCACCCGGAGCCATCTCTGCAGGCAGGCGAGCCATTGCCTAGGTCACCTCCAACTGCACATATGCCTCCCGCCGGCCAGCTGATTTTCAGATCTCTGCTGGGAGATGCATGGGATGGGGGGGGGGGTGTCAGGCGCCACATGCGTGGAGGATGGGGGGATACGCCCCCCCCCCCGAGCCCTATTTTTGTTTCCAGGAGGCTTCAGGAAGGCCTGCTAGCACCAAAAGGGGGGTTGTGCACGCATGCGTGGGTGGGTGGAGTACATGGGGGTCACACGCACATGCGCTGGGGCAGGTCTGCGGGGGGTATTACATTATGGGTGTTGGCACACACACACACACACACACACACACACTTTTGGCACCTGAGGAAACAAAGGTTCGCCATCACTGATCTAGGAAGTTATTCTGCATCACCTTGGAGTCCCCCTCTGCCTCCTTGCCCCCAGCACAGCCCAAACTGGGCAAGAGATTAGTTTACCATCCAGCATCTGAAAACTGTGATAACGGCCTGCAAAAGAAGATATCTGGGCAGGCTCTCCTCCAGCCATCTCCCTGGCTGCTGATAATGATCGGATAAAGAGTTACACCAACTGGGCTTCTTGGTGCGACCCTGCAAGGCACTTCTTTCCACCAGACACAGGAGGAGGGAACGGCGACAGCTATGAACATGGGAGCCTCTATTATAAACTCCAAAAATATTTTTCTTCTGTCGCTCTCTTTTTAAATATTCCATTCATTAATCAATGGATGCCCAGTTCTTATTTTCCAAATATACCTTCAAGGACAGAGCATTACAAGGAAATCTGAAATCATTTCCCCAAGTGACAGATGCAACTTTCTTGAAATTGGTGCCTTCAGGCTCTATTAGGCCTACCACTCCTTCCCACCTGTCTTCCCTCCTTTGGCGCTTTGCCGCAGAGAAAGCTGGGCTGAGGACACTCACAATTACACTTCTCCAGCATGCCAAAACGGATTGGAGGGTGGAAGCACGACATAATGAGCAGTTTCTTTTCACTGGTTTGATTTGGAACTTCTAATTCAGAAGTTGGAACTTCTGGCAAGGTCTTTTGGAGTGACTGGAGAACATTGGCCGAAACAAAAGGGGTCTGAAATCTGGAGGCTGCTTGAAGCCGAAGCTACCAGGGAGTCAGCAGAGGGTCTGGGACAACTCGCCAAGGCCAGGTCACTGTGGGAGAAGAACTACACTAACCTTGAAGAAACGATGGAATAGGATCATTAAAGAAAGGATGCCAAAGGAGGGGCAGAATAAAATGGGAATGAGAAAAATCAAAATATGTTTAAAATTATTTTAAACAATTAAATTGTTGAATTGTCCCGCAATGAGTTGGCTCGTGGTGAGTTAACCATGCTGAGTTGTCCTGCAGCTTGGCCATGGCAAGTTGGCTATGGCGAATTGTCCCATTTCGGTCAGCAGAGGAGGTAAAAACATCAGGACCGCAGCTGCAATCACACAAACCACGATGTGTGCAAAAAGGCTTTGATAGTCTGGTTGTTGACTATCATCTTGACATCTGCGACTGCCAAGGAGATCCCTGGAGATTAGCCCAAATGCTGTGGAATTCTTGCCCATGTCCCAACCAATGCCTCTTCTGTAGAGAACCTATCCAAAGAGGCATGAATGCATCTAAATGGCCATCATTTGCAAACGAGGGAGGGGGAAATGATGAACTTCCAAAGACATTTGGCCATCAGCCTTGAATGGGCCATTTTTAAACCAAGAAGCTTCTAACAAAATAAGGGAAATAAATTGTGGAGTTAGATTGTCATCCTTTGAGGGCAGAATTGGAACCAAGATGTTTTTAAATCACATCATGCTAGATCTGCTAATAGCTCATCCATTATCTCTGTGCCATCCCGGACCCTGCAGGGTGAAAGGGATGGGATGGAATGTGGTGAGGAGGGGGGTTCCCAGGAGGAAGGGGATTGATTCCAGAGGAGGAAGAGGCAAACTCAGTGCAGAGACCATGTGTGAGAGAAAGAGGGTGAAGGCAGCCTCTCCCTAGCAGTTCCCAGAATATATTGTAGATGGAGAAGGTAGAGTCCTCAGTCTGCCAAGAATTTGGTCTGTAGGTATGAAAACAATAAATCTCTCAGCCTGGAAGAATCATTGTGTATCATTCATGATTTTGAGTCTGACAGACTGAGGATTCTACTATCTGCATCTGCAATATATTCTGGGAACTGTTACGTAGGGGTTGTCCTCACCCTCTTTCTCTTGCCCTTAAGACCTGGGCTGAGCTGCCTCTTGCTCCTCTGAGCTGCACCCCTCCCCTCCCAGGGATCCTTCTCTTTACTGCCCCAAAGCCAACTGGAGTGGGGGACATTCAGGTCTCAGGGGGAGCCTCATCCCTGAGGCAAGCATGGCTATGGAGAAGGTGCATTTCTGAGGTCCTGGGAGATGACATTGTACAATTGAAGGAAACTGGAGCACCCCAACCATGCGAGGTCAAATCAGTAGGCCTGTACTATGGCAGAAACAGGATCAAACAAGTGGCGCCTAATGTGTTACGACAATATGAAGACTTGCAGTGGAAGCTGTCATGTTGTGATAGACCCAGAAGAAGCTTCTTAAATGAGAAGAGAAACATCTTCAAATGAAAAAGACCAAGAAAGTCCAGTTGCCTTCTGCAAAAAAGCACATTTGAGACAACCAAGGCCTGGACTGTGACTCTCCATAGACTTCCTCACTATATTCCATCATAGCTCTTCCTTTAGTTGGACAACACAACAATCCATAGAGCCGTGATGGCGAAGTGCCACAGGTGGCACATGGAGCCATATCTGCCGGCATGTGAGCTGTCAGCTCCAGGGCACATGCACATGCTGACCAGCTGACTTTTGGCCTTCCAGAGGGCCAGTGGAGGCCATTTCTGCCCTCCCCAAGCTTCAGGAAAGCCTCCGGAGCCTGGGGAGGATGAAAAATGGGCCCAACGGGCCAACCGGAAGTTTGGAAATGAAGCTTGGAGGCTTTCCTGGAGCCTGAAGCGGGTGAAAGCGGCCTCTCCCAGCCCCCCAGAGGAAATACCAAGCTCAGCTTGGAGGCGAACAGTGCAGTGCGTGTGGGAGGAGCATGGGGGGGTTGTGGGTGCTGGCATGTGCGTACAGTGTCATGCACATGCCCTTGCATTTTGCATTTTGGCACCCAACAGCAAAAAGGTTCGCCATCACTGCCCTGCTAATAAAATGCCCTCTCATGACGTTTGGAATGTCATGCTCATTTCACTCCTTGTTAGCAAATTCCCCGACAAACTACTGTTTAGTGATTATTGATCTGCTATTGTGAGATCGATCGACTGACATTTGTAGAAAGGCGTTTCTAGCCTTTGCAACTGCTAATAAGAGCTGTTGAGTAAGCCCAACAACGAATTACATTTAAACCCTCATTTTATGCTTAGGTTTACACGGCCTCTTGGACTTGTGGATTCCTTTTTTTAACAAAACCCCAAACTATTTTATCTGCAACATTTCATTTCACCCATATGTCCTGGCAATCGAATGAGAAGCTGTTGATATAGACCTTGCCCCGTGAGGGAATTGTCCAGAAGATGTCACGTTAATTAGTGTTGGTATATCTATAAAGGTGAAGGTTCCCCTGGCACATATGTGCTAATCATTCCCTACGCTAGTGGGTGGTGCTCGTCTCCGTTTCAAAGCCGAAGAGCCAGCGCTGTCCAAAGACGTCTCCGTGGTTTTGTGGCCGGCATGACTCAATGCTGAAGGTGCACGGAACGCTGTTACCTTCCCACCAAAGGTGGTTCCTATTTTTCTACTTGCATTTTTTACATGTTTTCAAATTGCTAGGTTGGCAGAAGTTGGGACAAGTAATGGGAGCTCACTCCGTTATGTGGCGCTAGGGATTTGAACTGCTGACCTTGCTGACCAGCTCAGCGTCTTAGCCACCAAGCCACCGTGTCCCTCTCTAGTATATCTAAAGTCAAGAATTAAACGCTCACCTAAAAGTCAAGCTAAATCCCATAATTGGGGAATGGCTGATTCCAGGAGAAGTATAAGCAAACAATTTATATCTTCAACATAAATGTATTAGCCATCACAATGTGTTATGCTGAATGTCTTTTTTTTATTGAGAATTTTGAAAAAAAACAACCCCCCCCCCAACCGACTTCCAAGAACCAATACAGGGTATAAATCTTCAACTAAAACATTCTAAAATAAACTTTAAAAAAAAAGTTAATATCATCTTTCATTTGAGCTTTAAGTCCTCCTTGCTAGGCTAGCTCTAAACAGATTATATCATTCCTTGTTTCTTCAGTCATAAGCTATATGAAATTTCTTAGTCCCATATTTATTTTGAGTATAGTCAATCCATCTTCTCCACTCCAGTTTATATCTTTCGTTTGAATGGTCCTTGAGATATGCTGATATTTTAGCCATCTCAGCTAGGTTTGTTAATTTCAATGTCCATTCTTGAATAGTAGGCAAGTCTTCCTTCTTCCAGTATTGTGCCACCAGCAGTCTAGCTGCGGTTATTAAATGCAAAATCAGGTTAATCTCTACAACTGTACAATCAGTAATTATACCTAACAAAAATAACTGAGGGGTAAACTTTATCCTTTTTTAAAGAACATTTTGCATAATCCACCATATTTTTATCCAAAATGCTTTAACCTTTTTACAAGTCCACCATATATGAAAGTAGGTAGCATCAGCACAATCACATCTCCAGCGTTTAGGTTGTAAATTCGGATACATAGAGGCCAGTTTTTTAGGATCTAAATGCCATCTATAAAACATCTTATAAAAGTTTTCTCTCAAATTTTGGGCTTGTGTAAACTTTACATTTCTTACCCAGATCTTTTCCCATGTATCCAACATTATTGGTTCTTCAAAATTTTGGGCCCACTTTATCATACAGTCTTTAAATAATTCTGTTTCCGAATCCATTTCTATTAATGCATTATATAGTCTCTTTATATGCATTGAACTTTGATTTCTAATTTGTTTTAGTAAGTTATACTTGTCTTGCATAAAACCGATTTTTTAATCTCTTTTCCATCTGGCCTGTAACTGCCCATACTGAAACCATGTTTGAATAACCTTTTCCTCTTTTAGTACATTCAAGGGTTTTAATTGTAGTACACCTCTTTCTAAGGTAAGAAGCTGTCTGTATATAATTACATCCTGTTTTTGTACTATATTTATGTTTTCTATTGTGTATCTAGGAATTGCCCACATGGGTATCTTGTCATTTAGTTTGTATTGATATTTTTTCCAGACCCGCAGTAGAGCATTCCTTAAAATATGTTCTTATCTACCTTTTTGTCATATAGCAAGTAAGCATGCCAACCATATACCAAATCATGCCCTTCGATATTAAGTATTCTATCATCTGTTAAATTAATTCAGTCACTAATTACTGATAAAACTACTGCTTCATAATATAGTTTTAAATTGGGTAATTTCAAACCTCCTCTCTCACGCACATCTTGCATTATTTTTAGTTTTATTCTCGGCTTCTTCCCTGCCCATACAAATTTATTAATGCCCTTCTGCCATTCTAGCAAATTTTAAAGTATTGGTATCATTTGAAAAAGAAATAAAAAATTAGGTAGAATATTCATTTTCACTGCTGCTATTCTTTTCAGCAGAGATAATTGTAATTTCTCCCAATTTTTCATCTCTGTCTGTATGCTGCGCCATAATGGTTCATAATTATATTTATATAGCTTCCCATTTGAGGTTGAAATATAGACTCCTAAATATTTAACCTTTTTAACTATTTCACATCCTGTCATTCCTTCTAATTCTTCCCTTTGTTTAGTGTTCATATTTGTAACTAGCATCTTGGTTTTCCCTAAATTTATTTTAAATCCGGACACTTGGCCATATTGATTAATCATATTCATTAAAACCTTACTAGATTCCTGTGGTTGGGTTAATGTTATAACCAAATCATCCGCGAAAGCACGTACTCTATATTCTTGAGCCTAATCTTGATTCCCTGTAAATCATCTGAGCCCCGTATTTTGTACAACAATAGTTCCAGAGTTATGATAAACAGTAATGGGGATAAGGGACAACCCTGCCTTGTACCTTTCTCAATTTTAAATGGATCTGTTAAGCTTTTATTGACTATGATTTGAGCTGTTTGTTCCTGATATATTGCTTTAATTGATTGTAAAAAATGCTCTCCTATTTGCATTTTTTGCATTATTTTCAATAAAAATTGCCAATTCACTCGATCAAAAGCTTTCTCGGCATCTAGAAATATAAGTGCAGCAGGGATTTGGCTATTCTTTCCCAGATATTCCAGTATATTGTCTTACATTACTTCTCATTTGTCTCCCTTGTATAAAACCTGTTTGATCATTATGAATCAATTGCTGAATAACCAACATTAACCAATTTGCTAGTATTTTAGTAAAGATTTTATAATCGATGTTAAGTAATGATATAGGTCTGTAATTTTTTGGTTGACTAAGATCTTGATCCTCTTTTGGTATAAGGGATATAAAGGCTGTCTTCCAAGATGGGGGTACCTTCCCTTCCATTTGGATCTTATTGAATAGTTCCTTAAGAGGTTCTACCATTTCTAATTGTAAATTTTTGTAATAAGCCGATGTCAGGCTGTCTGTACTGATGCTTCTGGTTGGGCGGGGCCTGAGGGGGTTATTGTTTTTAACAGCTCCAGATTCTTGGCTGCATTAAACTGTCTAAACAGTATCCATCAACTGTTTGGCAGTTTGATTACCTCTTCTCTGGGCCAAGGAGAAGAAGGCGAGCAAGCTATGTTTGGGCAGCGCTCCAATTAACCCCCCCCCCGGAACATAAATCTGGGATGGGAAGTGGGAACCGCCCAGCAAACATAGTGATTTCTCTGCGTCAAGGACCTCTTCTGCCTTTTTTGCAGAGCAAAGGCACCCTCAGCTCAAAGACTGATTTATTACTGATTTCAAAGCGGGCAGAACTAATACTGGTGAACTTCTAATTGTATGTATAAATCTTTAACTCCATTTTTTTAAAGAATTCCTTCTGACAATTTACTTGCTAGAAATATACAGAAAATGGTGCCAAACAGCTCTGTAGGAGGGGTCAGGCTCTGACGACAATTTCTACGGAGCTCAGAACATTTAAAGATCACTAAAACAGAAGTGATTTATCACCAAACTAAATAGTAATTGCTGGATAAGCAGCTTGCCTGGATTTACTAATTGGGTGGAGAAGATTAAATCTGGAATGGCTTCTAAGCAGCAAACCCCCCCCCCCAATGCGTATAAAAGCGCTGGAAATTCGCCTGCTCCTGGAACTAAATTACAGTCACTACTCCCCCCCTACCCCTGCAGGGGAGCCTTTGATCCAAGAAATTTTGCAAAAAGAATTAAGCGTGGCCTTAGCTGAGGCTTTAAAAAATCATGCAGCTGTGATGGAAATTAAAATAAAGGAAGAGATATCTGCTGCTCATAAAGAATTGTCAGAAGAGCTAATGGATTCGGTTCAGACTCGGAACCAGCAAATTAGAGACGATATTCTTGAGGCTTTTAAGTGCCTATCGGGTTATGTCTCGGGAATTGAAGATAGATTAGAAGATCTTAGTGATTCTAATATTAATCTGGTAACAAAAATGGATCTGGTTCAACAAAAGGTTGGCGATGCAGAAAATGAAATTATAATGTTGCAGTATAGACAGATGGAATTTGCCTTAAGGATAAGAGGCCTCCAAGAGAAAAATCAAGAAAATTTGAAGCAGATCTTCTCAGAAGTCTTTGATCAATTGATGGGAAGGCGAGAAGGGAATTTTGAATGGCAAATTGATATGATATATCGTGTTAACTCCTGGCTTGCCAGACAAAAGCAACTCCCAAGAGACATTGTGGTGTATTTTGCTACAAGAGATATGAGGAATTTGATATTGCAAGAGTCTTACAAAACTAAGCTTTAAATTGGGGGTCAGGGGGTGACTGTTTTGAAGGAAATACCACCTAAAATGTTGAGATCGAGAAAAGACTATGCCTTCTTAGTCGACGAATTCAAAAATCGTCAGCTACAATTCAGATGGGAGGCTCCAGCCGGACTTGCAGTTACCTACCAGGGGCAAAGATATCGTCTTAACTCAGTATGGAAGGCTCGAGATTTTTACAATAATATATTGAAGGCTGGACATCCCCCCCTCCTGGGCCCAGAGAAAGAGAACAAGAAGGACAGGATAGACAGCAAGCCACCCAAGGACCATCAAGGCTGGACCAACTTCCTCTTTCAGAGCTACAAGGAGCCAAGGAGCAAAGACAAAACCGCATGATTACCAGGCGAATGGAACAAGAGCTTAAAAAGCAACAAGCTTCACAACAAACACATGTTACCGTCCAAGAAGCCACAGGTCTTAGTTCAGAAGCAGTGGGCGGAGCCAGGCCAAAAACCAAACTTCAGGATTTCCAGAGGGCTCTTGAAAAGCTTCAGGGAGCTAAAGATGATAATTAAGTTCTTAACCTGGAACGTTAATGGTTTAAATTCCCCACAGAAAAGGAAGAAAATCACTATCTGAAACAATTTAAGAATGACATAATTTGCCTGCAAGAGACTCATATTAGATTAAGTGACCAGAAATACTTGATTAATACAAGACTTGGACAACACTGTATAGCTTCTGCTCCTGAAAAGAAAAATGGTATAGTTATTTACTTAAGAAAGGACATGAAAGCCGAATTAATTGAAGCAAACTCTCAAGGAAGATATATTGCGGTAGAACTGGTACTAGAAGGGAAAAGGATACTTCCAATGGGAATATATGCTCCCAATCAACAACAAGATAAATTTTATAAAACGCTCCATACTAAGTTAGTACATTGGGACTATAGATCTTGCATATTATTGGGCGACTGGAACGGTGTTATGGATACCAAGAAAGACAAGAAGGGTCTCCGGCAAAATATCCAAATGCGAGCGAAATTACCTAAGTCCTTTTTTGATATGATGGATGATTTTGAACTGAGAGACATCTGGCGAGAAAGGAATGCAGAAGAATATGACTTTACATTTTTTTCCGATAGACACCAATCCTTTTCTAGGATTGACTTTATACTAACAATCAATGATTTGCTTTCTAGGGTAAAGAAGACGAAGATATATTCCAGAGCCTTATCAGATCATAATCCGGTTTGGATGGAGTTGGAATTTGGGATGCCAGCAAGAAGGACTTGGAGATTGAATGAAAACTTATTTAGATATGAGAAAAATATTAATGAATGTAAAAAATTGTTAAGATAATATTTTGTTTTTAATATGAATAATGGTTCATCTATGGAAATGGTTTGGGACGTAAGTAAAGCGTATATGCGAGGAGTTCTAATAAATTTAAATAGGTTACATAGACGTAAAAAGGGAGAAAAGAGAATTGAACTAGAAGAAGAAATCAGGAAGAGAGAACAGGAGCTAATACTAAAACCAGGAGACAAGAAGATTAAAGAAGCAATTACTTTATTAAGAGTGCAATTTAATATGCTGATGTGAGACCAGGTGGCTACTAACTTGCTATATGCAAAATATAACACTTTTTGTAACGCAAATAAAACTGATAAGATGGTTAGCATATCTGATTAGGAAAAAACAGAAATCTCGCAATATATCGAAATTACATTATAAAGGGAAGGAAGTGTATCAACAGGATGAGATTCAAAAGGTTTTTCGTGAATTTTTCACAGGATTGTACATGAATGACAAAATACAAGGTTTAGATATAGATAGATATCTGGATAAAGAAAAAATAACTATAGTTAAAGACGAGCAGAGGGAGAGATTGAATCAACCAATAACTTCGGGGGAAATTCTCCAGGTAATTAAACAGCTAAAGGTAGGGAAAGCACACTGAATGTCTTTTAAGTCCTTTAGAAACTGTGGACAAGAAAGAGCGTATGGGATCCCATAATTCAAGGTTATCACCTGAACAGCCTTGCATGGCTTGGGGTCACCAACTTGCAGTAATATGTCTGGACCCCATCAAGGTCCCCAGAGGACAGAGGAAACCGCTTGGGAGGGGATCTTTGCACTTAGCTAACCCAGCATGGTGGCCATTTGGGGAGCAGATCCACCACACACTCTCAAAATTCCCAAAGACCCCCCCCCCATCCTTCCCTACAACTGATACATGTTATTAACAGAGTTGGAAGGGAACTTGGAGGTCTTCTAGTCCAATCCCCTGCTCAAGCAGGAGGCCCTATACCATTCCAAAAAAATGGCTGCCCAGTCTCTTCTTAAAATCCTCCAGTGATGGAGCACCAACAACTTCTTGAAGCAAGCCATTCCACTGATTAATTGTTCTGTTAGGAAACTTCTCCTTAATTCCAGGTTGCTTCTCTCCTTGATCAGTTTCCATGCTTCTTGTCCTGCCTTCAGGTGCTTTGAAGAATACGTTGCCCCCCCTCTTGTTTGTGGAAGCCCCTCAAATATAGGAACACTGCTGTCATGTCACCCCTGGGCCTTCTTTCCATTGGTCTAGACACACCCAATTCCTGCAGCCATTCTGTTTTATGTTTTAGCCTCCAGTCCCCTACTCATCTCTGTTGCTCTTCTCTGCATCCTTTCCAGAATCTAAACATCTCTCCCTCTCTCCCTTTCTCTCTCTCTCCCTTTCCCTCTCCCTCTCTCTCATACACACACGCAATACTGGTTCTCCTGTTGCATTTAAGCTGGTACTGCAAACATTTCTTGAGATCCAGTGATTGATACACCAGCATTGGCACTTCTGAATTTTGACTTCTTTCTTAAAGATGCCCAATACTCCTACTATCTATATATACCTACACATATACATATACCTATGTGTTGTGGCCCAGCAGGTGCCGTTGGAGCTGCCACCAGACTCCGACAGCGAGGGGCCCTCTGAGTTGGCTCTGGAGGAGGTGGAGGACCCTGGACAGGGTTCCGACTCCGAGCAGGGCGCAGAGAGACTGGTTGGCCACCAGGTGGCGCCTGAGCCTTGGACCAGTGGGGAGGAAACAAGGGAGAGTGATCCAGAAGCCAGCAGTGAGTTGTTCCTGGATGCACGCCATCAAAGAGCTACTCGGAGTCAGGAGCAATTACGCAATTACAGGAGGTAATTACGCTCAGCTGATGGTCATTAGGCTCCTCTCCAGACTATTAAAAAAACTGCTTGTGACACGCCCTTCTTGCAGAAGTCAACTCATTGACTAAAGAGAACGTAACTAACTTGGAAGGCTGGATTGCTGCCAAGGTTTGTCTGAATTTGTCTGAAAATCAATGAAGCGGTTGACGTAATGGACCGGGGACTTGAAGCCGTCATGGACTGGATGAGGATTAACAAGCTTGTGCTCAACCCAGAAAAGACCGAGTGGCTGTTGTGTTTTCCTCCCAAAAATTCGGCTATTAATCCAACACTCAGGCTGGGGGGCCAAATTTTACACCCCTCAGAGAGGGTTCGCAACTTGGGAGTCCTCCTGGATCCACAGCTGTCATTCGACCATCATATAGCGGCTGTGACCAGGGGGGCATTCGCCCAGGTACGCCTGGTGCGCCAGTTGCGACCCTACCTGAACCGGGAAGCTCTCACAACAGTCACTCGGGCCCTCGTGATCTCTAGGCTGGAATACTGCAATGTGCTCTACATGGGGCTGCCCTTGAGGAACATCCGGCGACTTCAGCGAGTACAGAACGCGGCCGCGCGAGTGATCGCAGGTGCACCCCGATTCACCCGCATTACACCTATCCTCCGCGAGCTGCGCTGGCTACCTGTCGATCTCCGGATGCGCTTCAAGGTGCTATTGACCACCCATAAAGCCCTACATGGCAGTGGATCTGGATACTTGAGAGACCGCCTTCTGCCAATTACCTCCCTACGGCCTATAAGATCTCATAGGTTAGGCCTCCTCCGCATTCCATCGGCCAGCCAATGCCGGCTGGCAACCACAAGGAGGAGGGCCTTCTCAGTAGTGGCCCCGACCCTTTGGAACGAGCTCCCCGTAGAGATCCGTACCCTCACCACCGTCCAGGCCTTCCGCACAGCCTTGAAGAACTGGCTCGCCCGTCAGGCCTGGGGATAAGGACCATCACCCCGCCCGAATGTTGTATGCATGTTGCGTATTATTTTATTATGTGTTGTTGTCTTAGTATCGTATTGTATTGTATTCCCCTCTCCCTGGTTTCTGTGAGCCGCCCTGAGTCCCCTCAGGGAAAAGGGCGGCCTACAAATAAAATCAAACTGAAACTGAACTGAAACTGAAACTGAATTGCTGCCAAGGTCCTTATCTGTTTGTTTGCTTGGCTTTCAGCCACCAAGATTCTAGTCTTGTTATTAAAGGATTAACCTCATCTCAGCTTTCATTACTGGACGGAGGAGGGGGGCAGAACAGCTATGTATAAAGTCAATGTATAAATTGACTTTATACATTTAACATTGATTTCTTGTGCTACGACATAACTTATTTTAACTGAGGTTTGTTGACTAAGCCACCGTGGGTCTACTTCACACATAACACTAAATGAAAAACGATGGATTGCTAATCCAGAATGGCTGATGTGTAAATATATTGGATGAATAAATAAATAAATTAGCAACAACTGTCCTCAAATTCCACATTTGTATTATAATTTCAGAATCTCTAGGGGGAAATCTAGAATGTTATTGATTCATGACTGCAAAAATGCCTCAGGGTGAAAAATGGAAGGAAATTTATTTAGCATATTTTAAGGACAGTGTATTAATTTTTATTTAAGTTTGAATGCCCAAGGAATTAATTCAAAAATAAGAAATTACATAATAATAATGTTAATATTAATAATACTTTGCGTTCATCTCTTTTATCATTCTGCAGAGAAGAAAGAAAAGAAAGATTAAGCCAGACATGAGGAAAGTGCTTTTTTAAAATCTCAGAATAAAACCTAAAAACTGTCAATAGCACCATAGGTGTTAAGCGTTTGTAGCTATGTTTTAGATTTTTTTTAAAAAGATGCATTAAGGAAGCCATTTATTGGGTATATGCAAGTATAATCCCACCTTTGTGCAAATTTAGCAGGAGCAACGGGAGATAAGCCTGTTTGAAATAAAATTTTAGCAAATTGGTTCCTTGCTTTGAGAAGCGAAAGAGGCACAAGGACTGTAACTCAATGTACCGAAATATAATTGAAAAACTGAGGAGAGCTTGAGGTGTAATTGTAATACCCAAATGAACTCCTCAAGAAACAGACGCTCATCTCCTTAGGCTGAACATAGAATCGTAGCCTCCAAAGGCTGGAAGGGACCTTGGAGGTCTTCTACCCCATCTCCCTGCACTAAAATGCAGTCATGTGACTGCCGGACATTACAAAGGGTTGTAAATGCAGCCCAGTTGCCAGGTGCGCAAAGTGTGGTTACGTGAGTGAACTGAGGTGGGGGGGGGATGACATTGGGACTTTGAATCTGGGTCGTAAGTATTCCACAGGTAGGTCTGTTAGAACTTAGAATGGTCACTAAGCGACTGGTGGTAACTTGAGGACATCCTGCCTAGATTATTATGGGGCCCTAACTTCCAGGAAAGGGAAAAGGGAAGGTCTGGGCTGTGCAGAGCCCCTTTTCGCAAGACCAACAGTGCAGCTGGAGGGGGGGATCTCAGTCTTGCCTAATTATGAGGGTCCACTCTTTAATTTGATACCCACTCAGTCACGGCTTCTACAACAGTTGTCCCTGCATGGCATCAAAGGTTCGTTCTCTAAACGGAAAAGAAAAGATGCCACGAACTAATAGCCCACTAATCCCTGGGAGGGCGAAGGTTTGTTCTCCAAGCTTGGTTGGGTTGGTTTCCGAACGTCTCATTACCAGGTTAGGTAACATCTTCAGGGGAGTTTAGGGAATGTCCGTGTTCTTCTGTTTATCAGGGTTTCAGGCGTAGGTGCATCAAGGGAGGGTCTGGTGATGGGTCAGGTGTGAGTCATTGGGATGGGGAGGCTACATCAGGTCATCTGAATTTTGATGATGTGACCACTAAACCAAAGAAGAGAATGATTCCTGGCGTCAAATGGAACTGCTGGCTTCAAAGGTGGCATCTTGGCACCCCTGAGGAGATGCTGGTGCATGGAATGGCACTGCTGGAACCTTCATCAACATCGCCTCCTCCTTTCATCAATGAGCAGCTGAGAAGGGAAGAGCTTAGCTGTGTATTTGATTTATCCTCAGCCTTTATTTTGTGGAGAAACTGGACACCCCCCAACCAGCCTCTGCGTCTTAAGCTAAGACCAGGACTTCTCCTATCCCAAGATTAACAAGGACGGTGGAGGTCTTGGGGGCAGGAAGGAATGTGATGCTGTTGGAACAAAAACTAAGAAGCATCCTAAATTTATCTCCCTTCTGACATAATTGCAACCTATAGAACGTAGATTAATAGGGTTGGACAGGGCATTAAATTGCAGCCTTAGAACAGATTGAGGCTGCCAGTCAATATGATCCTGTGGTTTGTTATCGTTTTCTTTACATTTCTTTTTTCTGGTAAAATAACCAAATCCGCTCTGCTTTTAAGATATATTTAGAACAAGTTTTCAAAGAGAAGAACTTCAGAGAGTTGTGCAAAGCACGACATGCATTTCCTCCAGCAAAGAGAATAAATTGCTATTTAAACTTTTTCCTATTGTCTATTTGCCTATAATTTCCACCTCATTTCCCCCTTTTTCTACATTATCTATTATCTTTCTTTTAGTTTAGTCTGGTCTCTGGCGTTACCTTGATTTCTATTCAGAGTTACCTAATCACTTTTATTTTAAATCTTTCAGTCTCCATACAGTACCTGCTTCTAAGGGAAAGGCTGAGAACTGGAAATAAGGTGGGAAAAGGCACAGATTCTGTACTTTCCCCTCCCCACTGTAGCTTCCAGCAACACTTTCTCTGCTAGCAACAGAGGAGTTTTCAAAAGCCTGGCAGAAGCAGCACTTCAGAAAAAAAACCCAATAATTTCAGTGGGAGGCCCACAAATTTTACAAAAGTTGTAGAGAGACTGACGTGGTCATTACAAAGACATTCCCTTTGAACCACTACAGAGTTCATTCCTGACACCCCTATAAAGTTCCCTGCTCTGTGTAAGCATTGCTTTTAGACAGCGTAAAACTCAGCATCATGGAAAAAAACATTAGCTTGGCTTCTTTGATACCTGACACAAATTCTTTTTAAAAAAAAATAATTCTACCCTTGCTCAAATGTGGTTTGGCAACTTTAGAAGTCTTTTCTTTGTATGCGTGTTTTTCAGCCTTAGCAACTGTCAGATGTGTGTCCCAAAGGTGCTTTTTTTCAAAAGGCAACTGGATTTTCTTTCATTTTCCTTGAAGACATTTCCCTTTTCATCCAAGAAGCTTCTTCAGTTCTGATTGAATGGTGGAGGATGGAAAGATTTATGTTCTTTGCCAGTCCTCTTTCTGAGAGTTGTTGAGGCCGCTGGGAGGTTTATCTATGCCCTCAGAATCACTGAATAGTGCAAATGGGTATGCAGCCTTCTTGGAACGGCTGAAATGACCAAGGCTAACTTCTAGATGACTGCAAGGAATATAAATCCTTCCATCGCCCACCATCCACTCAGAACAGAAGAAGCTTCTTAGATGAGAAGTAAAATGTCTTCAAAGAAAACCACAGTCTAGTTGGCTTTTGAAAAAGCATCTTTGGGACAACCATGACCAGGTTGACTGAGAATTTCCATAGACTTATAAGATGTGTGGATTTTAACTCCCAGAATTCCCCAGCATAGCTGGCTGGGGAACTCTGGGAGTTGAAGTTGAGACATAGTGTTATGTCCGCAGCTTAGACAACGTGGCCATGCACAGACTCTCCTGATTGGCTGAGCTGTTGACAGCCAGGGTGGGACAGTGCTGCATCGCAATTGGCTGCCCCATTTGACAGCGGGTATATAAAGAGCTATCAAACGAAGAATTCCCTGTTGCCGGTTCCGGAGTTGCCTCTAGTTTTACTGTTAGCTATTTACCCTAATAAAGGGATTGTTTTACATTCTGTCTCGCCTCAGTCCTTGCCTGCTCGGTTCTCCCTACAGAACACACCTTATAATTGCTGAGGTTGAGACACACTGGTCTACATCATAGACAAAGAACCAAAGGACTAACAAAGAATCAGTGTTATAGCAATAGCACTTAGTCTTATATACTGCCTTATAGTGCTTTATAGTCCCCTCTAAGCAGTCAGCCTCTTGTCACCAACAATCTGAGTTCTCATTTTACTCAGAAGGATGGAAGGCTGAGTCAACCTTGAGCAGGTCAGGATTGAACTCCTAGCTTTGGGCAGAGTTAAGCCTGCAATACTGCATTCTAACCACTGCACCACCACAGCTCAGTTCAAATTTTCCTGGATGCAAAACCTCCATAATTCCCCAGGCACTGGTTATACGGGTAGATCTGCTAGTACTTGGGATCCATCAGCAACTGGGAAATAGCAGAATCCCTAATATCTATTCTTCACCGAGCCGTCTCTCTTGCAGATGTTCTGCTTTCAGCATAAGTTCTGTTTTCCTTAAACATCATCCTTCTATTTAGTCATTCAGTCATTTCACAGAGTTTTATCCTCTCTTTTAAAGCATTCATCCTCCCAAGCAAATTTAGAAAAGAATCAGAAAAACAGTATCATAAAGATGCAACATAGCAAAATAACCTCAGGGAACATTAAGATACAGTGCCATAAAGCCATTACTAAAGCATAGTATCGAAAACCATTATTAAAAAAAACCCACTGCTATAAAATCTCTCTCAAAGATAGCTTGGGGGGGGGGGAGCTTCTTTGGGACTGTTTTAAAAGCAGACTAACCTGGGGCCTCAAGGATGTTTTTAGTATTTATATGTATATTTTATCTGTGCTTTAATTGTCTGTTTCCTTCTTCTTTAGTCGGCTGCCTTGATCATTCAGTTGGAAAGCAGGGATACAAGTTAAATAGATAAACAAATAAAATCTCATTGAATTAGGGATTGAAAAGGAGGACAGTTCAGTCCAAGTCTCTGCCTATGATACTTTTCAACCTGAGAAGTTTTAAAATACTAATCTCCAAATTAAAACACTTTTGAGATCAGTTATTAGCAGTTTTAATAGAAGCATCTCAAGAATAGGCAGAAAATGGTTTGTAAGCTTTCTTGCAGACACATCCTGGATCAGCTGAACCCATCTTTAAATATAGACAGAGCAGAGGATGGTAATCTGGCCTGAATATCATGTGTGCATGTGCTTTAGAGAAGGGAATCTATTGTTTGGTCTGGCTCTAAACAAGGACTAGGGCTGACATGATAGCAATATTCCAGTATTTGTGGGGTTGCCACAAAGAAGAGGACGCAAGTTATTCTCCAAAGCGCCAGAAGGCAGGACAAGAAACAATATATGGAAACTAATCAAGGAAAGAACTAACTTAGAACTAAGGAGAAAATTCCTAACAGTGAGAACAATTAACCAGTGGAACAGCTTGTGTTAAGAAGTTGTGGGTGCCCCATCAATGGACACTGGCTTTTATGAAGAGACTGGACAGCCATTTATCAGAAATACTATAAGTCTTCTGTGAGAGCAGGAGGTTCGACTAGATGACTTCCAAGGTCCCTTCAACTCTTTTATTGGTATTGTTACCTGTTGGTCACCAATGCTTCTTGAGTACAATATTCCAAAATAGGTAAATAGGTACAAAATTGGCCTTTTGTACAACTATAATCTTAAATTAACTGTGCATTACATTCAGGTAAGAAGATTTCTCATCTCGTCTTGATTTTATCTTAGGAAATTCAGGCACCTCCCCCAAACTGCTTCGTTTTCTTCTCTCTCTACTTATTGAACATGGGGGGGGGGGAGAAGGGTTATCTATACATTGTTCTGTCTTTCCCAGAGTCCAAGAAAAGGACCAATCAGCTCATGTGAACTCCACTGGCAACTGCCCTCTTTGCAAACATTTTACAGCAAATTCCCAAAACAG
The DNA here is from genome assembly GCF_051295495.1 of Thamnophis sirtalis. Taxonomy (NCBI): domain Eukaryota; kingdom Metazoa; phylum Chordata; class Lepidosauria; order Squamata; family Natricidae; genus Thamnophis; species Thamnophis sirtalis. The sequence goes on from NW_028261393.1 coordinate 35,273,590, forward strand.
AAAAGGAAAAACAAGGGACTAGGGTGATCTCAAAGTGAAGTCTGCCGAAGAAAACGTAATCCAATTCTGTTCTGCTTTTCTCCACTTTTGATTCTTTAAACTGAAATTTTGATCGGTCCTAACTTGGTCATATAAACCTGTGTTTGTAAAGTAAAATAAGTAAAGTAAATAAGCAAATAAGTAAAGATTCTTTCAGACTGAATTTAACTTTTTGTTACTTCTTGGAGAGATCCAAGTAATGTTCTTGGTAACACTGTGGAAGGGTGATTTTCCTGCCTTGTAAGCCTTAACAGAGTTGGAAGGGGCCTTAAAGATCTTCTAGTCCAACCTCCTGCTCAAGCAGGAAACCCTATACCATTCTGGACAAACGGCTGTCCAATATCTTCTTAACACTCTCCAGTGTTGGAGCACCCACAATTTCTGAAGGCAAGCTGTTCTCCTGGTTGATTGTTCTCACTGTCAGAAAATTCCTCCTTTTTTCTAGGTTGGTTCTCTCCTTGATTAGTTTCCACACATTGCTTCTTGTCCTGCCTTCAGTTGCTTTGGAGAATAGGTTGCCCCCCTCTTCTTTGTGGCAGCCCCTCAATTATTGGAACACTATTATCATTTCTCCCCAGTCCTTCTTTTCCCTAGCCTAGACAAACTTGATTCCTGAAACCGTTCTTCAAATGTTTTGTCCCCTGAACATCTTTGCTGCTCTTCTCTGCACTCTTTCTGGAGTCTCAACATCTTTTTTATAACATGGTGACCAAAACCATGCAGAATTCCAAATATAATCTTACTAAGGTTTTATTAAGTGGTATTAACACTTTACGTGATCTTGATGCTATACCTCTGTTAAACACAATCTAGGATTGCATTGGCTTTTTTGGCTGCTGCTGCACAGTGTTGGCTCATATTTAAGTGATTATAGTTCTATAAGGCCATCCTCGAAGAGGTAAAACTAAGAGAGGCTAGAAATATTCTAATAATGCCATGCGTGCAATTTGATACCTATAATAGTGGGACATGAACATAAGATGGTGGATATGAAAACAGAATGCCCTCCCCACCCCTGAGAATTTCACACAGCTTCATTTCCCCAGAAACTCGAAAGAATTGATTTTTCTGGTTGGCAATGCAGCCTTTTTACCAGTAACATTTGCAAGCTATATTATCTGTTTCTGTTATATTAATCAAGCTAATAGTTGTTGACTAACTACTATTTTAAGGAATGGATTGTTTAGTGTTATATTGATCTATTTTTGAACTATCTAAATGGTGGTCAAAAATACCTGCTGAACATATCAACAAACATGGATTTTTTTTTTTAAGAGAAAGAGAATAGGGCAATGAAACTGCCCAGATACAGACAGCTATAAATTGCCTTGGACTCAAAGATTCAGTAGTCCAATGATTGCAATTCTTAGTCATGGCTATAAAAAGTGATATATTTCATATTTTTATAAATAACACACAATAGATTGAAAACTATAATCTCCAAGTTTTAGATTCCATATTTTCCTTTTTGCATCTTATTTTTTATGCTTTATCATTTTATTCTTGCAACCTGTCTTTTACCGCCTCTTCTTGGTGGGAAGACAAACCTGCAGAAGCCAAAGATATTCATGGTACTGAGACTTATATACCGCGCAGTGCTTTCTAGCCCTCTCTAAGCAGTTTACAAAGTCAGCCTCTTGCCCCCAACAATCTGGGTTCTCATTTTACCAACCTTGGAAGGATGAAAGTCAACCTTGAGCCGGTCAGGATCGAATTCATGCCTGTGGACAGAGTTTAGCCACAATGCTGCATTCGAACCACTGCACCACCATGGCTCTTAATAATGGAGCAGTGTAGATTGATGGACCAGAACTGTTGATAGCTTCTGTCCACAGCTGGCATCTCCATTCAGGGATGTTGCAATGTGATTTCACAAGCAAGGCCAATCTGCTAGTTTTACTTTTGTCTTAATAAAAGGGGGAACACAGAGAGAAAAAACCAGATGGCAATCTATTAATATCTTCTTCTGTGCCGGTGTTTCCCAAGCATGGCTACTGGGGAATTCTGGGCGTTGAAATCCACATGTCTTAAAGTTGCCAAGCTTAAGAAATGCTGCCAAAAATGGATGAACTTTTCATATCAAAAGAAGCTGTGATTAGAAGCTAACCCCATTCCCCATCTTTAATATTTCTGAAGCTGGAACAGGACTTCCAAACAGAAAAACAGCCATTATCAAGTTTCCTGTTTCTTTTAAAGATGATTTAACAGACTGGTCCAATTTCACAATTGACCTATCACTTGTTGTTTGTATCTTATGATAGTGATTGTATCTTATGATTTATGATCCATGACTTATCAATTTACTTCATTTTTGTGTGTGTACACTGAGAGCTTCTGCACTGGAGACAAATTCCTTGTATCCCCAATCACACTTGGCCAATAACGAATTCTGTTCTGTTCTGTTCTGTTCTATCCTTTCCCACCATTCTTATCCCTAGCTCCAGTTTCTTCTCAAGAAAGTTCAAACAAAACAGAAGGCATGATAAACGTCTGTTGATGCTTGGAATCTCCAGCTAATACACCGAGAGCTACGCTATAAATTGGTTACAAATCCATAATCCATCACAACAAGACCCTTCCTCCCACCCCGAAACCTTGCAACCATCAGAGTGTCAATACAGGGAGGGTACAAAATGAAGATGGGGGTCACAAGCATGCAATCCTGATGTATGTAGAACACTTCAGACAAAGATCTGGCTGGCCCTGCAGCCATATCTGGACCAGATACATATTCCTAAGAAGCAAAATTAGATCTTTTCCATCAAACACCACTCCACTCTTTGTATCTTTTATAATTCCTGCTGGGATTGAAACACATGGATTGTAATATAGCAGAGAGCGTCAAATTCTGAAGAAATGGAGACTTGATTTTCAATCTACTTTACTAAATTTCTACTAATTGCTTTTAACACACTTCCTCCGCCAATATCTTCACAGTCTAACACCTCATGGCCATTCCTTTGGGAGCTTTTCAAAAAGAAAATGAAATCTAAATACATTTCACTGATGTAATTGCTCTTGGCCTTTGCAACAGATAGTCCCTACCCCACCAATAACTGCTTAATCAAAGTTTTAAGATTAATGAAAACCAGGAGAATACCGTACATAGAGGTTTTATAAATAGCTCTAAGGGGCAGCAGATAGAGGATCTTCTATAAATAGTGTAACTAGAAAACATATTGCTTTATGAAGTTTTCTCCTTCCCACAGATCTTTCAGATTTGGAGAAATAATTGAAGTCTAATATCAAGTCTAGTATCAAAAGTGCACAGCTGCACGGCTTTAAGCCCTTGCTCTACGCCCCCCTCCCCAATTGTTCGATTCTGGAAGCAAAACACCAAGAAACTGTAACATGATTTTGCACTTTCTTGCAGAAAAGAAGAAGGAGGGGAAATACATAGTGGATAAGCTTTCAGTTCCTTCCCGGGAGGCAGAGATCCTCTTCTGTCTCATTTTTGTTTTTAATATTTGGGGAAGAGGATGCTTTCTAATTTCTTCCATCTCAACATCTGTTGTTCAAGATAGACCAGACTAGTAGGAAGGGGAAGAGGAAGAGTAGGCGTAGGGGAAAGGTAAAGGAAGAAGGAAGGGGAAGGAGAGGAGGAAAGAAGAAAGTAGAGAAGGGAGGAAGGGAGAAAAGAAAGGGAAAATAAGGTGGTGTTACAACAGGCGGAATGGATGGTAAATAAAGCAACCCAAACTATATATTATAATCTATTAAATGAAATAACAAATGTATAAGAATGATAAATGTAAAGAAGAATAACAATTATATGAAAGTATATTTACAATGGTATGCAAGAGAATAAAAAATAAAAAAAATGGGGGAGGGGAGATAGACCAGACTAGGAAACAAAGGCCATTTAGGTCGGTATTACTTTTATTGTGGAAGTGTGATTGTGGTTATAAATGCTGAGCTTGTCAGCTGGAGAGTTGACAACCCGGTTTGAGACCTGGGTGCCATGCGAAGGGGTGAGCTTCCATTCCTCGCCTCAGCTCCTGCCCATCTAGAAGTTCAAAAGCATGCAAATACAAGTAGACCAATAGGTACCACTTTGATGGGAAGGTAATAGTGTTCCACGCCTTTGGCACATAGCCATGCTGGCCACATGGCCACGCAAGTCTCTTTGGACAATGCTGGCTCCCTCACCCAAGAAATGGAGATGAGCACCAGCTTCTAGCATCCGACACAATTGAATAGGGAAACCTTTCCTTTTTACTTTTATTGTAAAGCTATAGTAAGATAATCTTGCAAGTCTGACTGTACTCCCTCCTGCTTGCCTTTATCTTCATGTGAACCAGGGAGAGGTTGACAGAGACATTCTCTCAAATTACTTTCTTGGCTAGGGTCCAAAGACCCTCTTTATCTGATGGTTACCTTGGTAGCAGTTCTTCTTCCTGACCTTGGAGGCCATGGCCAAGAGGAAGGAGAAAGGAGACCTAGTCTGCAGTAGATGGTTGGGAGAAGCGAACAACATCACACTTGGGGGAATAAATACCACAAAATATGCTTATTCCTTGATTCAGTTTTGAGTTTTTCAATTGCAAAGAAACAAAGTCCCAAAGTTGTTCCTTCCCAGGAGCATGTTGAGGAAGCTTTCTTCAAGCTTTACACTGACCTTATGCCTCCCCCCATCCACTTCAACAGTTTTGGCAGGAAATCACTGTCAGTTTTATGTTGCTCAACTTCTGAATACCCAGAACTATGGTCACGAGTCCTGGTCAGAGTCTAGGTGGAAAAAGAATTAAATACAATCAAGGAGGGACCATGTCAACACTGAAGTTGGGTGGGAAGGAAGCAAGAAGTTTGGAATGAAACAAGACTGTTGAGTAAAACCAGCATAGCAACCATCAAAAGCTAAGTATGAGAAATATGTGGAGAATAAAAAAATCAACTCAGGACTTAAATTCTGGTACACCCATAAAGACACACACACAGACGGCTGCTCAGGAACAAGAACAAGAAAGAAAAGTCAAGGAAATGATTAGTCCACTACAGGTGATCCTCAACTTGCCACCACAATTGAGGCCAAAATTATGATTGCTAAGACAATTGTTAAGTTTTGTCCCATTTTACAACCTTTCTTGTCACAGCTGTTAAGTGATTCATTGCAGTTTTTAAGTTAGTTAAGGGAATCTGGCTTCCTCATGTCAGAAAGTGACAAAAGGTGATCACGTGACCGTGGGACATGGCAATCATCATAAATGCACACCAGTTGTCAAGTGTCCGGATTTCGATCATGTGACCATGGGGATGCTGCAATAGTTCTGTGAAAATGAGTCATAAGTCACTTTTCTCAATGCGGTTGTAACTTCAAACTGTCACTAAATGAATGGACGTAAGTTGAGAACTACTTGCAATGGGAGGAGATGGAAAGAAGGTGATGGGCAGCACGGAGAAAATGGAATTGCTTCTACTCCCTTTGCCTCTGTCTTCACGCAAAGCGACACAGCAGAGATGCAATTGGAGTTCTCCGTTTCTCAAAGCCATATAAATTCAGTTGTAAATAAAGGCTAATCAAATCACACTGCTGGAACCCAACAACAAATGGGCCATTTAACATTGGCACAATTCTAGTTTACTTTACAGGTGGTCCTCGACTCACAACAGTTCGTTTAGTAATGGTTCAAAATTACAATGGCACTGACAACAGTGACTTCTGCCCGTTTCTCACACTTACTATCTTTGTAGCATCTCCATGATCACATGATCCTGGTCATGGGGTTCCTACTTATGACCGCTGCTGTGTCCCAAGGTCACATGATCCCCTTTTGCAACCTTTGGACAAAAGCAAAGTCAATGGGGAAGCCGGATTCACTTAACAACATGTTACTAACTTATCAAGTGCAGGGATTCACTTAAGCACTGTGGCAAGGATGTAAAATGGAGCAAAACCCACCTTAACAAATGTCTCGCTTAACAACAGAAATTTTGGGCTCAATTGTGGTCATAGGTCGAGGACTATCTGTAGGCTGAAATGCATTCTTCTTACTCAGTAGCCATCCGCCAGTGGAGAGTTCTGCTCTGGGTTTACTTGCTGTGCCTGGCAATATTCATTTCAGCCGCGAGCTTCCTTTCTTGGCTTCCAAGTCAATTATATCTCATAACTAGGGATTCCAGACTCTTTGGTGGATTCCTGTGCAAAGACCTTTTCATTTCAATCAATCCACCCTCGGCCTCTTCGTGGCTTTGCTCGCCCAGAAACTTCAATCAAGGACAACGGAGAAAATCAACACCAGAGAGGTTCCTGCTTGTAAGAATTTGCCCAAGAGTTCTCCCTTTAAGACACTTTGTAGAGCAGCGCTGCTTAAAAAAGCCCCACCTGCCCACTCTCAGAAGGGTTCCGGAGTCCTTCATGTAACAATGGCAGAAAATCACTGATTTCCTTGCACAAGCAAGTAAAGAAATGTGCAAAGCCATTCTAACAGCAACAACAACAAGACTTAGTGTTGTGGCCCACCAGCAGCCAGCAGAGCTGGGGGCAGACTCAGACAGTGAGGAGGTCGGGGAGGAACATGGGCCAGTCCTGGAGTCTGGGGAAGGCTCTTGTTAGGGCTCTGTGTCGGAGGCAGAGAGGAGGTTGAAGCCGTATGCCGGTTATCAGCTACCTTCAGAGTTAGACATCAGTGCGGCAGAAGAACAGCAGGACCCTGTTCCCAGTATGTGCATGTACAGAGCCGCCAGGAGAAGGAAACAGCTAAGGAACAAGGCCGACTCGGGAGTAAAGCCACAGGTGGACAGTGAATGGCCCCTCCCATAGGAAATAAAAGGGGAGTGAAAGGGGAGGGGACAATTAGTTCAACTCAGTAGAGTGAAGGTCTGTTCCTGACTTCTTGCCAAGTATTGTCTGCTATAGAGTGGCGTTTGGAAGATATCGGCCTGGCAGCTCTCCAAGCCTGATCAAGGTCTGTAGTTGTGAAATCTCTTGAAAGACTGTTGGCCGGGTCTTTGCTGGAGAGGAATTCCCTTTAACTTAAATAAAAGGGGTTTTATTGGGACAAGGAGTTGGCTTCGTGATCTTGGGAAGCCTTGGTCAGAAATTTTACACAGACTTACAATCGGCAGCCACACTGTAATGATGACTCAGCTACATTTCATGTTCACATACAATCAATTTCCCCTGATAACTCAGATGTATGTATGGGGGGGGGGGATTGAGTCTAAAGGGGAGGTGATATAATATTTGTGTTTGTGTGTGTTTGTGTGTGTGTGTGTGTGTGTGTGTAGAAAGAAACTCAGAAGCGACCCTCCATAATTTCTCAGCTGTAAAGGAAATGAGGGAGAAAAATATAGCTAGTCCTCAACTTACAACAGTTCATTTAGTGACCATTTGAAGTTACAATGGCACTGAAAAAAAGTGACATAACCATTTTCACGCAGGTGGTACAGACTAATCCACTACTACTACAGGGTTTTTAGTGAAGCAGTCCTGGATTTCATAAAGCTTGTTTGTTTATTCTCCTTGCAGGTCCCCACATTAGTTCAGTCTTATAAAACAACCAACAGAAACATCCATAAAATGTCCACAGTAAATGCAAACTAAAACAATAATTAATCCAAGTAACCATAAACCAATACATGATCTTTATAACACTAAAAATAAAGCATAATAAAGGTAGATAAAATATTGATGGTGAAATCCATACAAGTAATCCGAAATGAAACCATTCAAAGATGCCAAGAACATGACTATTCCACTGAACATTATCCAGAAAAAAATCCATCTTTGGCAGCTTCTAGGATGCTAAAAGGGATGGACAAACACCGAATGTTTGGGGGAGGCTTTTCCACACACTGCCAGGGTGCCAAGTAACACACCCAACAAAAGAAGACTCCGAGGCTTACAGTTCCTCAAAGTTCCATTTTATTACAAATGTCCTATTGGCACATCTGGAAAAACCTGAATCTGAAAGCTTCAAGGTTTTCCCCACCCAAAAGAAAGTCCAGGCACCTACCCAGCACCCATATGTCCATCACATGGTCAATCAAAGCACTGCCCCAACTGGAGATGCCTCCCAGTCATGCTACTCCAGGTGCAGGGAAGAATGTAATTGACTTTCGGAGAAAGGAACGTTATAATAACTATGTATCTCCCCAGCGCCATACAATCCCCTACTCCCGTTTCCCACAGACTAAATGTGGCAGGCCTGAAGATCCACTGCCCAAGATGGCTTCCAGGTCTGACACACACTGTGTGTAATGGGTGCATTACTTGGAGCCTGACACTCTGGAGCAACAACCAGAAAATACAGAGGTACCTCCTGGACTCCATTCCGGTCAAGGGACAGGACAGGCCACATGAGAGAGAGAGGTACCCACAGAGGTGCTTTTGAAGAACATGAAGTAGCACTTTACCAGGAAGGAGGGAGCACATTCCAGGAAGAGGAGAGCAAGACAAGAGGCAGCACAGCCTGGAGCTGGAGGAAGGGGGTCAGGATAGCCCCTCCTTAGAATCTTCCAGTTTGTATCTGTCAGGGTTTAGTCTGGCAAGATGCTGTCTTCTGTGTGTAAATAATAAAGAACCGAACACTGGCTGAATTGTTCCATGTTATTCTTGGGCTTAGCCTGATAGACCAATCTATAGTTCCACAGAAGCATTCTACATTACAAAAAACAGTTGTTGTTGTTGTTGTTGTGGCTTTGAGTCAACCACCAATTAATTATATTGGATGATACCAAACTGTGTTGTGATGGAAGAAAATATTCTCTTATTCTGCCTACTTCCCTCTCCCCGTATTATTGAAACCTTCATATTGATTCTCTCTGCCTCCCTCCTGGCTTATCCTTTTCAAATCTAAGAAGTCTTGAATGCTTTCCTTAAAGGAGGTGGGGGATCAGCAGCTTGAGGAGACCAGGGGCTGATTTCAAAATAACCTCAGCAAGGGATCGAACTGAGGATCTTGGATAAAAGCAATCTGTCTCCCTTCCTGATAGCTCCACGAAGAGAGGAAAGCTATCTCTCTCTCCACAATTAATTTGTCTTTTATAAACTCTGTCTTCTTGTTTAGAAATGATGATTTTGCCAGGCAGATTATACATTTCAAAACTGAATGTGCTAGAGCAGGGGTCTACAAGACCCCTGTGCTCGAGAAGTTGATGAAGTCAGGTTATCTTCTTTGGAGTTTCACAAACTCTTTAGGAAGCTTCTTTAGCTGAGTTGACAAGAACTTGATTCATCCTTGGCAAGCATGATGACCCTGGCTGTTTTATTGTCCATCCTGTTCCTAATAACCCGTAGCAAAGCATTTCTTTTGTTGCAAATAAGGCACTGACATTGTGAATTATGTCTTTCAAGGTAAGGAGCTCTTTCAAAAATTCCCTTCCCAAAGGTAGACTGTCGTGAATAGCTTCCTAACGGCTCTTGGGAGTTTTCCAGCCTCTTTGGCAGGCTGTTCTGTCCAAGAGCAGAGCTGGTCTTCAAAGTGAAGCAGTGGCTTGTGGGGTTAACACAAGGAACATAGAATAGAATAGAATAGAATAGAATAGAATAGAATAGAATAGAATAGAATAGGGAATGGGAATGGGAATGGGAATGGAATAGGAATAAGAATGGAAAGGAATGGAATAAGAATAGGATATAATAGAATAGGAATAGGATCAAATTGGAATTGGAATCGGAATAAGAATAGAATAGAATATTTTCCCCAAAATAAGATCCACCTGCATAATAAGCCCAATCGGGCTTTTGAGCACATGCACTAAAATAAGCCCTCCCCTGAAAGTAAGACCTCACTGAAAATATTGCAACACAGCAGCAGCCATGAGGTGACCCCGCTCGCCACCTCCTGCACCTCAAAAATAATACCTCCCTGAAAATAAGGCCAAGTGCTTATTTGAGGGGTTAAAAGAAAAGAAGAACCTGTCTTATTTTGGGGAAAACATGGTAGAATAGAATAGAATAGAATAGAATGGAATGGAATGGAATGGAATGGAATAAAATAGGAATGGAGGATAGGATAGGATAGGATAGGATAGGATAGGATAGAACATCCTTTTGTTCAGTAGACCAAACCACATTGTCTGATTCTCAAGGAAACTAAACTGGTGGGGATGGAACATGTGAAAAGAGGGCTAAATAGACTCTCAATGATGCCAACAAAAATTATGTTTTCGTTTCCCAGTATTTTCCCCTTCTAGGTAGCTAAAGTCCTATTCCATCCTGGCCCACAGAAACAAAATATAGACCATGTAATTGCAACTAAATTCTCGGGACTTGGACAAAATCCATGCTATGTGAATGCTCTGACCGACATAGCTCCAAAGGATGTAACTTTGACTCCTCCTGCCCAGTTTTAAGGGAAACTCTGCAGGCTTTGCCCAAGTGACCCTGAAAGCTAGGACAATGACCTCCTTTTATTTTTCCATTGAGACCATTTGCAAATGTAATGATGACATTACAGTGTAATGCTACGTTTTATTTTCACAGCCCGCAACAACTTCCCCTGATAACTCAGATGTGTGTGTGTGAAGTGGGGGTGAATCTAAAGGGGAGGGTGATGCAATGGTCCTCCGGGATTGGGCGGCCTAGAAATTTAACAAACAAACAAACAAACAAACAAACAAACAAATAATGGTGTATCTATGTGTGTGAGAAGGCCCTTGGGAGAAGGGGCAAAGAGATACTGAGTAGGGAATGGTCAAAGAAGAGACAGCGTAGCCCACAGCTGCGATAATGGGTGGAGAAAGAAACTCAGAATGGACCCTCCATAACTTAGGCTGTAAAAGAAATGAAGGAGAGAAGTACAGGAAGTCCTTGACTTACAACATTAATTTAGTGACCATTTGAAGTTGCAACAGCACTGAAAAAAGTGACACAATCATTTTCACACTTACAACCGTTGCAGCATCCTCGCGGTCACATGGTCAAAATTTGGATGCTTGGCAACTGACTCATATTTATGACAGTTGCAGTATCCTGGTGACCACCTTTGCAACCTTCTGACAAGCAAAGGCAATGGGGAATCCAGACTCATTTAACAACCGTGTTATTAACTTGCAAGAAGAGTCATAAAATAGGGCAAGATTCACCTAAGAAATGTTTCACTCAGCAACGGAAATTTGGGGCTCAGTTGTGGTCATAAGTCGAAGTCCACCTGCACTTTCTCGTTTGCAAGATTCTGTTAACGCAGCTTTACAATAAAGTAACTGAGCTCATCCACTCTGGTTTCCTGCCTGGTCCAGCTGGCAAGGCTGAGCTCTTCTCTCCGTCTCTCTTCCCAAAAGAGGCATTTCAAGGATGGCCTCCAATCCTCCAGGAAGCTTTGTTGTCTGCTGAGCATCAGCAGCACTGGCCGCAAGTGGACGCTCAGATGACCCATTTGTAGAAGGCACAAAGATCTCTTATCAACTAACACAGACGGCTGGGACAGAGTGGATCTAAACCCCTGGCAGCCCGGCTGTCCATGCTTCTGCGTTCCCAGGGGAGTTGGTCAGAAACGTTGGGGGGAAATGTTTGCAGCATGCAGACTGGTGGAGTTTCTCACCGATTGCACTAAAGGGACTTTTGTGGTGAGCTTGCTGAAAGAAAAGCCGCTTGGTGGGCAGAATCATTTGTGGAGGGGAGGGATCCTGTGCTGGACAACAATCAAGACTCCATGCATAAAATCAGGGAGGTGGCATTACAGCTGTGTCATGACCGCAAAGCAGGAGGCCACAGGGGCAGAGGATATTAAAACCCAGCGTAGACTTTTCAGAAGGCTTTGGTGGCTTTGAGCCCATCATGCCATGATTAAGGATTATGTTCCCTGTACAGGTAGTCCTTGACTTATAACAGTTCATTTCGTGATCTTCAAAATTACAATGGCAGTAATATAAGGACTTATGACCATGTCCCACACTTACAACTGTTGCAGCATCCCCCTGATCATGTGATCGAAATTCAAATGCTTGGCAATTGACTCGTATTTACGATGGTTGCAGTGTCCCAGGATCCCGTGAGTACCTTTTGCGACCTTCTGACAAGCAAAGTCAATGGGGAAGCCAGACTTATTTAACAACAGTTTGACTGATTTAACAGCTACTGTGATTCACTTAACGACTGTAGGAAGAAAGGTTGTAAAATGGGGCAAATTCACTTAATCTTTCACTTAGCAACAGACATTTTGGGCTCAGGTGTGGTTGTAAGTCAAGGACTACTTGTAAAATTAGTTTATCTGGCCCCATTTCCTGTCTGGTCTATTGGGTAATGCTTACAGATAAATTGTAAAAACAAATTCCAATTGATATATATATATATATAACAGCATTATACACAGTGCAGTTATCGTCTAGTTCAGGGCTCAGCAATCTGCGGCTCTGGAACCGCATGTGGCTCTTTCAACCGTCTGCTGTGGCTCCCTTTTGCTGGTTGGCTCCATAATTGATAGGGCTTTTGATTAGGACAGGTAGAGGATGCCACACTAGGAGAAGACTCTATGGTGGGAGAACTGGACCTCCAGTCAGCAGAGGAAAAAGGACGCTGCACTAGGAGATGACTCTAAAGCAAGGGTCAGCAATCTGTGGCTCTGGAGCAGGGCCGGATTTTCCTATAGGCTAACTAGGCTTCAGCCTAGGGCCTCAAGATCAAGAGGGGCCTACATTCAAATTGTTAGCAAAATTAAAATTACACTATTCTAAAAACAGTGAACACTAAAACACTGAACCGAAAATAAGGAGAAATTCTACACATATGACTAATAAACAAACATAAAAATGTATTGGTTAAGATCGTTCCAGCGCTGCGGCAGTTGGGGAGCCCGCCCACGTTCCCGGCACCGGCGGTTGGGCGAGTGGCGCGGCTGCTCCCAGTAGCCGCCCAGTCGACACGGAGCCCACCAGCGGCCAGGCAGGTGAGGGCGAGGGGGCCGAGCCGGGTAGCTGAGCGCAGCAAGGGAGGCGGCTGGCCTCGCTGCCTTTGCCGCAGTGCAGAGCCACCCTCCGTCGGGAGGCCAGCTATATATATTGATATATATATTGATATATATCACAGTAATGATGTATTTTATTGTCTCTCATGTAATTTACAAACTTAAAAATGGGAGGTGAAAGGGCCTCATAAGTGGAATAGCCTAGGGCCTCTTTTCATCTAAATCCGGCCCTGCTCTGGAGCCACATGTGGCTCTTTCATCCGTCTGCTGTGGCTCCCTTTTGCCAGTCGGCTCCACAGTTGACAGGACTTTCAATTAGGACAGGTAGAGGACGCTGTGCTAGGAGAAGACTCTATGGTGGGGGAACCAGATTTCCGGTCAGCTCCAGAATTGAATGGGGGGCTTCTGATTAGGACCTTTGTCTGCTACATACATCCTCGAGCTTCATAGTTTTCTGCTCTTTTTGGAGTACAACATATCAAAGGGGCAGAATCCTTGAGTCTCTGTCTCCATGCCTTTGTGTCAGTAGCTGTCTGGATAAAGCCCGGAAGCTGCCTGCAGGCCCTGGTTAAACCTTCAATCTTTAAAAACTCAAACCTGGTAGAAAACGTATAGAAAGCCTAATGCGGAACAGTTGGGGGTTCTGGGGACAATGGGAAACAGGCTGAAGGTGAGCCCAGGAAACAACCTTAGTCTGCACTGAGCACAGTGATCACTAGATGGCAGCAAAGTGATTTTAAAAAACCCTATATCTAAACTATGTTGCCATCAAATGGTTTTTTGAGGTTCCTGCGGCCCAGGTTAAGCAATCTTAGTATAGATGCAACCTATCAGCATCACAAGAGGGTTTTGAGACAACCCTGAGCTAATTGTTTAGGAAAACTAAGGTGCCAGGGCCAATCTGCTTCCTAGGAAGGTATGGCAAACTGAAGACAGTTCTGCAAAAGAGGGGCCGATGACCGCTGCAAAGACCAAGGAATCAGTGAGTTGAGCAGTTTCTCCAGATGAGGAGAGGAGAGGAGATCACCCATATGTGCTCTGGATGGCTTCTCCTCGTGAGGAGACTGCAAGAGACCAGTTTTCCATGGGTTTGAGTACTGGGAGATAATGGGATCGCTGGGATCACTTGCAAAAACAGCAGAGCCTTTTGACGTACACTAAGTTCACAAATCTCACTTTCTAATTATTTTCACAAATTGCTCATCAACTACTTTTAAGCTATTAGGGAGCTTCAAAATGACAAGTGAAACCGCTGGGTGGGTTTGCCTTCAATCCTGAACAAAATAAAGTTTTAATTGTAAAATCTAAAGAATCTGAAATAAACTGCAGAAAGCTAAATAAGAGATTGATTTTATTATGAATGGACTAAGGAGTCCAGATAAAATTGGAATATTGAAACCGTTACAATAAGGCTTTAGAATTATAAAGAACAAACAGTTTCTCATGGAAAATAAGAATCTGTTTTGGTTTTTACAAGACAAATTAAACATAAACAATTTCATGGTTTCAAAACCTGGACACTAAAGGGGACTAAACACTTTAAAAAGAGGAAAGATGTACAAACCAATAAAATGATGCAAAATGTAATAGCAATAAAAATATTGAAGGAGATTTTTGAAGAACGGAATCAGAAAATAAGACCACAGTGCTAACAATGCCATAAATGCTTGTTTGCAATATGTAGTTTGGCTCAGGGCCAACACAATTCTCAACCTCAGACAGACCCTGTACAGAATGCAAATCTAATTTCTAATCTACTGGAATCCTCTTCTCAATGCACTTTTTAAAAAATATAGTGAATAAATAAACTGCTGCTTTGAGAAACACGGTGAAATTACTGTGGTTCTCTTGAAATGATTGTAGCTCTCAGATTTAATTATCAAGGCTCAGGGAAGGCAGGTTTAAATGCCCACGAGATAAAGCGCAAACTGCACAATTATTCTCTGCCTTCCTTTTTCAAAATATGGCTTCCAGGCACGCCAAGGTCAGGGGAGATTGACAGATGCAATACCAAAGCTTTTTTCTACCGTTTTAATTACAGACATACATGCATTCCTCACAGCGTCACAGCCCAAGACTGGCACCGTGAAAGCCTGGCAGGGGGAAGATGAGCTCACAGCTAAGAGATTAGGGGAAAAGTCAGCATCAAATTACAAGGAGCAAAATTAACATGCATCTTTCTTAACTAAATTATCTCCCCACTGCTAGAGAGTCCCACTCAGCACCTGTGAACGCTGCCCCTCCACAGAATAATAGAGTTTGAGGGGACTTTGGAGGTCTTCTAGTCCAACCCCCTGCTTAAGCAGGAGATCCTATACCAGTGAGTGATGGCTAACCTTTTCCGGACTGAGTGCCCAAAGCATGCATGCATGTGAATATGCTCACGCCCGAACCCCCAAAATGCAATGCATCTGCAGCCCTGCATATGCACATGCCTCTGCACACCCCCTGCGCATGCATGTCTCCTCGTATCCACCTCGCACATGCGCATCAAAGTCACAAAGATAGGCCTTTCCCCACCTAATTTAATCCTGAGAGCAACCTTGTAGTAGCCAATCACAAAGTACACTAAAGAGGACTTTTAGTGCAAGGAAACTCAAAGGCTTCATGGGTAAACAGGAACCTCCGTTACGTTTATGGCCCATATTCTAACCATCAAGAAACACTGGGTGCTGCTGGTTTGTGAATCGTAATGGTAGAAAAAGCAACAGATAGTAAAGAATTTAAAGTGCTTGGGGATTTGACAGGCTCCTGCCAAATAACAATCCAGACTTAACAACTGTTGATAAGAAAGAGTATATAGTAGAAAAATGAGGAAATGCCCACAGAGGATGATGTAACTAAAAAAAAATGTGGATTGTGCACAAATGGATATATTGACATTAAAAGAAAAAGAAGATACAGAGTATTTTCAAACATGGGACTTGTTTTATAAATGGTTGGACAGTAGAGATAAAAATTAGGAGTGGGAAAAGTATTATTGTATAAAAATAAACTGATCTAGAAAGTACACTGTTCACTAAGCACTTATATATGTCATGTGAAAATATATAAACTGTTAGAAAAAAGAAAGAATGAGGAAAAAAGTCTGGGGAGTAGATATTGCAGTTCCTGGAGATAGCAGAAGCGAAGAGAAAGAATCGGAGAAGATAACACCAAGAGCAATTGGCCCCTTGGGTGCAATCCAGTGGTGGGTTGCAGGCGGTACGCCCCAGTATGGGCATACGGGTGCCTGCCGGGAGCACCGGGTGCAGTTCTGGTACGGTGCTCCGGAGGGCCCACCTGCCCACCCTCGTTCCTTACCTGTATTTGAAGGAAACGGGCCATTTGCGCACGCCAAGAGCTTCCATCCTGTGACAAGACCTTTAGCCCCATGAAACACCTACACCTGTCTATCCCAGGTCATTGGGAACGGCTTGATAGGCAGACAGAAATGCCAAATTCAGGCTAAGCCACTGGCGGATTGTGCACTGAACCATAATAATAATAAGGCTTGCAAATACAAATAGTGCTCAACTTACAACAGTTCATTTAGTGACCGTTCAAAGTTACACAGCACGGAGAAAAGTGACTTAAGACTATTATTCACACTTACGACCATTACAACCTCAATGGTCAAGTGATCAAAATTCAGACACTTGGCAAATGACTCGTATTTATGACGGGCACAGTGTCCCAAGATCATTTGATCCCCTTTTGAAACCTACTGACAAGCAAAGTCGCTGGGGAAGCCAAATTCACTTAGCAACTGTTATTCTAACTTAACTGTAATGATTCACTTAACTGTGACAAGAAGAGTCATAAAATGGGGCAAAATTCACTTAACTGTCTCACTTTAGCATCAGAAATTTGGGGCTCAGAAATCAGAAATTTTGGTTGTAGGTTAAGGACTACCTGTAGAAATAGAACAACCGTGACAAAAGAAAGCAAAGATAATAGGCACCTCGGGTGCAATCCCAAAACATCTGGAGAACCACTTCAACACAAGCAGCACTGACAAATTCACCATCAGTCAATTGCAAAAGGCAGCTTTACTGGAAACAGCTTGCATCCAGCAATTATACTTTTAACACCATCAAACAACATCTGCCAACAACATCTGTCTGTCACAGGTCCTTGGGAAGGACTCAAAAGGTGGATAAAAATGTTAGACCCAGTCTGAACATCTGGATGACTTTGCAATGAACCATAATAAATCTTATCACCTTTAACACCATCAAACACCTGGCTCCGGGCAGCTCACAACAATTAAAGAAATCACAATCAAATCAATAAAAGATTTTTAAAAACGGCAAACAAAGGCCTTGATGAAGAGCTTAACTGGGGCTCCTTAATATTAATATACTGCCTACAAAGTCATAAAACTAAATAATAACCAACATAAATAATAATACACAAACATGTTTAGACAAACATGACAGCTCCAACAGCTCTTAGGACAGTACAGAGTGGCCTGAAACCTACCCTTTACTTTCAGGCCAATCTACCTCGCTGGATTGTTATTACAGGGATAAAAGGAAAGGAGAGGAGGTGTCTCTTTACACCACCTTGAGAACGCCAGGGAAAACAGCAGCTTATCAATAGCAACAGCAATAGCCCTTAGACTTACATACCGCTTTACAGTCCTTTCCAGCCCTCTCTAAGCGGTTTACAGAGTCAGCCTCTTTCCCTCAACAATCGGGGTCCTCAGTTTAAGGAGCTCAGAAGGATGGAAGGCTGAGGAAGGAAGGAAGGAAGGAAGGAAGGAAGGAAGGAAGGAAGGAAGGAAGGAAGGAAGGAAGGAAGGAAGGAAGGAAGGAAGGAAGGAAGGAAGGAAAGGAAGGGTTGGGCAGGAGGGAGGGAGGAAAACAGCAACAGCACTTAGACTTATGTACCACTTTCCAGTGCTTTCCAGCCCTCTCTAAGCAGTTTACAGAGTCAGTCCTCATTTTACCCACCTCGGAAGGATGGGAGGCTGAGTCAACCTTGAGCCTGGTGAGATTCGAACTGGCAGTCAGCAGAAGTAGCCTGCAGTACTGCACTCTAACCACTGTGCCACCGTGGCTCAAGTCCATAGCAAGCAAATAAAACAATGGATAAGAACCAACGGCGGCAGCCCTTATGCAAATATGAAAGGCGCGCAGCTTTTCTGCAGCCTTACCATGTCATCAGGCCTCAGTGAGGAACATCCATCTGCTCATCCGAAGGCTGCCCTTTCCTCCTGTGGTTCCGTGTCATTTCAAGGGACGGTGCTGAAGGCACAGGAAATCTGCAAAGAACAGTGAGAGGAAATCAGTGGACGTGCATTGCTCCATGGTCCGGCAGAAGCAGGAGGCAGGGAGGCCGACCAAACGAGGGAACAGCCCAAGGTTGCTATCAAAATTGCTTTCAAGGAAGGCATAAAAGGAAGGGGGAGGGGAGAAATCTTATTTGCTCCATAAGGGTCAAGCTCTACAAGAGAGTGCTCGACTTATGACCACAACTGAGCCCCAAATTTCTCTTGCTAAGTGAGGACAGTGGTCAAATTAATTTTGTCCCATTTTACAACCTTTCTTGGCACAGTTTTTAAGTTAATCAGGGCTATTGTTAAATTAGTGACATGGTTGTTAAGGTGTCACTAACTCCCCCACTGATTTTGCTTGTCAGAAGGTAGCCAAAGGGGGATCATGTGAGCCCAAGAACAGTGACCGTCATAAATACGAGTCAGTTGCCAAGCGCCTGAATTTTGATTACATACTATGTGGATGCGGCACTAGTGTGAAAAATGGTCATGTCACTTTTTTCAGTGCCCTTGTAACTTTGAACGGTCACTCAATGAACTGTTCTAAGTCGAGGACTTCCTGTACAGCTCTCATGTTCCTTGACAGACTTTAAAGCAGGGGTATCCAAACTTGGGAACTTTAAGACTTGTGGACTTCAACTCGCACAAGTCTTAAAGTTCCCAAGTTTGGACATCCTTGCTTTAAAGGGTTCACTGGCTTTGCAGTGCAGCTTTAGGAGTGGGGCGGGGGGGGGGGGGAGAAGAAGAACAGAACCTCGAGAAGCCAATGAAAAGAGATCTAGGTTCCCCCCAGGGATAACCCAAAGCTTTGGGCAGCTTTGTTTAAAACACAGGTAAGAATGATGTATTGTCCTTTTTAAAATAACAAGGTTTTAGAAGCAAACTATATGCATTCAAAGTAATGGCGTCTCTTCCAAATGACAGACCAGGTAGGAAATGCCACCAGATAAAGTAATTTTACAAGTAGTCCTTAACTTATGACCACAATTGAGCCCAAAATTTATGTTGTTAAGTGAGAATTTGTTAAGGGAGCTTTGCCCCATTTTGCAACCTTTCTTGCCACAGTTGTTAAGCGAATCACTGCAGTTGAACCTGGTTGTTAAGTGAACCTGGCTGCCCCATTGGCTTTGCCCATCAGAAGATTGCGAAAGAGGATGACATAACCACGGGACACTGCAACCGTCATAAATACAAGTCAGTTGCCAAGTATCACATGATCATGGGGATGCTGCAAAGGTTGTAACTGTGAAAAAACAGTCATATGTCACCTTTCTCAGTGCTGTTGTAACTTTGAATGGCCACTAAATGAACTGTGGTAAGTTGAGGACTACCTGTAATTGCACAAGAGAAAGGTGTGACCCAGGTGTGCAAAGTCTACCCGAATGGAAGGCATGACTGCAGTTGGTCTACTATCCTTTCCTTAGCCCTGCCACCCCCTAGGTCTGCCTCATTGTCCAGCATGTTCCTGAGAGATGGGGAAGAGAGATGGGGAAGATTCTAGACACAACATTCCCCTTGTGTCTGACCAGGTTGTGTGCATGCACACCCCACCCCCCCGAGGAGAAGTGAGGAGTCATGCAATAAACCTCAAGCATAGGAATACTTCCTCTGCACTGGTGCAATTATGAAGCAGCTCTTGTGCACAGATCTGCTCTTCAGCGTTCTTGGAAAGCATCCCTCCCTCCGTTGCAATTCACTTAGGAAAAGTGGCATTTAACATCCCCACCCCACCCCCAACCCCATTTATACAACTGTCCCCACTTCCGCACCTCCCATCTGGCCAAGTCCATGGCGGCTGGAGAATCTGTTAATTTACTCAGGTGTTTTGTCTGCTGCAGCACTTGGCAGGCTGCTGTCATCGCAATAAAAATCCACTGCACAAATACAATGACATAGCAATAAACTACCAGCAGTCCCCCGAATTAAGCCACAGATGAAATCATAAAACAACCAAGCAAAAAGCAATAGAAATGGATGGCATCCTCTCTAAATCAAAAGGCCCATTTAAACAATTCAATGTTTGTTTATTTCATGGAGTCTGGGATTTCTAGTCCCCAGACAGAGAAGGGTGCCAGAAGGGCAAAAGCTGGCTTGGAAGAGCTCTGCGGTGCCTCAGGATCAAGTGCAGGGTTGTAGCCCCCAATTCTCCGCCCCCCCCCCAACTCCTTAAGCACAAATGTGCCAGAGCACCTTCCTGCCCCAGCAGAATGGGACAACTCGCCATGGCCAATTCACCATGGGACAACTCACTGCGGGACAATTCAACAATTCAATTTAATTATTTACAATAATTTTAAAAAATATTTTAATTTTTGTCATTCACATTTTGTGTTGTTCCTCCTTTGGCATCCTTTCTTTAACAATTTTATTCCACTATTTCTTTGATATTAGGGTAATTCTTGTCCCATGGCGAATTGGCCTCAGCAACTTGGCTGGGACAAGTTGGCCATGGCAAGTTGTCGTAGACGACCCCAACAAGAAACCCTGAACAGTCCTGATGTCAGGCCTACAGTGGTTCCTTTAAGAATCTTTGGCCTGCCACACTCTCTCTTCTAGCTTCATCTTTAGTATGCGTATTCATTAAGGGGGGGAATAGCAAGGGGTAGAATGTGTTGTTTTCAAAATAAAAAATTCCTTTCTAGAAGCTCAAGGTTATTCTTTGTCTCCGCACCTTTGCACCTGACCGGAAGCAGCTGGGTGGAGATGTCAGGGTGGAAGAAGAAGATTGGACCATGTGATGGATTTGTGGGTGTGGGGACAAGATCATTAACTTTCAACTGGGTGGAATCCCAGGAAGTTTTTTAGAATTGGGATTCCACAGTATGATGCCAACATGTCTGATTTATTAAATTGGAACTTTAAGGATAGTTTTGCCTTGGACTCTGATTTAATTCTGCATGATATTTGGAACACTGACATCTGAAGCTGCAGCCTTGCAAATTCCAGCCAGCCCTTAAGAGCAGGATTCCAGATGGAACTGTGGGAGAAAAAAATTAGCACTACGTATTTTTACAGAACATTTTCTATTTCTAAAAATTCACTTTTTCATAAAATTAACGAGCAACATGAATGAAAGTTTCTAATGCTGTCAAATTAAGCATCTTCAAAGTTCCAGTTAACTTACTTTCAAAGATGCTTAAACCTGATGCCTACATATCGCACATAAGGCCGAGGTACTTTTAAATGAGGAGACAGACAAGAAGTCCATTAAATCTTTAAAAAAATCAAAATAAAGCTATGAGCTATGAAGTGGCTTACTCAGCTGCAAAGTCAAAGCAAACCAAAAACTAAGAGCAAGTCTGCCCCATTTAGCCACCTTCTCCTATTATGATAAACCAGAATGTTGAAAAATTCAAACTTGGCATAACAAGCTATTTGGAAGTGAGCAAAAACATTACCCCCTCATTCTGTTTACAGTGTTGTGTTAGATAAGCTTTGCCACGGAAAAGCATGTAATACATTCCAGTTTTGTTCACCATGTTACAAAAAGATGTTGAGACTCTAGAAAGAGTGCAGGGAAAGAGCAACTGAGACAATATGGGATCTGGAGGCTAAATT
This sequence comes from Thamnophis sirtalis, assembly GCF_051295495.1. Taxonomy (NCBI): domain Eukaryota; kingdom Metazoa; phylum Chordata; class Lepidosauria; order Squamata; family Natricidae; genus Thamnophis; species Thamnophis sirtalis. The sequence goes on from NW_028261393.1 coordinate 35,295,292, forward strand.
GTACAATGAATGATTGAGGGATGATGGCAGTCTCCCAATCCTTGAAGGATTGTTTCAGAGAAGATGGGGTCAACCTATTCTCCAAAGCACCTGAGGACAAGACAAGAAATAATGGATGGAAGATCATCAAAGAGAGACCAAGCTTGCAACTAAAGAGAAATTTTCTGACCATGTGAACAATTAACCAGTGGAACGATTTGCCTCCAGAAGTTGTGTGTGCTCCATCACTGGAGGGTTATAAGAAGAGATTGGACAGCCATTTGTCTGGAATGGTCTCCTGCTTAAGCAGGGGGTTGGACTGGAAGACCTCCAAGGTCCCTTCCAACTTTTTCATTCTGTTATTCTGTAACATGACTGCATTTGGGGCACTTTGCAACTAGCTTATCTCATAACTGTTTGCAGGAATACATGGATTCACTTGACCATCATATTCACTAAATGGCCATGTCATTCACTTAAGAACCACCATAAAAATATCATAAAATCAGGTTTGGTCAGATTATATCTTGACTTATGACCATCATGCTTTATGATGGAGGTTCCAGACTCCATCATGGTTGTAAATTCAAGACTATCTCTATGTCAAATGTTTTAATATTCCAGCATTCCTCCCAGAAATGTTGAAGAGCAAAAATCTGGTGTGCACCTCTGTCCTTGCTCTATATAAAACTATGCCGTGTTTTCACACTGTGCTTCAGCAATCCTTCAATCAGAATTTAACAGAATAATAAGAGCTAGAAGAGACCTTGGGGGTCTTCTAGTCCAACCCCTTGCTCAGGCAGGAAGCCCTACACTATTTCAGACAAATGCTCCAATCTCTTCTTGAAAACCTCCAGTGATGGAGCACCCACAACTTCTGGAGGCAACCTGTTCCACTGATAAATTGCTTGTAGGAAATTTCTCTTTATTTCTAGGTTAGATCTCTCCTTGACTAGTTTCCATCCATTGCTTCTTGTCCTATCCTCAAAGCTTTGGAGAATAAGTTGGCCCCCTTCTTTGTAACGTTTTGTAACATTTCTTCAAGTATTGGAAACCTACTATCATGTCACCCCTAGTCCTTCTTTTCTTTAAATTAGACATACCCAATTCCTGAATTGCATCATACAGCTTCTCGGATAGACTTTGCAAACAAATCTAAACTCTATAGTTTTCTCATGATTCTCTCCTGCTTCCTTTCCCTTTCTATGAATAGCAGGACTGTTCTTCTAATCATTCAGGGCACATACATGCAGACTTTCCATTCACATTAAACAAGTTCAACAACAGTTCCATAAGCAAACCCATATTTTAATATTTTTCCAGGTGTATCATTAACACATTAAACCCTACTAGGTTTTTAAAAACTTTCTTACGCATTTATAATTGCATTTATAATTGCTTATAATTGCACATCTGACTGGGGAATTCTGGGAGTTGGAATCCATACAAGGTTGAGGAACACTGATGTATTGTATATCAGTGTTTTCCCCCCAACCCATCAAGTTTAAGATTGTCGAGTTCCACTCCCAGAATTCCTCCACCAGCCATGGGAATTCTGGAAGTTGGAATCCACCCATTATAAAGTTGGCTAGTTGGAAAGATGTCTAGCACTCAAGTTCAGTCTTTCATATATCACTGTAAGTCCATGCAAATCTCTCGCTTCAATTTCACTCTGCAAATCCCTCCATCACCTTGACACTTAATCACATTTTTTCTGCCATGTGCACCTTCTGCACCCTCTTTCTACACAATTTTTTAAATATCCATAAAAATAACTATGTATTTCTCTGTATCTTTTAACCTTGTTCTCTGACTGTATTTTAGCTTTTTCTCACCATAGATCTTACACACTACTCACATTTTCTGCAGCAGTTGTTCTCTTATGCGCATCTTGTTCCTTGGCCAAGACTCATGTGCTTCATCAGAGTCCTATTTCACCAAGTGGTTTTCTTCATAGTAATTCCCATTAGCTTAACTCCATGCACTTCTGCACCTCTCTGAGCCGTAATTGTTTTCACCCGGTTCCAAGCAGCTCCCCCATTCTTTTTCCTTACATGTCCTGTCTATTCATTCTGCCAAGAGAATCAGCTATTTTTCATGTCCTATTTATAGTTTTTAAACTGTTTCTAATTGTATTTTAATGGCTTTGTTTAGTTGCTTTTATTAGAGTCACTTATGTGGTGGGCAGCTATATAAATTTAATGAATCTATAAATATAATAAATAAAATAAACACAGCACTTGGCTGAGCTTGTTGCTTTCCTTTCTGCAGTTGCTCCAATGATTAATCTTTATTTTTCACTTCTTTCCTTTTCGCTCATGTCTTTCATTTTCCCCAAGATCCATTTCTATAGCAATAGCAGTTAGACTTATATACCGCTTCATAGGGCTTTCAAACTAAGCGGTTTACAGAGTCAGCATATTGCCCCCAACAACAATCCGGGTCCTCATTTTACCCACCTCGGAAGGATGGAAGGCTGAGTCAACCCTGAGCCGGTGAGATTTGAACAGCCGAACTGCAGAACTACAGTCAGCTGAAGTAGCCTGCAGTGCTGCATTTAACCACTGCGCCACCTTGGCTCTTCTGAAACAATCCAAAATTCATTCCTGAGCAAATGTGTCACCCAATGAGACAATCATTTCTTTTCCTACTCTCACGTTTTGCTCTTCCCTGTCCATTCTTGCTACCTAACAAAATCATTTTCCTTTTTTTTTCATATAATTTTAATGTGTTCAGAATGTTGCACAATCTCACCTTCAGTTCTAGTACAGATAGTCCTTGACTTATGACTTATGACCAAAATTTCTGTGACTAAGTGAGAAATTTGGTAAGTGAGTTTTGCCCCAAAACTTTCTTGGCACAGTTTTAAGTGAAACACTGCAATTGTTAAGTTTATAACACAGTTGTTAGGTGAATCTGGCTTCCCCATTGACTTTGCTTGTCAGGAGGTCGCAAAAAATGATCACATGACCATGGGGCACTGCAACCGTCATAAATGCAAGTCAGTTGTCAAGCATCCAAATTTTGATCACAGACCATGGAAATGCTGCAATAGTCATAAGTGTGAAAAATGGCCATAAGTGGCTTTTTTCAGTACTGTTGTAGCTTCAAAATGTGACTAAATGAAAGGTTGTAAGTTGAGGGCCGCCTGTAGCTTGTCTCCCAAATCCAAAACACATTGAACAGGTTGCCTTCAGAAGTTGTGGATGTTCCATCACTGGAGGCTTTCAAGAAGAGATTGGACAGGAATTGAGTCTGGAATGGTAGAGGGCCCTGATGGCCAGCTCACTTCGGACTTCATTTTTGGCCATTGTTTGCCCTCCAGAGTCTTCCCTGAAGCCCCCAGAGGGTAAAAAACTTAATGTGCAAAGCGGAAGTTTGGGAATGGACTTCTGGTTTTGCGCGTTGGGCCATTTTTCTCCCTCCGAAGGCTCTTAGAAAGCCTCTGGGAAGGGCAAAAAACGGGTCAATCATGCACCAAAAGCAGGGGGAGGGAGGGAGTCATGCACACATGTGTGCAGGGTGTGTGTGTCCATGCACATACAATTATGGGTGTGGGAACGCCCGTGCATGACCTCCGTGCACTCCCCCCACTTTTGGCACATGATGGCTAGCCATCACTGGTATAGGATCTCCTGCTTGAGTAGGGGGTTGGTCTAGAAAATCTCTAAGGTCCCTTCCAACTCCTATTCTCCTATTGTATTCTATTCTGTTCTGTTCTATCTCTACTCTACTCTTTCTTCTATTCTTTCTTACAAAGAGGCTGAATTAAGCCACATATGTGGCAATAAAGACTCACGCACCATGCCTGAGTTCACACCACACCTTAAGCACAAACGAATCTCCGTATGGATGAGGGTGGTGCGCGAGTTGGCTTCACTTCTCTTAACTGAAACACTTTCCATTTAAACACGTTCCAGCGCCTCAGCAAATCTATCCCAGAAGGAAAGAGAGCACAAGCATTAAGAGGCAATTTGGAGGAGAGGAAACTAAATGAGATAAGGAAGCAGTGAAAAAGCCAGAGCAAAGGAAACTAATGAAGTTTCTGAACTCCCTAGTAAAGGTGGCAACTTCCTCGGTTGCGATGATCACAAACCTGAAACCTGGATGCAACTCCAATGGCTTCCAACAAGAAAAGTCAGCGAGGAAACTGGATTTGCTTAATCAACATGTGATTCACTTAACAACTGAAGGGATTCACTTAACAGCCGTAGCAAAAAAAAAAGGTTGCAAAATTGGACACAATTCTGCCTTGATTAGCAATGGAGATTCTGGCCCCAATTATGTTTATAAGCCAAAATCTATCTGTAACAGACAACTGAAAACAAATTTAATTGTAAGAATGAAATCTCTTTTTTCCAATTATGCATGCCTATATTTGCACACATGCACAAAACACACAACTCCTCTGTGCACCTGGACTTGGGCCATTGGCCAGCTGAACTGTCTGGTACATTTTGTGACTCAAAATATTTCCTGAAAATAGCAAATAGGAGTTGCTGTAATGCAGCAGCTGGGGGGGGAGGGGGGAATAACCACTAACTGAAAGTGGGGTTGCATGCTAATTATTTGGGGCTGGGGCTGTGGGGCTTTCGTTTTCTCTCTCCAACTGCCAGGGAGAAGCTCCACTCATTCAACATTTCAGGAAAAGAAGATCAATGGTGCACTGCAGGCCTTGTCTGAGATTACAGCTAGCCTTTATACCTGAGAAGCGAGATTTTGCCTTGCCTTACCTTGGGCTTCGTTTGATCAAACCCCATCCCCCCCCCCCACCCACACACACACCAAATGTCTGCAACCGTTAAGGATGAAATGTCATTTTTCGGGCAACCAAGTACATGTGTCTTCTGAAGTATCAGCACACTGCAGAATCAGTGTGCAACTCTGAGTGTGTGTGTTTCTGTGCAGCTCTGTGTGTAAGAGAAAGAGAGAGAAAGTGAGAGACAAAGTAACAGAGAGAAAGAAAGAGAGAGAAAGAGAAAGGGAGAGTGGGAAAGAGAGGGAGAGAGGAAGAGAGAGATGCAGACAGACTGACCATCTGCCTCAACCTCAAAAGAACTGAGGAGAAAATTAGCCCTTTCCTTCTGAAGACTTTCTATTAAAATAAATTAAAAACTGCCTATTAATTTCCTTCTAAAGGAGCAGAAGAGAGCATGGGGAACAGTGATGGGATTCAATTTTTTTACTACCCGTTCTGTGGGCGTGGCTTGGTGAGCGTGGCATGGCTTGGTGGGTGTGGCTTGGTGGGCATGTCAGGGGAAGGATACTGAGAAACCCCCATTCCCTCCCAATCAGCTGGGACTGGGGAGGCAGAGAATAGATGGGGCCAGTCAGAGGTGGTATTTACCGGTTCTCCAAACTACTCAAAATTTCCGCTACTGGTTCTCCAGAACTAGTCAGAACCTACTGAATTCTACCTCTGATGGCCAAGATTCAGAAGCCGGCAAAACTCAAAACCACAGAGGAGCCGTGACTTTGGGAGTGAAAACATAACAAACCTGAGACAACCATCAAGTGAATACAAAGAGGAGAAGCACCTTTGAAGACTCAAAGCAAAATTTGCTGCTTGAGGCTTAACCAAACGTAACTTCCCAGAGAGTCTTACTGGCCACTATCAAAAACAGAAGGCTGGACTGAATCCTCCAGTGGTTTTATTAAGTAGGAAACACTCATGATGTGGGGGGAAATGGAGAGTTTGATAACCCATAACATTAAATCTTCTGGCGTCCTTTAGGATTAGCACCATCCATCGTCCTGTTACAGCTTAGCATTGTGTTGGACAAACATCTCTGCTTCACAGACCACAGCTTCACATAATGTGTGAATCCAAGTGATGATGCTCTCCTATGTATAAAAGCAAGATCATCCAGGACATGAGAAGCAAAGTTGTACGAAGAAAGACTAAAGGAGTTAGGAACCTTTAAGAAAGAACATGATAGTTTTCTTCAAATCCCTGAAGAGATGTCGCAGAGAAAGACCATTGGGCTTACCTGAAGGGTCCTTCTCTGTGCACCGTGGGAGAGTCCAAGCAATGGGTTATTTCAGTCTGGTTGCCCTGGAAATTGAGGAAACTTTTCCCTGACCATGCCTCCTGGTGTGATCTCTCTCCAGAAATTTGGGATGGTTTGGCCGTGAGGATGCAGCAAAAAGACGACCAAAGAGTTCCATACTGTTGACACGATGGCTTTGAATCCCTGGACGGACCAGAGAGGGTTGGACTCTCCCATGGTGCACAGAGAAGGACCCTTCAGGTAAGCCCAATGGTCTTTCTCCTGTGCACCGCTTGGAGAGTCCAAGCAATGGGACATACCCAAATTAATGTCCATCTGGGCGGGCAGAAGAAGAGTCCCGGGATTCAATCAAAGAGACCACTGCCTGTAGTACCCGCCTGCCAAAGGCCACCTCAGCAGGGGCAAATGAGTCCAGTCTGTAATGTTTTACGAAAAGAGATGGTGAAGACCATGCGGCAGCCCTGCAGATGTCCTTGATTGAGGCTTGAGTGGTCCAAGTCGCAGAGGTAGCTGCACTGCTTGTTGAATGGGCAGTTATGTGGCGAGGCACCATCCTCGACTGGAGTTCATATGCAGACACGATGCATGCCCTGAGCCATCTGCCAACGGTAGAAGATGAGACTTTCTTGCCCAAGGACCCAGGCTGGAAAGATATGAAGAGGGCCTCGGACTTTCAGAATTCCGAAGTACGGTGAAGATAAACCTTCAGGGCCCATCGCACGTCCAGTTTGTGCCACTTGTGCTCACTTGGATGGGAAGGACGAGGGCAAAAGTTGTGACCTGAAGATCCTGCAAGGCCTGCCGCTTGGACGATAACTGAATGATGATGTTGTCCAGGTAGCATTGGAGCCTTATGGGCCTGCATCTGAGATGGGCCGCCACCACTGCCAGGACCTTCGTGAAGGTCCTGGGCACTGACGAGAGGCCGAATGGAAGGGCCCTGTATTGAAAGTGACAGCCTGCATAAAAGAAGTGCAGGAAATTCCTGTGCCGGGGTGAATGGGAATATGGAGGTAGGCCTCCCTCAGGTTGATCGACTGGAGGGACTGCTCTGGTAGGCGATGTGCCTGTTGAGGTTCTTGAGGTCCAAGATGACCCTCCACCTCCCCGAGTTCTTCGGGACCAGGAAGAGAATGGAGTAATACCCTCTCCCTTCCTGTTTGGGGGGCACCTGCTCTATTGCATTAATCTCCAGGAGATGAAGGACCTCCTGGTTCATCTGCTCCCTCTTGATGGGACATGAGGGGGTAGGACACCTGATAAAGTTCCTGGGGGGAGGCGATAGAAATTCCAGAGAAAGACCCTCCCAGACAATCTGCAGGACCCAAGCGTCCTGAGCCCAATGGGAGGCAAACAGTTGAAGTCGGCCCCCGATGGGCGATGAGCTCGGGGAGCTTAGATTTGCGGAAGGGCCTACTGGAGCCCCCCCCCCCCCCGATTGAATTTACGGAATCCAAATTGTTGTCTGCCTCTGTCTCAAAAGGAAGACCTGTCCTGCGCCCTCTCCCCCGATTGCCCGGATGACCTATTAGGGGAGTTAAAGGAAGAGGAGGTGGAAGGCTCGGAGGGCCGAAACTACTGCCTCCTCAGATATGGGGTGGACTTGCGGTCTTGCTTTTTTGAGGTAGAGGGTAGGACCTTCCTCTTGTCCTTTGACTCAATGAGGTAAGGATCCAAAACCTCCCCAAATAATTTTGATCCCTTAAAGGGAGCTGAAGCCAATTTCCATTTGTGCTTCTGGTCCGCTTGCCAATGTCGGAGCCAGAGCAACCGGTGGGACGTGACATTCGCAGCCAGGGCCTTAGAGGTGAATTTAGTGGCATTGAGGGCGGCATCCGCCGCATACTGCGAACCCACAATACGTTTAGTCACGTCCTGATGGAGACGCATGTCTCCCACGGGAATTTTGTTTGCGATTTCCCGCAGCCAAATTACTAAAAAATGAGGCGGAAGAAGATGCCCTAATGGCCCAAGCCACCGCAAGATGGGTCTTGTGGCAGACCTTCTCCGCCTTCTTATCCTCTGCCTTGAGACCCTCTAACAGGTCCACAGGAAGAGAGGAGTTAGAAGTAAGGGCCGTAATAGGTAGATCCACAGCCGGAAGGGCCAAGAGATCCTCTAGGACAGGCTCCATTGTATAAAGCTTTTTGTCCACCCCACTGGGGGAGGACAATGTGGCAGGTTGAAGCCACTGGCACTGAATGAGGTCTAGGCCGGGAACCGGCACCAACTCCTGTTGAGGGGTTGGGACATCAAACATGGCCGAATCAGCTGGCGGTGGAGCGGGCTTGGGTTTAATACCCACCATGGTGGTCGCCTTGACCTTACGAAGAACAGATTTGAACAGGCTGGGCTTGAAAAGGCCTGAGAATGAAGGGGCATCCGGGGTAAAGACCCTCATCTTCCGAGAGCCCCTGATCTACCAGGTGAGGAGTCTCCAAGGCCGAGGCCTCGCTGACTACAGATGACGGACCCGCTTAGCTGGGGGAGGCCCACCCTGATCAGAGGGAGAGGAGACGGGGGCCATAGATTTGCTGCGCTCCCGCATGCCCTCTGCAATGCCCTTTGCGATAGCTCGTTCGACCACAGCTTGCATGCGGGCAGACAACTCGGGTTCTTGATCTGAGTCCAGACCTGCGGCCTCCTCCATATGAGGGGGAGGGTGCTCAATCAACTCGCCCCGGGGGAGGTCCTCCGGGACAGGGTCATGGTCATGAGATCAAGAAGGGGCCGGGGATGGAGGTTCAGTCAACGACCGGTCCGGGGACAGGTCTTGAGACTCCACCTCCTCGGCCATTAGGGCCATAGGGTCCCTCCTCAGGAGAGTAAGAGCAAAGGAATCCCCAGTAGGATAATCCTTTGCAGCCAGGTGCCAGGCTTTTTCAAATTGTTTGTCCAGAGCCTGCTGGCGCCTTTCAGCATCTCTGGCCTCAGCCACTGTAGGGGCCTTGAGAGAACGAGCCTGGGTGGGATCCCTGCCTCTACCAGCCCCACAGCCCTTGGAAGGGGGAGAAACCTTGTGAAGGCCCTAGGAGGGTCCTGGTCTACTGGCCGCAGGACCAGATGAACCTGGCATCTCCATTGTCAATGACCGCACAGGCTGCTGAGGCAAGCGCAGGCCGAAAGTACAGGAGTAGCTGTGGATGTTGCTGGCTACACTGTAATACAAAAGAAAACAGGAAAATTACTCATTAAATGGTGCAAATGCAAATGAACAAGCAAATCCAACCATTAACCTAAACATATAGTAGGCTGTGCCAGTTGAGATGGCAGGGAGGTAGAGGCCTGCAGCGTTAGGCTGACAGGCCAGTCAGGAAGGCAGGGAGGCCCAGGCCCTGGAAGGAATAAACTGCTAGGAGGGAATGCCTGGGAACGCTCCCTGTGCCGGTGCAGTGGCCTAAGGTAGACCAGGGCCCCAGCGCCGCGTTGGTAATGATGAGGGTGGCAGGTGAACAGGAGGCAACCCCAGGCTGGCCCCCTGCCACCCAGCGGCTCCCAACTCTAGTGTGGCTGCACGGCCTGTACTCAGCCAGAAAGGGCGGAAAAACCTCTAAAATGGCCGCCACATGGTGAGGGGAATCTAGGATGCCACAGTGGCGATCGACCAGCCCTCCGGCAATCACGCACTCCTCTGTGTCAGGCTGCAGTGCAAACAGGACAGAAAAAACAAAAAAACTACGAGGAAAACAATAAACAGGGAGCCTGGGATTGCTGGCTAAGAGAAAGGTCTCTGCCGCTTCTGCTGCGCCTTTTAAAAGTGCGCAGCAAGCCTCCGAAGCCGATCCGAACGGAACAGCATGGAGAGGCCTCCCCCACACAGCACGCTTACCTCCTGGCCTCCTGGAAGCTCTTGACAGTAGATTAGCTCACTTTTTAGAAGGAGAGAAATAGAAGAAGAGAAAGGGGAAAAGTCAGGAAGAAAAGGAGAGTTCAAGCTAAAAGATTTGAGATAATTCAGCTGGAGCTCATACAAATGCTTCCAAACGGGCAAACTGAGGAAAACTTTCTGGAGAGAGATCACGCCAGGAGGCTTGGTCAGGGAAAAGTTTCCTCAGTTTCCAGGGCAACCACACTGAAATAACCCATTGCTTGGACTCTCCAAGCGGTGCACAGGAAAAGAAAGATAAACCCTGTCTATGGAGATTCTTGGTCATCTAGGTTATGATTGTCCCAAAGGTGCTTTTTCAAATGGTCTTTTTTCCCTTGAAGATGTTTTGCTTCTCATCCAAGAAGCTTCTTCAGTTCTGATTGAATGGTGGAGAATGGAAAGATCTACATTCCTTGCAGTCATCTGATCGTTAGCACTCTTTCTGAGAGCTGTTGAGGTCACTTGGAGATTTATTTGTGGCCTCAGTGTTTGATGAAAGAAGTCATCTACATTAAGACTGAACAGAGGGGGAGGGATATGACACCACCTACAGTATCTCCTGTTTACAACACAGTCCTTTCAGCACTTCCACAAAAGTTCCACGAAAGGACTGTGTTGTAAACAGGAGATAGGTGGTGTCATAGCCCTCCCCCTCTGTTCAATCTTAATGTACATGGCTTCTTTCATCAAACACTGAGGGAACAGATAAACCTCCAAGTGGCCTCAACGACTCTCAGAAGGAGTGCTAACAATCAGATGACTGCAAGGAATGTAAATCCTTTCATTTTTCATCATTCAGTCAGAACTGAAGGAGCTTCTTGAATGAGAAGCAAAACATCTTCAAAGAAAAACAAATAAAGTCCAGTTGCATTTTGAAAAAGCACCTTTGGGACCAAGGTAAGCCCTGCTCCTTCTCAGCTGGAACACAGGAGACAGAATTAGAAACTAACGGGACTGAAATCCTTACAAAGATTTCTTAAAAGAAATCTCTTAATTTCTTAAGAGCAGTCTGAAGAAGAAGCACAACCCAGGGAGATGCTGGATAGTTTCCAAAAGAATTTTGTCTACAATTTTAATTTGAATTCCTGCACAGAGATCAGACTGGAAGCTGCTGCTTTTCTGATCAACTGAATTCAACCTTCCCCAGATTTCAAGACCAATGAACTCAGTGAGAGTTCAACTAATTGTGATAAATTCACTTAATTTCAGCAGCCCTACTCAAAAAACCCGACTTCCCCTATCATTTATATGTTTGTCAAGTGTGTATATTACCAAATATTGCCTGACCTCTGGTGGCTTGTAATAACAACATAATATATCAAAATACAAAGTGCAATCATCATCTTCTTCATCTTCAAAATCTCCAGGGCAAAACACATTAAATTATATCAAGAATGCAGGGAAAACCCATCACAAGTCTGATGGTGTCACTCAATTTATTCTCCAAAATTCTCTCTGAAGACCATCCGATCAATGTGGCTTCTTATGAGTTGTTTTTTCACACAAGGGGACCACAATAGGAAGCAATATTCCTATTGCTCCACCTACCCAAATGTCCCAAAGTAGTAACCATAAGCAGTTTTTCAAGGGATGAATGTACTGAGGGGTTGATTTTGTTTGGAATCAAGTGATTTCTGACACTATAAAAATTTTCCTATATAAAAACAAACAGTGTTTGAATGCCAGTTTAGCCTTAGTCATTCCGTGAACTCAGTCAATCAAACTATGATTTACTTCTACTTTTTAATTCTGTATTCCATTAAATGGAATATAATTCTGTAAACTATGAAATGGAAGAACATTCTACTGTTTTCAGTTCAATTTATTTTCCTAAATAAAATGTTTATGAAAAACGTAGCAATGAAGAGGATGTACAGCAGCAAAACAAAGAAAAGGTTAAAAAGATTTTTTTTTAAACCTAGTCAGTTTTTAATGAAGCATTCCAACTCTACAACAGATGGACATTAAAAATAATAAATTATGCATTTACCAAACCTTCTGCCACATAAGCAGAATAATTAACAATTAAATGTACACATTTATTAAAAGGCATGATTAATCCAAAATGGTTGAATTAATGTAATGTATTGGCTATAATTCAAACAATGTGATCAGCATGAGTTGGGCTAGTTAGGACAATATGACATCTTTAAAATTAAAAACTGCATTGCCAAATGTGGTTACTGCATATGGCAAGAGAATGTGATATGTAATAGCTATGATGATACCTGTAACACATCTGTTAAAGGTGCAGGAAAGAGAGATCTTAACTGCAAATCTTAAACTTCACACATACATATGGTGGGTTCTGTCATTAACAGAACAGCTCTTCTTTGCAACTTAATGATACTTTAACATGTCGGTTAATCAACAATATGCCACCCTGTGAAGAACTGAATAATGCAGGTAGTCCTTGACTGACAACAGTTCATTTAGTGACTATTCAAAGTTACAATGGCACAGAAAAAGTGACTGATGACCCCTTTTCACAGTTATGACCTTGTAGCATCCCCATGGTTAGCTGATCAAAATTCAGATGCTTGGCAACTGATTCACACTTAAGACCGTCACTGTGTCCCAAGGTCATGTGACCCCATTTTGCCACCTTCTGAGGAAGCCAGATTCAGTTAACAACCAGGTTAATAACTTATCAACTGTGGTGATTCACTTAGCAAGCATGGCAAGAAGGGTTGCAAAATGGGGCAAAACTCAACAAATGTCTCACTTAACAATAGAAATGTTGGACTCAGTAGTGGTTGTAAGTCAAGGACCACCTGTACAAATATCAAACATGATTGGAGAAAGAACTGGCCAGCTCTTACATTGATTAAGTCATGGATAATCAGTTGGGATCATACAACCATACAAAGTATTATTGAAAATATACCCAAAGATGAACATACACACATACAGAGCCATTGTTCTATTGAGAAGAAGAGAAGCAAGAAAAAGGAAGCAAAAGAAATTAAAGGATTAGAGAAAAGAAAACAGATGTACAGTTAGTCCTTGACTTACAACTATTCATTTAGCGGCCATTCAAAGTTACAATGAAAAAAGGAACTAATGATTGATCCTTGCACTTACAACTGTCATAGCATCCCCACAATCATAGGAACAAAATTGGAGTGCTTGGCAACTGGCATTTATTTAGGGTTGTTGTGGCATCCTGTGATTGCCATTTGTGACCTTCTAAGCTGGCTTCTGACAAGCAAAGCCAAGGGGAAAAGCCAGATTCATTTAATGACCACATGATTCATTTACAGTAACGACTTCAGTGATTTGGTTAACAACTGTGGCAAAAATCAATAAAATCAGTCTAAAGTCATAAAATTCAGCATGGTGGGGAAGAAAGCAGAAAGGAGAATGAAGAGGGAAGGAAAAAGAAGAGAGAGAAGGAGGGAAGGAAGGAGGGAGGGAGGGAGGGAGGGAGGGAGGGAAGGAAGGAGGAAGGAAGGAGATTATAATGAGAGTGAGGAAGAGTCTGAGGGAAGTCCCACTTTAGCATTGGCCACCACAGGTAGCCCCAACATAAGTGACATTGACCTGGCCACACCCACCCTGGCCACACCTACCCCGGCCCCCAGAGGAAAAAACACAATGTGGCCCTCAATGAAATCAAGTTTGACACCCCTGCTCTAGAACATGGGTCTCTCAACTTGGCAATTGTACAACCTCTGGACTTCAACTCCCAGAATTTCTCAACCAGCCATGCTGGCTAGGGAGTTCTGGGAGTTGAAGTCCACTATGAATTCTTCTGTCACAGATTTGTTTTCCAAGGCATACCTCATTAATCCTCTCCAGAAAACTAAACCACTCCCAAGTAATGCACACTCATTCCTAGTAGCTTCCCTTTCTGGTTTTATCACACAGTTTTAGTGCCTTGCATTCACTGTATTCATCTTGCTTTTATGTCCGCCTTGCTGACTGGGGAATTCTTGGAGTTGAAGTCCGTACATTTTCAAGCGGCCAAGATTGAGAACCCTTGCTCTTGACATGCCAACTTTTATTCCCATAAAGCCGAGTGGGCATGAACATACTCTTATGTTCATGCTTCTTTTGACAAAGTAGTTTTACTTTAAACTTTCTCTTTCCAATTGCCCCTCTGTAATAAAAAATTGTTTCCAAGTTACACAAATTTTTTGGCTTCCTCTCATTCTCACTGCTTATGTAAAATGTCTAGGGCATTTTCTCTGTCAAACTCTGTTGCTATCAACATGGTCTCTTAAATTTTCAAGTCCTTCTTTTTCCCATTCATACATTTCTCAATAGCCTACTGAAGAGACAAGTCCTTCTTGGCTTAAAGCCACTCTGCATTTTCCAAATTGTGTTCACTGTTACACTTCATATCTTTTCAATCAGAATTCTGCAGACCTCTCCTGAGGTCCCTTAATGCTCTAATTCTCTGCTAGTTTCTTTATTCATTCTTCCTAACTTTCCTTTTGTATCCAGGAACAATAACTGCATTGTCAGACACAAATACACTCTTCACATGCTTTAATAAATTGCACGGCCAGTCCATAAACAAACCACATCCATATTTTAGCATTTTCCCAGGTATACTGTTTGTATCTGCAGCTTTCTTATTTTTAAAGATTTTTATTTCTTTTCTTCAATTTTTCTCTGATACTAATATTTATAGCATTAATTTTAATTCTACTCTATGGCATAGATCATTGTCTTTCTATACAAACATTTAAAGAATCCTTCATTACAGTTTTATTTCAAATCATTTACGTTCAAAGTGATGGATATGAATTTTGAATTAGCAGAGGTGATATTGTCAAAAATTGTGGGTAGCCAGATAGGATATGGCCACAGAAGGAAATAAAAAATTCACTGGAACCAGTGACCTATTTCTTCAACAAGTATTTATTTCAGTTGAATTGAAATAAATACTTGTTCATTTCAAAACAATTTTCCCAACTGCATAATTATGGCAATTATTATTTCATAAGCAGAATGTATAAATCGGAAGTTTTCCAAATGCCAGAAAGCACATTCAAGGATCTCTACTCAAGGCAGCAATATTTAATTTTTTCACAATGATTGAAGATGAAATTATTATATCCAGGCACGGCCCCAGATGATTCCAAGAAGAGGGCAAAAAGGTGAAGAAAGAAAACTTCTGAAAGTAAAGAGTTGCAAATTAAGAAGAAAACATAAACTAAACTGATGGGAACTGAAGTGATGTTACTTGACCTAATCTTAGGACAATGTTTCCAACCCTAGATATTTTATGTTTTGTGGACTTCAACTCCCAGAATACACTGCTTGATAGGTTATTCTGGGATGAAGTTCACATATCTTAAAATATCTACGGTTGGGAAACATTGCTTTAGGGCCCGGATTCAACTCTCAGAATTCCCCAATCAACATGGCTAGCTGAGGAATTCTGGGAGTTGAAGTCCACAATTCTTAAAGTTGCCAACCTCGGAGACTCTTGTCTTCTGGAATAAATCGGTTAAATTGTCACCTGAACAGTGAGGGACTTGCATATTAAAAGAGCACCATAGTCACGAGGTTCCTGCCACAAAAGCATCTCCTGGGTCATTAACTTCTGACATTACTTCTTCTGGAGGTTGATAGACTACCAAGTCAATACTGATTGGCCCAGGCCATAGCTGCATAACCATGCATTGAATTTATTCAACCATTTACTGAATTCATCCTAAACTGTCTGACTTTGTGTACTGGAGAAACCCATTTCTCAATCTTCAAGTCCCAGAATTCTCAGTAACAATCATGCTGGCTAGAGAATTCTAAATTTGGAAGGAAGCCAAAAAAGAATGAATGGAAACTAACCAAGGAGAGAAGCAACCTAAAATTAAGGAGAAATTTCCTAAAGGTTAGAGCAATCAACCACTGGAACAGTTTGCCTTCAGAAGTTGTGGGTGCTCCATTATTGGAGGCTTTTAAGAAGAGACTGGACAGTCACTTGTCTGGAATGGTATAGGGTGTCCTGCTTGAGCAGGGGGTTGGACTAGTAGACCTCCAAGGTCACTTCCAACTCTATTATTCTATTAATTTGCCCAAATGGGAGAGACAGTGATAAGCCATAGTTTGCTAGGTACTAGGTTTATACAACAGGTAAACCAAATCACAATCATCATATGATGACTTAAGGTAATATGTGAACCTAACATCCAATCTTTATGCTGGGTAGAATATAATGGGAATTAATAAGAAATGAACACCTGATGTTCTACTCTTCTGCTCGTTGGAAAACAAAAATAGAGCTGTAAGAGCTAAGGAAAAATCTCTTTATATAAAAATATCAAAGTATTTTATTCACTTCTTCTGTTGAACCACCCCACACAAAGATATCCTCACCCCAAATGTACAGAAGCTGAAAATTCAAATTCAAAAACCTGCAAAATAAATAAGAGGAGGGGCAGGGTTAAAAATGCAGCAGAGGATATTTTGCAGCAATCCCTGACTTTTTTTTAAAGCTCAAATTATAGATCTCAACCATTTTAGCTCAAAATGAAATTGCTCATTTCTCAACTTACTGAGCAGAGAGGGTAGATGGGGACAAGCTCACAAGATTTCTCCAAAAACACATAATAATGGCTGCAGTTGAAAGGAAAAAGAAGAAGAAAGGAAGAGTCAACTCGGATTGGTTGTTTCTTCATGGCTGCTGTGTGGAATCTAATGAAGCATCTTTGTGAAGAGGCTCCCACATCTTGGTTACTTTCTCAGCTACCAATTTCTGCCTCCTCTCCAGCTCCTTCTGCACACCTACGTTGTTCCTTCAGCCTCCCACTCAAAAAGTCCACCAACCACCAGTAGAAGAAGAGATCTTCTGACAAGACAAATCAAAACAGAAATGCAACTAAGGTTTGTGACAGCCACGTATGGATGCTATAAATGGGGAATGTGTGAGGATAACATGGCCAAAGGTGACAAGCCAATTTGTGTGCCAATTAAAAATATAAGAATGAGACGTGAGGTCTGTAGCCAGCTGGAGCAATGGACTGCAGTGTTATTACCTGTTGATCAGACTGAAAATCAGACCTGTGATTTCTTCTTTACCCTAAACAAATCCTTTCATTCTTTACTTTCAAATGAAATATGATAGCCTATCAAGGAAATGTTATGTTTTGTCCCATTGACTATTCTGCATTAAATTCTGTGTAGTTAAAGAGAATAGTAAAGTAGAATATTCTGTGTCCAACTGAAGGTAAGAATTTTCTGGCCACCAAAATATTTCTGTCACTATTTGTTCAGTTGCTTCTTTGTGTTACTTAAAGGAAAGACGGGTCCTACACCCGTCCTTCACCCCCAAATGGAAGGGTTAAAAGAAGGATGAAAAATCAAGGCCAGATATTTAGAAGTTAAATCAATTTCATCAAAATAAATAATGGGTAGATTTATGAGATGCAAAACTGCCACCTAAGCATCTAAACATCTTTTGTGCTCTGAGTAGAGAACAATCTGGACCATTGCCAGGATCAGATGGGTTGTATCCCAGGATTCTGAAGGAGCTGGCAGGTGATCTTGGGACCACAGAATCTTTCAAAGATCCTGGAACATGGAGGAACTACCAGAGGACTGGTAAACAACCAATGTGTTTCCAATCTTCCAAAAGGGAAAAAGAAATTGATCCAGGAAACTATAAACTAATCAGCCTGACATCAATACTTGGGAAAATCCTGGAAAAGATAATGAAGAAGTGGATTTGCCAACATCTAGAACTGAGCAAAGTGTGTGAAGTTTCCAAAAGATGCCCTAATTAATTTACGAGCCTCGAGACAAAGTTAAAAAAAAATCCAGTCATTTATTAGGAGCAACATTTTGGCATGTTCTTCTGCCAAATCTGATTAATGGTGTCTGACCTGTACCACTGTGTCTCCCCTCCCCTCAGTCTGTGTCATAAATCACATCCACCAATGAGGTGCTGCAGCAGGCTGTAAATTTTCGCTCCTCACACACCTGTTGTAGAAATCTGAGATCCGACTCTGGTCGAAGGTATGTATGAAATCCTCCCTCCCATGTCAACTTGATAATAATCATAGAAACACTCTACAAGTTGACAAAGCAATTACTAGAAGCCAACATGAGTTGGTTATAGAAAGATCATGCCAGACAAAATATACTGCCTTCTTTGATAAAGTGACTAAATTTACTTTACTTTACTTTCAGGGAAATTCTGTGGCTATAGTATATTTAGACTTCAGTACGGCATTTAATGAAGTAGACCACAATTTAGTTATTGGTAAGATAGAAATATGTGAGGTAGACAACATCACCATCAGATGCATTTGCGCTGATCAACTAACTCATAGTGTGGTCAATAGATCTATATCTACATGGTGGGAAGCATGCAGAGGGGTACTCAAGAGTCTTAGGGTACTTAAGAGTCTCAGGGTACTCTTCAACATCTACATAAATAATTAAGGTGAAGGGATAAAAGGTGAACTCATCAAATTTTGCAAGTGACACCAAGCTGGGGGTAATTGCTAACACTTGGAAAGACAGACTCTTAGTCAAGAAAAGACAAATGGGCAGGTATAGAATAGGTAGTACCTGACTCAAGAGTAAACTGTGAGATTTATCTAGGTGTCCTAGAGGACCACGACTTAAGTATGAGCCAGCAGTGTGCTGCAGCTGCCAAAAAAGCCAATGCAATCCTAGGTTGCATCAACAGAGGGATAGCATCAAGATCACAAGAAGTGACAGTACCACTTAATACCACACTAGTGAGTCCACACATGGAATATTGCATCCACTTCTGGTCACCACAATACAAAAAAGATGCTGACGCCCTGGAAACAGTGCAGAAAACAGCAACTAAGATGATAAGAGATCTGAAGATTAAACCATATGATGAACAATTAAGGGACCTATGCAGATCTAGCCTATTGAAAAGGAGGATTGGGGTGACATGAAAGCTGTCTTCCAGTACCTGAGGGGCTGTCACAGAAAAGAAGGGCTGGACATATTCTCCAAAGCACCTGAGGGCAGGACAAGAAGTAATGGGCGGAAGTTCATTAAAGAGAAATCCAAATTAGAACTTAGGAGAAATTTTCCATCAGTGAGAACAATTAACCAGTGGAACAGAAGTTGCCTTCAGACATTCTGGTGCTCCATCACTGAAGGCTTTCATGAAAAGATTGGACAGCCATTGGTCTGTAATGGTATAGGGCAGAGGTCTTCAAACTTGGCCATTTTAAAATTTGTGGACTTCAACTCCCAGAATTCTCCAGCCAGCATGGCTGGCTGGAGAATTCTGAGAGTTGAAGTCCACAAGTCTTAAAGGGGGCACGTTTGGGGACCCCTGGTATAGGGCAGTGATGGCTAATCTTTTTGCCAAAAGCAGGGGGAGTGCAGGGGATCATGCATGTGTTTCTTCTCCCTGCACATGTGCGCATGACCCCCCGCCCTCTCCCCCTCACTTTTGGCATGTGATGGCATGATGGACCCGTTTTTTGCCTTCACCAGGCTCCAGAGGCTTTCTAGGAGCCTGGGGAGGGCAAAAACGCCCCCCCCACCCCACCGGCCCTCCGGAGACCAGAAATGGCCCATTTTCCAACTTCCAGTTTGCATGCTAGGCCATTTTTTGCCCTCTGGATGCTTCCTGAAGAGAAAAACGGCCCAACGGGCAACCTGGAAGTCTGTCCCTGAATTGCTGGTTTGTGTGTTGGGTTGTTTTTCACCACGGGGGTGAAAAATGGCTGAAATCAGATGGCCAGCACACACATGTATGCTGGAGCTGACAGGGCAGTGCCTCATATGCCCTAAGAAATGGCTCCACGTGCCACCTGTTAGGTTCACCTTCATGGGGATAGGGTCTTCTGCAGGGAGTTGGATTAAAAGAGCTCCAAGATCCCTTCCAACCCTGTTATTCCATGTTCAAACCGAAAAGGTTGCTGACTACAATCTTAAATATGACCAACTAGATCTTCTTCAGGCCCTATTGCTAAAGCTAAAAACTGCCTAGAAAGTTAGCACTTAGAGAACATGAATCCCTGGAACTAGGGGAAAGTCCCATATAGACTTTAAAAAAAAATCTTATCAAAAGACAAGATTTTTTAGCTAAGCTGTTTTGAAGGCATTCATCAGTCCTTTCCTCTATCTCATTAGTGACACCTCTCTGCCAGAAACAATGGAGAAATCCAGTCCTTTTTTCAACTGTGAGCACCCAGCAGTGACCTGTTCCTCTAATATGTTGTTTCTGCACTGCGAGAAATACGGATCCATCACAATTACAGTTACTCCAGCCCTTGTGTCGAGCCAGTCTGGCAAGTGAGCAAGTCATCATTCAGTTAACCAGGGCAATGTGAAAGCAACCATGGGACAGATAGAATTGGGAAAAGGAAAGGTTGTGCATGGCAGTGCTGTCCGTTATGATTATGAACTCTGGAAGAACAGTTGGGAACCCAGGAATGACTCCTCCCAAATGCTGCAGGCTTAGAACAAGCAACTTCTGGCATGTATTACTGAAACCCGGGTGGGCCATGAGGGAGGAGTCCCCCCTCTCAGAAATGTGCCCAGAAGGGTTCCAGGTGCTCCACCAACCATGACACCAATGAAGGGGTGGGGGAGTGGCAGTTATTATCTGAA
Organism: Thamnophis sirtalis; assembly: GCF_051295495.1. NCBI lineage: Eukaryota > Metazoa > Chordata > Lepidosauria > Squamata > Natricidae > Thamnophis > Thamnophis sirtalis. Next base: position 35,315,713 of record NW_028261393.1, read on the forward strand.
GGTCATTAGCTCCTCGCAGGATCCCTGCCCCAGAGATTGTGGGGTGTGAGTCTCTTCTCTTGAAGTTGGGCCTAGCGGTTCAAGTGGGCTTGTTTTTGACGTACCTTCCTCCCAGCTGCATCACAACAGCCCTGCCTGCGCTCCTAGAGACAGGAGCCGGGTTGGCGGTCGAGTTCCCCAGACTAATTGTACTGGGAGACTTCAACCTGCCATCTCTAGGCGAACACTCTGATGGGGCTCAGGAGTTCATGGCTTCCATGACAACCATGGACTTGACCCAGGTAATTCAGGGTCCGACTCATAGAGTGGGACACACGCTCGACCTCGTATTTCTCTCGGGGCAGTGGAGACATGATCTCGAATTAAGGGGAATAGAGATCTCGCCCTTGTCATGGTCAGATAACTCCTTGCTGAGGCTTGACTTTAGGAAGCTACTCCCCCATTGCAGGGAGATGGAACCGATTAAATGGTTCCGCCCCAGGTACCTGATGGACCCGCTGGGATTTCAGAAGGAGCTTGGAGAGATACCTGACTCCCTTGCCCACAATCCGACAGAGTCCTTGGTCGCCACCTGGAATACTGCGGCAACTGAGGTGTTGGATCGGGTTGCGCCTTTGCGGCCTCTCCGCGGCAGTGGATCCAGGAGGGCACCTTGGTTTACTGAGGAACTCCGGGAGATGAAGCGCCATAAGAGATGCTTAGAGCGATGCTGGAGGGCTAGCAACTCCGAATCTGACCGAACACTATTAAGAGCCTTTATTAGGATTTATTTAGTGGCGATACGGGCGGCAAAATGTGCACATTTTTCTGCTCTTATTGTGTCTGCAGAATCTCGCCCAGCCGCCCTGTTTAGGATAACCCACTCCCTCTTGAAGGGTGAGGACGCGGGGGAACCCTTACAGGGAAGGGCTGAGGAGTTCGCTCAGTTTCTGTCAGACAAACTCACTCAGATTCGGGCAGAGCTGGACTCCACTTGGACAGTACTAGCGGAGATGCCGAGGGAGGGTCTTGATCAGATTTCCTGGAATGAGTTCAAACTTGTCACTCCTGAGGAAGTGGACAAGCCATGGGAGCAATGAGTGCCTCCACCTGTTTACTGGACCCGTGTCCCTCCTGGCTGGTCTCGACCAGCAGGGAGGTAACACGAGGCTGGCTCCAGATGATTACGAACCATGGTATCGACCATGGTATCCTTCTGCGACGGCTGGAAGAGGTGGGAGTGGGAAGCACCATTTTACGGTGGTTCTCCTCTTACCTCTCCGACAGGTCGCAGTCGGTGTTGGTTGGAGGGCAAAGGTCGACCCCTAGGCCCCTCAAATTTCATTCATTTCATTTCATTTTATTTGTCTTGTATGCCGCCCACTCCTGGAGGACTCCGGGCGGCTCACAACAGACAAGGGAAAGGGGATAAATAGACAAGACAACATTTTTAAAAAAAGGCGCAACATTCACAATTTCCGTGGGGCTGGGTATTTCACAAGCCCCCCGGCCTGCTGGAGCAGCCAGGACTTGGTGGCTTTGCAGAAGGCCAGGAGGGTAGTAAGGGTCCGGATCTCCACGGGGAGGTCATTCCAGAGGGCTGGAGCTGCAACAGAGAAGGCTCTCCCCCGGGGAGTCACCAGCCGACATTGGCTGGCAGATGGAATCCGGAAGAGACCTAACCTGTGAGATCTTATCGGTCTGAGGGAGGTAATCGGCAGGAGGCGGTCTCTCAGGTACCCAGGTCCGATGCCATGTAGGGCTTTATAGGTAGTGACCAGCACCTTGAAGCGGATTTGGAGACTAATGGGTAGCCAGTGCAGCTCGCAGAGGATAGGTGTGACGTGGGTGTACCTAGGTGCACCCACAATCGCTCGCGCGTCTGCATTCTGGACTAACTGAAGTCTTCGAACACTCTTCAAGGGCAGCCCCATGTAGAGCGTGTTACAATAATCCAGTCTTGAGGTCACAAGGGCATGAGTGACTGTCTGAAGAGCCTCCCGATCCAGGTAGGGTCGCAATTGGTGCACCAGGCGAACCTGGGCAAAGGTCCCCCTGGTCACAGCTGACAGATGGTGTTCTAAAGTCAGCTGGGGATCCAGGAGGACTCCCAAATTGCGAACCCTCTCTGAGGGGTATATAATTTCACCCCCCAGCCTGAGAGATGGAATAGTTGGACAATCTTTGGGAGGGAACATCAGAAGCCACTCGGTCTTGTCTGGATTGAGTGCCAATTTATGGTGTGCCGCAGGGCTCAGTCTTGTCCCCCCTCCTATTTAATATCTACATGAAGCCACTGGGTGAGATCATTTGTCAGCACGGGATTAGATACCATCAATATGCGGACGATACACAATTGTATCTCTCCGCCCCGTGCCAGCTCAGTGTAGCGGTGGACATGATGTGCCGGTGCCTGGAAGCTGTCAGGATCTGGATGGGAGTGAACAAACTTGCACTCAATCCTGACAAGACCGAGTGGCTGTGGATGTTGCCCCTGAAGGACAGCCCAGATAGTCCATCCTTAATCCTGGGGGGTGAAAATTTACACCCCTCAGAGAGGGCCCGCAACTTGGGGGTCCTCCTGGATCTGCAGCTGACATTAGAACATCACTTGTCGGCCATGACCAGGGGGTCCTTTGCCCAGGTTCGCCTGGTGCATCAGTTGCGGCCCTATTTGGATCGGGAGGCACTTCAAGCTGTCACTCACCACTTGTCACCTCAAGACTTGACTACTGTAATGTGCTCTACATGGGGCTGCCCCTGAAAAGTGTTCGGAGACTACAATTAGTCCAGAACGCAGCCGCGCGAGCGATACTGGGTGTACCAAGATACACCCATGTTACACCTATCCTCCGCGAGCTGCACTGGCTTCCTATTGGTCTCCGAACGCGATTCAAGGTGCTGGTCATTACCTTTAAAGCCCTACATGGTTTAGGACCTGGATACCTGCGAGACCGCCTACTGCCGCATACCTCCCAACGGCTGATAAGATCACACAGGGTGGGCCTCCTTCGGGTGCCGTCAGCCAGGCAATGTTGGCTGGCAGCTCCCCAGAGGAGGGCCTTCTCTGTAGCCGCTCCGACCCTATGGAATGAACTACCCCCCGAGATCCGGACCCTACCCACTCTCATGGCCTTCCGAAAGGCTATCAAAACCTGGCTATTCCAGCAGGCCTGGGGCTGTTGACCTCAGCCTGAGGTCCAGCCCCGACCAGATTGGGTGCATGATGAGATTTTAATCTGTTTCCTCTGTTTTTTAATTCTTTATTTTTATAAATTACTTTTTTCTGTAAGCCGCCCGGAGTCCTCCGGGATTGGGCGGCCTATAAATTCATTAAATACAATACAATACAATTCTCCTGAGGAGCTGAGAAAAAAAGGTTCAAGGTGGCCTTCAAACCAAACAGCCTGAAGATATGTTGGACAACCTGTCGCTCCCCCCCCCCCCAACACAGCTACAGAGCAGCTGCACATCCCTTAATATCAAGTAGGGGCTCAACCATCCATCTTGCTGAACCTCACATTACCAGGGAAAGGTTGCCTTTAATAAAAGGGAAATGTCTCTCATAACAGGCATGCTTGCATACAGCAGGTACTACTGTTGGTACCTGTTTTAACAGTAATAACTGAATCCTAACAGACAATCACATAAATACGAGCAAGCTGTGTGCAGCAGCAGCCAATACAGTCCTAGGCTGCATTAACAGAGGGATGGAATCAAGATCACGTGAAGTGTTAATACCACTTTATCAGGCCTTGGTAAGGCCACCCTTGGAATTCTGCATCCAATTTTGGTCGCCACTGTGTAAAAAAGATGTTGACACTCTAGAAAGAGTGCAGAGAAGAGCAACAACAAAGAGGATTAGGGGATTGGAGGCATATGAAGAAAGGTTGCAGGAATTGGGTATGTCTAGTTTAATTAAAAGAAGGACTAGGGGTGATATGATAGCAGTGTTCCAATATTTGTGGGGCTGCAACAAAGTAGATCAACATGGTCTCCAAAGCATCTTAAGGCAGGACAAGAACCAATGGAGAGAAATTAACCAAGGAGAGAAGCAAGAACTAAGGAGAAATTTCCTGACAATTAGAACAATTAATCAGTGGAACGACTTGCCTCCAGAAGTTCTGCATGCTCCAACACTGGAGGCTTTTAAAAAGAGATTGGAAAACCAATCTGGAATGACATAGGGTTTGAGTGGCATATTGGACCCGAAACCTCCAAGTTCCCTTCCAACTCTGTTATTCTTCCCAAGATCAGAACAGAGCTCACAGATGCAGCTGCAGAGAACTTGCTAGGCAGGTGGGATTACAACCATTTGCCAAGTGTTACAGCTATCTAGGGCCTGAATTTGGGGTGATGTGTCCTGTCCTGTGTTGCCAATGTGAAAGTGTTGCCAATCACCAATTCCTCAATAGCCAAACAAGGACCAAACATTTAACCTTTAAATTCTCTGCCTCTCTCCATCTACAACAAGGTGTTAAGAATGGCTGTTTTGTTGGGGAGGGAAGCAGTAAAATCACATCGGTAAAGCCGTTTGAAATTCACAGTGAAAGCTGCTATATAAGTGCTAAATACTGTTGCTTCATCTCCTCCAAAATCTGCAATGTCTCTAAGCTTGGAAAAACTTTGATATTTCTCTGACAGAGGTTAAATGGCCATAAGGAAAATCCAGGAGACTTTCAGTGGTTTTTATTTCATTGCTCGATGACTGAGGGATATGCAGAAGGGGGCTGGGAAGAGAAACTCCATGGAAAACAAGAGAGAAAATTAAACAATGGAAAAAACCACACTGGAGAGCTTTGGTTGTTGGCAAAGCACTTGACTTCTTGGGAGATGTTAGAAACAGATGCCTTTCTGCACAATGAGCATAAGAATAACAGTTCTTATTGCTGCAACTGTGGCTCCCTGAGGGGCCCAGGGAAGCCAAAAGACTCTCAATAGATGGTAGAAGAATCAGGCTGAAGGGGCCCACAGGAGACCTTTTCTGACGGCACAGGTGAGATGGGCCAAACCCTGTGGGGCGAGAGCAGAGGTGGGTTCCTACTGGTTTGGACCGGTTCGGCCGAGTAAGTAGTAACTGCCATGCCCCTGAATTGGTTCTATCAGCAGCGGCACCATCTTGATTTTCAGTTCTGCGCATGCGCAGAACAATCTTCATTGCAAAAATTTAATTTTTCCTCTTTTCTAATGTTGTGCGCATGCGCAGACCTTTTTAGGTGCAAATCCACACACACACATTTTTTGCATGCTGAACCAGCAGTAATGCCTGCAGGAATCCACCCCTGGGCATGAGGATCCCTCAAGTAACCTGGACCCATGCCAAATTAATCTTATTTGTGCTATAAAGCCTCCCTCAGTTTCCCTAAATAAACCCAAACCCTGCTTCAGTCACATAGATGCATTCCCCCAGCTCTGCTGGCTGGGGAATTCTGTAAGATGAAGTCAATACAACTTAAAGTTGCAGGGCCCCATAAAACAGCCATGCTCTCTCTTTCCCGGTGTTAAATACAATACACCGATTTAGACTACTCCCAATGTCAAGATTTATTCTCGTTCGAGGCAAGGAACTTGCCTGCCTTTTCCTCTTGACTTGAGAAAGTTATTGGCTCTATTCATGGCAGCAATTCACATTTCAAAGTGTTCACTCTCTTCTCTCTTTGTGCCTTTTTCTGGCAACACACTGGAGCCAAAGCCATGGGGTCTCTCGCTACTGGATGGCTCAGAACGGCTGCCTTTAGATCAACCTCTGGCCTGGATTTTGACAGCTACTTTTTTTCTCAGGCAGCAGAGTTTTCAAAACTGACATTCTAATCTGCGCTCTCAAAGTGGAAGCCAAAAAAAATTTATTTTTAAAATGCTGATCATCTGGGCCTTTTAAAAACAAAAAACACAAAGCTCAAAAATTCAACAAGGAAAAAATTTAAAAAAGAAAAGGAAAAGGAAAAAAGCTACTCAGACATGTGCATAAAAAACTAGACGCATCTCCAGCTGCTGCAGAGAGAGGGGAAGAAATGCACAGGAACCAGCCAGGAGGGATGCTGGGACTCTGGCGACCAGCCACACATTTCCATATTCTGTACAAAGGGCCACTTTACTCCGCTTGTTTGCCCGCACAAAGCTGTGACGTCGGCACCCGCTGGCAAAGGGTCCCCAATCCAGTCCTAAAGGCTTCTGGCTGCCTGGTCTGGAAGAATTTGAACAGGAGGGTGAGAACTGGAATGGCTTTGGCCAAAGAATGGACTTTGCACAGAGGTTCGTTTTAATGAAAAGCCTTGATTTGGGGCCTGCATAGATGTCACCTCCCTTCTTTTGGATGCTCTGGGCTGCTTTCACACATCATCCACAACCCAAATCTATTAAAAAAGGATTGCAATGGTGATTGATTGATTGATTGATTCATCCACTTACTTACTTAGAAAATTTATATGGCCACCAACTCACTCTTGGTGACTCTAGGTAGCTTACAAAAAAATAAAAATCCAATATACAACTATCCATGTTTCTTGGAAAATATGACAGCTTTTTATTTTCTTTTGACCCCTGAAAAAACAGCTAGGTCTTCTTTTCAAGGGGTGTCCTAATTTTCCCCCCATTCACCTTGCCTGGCCGATGGGCCGCTTCTTTCAAAGACCGGCCTCACATGCACTTAAATGGGGCCAAATTTGGGGGCTAGGGCTTAATTTTAACACATGTGCACAAAACAGTGCTGGGCCTTCTTTTTGGGGTGGGTCGTGTTTTAGGAGAAACACGGTATAAAAGCCCTGGTGGAGCAGTGGTTAGAATACAGTACTACAGGCTAATTCTGCCCACTGCCAGGATCCTTCGATCCTGACCGGCTCAAGGTTGACTCCGCCTTCTGAGGTGGGTAAAATGAGGACCCAGATTGTTGGGGGCAAGAGGCTGACTCTGTAAGCTGCTTAGAGAGGGTTGTAAAGGACTGTAAAGTGGTACATAAGTCTAAGGGCTATGGCTATAAAACAATATCCTCCCCCACCTTGCTGTCAACAGCAATCAGTCAAAGAAGAGCCAGTTGATGGGCAGCATCCCATTCTGGGTTCCGCAGGCCTGCTGACAAATCAGATCCTCGGGACCTTTGGAAAGAGGGTCAAAGTGGGAGCCAGTCTAATCTCCAGAGATGTTCCAAAGGGAGGGAGCCACCCCAGAGAAGGCCCTTCTTCTGGATCCTGGTAGGCCTGGGATGCAGGAACTGGAGACTTCTTCCAATGGCTTTTTTTATTCTCCCTTCACCCAGGATTAGTATTTATGTATGTCATGTTATTTATTATTGCGGCTCTTCAATTTTTATTTTATTTTTTAGATTTTAGATTTTAATCTGCTTTGATTGGCTATTCTATTTATTTTTGTGCATCACCCAGAGACCCTTTGGGGGGCAGGATAAGCAGCTGTATAAATTTGATTAATAAATAAAATAAATAAACACATTGAGCAAGATAGGCCAAGATGGGGGCCTGGGGGCACATTGGAAATGTTGAGGAAGTAGGGTAGGCCCACTCCTAAAACCACTGACTACGTTAGCAAGACAAGTCAGAAGGTGAATTGGCTTCTGCCTCCTCTCAAAGGGATTTTTGAGCAGATTAAAACTAATTTGGGGAATGGAATTAGTGACTTTCAGGTAGTCCTTGACTAACAACTATTCATTTAATGGCACTGAAAAAAGTGACTAGTGGCCATTTCTCACACTTAGAACTGTCACAACATCCCTATGGTCACCTGGTCAAAATCCAGGGGCTTGGCAGTTATGTAGAGTGTTTGCAGCTTCCCAGGGTCATGTGATCACCCTCTGTGACCTCCTTAGCTGGTTTCCAACAAAGAAGGGGGAATGGGGGAAACTGGATTCACTTAAGAGCCAAGGTGGCGCAGTGGTTAAATGCAGCACTGCAGGCTACTGCTAGATCAGCAGGTCAACGGTTCAAATCTCACCGGCTCAGGGTTGACTCAGCCTTCCATCCTTCCGAGGTGGGTAAAATGAGGACCCAGATTGTTGGGGGCAATATGCTGACTCTCTGTAAACCGCTTAGAGAGGCCTGAAAGGCCTATGAAGCGGTATATAAGTCTACTGCTATTGCTATTGCTATTGCTATTAATGAGACTATGTGATTCACTTAACAACTGCAGTGATTCACTTAGCAACCATGGCACCAATTGGGCGCCAACAGTCACTTAACAACTGCGGGGCTTAACAATGGAAATTTTGTTCTCAATTGTAGCTGTTACGTCGAGGACGGCCTGTGTTTTATTAAAAGAACCTCAAAGCAGAGAGTTTGGGATGTAGGCTATAGACCGTGGTCCACAGATTGCAGAATCAAGATTGTGATTAGACAAAAGACTAACCCAGATCCAGATTTTAAAAAAAACATCAGTGCCTGCAAGGGATAAGAAAAGGCCCAAGTGACATTAACTCTCCACTCAGGCATTCATGCCTCGCTTGGCAGACTATTTTGTGCTGACATTTTAGCCTTGTTATGGCTAATGGGCAAATATGATCACATAAATAAAGCATGTTTACAAATGGAGCTGGTTGCATTCGGTTTTCTTTTCCTCTAAATTCTGAATTTGGAGTTTGTGAAGCTACTGAAACAAAGACAGGAATTGCTTCCCTAATAATATAGAGTAAGAACTGTACTTTTCATACACTTAATCACAGAACCTCATTAACTTGTTTGGCGTTCACATGCAAAACATGGTTTATGGTTTGAGATGTAGGGCACATTTGGGCAGTTGAGATTCATTTGATGAAATACAGGTAAGTCCTCAATATACGACCGCAATAGAGCCCAAAACTTCTGTTGCTAAGTGAAACATTTATTAAGTGAGTTTTGCCCCATTTTACGACCTTGCTTGCCACAGCTGTTAAGCGAATCATTGCAGTTGTTCATTTAGTAACAAGGTTGTTAAGTGAATCTGGCTTCCCCATAGACTTTGTTTGTCAGAAGGTCGCAAAAGGGGATCACGTGACCCCAGGACATTGAAACCATCATAAATATGAATCAGTTGCTAAGCACCTGAATTTTAATCACATGACTGGAGGGATGCTGAAATGTTGTAAGTGTGGAATAAAGAGTCATAGGTCCCTTTCTCCAGCACTGTTGCATGGTCACTAAATGAACTGTTGTAAGTTGAGGACTACCTGTATACTTCACCAAACTATGGTTTGTTGTGATGTGTGAAAGCAAAATTCAAATGCAAGGCTAGGTGCGTTTTTATTGTAAATAAATTCAGGCCTTTCAGTACCTTAAAGACGTATATTTCTGCAGCTATTGGAACAAGAGTTCTCTTAATTGCACCAGCAGGAATAAAAATACAAACACGCATTTATATATTCCCAAGAATGAAGAATTACAGTTCAGGAATGCAATTTACTCTTTCCCAATTATTTTCTTCCTGTTGCCTAAAAACACTTAATACGGTTGGACTCCAAATGTAAACATTTCTGTAGAGGATTTGGTGTTTTTACAACAGTACAAGTACAGACCCTTCATTATGTGTGCAAAGTAAAATTGTGTTGTAGGGGATCTCCTTCGATCCAAACACACTTGTGATTATCTGCAGCAGGACTTGTTTAAAAGGTAAAAGTCTCCTTACGGACACATGAATACAAGATCAAAACTCTGATGTGTTGGGGGGAAATTCCTTTTCATAGAAGGAAGACATATTTATTGGAACAATGAAGCCCTTTTGCCCATATCCTACATATTCCCTGCAAGGCTGGCCTGTCACATCCCTCTTTCACGGCAGCATTAGAACCTGGGTGAAGTGATCCTTTCGGCGTGGAAGAAGAGAGACAGATGGGAAGCAAAACTTCCTCCCTTCCATCCATGCAAACCTATTTACAAAGGTCTGCATCTCTGCTACTTCCAGCACTACAAGCCTCTCAGAAGAAAGGTGGAAGCATCAAGGAAACATGGATTAGCTTGTGTACATTTAACACAGGAACACTAAACAACCTTTTAAGGGAGGAAAACATAACATTATACAATGCACTAAAATTAATCCAATCTATCCATTTCCCCACCAAAAAATATTTCATGTATTTTTGATGGTAATGGTGATGCGGGGGGGGGGGGGAGGAAAAGGAGAAGAAGAAAACTGTCATGGGGAAGGAGATGAAGATAGAGGAGGAGGAGGAGGAGGAGGAGGAGGAGGAGGAGGAGGAGGAGGAGGAGGAAGAGGAAGAGGAAGAGGAAGAGGAGGAAGAGATCTCCACATAATCATCAAACTAGTACCTCTCCCACACCACCATATCGGTGGGGACAGCCATAGATTTAGATTATTTTAAAAGAGAGTTGACACATGCATGAAATATTGTGCTATCCATGACTAAATCTCGTGGCAGCTGTCTTCTTCTGAATCCTAAGCACTATGGTAGTAAAACACCAGATTCTGCATTGCAGTAGATAGAACAGAATTCATTTTACAAATAAATATTTTGATCCTTTTCTAATATCTTCCCAGTCCATTAACCAAATGTTCTTTTGAAAGGTGTAATGCTCATCCCTCAGAAAACTTCCTACAATATGCACCTCATTAAAAAGTTAAGAAAAAACAGTGTTTTAGCTGGAATACACTTACCACCTATAGTAAAATGTAACAGATAAACAAAGCCCAATACTATAGATTAAAAAGTGAATCAGCTGAATATTCCACAAAGTGTTTGACAGGAAACCACAGGGCTAATCAATCTATGCACTTTAGCACATGCAGCCTACTTTTAATCTTTTTTTTTTAAAGGCACAATATTTATTCTGAAAAATTATTGCAGTTCATTGAAGAAAACTCTAATTTAAATCTGGGCTCTTTCCTGTATTTCTTATCTGCCATTCTTGTTCAAAAATATTCAAATTTATTCCCAAAATATTCTTCACATTTTCTAAGATAGCTGCAAACATAAGATCTAGAAATGAAGCACCCCTTATAAATTTACCACCTAGGTAAATTCTTGGTATTTGGGGGTGGGAAATCCGACTGGCTAAACTAGTATTGCTGTCTCACTGAATCTAGACATTTGGGAATATACTGAGATCTCCACTAGGAGTCACAATATAAAGACTTCAAAAGAATTGCAAAATTGCTTCTTTGGAAATACCAAGGTTATTGTTTAGCTACTTCCAATTTGTTATGACCTATGGATAACTATTTGCTCGATGGTCGGTTGCTGCTTCTCTTAAATCTTTCAAGGCTTCTGCTTGACCATCAATCATAGGATCTCAGCACCTTGGTTTCTCCCAGCCTGTTCTTCAACTGCCTTCTGCTTTCCCAATGATCAGGACCCTCCCCAGTGTCTCTTACCTTTGCATTAGGCATCCAAAGTATTTAAGCTTTAGCTTCTGTTAGTGAATTGACTCCCATAGTTTTACTTCAGCTAACATTATAGTTGTAGCTGTCCAAGGTACTTCCAACAATTCAAAGGCATGGGGTTTTTTTTAATTAGTCTTTCTGGGAATCCGGCTTTCATGCTCATGTTGCAATTAGGAAAACCATGGCCTTGACAAATACATGTTTTTGTTATCAGTATAGCATCCCTGCAATATCATTAATTTAACTATCACTGTTATACCATGATTTAAATCAAAGATACACACAAACACACACCCCATTATTCTGTAGAACTTCAGCTTTTTGCTCTAATTCTTAGCTCTTATATTTCTTCCAAAAGGATTCCTGCAAAACGTACTATTTGGTTGATCACAATGAAAACATCCTGTCAATTTTTTTATACTCTAAATCAGAAGTGTCCAACCTTGGCAACTTTAAAATTTGTGGACTTCAACTTTCAGATTTCCCCAGCCAGCCATGCTGACTGAGGAATTCTAGGAGTTGAATTCCACAAGTCTTAAAGTTGCTATGGTTGGTTACCCCTGCTCTAAACCACACTGTTTTCTTTTGGTTCTCTTCATTTTATAGCCATAAATAATCTCATTTGTATTTGCAGCCATCACAGCAACAGGGTACATGTGAATTTACATTAGACATTTTGGAATCTTTTGGGGTGAGGTGGGGTGGGGTGGGGGCCTTGTGAATGCTACCAGGTTACCACTGCTACTAATATCATAATACCTTGATGTTATGGTGTTGGATCCCATCTCAAGCCATCCACCCCTCCCCCCCAACTATACATGAATAATTCTAAAGTTCTTTTAGAAAATGGTCCCTTCTCAAACATGATCTTTCAAGCTAGACATTGTATCTGAACAGATATACTCTATGTAATCTGGGTTATAGTCTGGAGGAAGATGAGGGTCAGACTACTGCCTGTTGAGCTACATTTGATTGCAACAAATTTCAGACTTGAATAATACATACATTGATCAGAGAAATAAGTTCCATAATTACCAATAGCCACAATTAACAACAGATTCCTGCTAGATGCCATCTGATGTTCTGAACTACAATTCACATTGGTCAGTCTTTATAAATAACAGTCAGGTACGATATGAGTTTTACTTCTACTTGTTTGGATGTTCTTCATTCTGGGCACTGATGGTCTAAAGAGCTTAAGCCTCTTTCACATATTATAGTTCACAGAGCCAAAGGGAGTTAAGAAGAGGTTTTACCCCTATCATTGAAGGCTATGCCTAGCAATGACTCAAGCAAGAACAGAAGATAATCATTTGAGCTGTAGTGCTGGAAAAGGTTCCTGTGTTTTTCTCGGATAGCAAAGGTGAATAACAAGCAAGTACTGGAACGTATAACACCAGTCATGTCACTGGAAGGCAAAAATCCCCAAATGTGTTCCACTTACTTTGACCATGAAATCTGGAGGAATTCAATGGAGAAAGCAATTATGCTTGGAAAAGTTAACAGTAAAAGGAAACCAGGCTAGCAAAGAACACGGTGGCTGGACACCATCAAAACTGACATCAGCCAGAGCATAAAGCAACTCAAAGAAGTAGTACAAGATAAGAAGATATGGAGAGACCTGGCCCGAAGAACTGACAATAGTCGGATATGACGGAATGGATAACAGAAGCAGCAGCAGCAATGCCTCAAATGTCCCTCATGTTCCCATAGACTTCCCATTTTGGCTGATCCCAGTAGAGAAGATAATTATTTGAGGGCAATCCTGCTTTCCATACTCTGGATAGAAAGCAAAAGCAAATGTGAGCATTTACCAAAGACAACTTCCTCAGTGGCATCATTTTTGTCCCTTCATTTGCATTTCCTGTGTGCCACTTAAAATATTAGTCCTGCTTTTTTATTATCGCTCAGCAGCTGTGGATCAAAAGTCAGCTGGTAAACCAGGAAAGATGGCTGTTCCCAGTGTAACAAGAGCGACTCTTGGTCTGTTTGTGGCCTGGCACTGGACTTCTGCGTAAATGCCCTTCCTGAAGGCAACAGATCCATTCTGCAGCTCTTTCTCCTGTCTCCAAAGGGGTGGAGGTGGAGAATTTTGAAGCCTAGGACATCACTGTTTAAATACCAATCCCTCTTTTAAAACCATCCCCATTTGGCATTCATGAAGATGATGTGATGGGAGTTTAATATCCTCCTGGTTGCAATATATTTGAGAAATACAGTTGGCAAAAGCACTTAATGGGAGACTCTGCATTTTTAAAGGTTACATAAAACCAAAGTTATACAGTATACATGCAAACACCCATTGTTTTATTTTTTAATAGTTACCATTCTTTTAAAATGTTATTTAAATACTATTTTTAGAATGTGTGAAGGTGTTTTGCCCCCTTGACAAAGTTGTGTGATCCCTGCATTATACGCCAGGTAAGAAATAAATAAAAAACAAACAGAAAGTCAAGGCATAAAAAGTATTCTTTTTATGCCTTGAAAAATATAATGGAGAATACAGAGACTAGAGACTAGGGGTGACATGACAGCAGTGTTCCAATATTTGAAGAACTGCTACAAAGAAGAGGGGGTCAACCTATTCTCCAAAGCACCAGAAGACAAGACAAGAAGCAACGGATGGCAACTGAACAAAGAGAAAAGCAACTTAGAACTAAGGAGAAATTTCATGGCAGTGAGAAGGATCAACCAGTGGAACAACTTGCTACCAGAAGTTGTGGGTGCTCCAACACTGGAGGCTTTTAAGAAGAAGCTGGATTTCCGCTTGTCTAAACTGTTGTAGGTTTCCTACTTGACCATGGGATTGGATTATAAGACCCCCAAGGTCCCTTCCAACTCTGTTGTTCTGTTATTTTGAGTCTCTCCAGGAGTGGTCCTACTTGTTGCAGAGTATTTGGAAACATAACTGCAAAGAAAAAGGTAATTATCAGGCAAGACGTGTTGAGTTTACTTATCTGGGCATTAGAATTAGTTCATGTTTGGTGCCAGGCAGATTATTGGTCAGATTTTTTAAGCTACATAATGTATCTATCTGTATCATTTATTTCCATGTGCCCAGAATTTAATCTTTGCATCTGATGTAATCTGCTGTATTTTATCATCTCAATTTGAATATTCAGCCCAAATCCAACCAAAGTGCAATCCGAAGGAACATGGTATGCATTGAAAGAATGCTATTAAAACAGATGGTATTAGTGCTTTAAACGATACTAATTAATTTCTCACACAAGGAAATAATTAAGTGTTTTAACTTGGCCTGTAAAAACATGTTTTTATCATGAGAAGGAACTCTCAAGGAAATCTTTTCACCATTCTTTGATTGGGTCCTCGGCTTACACAAAACTATAATGCCGCTTCTTTTATTTGGATTTAGCATCAATGTGTATTGCAGAAAATGGTTTGTGGCTTAGCCTTGAACCAGTGGTGAAATTCTTTTTTTTTTTTTTGCTACTGTTTCTGTGGACATGGCTTGGTGGGCATGGTGTGGCTTGGTGGGCATGGCAGGGGAAGAATACTGCAAAATCCCCATTCCCTCCGGATCAGCTGGGACTCGGGAGGCAGAGAATGGATGGGGGCAGGGCCAGCCAGAGGTGGGATTTGCCAGTTCTCCGAACTACTCAAAATTTCCACTACCGGTTCTCTAGAACCTGTCAGAACCTGCTGGATTTCACCCTTGCCTTGAACCTGAATCTCCTTTTTCCTAGTCTAAAAACCAAACTGCTACACCCCACTGATTCTTATCAGGTGTTTTGATTGCACCCAAATCTCCAAATAGAGCTGGGCCCTGGAACAGTCTCAAAGGCATTGGGGTGCCCCATTTTGCACTAAAAAATGTTCAAATCAAAGCATTTGGCATCAGCACTTGGGTGAACTCAGCTCCCAAACCTTCGGGAGCTGACTCTGAATTGCAAGGTTCAGGTGGATCTTCACATGAGGGCATCTACGGAGCTCCCTAGAGCAGGAGCAGCCCAGTTAAGACAAACCAAGGCAGGAAGTTGGCAAGAACTGCTCTTGAGCTGAAGCTTTAAAGAAGAGCAGAGAGAAGGAAACAAAACTATTTATTAAAGCTGCACAGAAATGTTATTTGGCTTCTTCGCTGTGGCCTTTCAGAGAAGTGGCAAATGTACTACTTTAATTTCCCCTCCAGTGCATAAAATTGTCTTGATGTGGTCACAGGTGAGATCCTTGCACTGAGTTATCAGGTGGCCAAGGAGACACGTGGCCATCCTGGCTTAGCAACAGCAATAACACTTAGATTAATATACTGCTCTATAGCCCTCTCTAAACTATTTACAGAGTCAGCCTCTTGCCCCCAACAATCTGGGATCTCTTTTTACCGACCTCGGAAGGACAGAAGGCTGAGTCAACCTTGAGCTGGTCAGGATCAAACTGCTGGCAACGGAAGGCAGAGTCAGCCTGCAATGCTGCATTCTAACCATAGTGTCACCAGGGCTTCTGTGTGGAGGCCTCTCTCTGCCATGGAGGGTTTCTCTCCTTCCATTCAAGCCCAGGGGACTCTGCTTCAGACTGGGAGTGGGGCCCACAATGGCAACAAGGTGTGACGGGAGTGACAAGCCAAGCACAGCCCACCTTGCCTGCTGCTTCTCAGCACCAAACAAGCCAAAAGAGAGTTTCACATGCACAGTGGAAAGAAAAACAAGCCTTTTTCAGCAGGAGACAATTTTGTGTTGGTAGCGTGTGGGTTAAAATGTGCCTCATGTATAGCTGAACAACAGAAGGGCATGAAGGGCTCCAGCTCCCAGAATTCCCCATCGGCCTTTGAGTTGGGGTTGTTGTAGTCCTCACCCCTCTGAAGGACAGCATATATTGTTTAGCCCCCATGTCACACTGTGTTTCTGCAAAGGAGGCCGGAAGAAAATGGCTTCTCTCACAGAGCCATTCTCTGGAAGCTCAACTTTTCACCTTCCCAAGTGCTTCTGCTTGAGGTAGGGAGGTTTGATGCCCCCTCCCCCTAGCCTAGGTAGCTTCCCTGTCTCTTAGAGGCAGATAGAAGCCGACAAGTGTGAAGCAGCCTCTCAGCCCCCCACTGTCCAGGTTGCTTTCGAGGCAGGAAGGCTGGCAGGGGCCAGGGGCAAAGGGCAGCTTCTCCCCACGGGGCCCAGGCCTCTTTCGAGGGCAGGATGGTTGTGAGAGTGTCACTGTGGGGACAGGGGCAAAACAAACACCAGGAAGACCTTCTCCGAGTTCCAGGAACTGGTTAAGGCGAAATGGGGAGGTTGGGAAAGGATTAAAAGACTTGTCCGCCGTCTCCCTGTTAAATATAAATCCAAGGTTTGTCCTGACAAAACAGCAGGACCTGAGGAAAGAGGAGCAGAATGACATGAAACAGCTGCCCAACTGAGCTGGAGTAAATTAAGATCCCATTTTTGGAGCCATTCTTTACTTCTGAAAAGATCAAATTGTTTTTTTAAAGGATATTCACACACACACACACACACACACACAAAATGTGCAGGTATACACCAACTCCTTGAAGACAGTTTGACCCAAAAGCTGTTTACATGTGCTGTTCCAAGGTTTCAGTTGGGTCCTCCTCCTCCTCTCCCTTCTAGCACTGATGTTGTTACATAGTTGGCTAATACAGTAAACAGCTGAGCTCAGAGAGCATCAAGAATCCCATAGTCATCGTCTTCTTCCTCCTCCCTTCTAGCACTGATATTAAATAACTGGGTACTGAAACATCTGCAAGTAAACAGCTGAGCTCAGAGAGCAGCAAGGGACGCCATAGTTGTCGTCATTCTCCTCCTTCTCCTCCTCCCTTTTCTTACATACTTGGGTGTTGTTCCCAATCCACACCATTTCTCAAGAATCCTGTGAAAGAGGGAGACAACTTACTCCTCTATTTCCCTCAGGAGTGTCCACGGGGGACAGGCAAACTAATCAAGACAATCGAAGCTCCGCTTGTTTTTAACATGCATCACGGACAGTCTGTGTAAAAAAACGGGTGGAATTTGGATCTCACCGTCACAGCTGCCACCTCAACCTCTTGACCACATCCTGCAGACACCCCTGGTGACTCAGAGAAGGTAGCAAATATGAAGACAAAACAATGAGACTGTGGAGGCTACTGTGAGACTCTGCAGAGACAAGACAAGAACCTGCCTCTGCCCAATCTATTTCCGATCCCCATGGAACCCATTAGCCTCTCCACCCACCCTGGAAAGTACAGGTTGAGCCTTTATCATCCTCCAGGATTTGCTAATTTCTGTGGGACACTAGTTGCATTTACACTAGACAGCTGTGTCAAATCCAAATTTGAATTCCATAGTCCAACTACCTGCTGAAGCAGGAAACACTACATCATTTATTGATTTATTTGAATTCAACTGGCAGTTTCACCCAGATGTTAAAACTGAAGCACAATACACATCTCTGAGTGGAATTGAAGAAAAACAGACTTATAAGACTATAAAAATTAGAGGCATTCTTGCAACACCGAGGACAACAATAAAAGTTGTTATTGTACACAGAGAAATTTGGTGCACACTCATGGGACATATTTCCAGCTTGGGATGAAATGTAGAATGTGTATTTGAAAACATAATCATTGTCAACACAATGGCAAATGAACCAACTTCTGTACCAAAGGACAAGGATGTGATAATTTCCTTTTCACACACTTGGGTGTCCCTGAAGAGGTGCACAGCACCAGAGAGACCCTATGAAATGCTAATGCTTGCTGAATGAAACCTCCAGCTAGACTCTTTGTACAGCAAAGTTCTTCCTTTAATTCAGTTCTCCATTATTTTACATAAAGATCCTGGGATAAGAAAGAAAAGTTAAAACATCTTAAGTATATGTACTATGTAATATATAAACCAACTACATTTTAAGCAGTTTCTGTATGTTTTCTTTTCAAAACATTCCCAAATAATTATGCTTTTTCCCAAGCAAGCTGTTTAGGACAAGCAGAAATAAATCCACATTTTGCTTTCCAGGAACATGATCACAAATTGAAAATGGCTGCCAGCCCCGAGTCTAAGAGTTTTGTAAACAAAGAGCAATTTCAAGAATCCAGCTCTCTAGTATCACCAAATCTCAGAAATCTCAGAAATCCTTCTAGACAAAGGAATCCTTTTTAAGCCCAAACATTACACATCTGTTTCTCTCCCTGTTTCTAACTAAAACATCCACATTCAAATGCAAGGAGCTTGGCTGTGTGTTCCTTTGAATGGTTAAAATGTTTCCTGATTGTTATAGCGCAGCTGTGAACCTAAGGAATCATCTTTAGCTTTGCATTGTGATAAAGATTTTATCTGGTTTGTAACATAAAAACAAATAAGCTGCAGATAAGAGGAGTCCTGGATGGCTGGGATGTCAACTGCATTGATTAGTGGACTTGCCGGCTGGAAGATGATCCAAGTCCAGTCGGAATCTAATTGCCAGCCCCACAGAAGGAAGAAGAGGCCTGCATGAGAGCAGCTGATCTTTGGCAGAATCTACTGACAAAACTTGCAGCTTTGTGGGCTCATTAGAAAGCTGAACTAACCGCTGCGGTTTGCAATAGCTGGGTGAAGGAAAACACCTTCCCCTCGACCCCCTCTGACACATCTGCCTTTGAGAATCCCAAGGTATTTCATACCTAAAGGTAAAGGTTTCCTCTGTCCAGTGGTGTCTGACTCAGTGCTCATCTCCATTTCCTAACTGAGGGAGCAAGCATTGTCCAAAGACATTTCCATGGTCATGTGGCCAGCATGACTACACCAGAGGTCTTCAAACTTGGCAAAGTTAAGACTTGTGGACTTCAACTCTCAAAATTCTCCAGCCAGCTGGCTGGGGAATTCTGGGAGTTGAAGTCCACAAGTCTTAACTTTGCCAAGTTTGGGGACCCCTGCTTTACACCAAGGCACACAGAACACTGTTACCTTCCCATCAAGAGACCGCCTTCTGCCGATTACCTCCCTTCGACCCATCAGATCGCACAGATTAGGCCTCCTCCGAATTCCATCCGCCAGTCAGTGCTGACTGGCGACTACGCGGAGGAGAGCCTTCTCAGTAGCAGCTCCGACCCTTTGGAACGAACTCCCCGTGGAGATTCGTACCCTCACCACCGTCCAGACCTTCCGCATAGCCCTTAAGATCTGGCTATCCCGTCAGGCCTGGGGATAAGATCCTAATCCGCCCCACCGGAATGTTGAATGAATGTTGTGTTTTACTGTTTTACTTTATTTTATTCACATATTTTATGTTTTGTCTTGCACTCCTTCCCACGAATTGTAAGCCTCCCTGAGTCCCCTCAGGGAAAAGGGCGGCCTATAAATGACAAATAAAACTAAAACTAAAAAAAAAAAAAAAATCAAAGTAGTACCTATTGACCAACTCACATTTGTATGCTTTCAAACTGCTAGGTGGGCAGGAGCTGGGGAAGAAACGGGAGCTTACCCCTTCACATGGTGCTTGGGTTTCGAACTGCCAAGCTTCTGGTCAACGAGCCCAACGTCTTAACTTCTAGGCCACCGCATCCTCTTTATTTCATACCTAACTAGCTATCGGGCTAGAAAATGTCTCCAGCCAAGCCACGGTGGTTTTTCCCTATTTTGATTGGGACAAGGTATTATGGGACATGAACAGAAGATCTATGGATTACATTGTTGTCAACTGTCCGTTGGCAAATCCAGAAAAAGAAACTCCTGGGACATTATTTTATCAAGAGTATAAAACTTTACTGGAAAAAACCACATTGGCACAGAAGAAGCAAAACCAGCTCTGGGTTTCCTGCACAAAAGCAAGCATATTTAATTCCCTCTTTTCCCTACGGGCCACCCACAGTCCAATACGTCCACCAATCACTTCTGTTAATTTTGTTATGGGAAACAGCTGGCTAAACTGGAATATCTGCTAAGTGTATCCTTAAGATGCCAGCAATGCCTCACGGAAGCCGATGGTTGCTTGCATTCCATCCACCCCCTTACTGTCAAGCTGAGATCAAAGCAAACATGCAAGTAAAAGTGCAAGTCATTCTTGACAATCATAAGTTAGTGTTGCTCACTGATTTCTGTGGCTGAAAAAGTACAGATAGTCCTCAACTTATGATTGCAATTGAGCAGAGTTTCTATTGCTAAGCAACACAGTTAAGTGAGTTTTGCCCCATTTTACAATCTTTCTTGCTACAGTTGTTAAGTGAATCACTGCAGTTGTTACATTAGTAACACTGTTAAGTGAATCTGACTTCCCCATTGACTTTGCTTGTCAGAAGGTCACAAACGGTGATCACATGACCCTGGAACACTGCAACATCATAAATGTGAGTCAGTTGCAAGTATCTGAATTTTGATCACGTAACCATGGGATGCTGCAATGGTTATAAGTGTGAATAACAGTCATAAGTAACTTTTTCATTGCTGTTGTAACTTTGAATGGTCCCTAACCAAATGGATGTAAGTTGAGGACTAACTGTAAAGAACGGTAATGCAGAGGCCATATGCAACACACACATATTTCCTCTTTATAAAATGAGATATTGGTGTTCCTAATCACCAGCACAAAGGACACGTAGAAGCATATGACTGAGTCAAAGGAAACAAGAAGTGGTGTCTTCTTCTCTTTTGAACTTGGCCAAGCTCCCCATCTCCCCATGGAAGACGGCTGAGCTGTTACAGAAGAAGGCTTATTAAGCACACAAGCTTCCTATTTAACATTTTATTCCTGTACTTCTACTTTACAGAGCTTGCCTTTAACTGTAGTAGCTGTTTTGGACAGCAGGGAGGTAGGAACTTAGCAATAATAATTAGCAAAACAGAGAGTCTGTCCTCTGAAACATGCATGAATGGACACAGGGATGAGAAACATTCAGACCAACCCACAGGGCCAGAAGTCCCATCCTCTTTCCCCAAGGCAGATGTGATATATGACAAGATAATGAGTAGTTAGAGAAAAGTGCTTTGCAAAGGCTGCAAAAATGTTCAAAGCTAAAACCAATTCAATCTCGAAAGACAAATTCAGGCACCCACCTTACTTAGAAACAAAGCTCTTCAGAGGTTGGAAGAGCTCCACAAAATCGAAATCAGCCTGTTTGGTTTGGGATGGTTGTTTTGGGGTGTTTTGTGGTACTTGTCTCGCACTCAGGGCAGATGTTCCAATCCAAGGATAAGGTGCTTTGAAACAATAGTGGTACCTCAATACTCGTTAATTGGTTCTGGGATGCGCAATGAGAACAAGCCCCTCCCGTTCAGGGAGGTCACAAACAGTTCTAAAAGTCAGGCTCACCCAAAGAATCAAGACAGTTTAGAGTGAAGAATTTTAAAACTTAGACTTTTCCTTGTCTTCACTCAAGGTACCTCCAGGTAAGCCCGTCAGGAGAAATGCTTTCCTTAGGCTACTCTTACTCCGCATAAGCCTTTCCTCAGATATTTCTTGTCCCACCTTAACTATAAAGGCCAACTTGGTGACCATGGGCCTGTCATTCTCTCAGCCCAACTCACCTCACAGGTTGCTGTTGTGGGGACAGTAGAAGGACGTTCTATTGGATATGTTTGCTGCCTTGAGTTACCTTGTAAAAATAATAAAGGTGGGATATATAAATAAAAGTGGAGTCCATATATGGGCCTGGATTGCAAATACTCACTTTCTCCATGGCTTGGTGAATTTCACCCGCCATCATGAGATTTGGAACTTCCTCCTTCTCAGGCAAGTAGGTCTCCTTGCATATACAGAGTTTTACACATTCTCATCCCATCTTAGCCATGAAAAGCCGGCTGAGTGACTTTGGGCCTGTCACTCTCTCTCAGCCAACCCAGCTCAAAGGGTTGTGGGGAAAATAGAAGAAGGAAGGAATATTAGATTTGTTCACTGCCTTGAGTTATTTATTAAATAAATAAATAAATAAAGGCAGAAAATAAACAATCAATGTTAGTTTCAGCCCATTTTGCACATCTGTGAATGGAACTTGTTGTCTTGGACAGATACCTTTTCCTTGGACCATTCATGTTCAGGACAATATTTCTGAACTTCTTTCTGCAGGATTAGTTTGAACACTTCTAGCTCTAGCATTTTTGTAGGTGCTACAGAAGCTCTTTGATTTAGGAGCTCTTGGCTTTCCCTTGCCTGGCTGTTCCTCTGCAACCTTAAAAGACAGAAAATCAGTTCACCGGAATCTCACACATCCCCCTTCCCTTCATGATGTTTCATGAATGCACAGGATAATAGACTTGACGGCTACTCATTTGACCCATCAGAAAGATTTTTGAGAGAGGCAGGAGGCCAGGAGTGAGTTTATCGAACCTTCTTCCAAAAATTGCTTCAGTTCAGTGAAATGCATCATTGAAACCACATTTGGGGAGGAAATGAAGTGGAAATGGATCAGCTTGGTGAAAACGTTCAAAACCCTCAAAGGCATCCAACCATTGTTACAACTAGTGGACGTCTCATTCTATTTACATAATCTACGACCCAATTTTTTTTATTTGGTGAGTATTTAATTACAGCTAATTGAATACCAAAATGGCTCAAAATATACTCTTAGCGCTAATTAATGTTTTGTGATTTCTTCCCTGCCAGGACCAGGTTGGCGCTTGCTCCCCTCCCCTTGTTTATTCTCTCCACAGCATTATCCAATTTTCATGTGTGATTATCCAAATATTTAATTTGAACATGTTTGCTCAATTAAGAGCTGCATTTTTGATCTTTCTCTTTGGGGTGTTGTGGGGTGGAATTCAGTTCTCTTTCAGGTATCCTTAAATTAAGACAATTAGCTAGTTTTTCAAAGCTTTGGTTGCACCATCCTTCAGGAAGGGGTGTTGTCCAGCCGGGGCCTCCCATTTTGGGCACAAGATGGAAAACCAGCCAGGTTGCCACAAAGCAGCCATGAACAGTTGTTCCAACTCACATGACAAAATGTCTGTTCCATGATGCAAGCAACTAATGATCAGGTCTATAATGGGCGCTTTCCTAGCAAACTATGTGTTTCCCAACCTGACTGACAGCATTAAGAGGTGTGTTTGGTGGTGCAGGAAAATGCAGCCAGGAAAAAGATAATCTCTTGGCAGGAACAGCCCAAACACACATGGTTGAGGGACACATTTCAAATTCAAGGTTATTGATCAAGGAAAAGGTGAGATGGGAGAAAGCAAACACATATATATATAACTTTGTAATGTCATGTAAGGTCTTAGTATGGCTGAAATGGGAAGCAGGAGACCAGGATCATTCCTATAAACTGATATTTCTCAAACTTGGCAACTTTAAGAGGGGTAGACTCCAGCTCCCAGAATTCCCCAGCCAGCCATGCTTGAGGTTGAGAAACATTGCTAAAAATACTGAACAGACCATTGGAACCAACTATACACACTTAGCTGCATCTTTCCCAATTTCCCGGCTACTTGGGTGACCATCACCCAACGTTTTAGAGGAAAAAGGAAGAGTCCTATCCAGGCACTTAGATCAAATGTTTGCACATTTTACGTACTATTTTTAAGGTCTTTTTTTTTTTTCAATCCAGTCAATTATATTTTATTCAATAAATTTTGATTAGACAAACTATGATTTAATCTAAGGCATGTAGCTAATATACAGTCTACACGCAAAGACTAAAGGGTGGGTCAACATTGGCAGTCATGCACATCATGGAGAACAATGTCTTGGATATCTGATGTCAAATGATACAAATTACAGATATCATATAATTTACAGAATGATATCCTGGTGTGCATAACTTTACTGTGTCTTTACCTGACACGTAATGTTATATTCATAAGTTTCCATCATACATGACTGAAGATAGTGGATGTCATCTTTTAAAACCAAGGTGTCTTAAACATGACATTTCTAAAACTATTATTTTTAAAATGTTTAAATCTAAAAAGAACATTACCATCATAATTTAGTAATATGTTATTAATCTTGCATGTTAGCTGATTCTCAGTGATCCTAGGAAACACACAACAATCAAAGAAATTTCAATAAAATCAATGCAAAAATAAAGAGAAAATGCAAAACAAAATAAATATGTAAAGAATATAATCCAGATTAATGAATAAGCAGTTGAGTTTAAAGGAGAGCATAGCTAATATTTCTAAGGAGCTACATCATGCATAAATTCTGCAAACCCATGAAGCAGCTAGTTATTTTGGCATCTTACATAAAAGAAAAATAATACCCAGTTGTAAAAAAAAACCCATAATCACTAAAATTGTACTTTCCTTAGTTGGCTTGCTACTATAATCGATTCTGTTGTGTAAAAAAATCAGCAGCAGGTATTTATTTTGACAAGATAAATAACCAACATTGTTAAGTAAAGCGCGCACCCTTTCTGTCTTAAGCACAGTAATTTCTGTGGCTGCTAAAATCTCTTTAAAAAACAATTTAATATACAGTCCATCAAAACCAGCAACATTTCTGATGGATACAACATCATACTTCAAGCACCAAACTGGAAGCAATAGACTTGCCACACTGATCCATGGTCTATTTTGATATGGCCATGGCCCAATTTTGACAAATAGCACAAAAACATGCTTGGCTTCAAGAGCCAATGTATAATTTCTTTAACCACAGTTTCCTGAGCAAGCTACAGTTGGCTCGGTTTATATAATGCTAAGAGATAAACCAGGAATTGGCCAGATGTGTTTATGGATTCCAACGTGCTCAGTCTACCTTTCAACTGTATTCAACTGTATTCCCTGCAAAGCGGAAAGACTGATTGAAACAATAAATTCATTTTATTTAATGTCCAGATAGTAAAGAATCAAGGATTCTTGAGGAGGAGCCAATGTCACGACGATACGGAGGTGCGGTCTCGATGCTCCGAGACCACATCCGATACTTTTGCCACTGGGTGGTCCAATTGGACCTAAACCGTCCTGCAGAGATGGTGAACAGGAAGAATATGTCTTGCTGATCTCAGGGACATCGCAAAGTCCCTGATCGATGCAGAAGTTCTTCAAGCCAGTGACAAAAAATCCAGCCAAGGCTGATGAAGTCGGGGCAGCTCCAAAATGGAAGGATATGGAAAGAGAAAGTGTTTCCAGCTGGGGAGGAATTTTTACTGTTTTAAAAGAGACTGCCTATAAAAAACTTAAAATTAATTTAAATTGGAGAACAGAAGAAATAAGTGGTGGAATTAAGTTTGGAATGGTTTTGGACAGTGGGTTATCTTACTTTTTAAATGCTATGTTCATGGATGGAATTTATGCAAGCCTTTTAAAATGAATGGATTAAGTTTTCTTCTATTTTTTTCTTTTATTATTCTTTGTAACCTATGAACTAAAACTCTCCTCTTTCATTAGTGTGAGTGTTCTTCTAACCCATTCAAGAATCGGACATTTTTAAAACTTGAAATACGAAAAAGATACAAAAAGAAGCAAAGAAATTGCAACAATAATACTGCTACTTGGAGGCTGGAGGTTTGTGTATTGAAAACGGAACACTCTTACTTTTCTCACTGATTATCCTGGCTTGGCACTTCAAGGCCTCACTGTTTATAGAGAGTGATAAGAAGAAAACCATACAGATGTCCCTTTGAAGTATATCTTTAACCAGAGAAAAGTGAAAATAAATCTTTATTGTAAATCTATGCTTAATCTGGTAAAAACCTTCCAAGATAGAGCAGCAGTGTTCGTTAGCTGGAGATAATGGCACAATTTCAACAGCAGAAAGAAACTTTAAGTCTGCAAAAGATATTCTTAGAAATACAGAAATTATCAAACACATTTGAGAGGATAGAGAAGAAGTTGGAAGACTTAGAGCATCTAATAGTAAAATATGATGAAGAAGTTGGAGATGTTTATCAAGTGGAAAAAGTGGTGGTTAGAATCCTAAAAATCGAAGAGGAAAATGACTATAAAGAAATTAAATTTGCTGATATTTATGGTGATTTGTTTGTCTCTGAAAATGGAAAGAGTGGAATACTGAAAGAGGAATTAAATGGAGGGGAACTCTACCCCAGATGGCAAGACACAGAAGAAAAAACAAAAGAATTTATGGATTTAAAGAGATAAATTTTATTAGCAACATCATTGATAACACTATCGACAATCAAAGATAACCTGATTAAGGAAACAGAAGAAGGGCATCAAAATTACATGAGAGATTTTATAAGCAAGGAGTTTCTAAAAGGAGTGCATACAAATTTGATTAAGGAGATGATTAGAGCAGTGATCCCCAACCCCCGGTCCGCGGACCGGTGCCGGGCCGTGGAGTACCTGGCACCGGGCCGCGCAGCGGCCGGGGGCCATGATCGCTGCAGCGGCCGGGGGCCATGATCGCTGCAGCGGCCGGGGGCCATAGTTTCTTTCTGTATGCAAATTAGGGCTAACTGGCACAAGGGGTGTTACTGGACCGCTGGTGGCACTCTGACGTCACCAGCGGCCCACTGCCCCCCTGTGTCCAGCGCCGCCCTTCTCATTCCTTTTCAGCGCTTCAGCGCTGGCCGATTCCTGAAAAAAACCTAAGAGCGCCTGCGCAGCTACGTAGGGCTAGCGTAGACAGCGCTAGTAGCGTAGCCTTGCACTTTATATTTATGTAATTGTTTTTTATTTTGTAAGGCATGTTTAAATACAATAAAATAAAAGTTGTTTAATCAAAACAATCTGATATATAAACAATCAATGTGTCGTCGCGAACAACGCCCCCCCACCCCTGCGCGCGCTCAGCGGGCCACGGTAAAATTATCAAAGGCTGACTGGTCCGCGGCGATAAAAAGGTTGGGGACCACTGGATTAGAGGACTGACAACCACAAATGGCAGAAGATATGAGACTGTTTTGCTACTGGAAAGATACAGGTTGATAGATGGAAGAGTATAATTTAAAACTAGTTAAACTTAGTGAAATTTACTGACAATAGATATAGTTAAATAAATAATTGATAATGATAATAATGTGTACAATCTGTAGTGTTATGATAAATAATAATTGGATATGAATATTGAATGGTACCAATGAAAGGAAGATTAGAAATCCTTTTGGATTATATATAAAGGTTAATAAAAAGAATTAAGTTAGATTCAGTTAAGTCTTGAGTATTGGGGGTGGAAATGTTATGATACAGGGTATAGTCAAATAAAGGAGGGATAATGATAACAACATATATGTATGTATGTATGTATGTATGTCTGTCTGTATGTATGTATGTATGTGTATAACATAAGGAAACTGGATGTAAATTGTAAACAGTGATTTGGAAAGGAGGATTAGAAAATTTTGTTATTAAATATTATGGATGTTTAGCTAGAATAGGACATAAGGATTCAGTGTTATTGGAGGATTTTAGAAATATTAAATGAAATGCCAGTATGTGGTTATGTATTAAATCTTGGTATATTTTATGATGAAGGACATTTAAACAATTATAGTCAGATGAAAATGGAGGTATGATGATGAAAACATGTATAAATATCTGAGTTAAAATACTTGAGTTAATATGAATTACGCTTGATGACTGTGGAAGAGATGCACGAAAGCCTTTTGTAACCAACTGATACACTTTCTACAGTATGTAAAGAAGGAAGATTTTATGTGTTGTGTTTGTTTTGAAAATAAAAAATTATAAAAAAAATCAAGGATTCTTTACTATTCATTGGTGCTCTTAGAGAAATCAAATTTATTACAGGGAGTCCTCAAGTTACGACCATGTTGAGTCCAAAAGTTCGGTTGCTAAACAAGACAGTTGTCAAGTTAATTTTATCCCATTTTACGATCTTTCTTGCAACAATTGTTAAATGAATCACTGCAGTTGTTAAGTTAGTAACATGGTTGTTAAGTGAATCTGGCGTTTGCTTGTCAGAAAGCCACAAAAAGTGATCATGACACATACACCCCGGATTGCAACCATCACAAATATGAGTCAGTTGCCTTCCAAATTTTGATCATGTGACCAGGGAGATGCTGCAACAGTTGTTAAGTGTGAAAAACGGTGATAAGTCACTTTTTTCAGTGCCATTGTAGCTTAGGTCACTAAGTGAACTGTTGTAAGTCAAGGACTACCTTATTTCTAACTGCCTCTGACTATGTCCTGCTTAGATCATTGCAAATCAATTTTAGCCTCTGGCCCAGAGAAAAAGGCTAAGGTGATGGGGAACAATTTCATTTATCTTGCGATGAATGTTCAGTGCCTGATTTGCGGCTGCCATTTTGTGAGATCACCAACAATCCGTCCTTGGAATTCTAAGTACCCCCACCAACCTTCTGCCTCAAAATTGCCCTAATCCTTGATTACAAAATAACGTGAAAGTCTGTCTTAATAATGGTAATGCCTTAACATGCATTTGTAAAATATATTTTATTCATGTCAATACACCTGCTTTCTGCTTCTTATATTTAGCTACACATTTCTAACATATTTTCCCACAAAAATATACATTTCTAAACACATTGTATACTTGTTTTTAAAATCAAGAAGTATATCAGAACATTTAACCACAAAAGAACTGAGCATATTAGTCCAGAGGTGGATGGTCAATTAATATGACAGATTGTCTAGATCAGAGGTCTTCAAACTCAGCAACTTTAAGACTTGTGGACTTCAACTCCCAGAATTCTCCGGTCAGCTGGCTGAAGAATTCTGGGAGTTGAAGTCCACAAGTCTTAAAGTTGCCGAGTTTGGGGATCACTGGTCTAGATCAATGTTTCTCAACAAATGGCCACTTTTAAGATGTGCGGACTTCAACTCCCAGAATTCCCCGGAGTCCAGACAGCTGGTTGGAGAATTCGGGGAGTTGAAGTCCGCACATCTTAAAGTGGCCAAGGCTGAGAAACACTGATATAGACAATCTGTCATATGAATTAACTTCATTAAAGAATCTCAGAAAGAGATTTGAGAAGGACCATTGGACTTACTTGAAGGGTCGTTTTCAGGGCGCTGCGAAGGAGAGTCCAAGCAAGGGGTTAAATACAGCCAAACTTCCCAGAACTGAATTGAAACTTTAAGCCACGCCTCTGGTGCTGATTATCTTCAGATTTTTCAATGAACACGTGGAACTGTTGCGCGCTGAGAAGTCCAACATTGGATCAACAATAAACATAACCGGAACAAGTCCAACCGGAAAATCCAAGGAGAAAACGTGAGAATAGCTGAGCCAGACCCCAGGGTGGGGTGGACTCTCCTTCACAGCGCCCTGAAAACGACCCTTCAGGTAAGTCAATGGTCCTTTTCCAGGGCGCTGCTCAGGAGAGTCCAAGCAAGGGACATACCCAAGCTAAATGTCACTAGGGCGGGAAGCAGAAGCAGACAGGGTCTCTCCGCTGGAATGAATACCCTGCAGCACACGCCTCCCAAAGGCCCCTTCCGCTGAAGCAAACTTGTCCAACTTGTAATTCCGCACAAACGGAGATAAGGAAGTCCACATGGCTGCTCTGCAAATCTCCTTGATGGGAGCCCGCGTCGCCCAGGCCGCAGTGGTGGCAGCACATCTGGTTGAATGCACCGTGATGCGACTGGGTACCGGACGAGACTGCAGAACATGAGTAAGAGCGATGCAGGCCCTAAGCCACCCGCCAATTGTAGACGAGGAAACCTTCTTGCCCTGAGACGACGGCTGGAAAGATACAAATAACGACTCAGAATGCCGAAAACTGGCCGTACGTTTGATGTATCTGCGTAGCGTCCTGCGAACATCCAGCTAGTGTCAGCGCTCCTCGCGAGGATGCCTCGGATGCGGGCAAAAGTCAGGAAGAATGACCTCCTGGGTTCGGTGGAACCAGGAATTAATTTTAGGCATAAAAGAAGGATCCAGCCTAAGGACCATCCTGTCCTGGGGAATCAAACACAAGTCTTCATGAACAGACAAGGCAGCCAGCTCAGAAATACGTCTAGCCAAAGTGATGGCAATGAGAAAAACGGTCTTAAATGTCAGGTGTTTCAAACTGGCCGATCGGATAGGCTCAAACAGCAGTTCGACCAGAGCCCGCAAAACTACATTAAGGTCCCAAGTTGGGTATCTGTGAACCATCGGGGGACTCAGATTAGTCGCCCCCCTGAGAGAACTGCGAATGGTGGGATGATGGCTGAGAGAAAACTGACCCAGAGGAGCCAGGATGGTGGAAAGTGCAGCCACCTGACGATGAAGAGTGTTAGGCGCCAAACCCTTGTCAAGGCCATCTTGCAGAAAGTCCAGAATGACAGGAACCAAAGCCAAAAAAGCTGAAACACCTCTGAAAGAACACCAGGCCACAAAAGCCCTCCAGCTAGCGTCGTAAATCCGAGTCATGGAAGGATGACGTGACCCCTGGATGGTGCAAATCACTTTGGTGGAAAGGTTGTCCTTGCTCAAGAGATCCCTCTCAAGTGCCAGACGGCTAGTTGTAGCCACTGGGGCCCCGGATGTAGAAGGGCCCCCTCACAGAGAGAGATCTTGTGTAGAGGAATCCGCCACGGATCTTGAACGGAAAGACTCACCAGATCAGCAAGCCAGGTCCTTCTGGGCCAAAAGGGAGCTACCAGAAGAATCTCCGCTGCCTCCGCCAGGATCTTCCTGATGATTCTGGAAAGGAGAGGTAACGGTGGAAAGGCGTAGAGCAGCTCTTTCGGCCAAGGGCAGTGTAGAGTGTTTACCCCCTCAGCCCTTGGGTC
Source organism: Thamnophis sirtalis (assembly GCF_051295495.1). Lineage (NCBI taxonomy): Eukaryota > Metazoa > Chordata > Lepidosauria > Squamata > Natricidae > Thamnophis > Thamnophis sirtalis. The sequence goes on from NW_028261393.1 coordinate 35,346,534, forward strand.
GTGAAATCCGGTGAAAAACCTGGGAAGATGAGAGTTGGCCACTGTGGTGAACAGATCCACTTGGGGGCAACCGAACTTCTGAACTATGCATTGGAACAGATGTGGGTGCAGGCACCACTCCGAATGGTCGACAGTCGCCTTGCTCAACCAATCCGCCTGGGTGTTCACCGTGCCGGAGATGTGCTCCACCTGTATGGACAGCAGATGGATCTCCACCCGCCGACCTAGGTCATCGGCCTCCGACATCAAGGACCTGGACCGCATGCCCCCCTGGCGGTTGATGTGCGCCTTCATCGTGACGTTGTCCATCAGCACCCTCACGTGATGACCCTGAATGCCCGTCAAAGCAGGGCCAACCGGACCGCTCTCTGCTCCAGCCAGTTGATGTGTGCGATGCTTCGGCTGAGGACCACCTGCTCTGGGCTATCTGGTTGCTGAAGTGAGCCCCCCAACCATACAGACTGGCATCCGTCGTGATGGTGAGCCGGGTCAGTTCCTTGAACGGAGACCCCTTCTTCAGGGCAGGAGACAACCACCACCTGAGCGAGTGACGCACCGTCATGGAGACCGGTACGAGCCTCGGCGAGCTGCTCTTGTTGGCTCTTTGATAGGGCAGAAGGAGCCACTGGAGGGGATGAGAGTGAAGATGTGCCCACAGAACGATGGACAGGCACGAGATCATCTTGCCCAGGAGCTGCGATAGCTGAATGATCTTGGCACGAGAAGACTGCCGTACCTGCATGACCATCTCCCTGAGGCTTGTCACCCACTACGGTGACAGGAAGACCTGGCAGGTGACAGTGTCGATGATGGCCCCTAGATGCTGAAGCCTGGTCGTTGGGTGAAGGTGGCTCTTCTCCTAGTTGATGGAGAACCCGTGACTTTGAAGAACATGCATCGTGTAATGCAGATCCCTGACCGCCTGCTGAGGAGATGGCAACTGGATAAGCACATCGTCTAGGTAACAGTGCAGCCGCACCGGTCGCGATCTGAGGAAAGCCGACACAGCTGCAAGGATCTTGGTGAAAGTCCTGGGGGCCGATGATAGGCCGAATAGCATGGCCCGGTACTGGTAGTGCTGACCGGCGTAAGTGAACCTCAGATATCTGCAGTGGGCTTTGCAGATAGGTACGTGGAGGTAGGCCTCTTTTAGGTCTATGGAGGTTAAGATGTCCCCCGGCCTGATGCAGCCCAGGATTGACTGGAAGGACTGCATCTTGAACCTCCGATAGGTGACATGATAATTTAGCCTCTTTAGATCTAGGAGTTTTTGGGGACCAGAAACAGGATGGAGTAGAACCTTGTCCCCTTCTGACCAGGAGGTACCGGCTCTATGGCCCTGATCTCCCTGAGATGTCTTATTTCCTGTTCCATGAGGGATCTTTTGACAGGGCACGATTGAACGAGGCACCTGACGAAATGACGAGGAGGAAGAGAGAGGAACTCCAGGGTGAGACCCAGCCGGATCATTTGTAAGACCCACTGATCCGACTTGACCTGCTCCCATTGGTCGTAAAACAATTGGAGCCACCCTCCTATGGGAGCTGACCCCCGACAGTCACTTATACTTTCTGAAGGGGCGGGAACCAGATCCCCCCTGAAAGGGACTTCTGGAGTAATACTGTTGGTGACCTCTATCCCGAAAGGATTGATGGTCCTGGGACCTGTCCGCCTGCTGGTTGAATGGGCGATGCGACTGAGCAGAACTGGAAGAAGGTTCTGAGTTCCAAAAGGACTACCTCCTGTAGGAGTAAAAGCCCTTCTTATCGGATTTCTTAGAAACCGACGGCATCACGTTCTTTTTGTCCTTATTTTCAACTAGGACTGGATCCAGGACCTCCCCGAAAAGCTTGACCCCTTTGAAAGGGGCAGAAACTAACTTCCACTTGGAACACATGTCTACGTTTCAGTGCCTCAGCCACAAGAGATGCCTGGTGGTAACATTTGAAGCCAGGGCCCTAGAAGCGAACTTAACCGTACTGAGAGTGGCATCGGGTGTATACTCAGTAGCTGCCATGATCTTGTTAATCTCCTGCCTCAACTTGGTATCCCTAACCATAACCCTCGCCATTAACTGCCTCAACCAGAGGAGAGCGGCCCTGGAAAGAAAGAAAGCCGAGGTAGAAATCTTAATTGCCCATGCAGCCGCCTAGTGCGTTTTATGACAGGCATTCTCAGATTTCTTATCCTCAGCCTTAAGACCCTCTAACAAATCAGGCGGAAGCAGCGATGTTGAGGTGAGGACCGCTACCGGAGGATCGATAGGAGGCAGCTTAAGCAAATCCTCCAGACTGGCATCTACAGTGTACAGCTTCTTATCATTGCTAGAGGGAGTAGCCATGGTAGCTGGCTGGGCCCACTGTTTCTGAATCAAATTAAGAAACATTTTGGGAATAGGAATAATTTCCTGGACGGAGACAGGTTCCTCAAACAAATCCCCAGACAAGGCATCCAGTTCAGCAGGAGCCTGAACAGATGGAGTGGACCCCATGCGGGTAGCCAGCTTGGCCTTGTCCAAAATGGTTTTGAAATTGCCAATGTTAAATAGCCCCCAAGAAGTGGGCTTTTGAGCCGCCGCACCTTCCTCCCCCGAGAATTCAGCCTCCTGAACAGGAAGAATATCATCCCCCTCCTCCCAAAGCCTCGGAACCCGAAGAGGAATGGGGGGAATGCAAGATATGTGGGGGAGGTGCGACCCTGGTAACTGGCTAAGGCTCCAGATGCTTAGTCTTGCGGGTGCGTTTGCCTTTATGCAGCATGCCCGCCTCTATGCCCTGGGAAATGGCCCTGTTAATAACCTCCTGCATCTCAACTGAAAGGTCAGGCCCAAGATCCTCCCTGGGGCGAACTCTGGGCTTGGTCCCGGGAGGTGGGTGTTGAGGAGCCAAGGGACCGACCCTGAGCAGGGCCTTCCTCTAGATCTGAAGGGCAAGCAAACAGATCAATAGCAGTTAGACTTATATACCACTTCATAGGGCTTTCAGCCCTCTCTAAGCGGTTTACAGAGTCAGCATATTGCCCCCAACAACAATTCGGGTCCTCATTTTACCCACCTCAGAAGGATGGAAGGCTGAGTCAACCCTGAGCCGGTGAGATTTGAACAGCCGAACTGCAGAACTGCAGTCAGCTGAAGTAGCCTGCAGTGCTGCATTTAACCACTGCGCCACCTCGGCTTCTTAAGCCTGATCTACCATAAAAGGCCCTGGAGATACTGTCCTAGTGAAAACTCCCAGCCCTCCTCCTCAGGAGACACCGAATGAGAGGATTGTGCTTGGTGCTGGGCCTTGGAGAACTGTTTCTCAAGGGCCTTTTGGCGACGCAATGCGTCCTTGTCTGGCCCTAACCCCTGCTTAGGCCCGGGCCTGGAGTATGGCTTGGAGCCCCTGATGGCCTCCCTGGCAGTCATGCCGGCCTGCCTGGAGAAAGCCCTGGAAGACCCCCCCTGCCTGGGTGGAATCCTCGGGAACCTGCTCAGCCATAAGGGAAACTAAAGCCCAATTGATAACCAGGGGCTACCTCCACTCACCACCTTGCAAAGGCCCTGCAGACTAAACAGACACTCCGAAGAGATATGGAGGGATCGCAGCACCAATATGCAGCCAGGTGGAATAAAATGCGAGCATTAATAGCTCCCAGCGCTTGCAGGAACGAGGCTTGTGACCAGCAACCCCAATCCTAGGTGTTCAGGTGATAAAGACACAAGCCAAATTTGCCAGCCAGGCCGGACAAGGAATGGCTCCACGCAGCTCCTGCCGCGAGTCAGGCTGTAGGCAGCTGCGGCACGCGGTTGAATAGGAAACCGGAACCACAAATGGCTCCAAAATGGTGATTTAAAAGTTGCCGCCAAGCAAACCGGAGCTCTGAGGCATCGCACCTGCACGCCGGCCACCAAAGGCATGCACGCCAACCACAGGAGCCTCAGTGGGGACTTCCCCCCCAGCGGGGGTCGTAGCAGCGTTGGCATCGGCACTCCGACCCGCGTGCTTCCTCCAGCAGCTGCCTGCGTTCCGAGCAGCGCCTGGGAGATAAGCAGGATGCCGGGGAAACGAGGAGTGAGCTCAGATCGTAAATGAATTAAATAAACCTCAAACACACTCACTCAGCCTGCTCACACCCTAAACTAAACCTTACCTACAATAAAAGGCTCAAGAGAGTCCAAGCAGAGCAATAGAATGAAGAGAAACTCTAAGCGCGTCCTACTGGGCTAGCTGAATTGAAAAAAACTGAAGATAGTCAGCACCAGAGGCGTGGCTTAAAGTTTCAATTCAGTTCTGGGCAGTTTGGCTGTATTTAACCCCTTGCTTGGACTCTCCTGAGCAGTGCCCTGGAATAATTGCATGTCTTCATGTTAATCTAGAAGGATTTAGCTATTTAGGAGTAATCATTCACAGAAGTGACACTAACTGGGAAATGGGATTACAGTATGTGCCTCTTCTGTGCAAAATTAAAATAGAATTTAAGACAGGGCATTGTCTTTCATTATCACTGCCTGGTAGAATCTTTAAAGCTTCATCTAAAACCATCATTCTTCTTAAAATTCTGTTTTCATTTCAAATGCTCCTCCGGGCTTTGCCTATTTTAGGGTTCTGCATATGAAAAACAGCTCCCTCTTCAATTGCTTCAAATATGAACCAAATGATATAAAAGCCTGGGTCAGTCAATTGTAAAAGATAAACCAAAACCAAGGTGGGACAGGTAGCCCTTACAACCATTTCTTCAGTGACTCTTTGAAGTTACAACAGTACTGAAAAAAATGACTCATGATGGCGTTTCACACTTACAACCATTGTACATCCCTGTGGTCACGTGATTTGGATGCTGGAAAACCACTGGCCTGTATTTATGATGGTTGCAAACCCTGTGATCATCTTTTGTGACTTCTGACCAGCCAAGTCAATGGAGAAATCAGATTCACTTAACAACTGTGTGATTAACTTAATGACTGCAGTGATTATCTTAACTAAGTGTGGCAAGAAAGGTTGTAAAATGGAGCAAAACTCACTCAGTAACTATGTGGCTTAATAGTGGAAATTTTGAGCTCAACTGTGGTTGTAGGTCAATGACTACCAGCACTTTAGGCTACCAAATTTCAAAATATTATATTGATGCCTTCTGTCAGTTACACATATCATTAAATCAGGTCCACCCACAGACAATGTATGGACAGCTGCCCATCATCTCAACATCTCTGGTGATAATTCAGATCTCCTTTACGGGGATTTCTCGGAATTCACAACCTGACCTTTCTCTCCTCTTTCCCTTCTCTTTCCTTGGTCTTACAAGCCATGCTTTTCTAGCCCTGTTGAGTTCACATGTCCCCCTCCCCCCCTAGACATGTTTTTGCTTGTTAATCTTCTCCACATCAGAACAGTTAAGACTTTATTTCAGCTGCTCTGATTTGTTCAAACAATGTAGTAAAATCTGGCTTTGGTCCCAGGCCTGAGTTGATGTTTGTTATGTATTTAATGGCTCATTTCACTTTGTGGGTTTTGTTATTAGAGCATTTTAGTCCAGGCTTTCTATGGGCTTTATAGTTTTTGCTGTTGTTATGTTCACCACTCAAGAGTCCACTGGAGTTGGCCAGCCAATATAAAATACAGACAGTCCTCGACTTATGATCACAACTGAGCCCAACATTTATATTGCTAAGTGAAACATTTGTTAAGTGAGTTTTGTCCCACTTTGTGATCTTTCTCATAACAGTTGTTAAGTGAAGCATTGCGGTTGTTAAGTTAGAATACAGAGAATCTGACTTCCCCATTGATTTTGCTTGTCAGAAGCTCGCAAAAGCTGATCATGTGACCCAAGGATCCTGCAACTCTCATAAATATGAACCAATTGCCCAGGGCTTGAATTTTGATCACGTGACAATGGAGATACTGCAAAGGTTGCAAGTGTGTAAAATGGTCATAAGTCACTATTTTCAATGCCGTTGTAATTTTGAATTGTCACTAAATGAACTGCTGTTAGTTGAGGACTACCTGTATAGCCTCCCCTAGCAAAGAATGCTCATGTTCCTGTCCTCCTTCAGAAATACGTCTAAGGTTTAAACTGTTTGCAATCCAAATTATTATTTTAAAAGTGGGAATAATCTTCACCTTCTGATTTCTTCCTTCTCTATTCCTCATTTATCTTCTTTCTAAGCAAGGGGATAAATTTGTCCAGTAAAAGGAGTGGGAAGACACATCCTTGTATAGAATTAGACTAACTGATTGATAATCTTATGGCTGGAAAATGTGTTTTGCAAAAGCCCTGGCTACAACTTCTCTCTTGGGCTCAAAAGAGTAAAATTTAATCCTTCGTAAATTATCCAGCTCTCATCCATCAAAGCTATTAATGGCATTTGAAAGAAGAGCGAACTGTTTCATTTAAAATCAAGGAACTGTTATGTGGAGCACAAAAGGTTCTCTTGGAAGCCATAAATGCCCTCAGAGAATTGAAGGTTTTCGGTAGAACTTTTTGTAAGCAGAATTTTCTTTTAAATCGCATAGGTGGCACTCCAGCCTGTTAAAATTACACCCCGTGAATGCCAACCTTGCTTGCTTGAGTTGGGAGCATTGCAAGCAAAATGATCAGCATTATCATTTTTGGTGGAATGCCCATTAGTCAAACATTTGCTAAAAAGAATTTTTTTAAGAAATTGGGAAAATTGCCCAATAATTTTTAATCAAAATCCTGCTATTGGTTTAGTGTCCATATTTCCTGAGGCATATAAATTGCTCCAGTGTAAGAAACGAATTCAGTCCCTGCTGTTCATTGCTAAGTTTGTTATCATAAAACACAGGAAAATGAAACTGCATCTTTTATTGAATCAGTGGTATTTAATGTGCAGGAAATTATTCTGGCTGAAATTAACACAACAAAGAGACTCGACAAACCCTACAATGAAGGGTAAATTTATTCAATTCTGGTCACCATTTATTAGCTATATTAACAATGTTTTCCTAATAGATTATCTTCTGTACAAATGTCAGTCTGAGTAGAAATATTGTACATGAATGTGTACAATTGTACACATAATCAAATATATATTTGTGTTTATGTGTGTGTTTATTTCCAAGTCACTATTCCCCTCCACCCATACTTTGGTATTTGTTCATTGTTTAGCTGGGGATATATATATATATATCCCACTTGCCATCTTCAGGCTGGTGCCTTCGGCTTCGTCCTTGTGTGAGCGAAGTGTGATTGGAGCTGCCGTCTTTCTATAATTGGAAGCATGTGGGGATCACGTTTTTGTCTCGGCAGTTGCATAGGACTGTGAGGTCACATAAGATGGTGGCAAGTGGGACCTCGTCAAAACGTTGCCAAGACACTCTCAATCTTACATGGGAAAAGACCCGAATACGCCAAGAGCTGTATACCTGTACCCGTGAAAATCTACGAAAACAAGTATCTTATCTCTATGGGGAGGAAACCTTCCTGCTGACCAGGACCTACAAGAAACTTGAAGTCCGAAGAGCCACCATCTTATGTGACCTCACATTCCTGCACAACTGCCGAGACAAAAATGTGATCCCCACATGCTTCCGACTATAGAAAGACAGCATCTCTGATCACGTTTTGCTCCCACAAGCACAAAGCCGAAGGCACCAGCCTGAAGATGGCAAGTGGGAAATGTCACCAAGATACTTTCAATCTTACACGGGAAAAGACCCAAATATGCCAAGACCTGCATATATATATTCATTCATTATATATAGAAAATAATAATATACATTAATTAATATATATCTGTTCTTCCGTTTGCTTAATACAGCAGTAGAGGCAAAATGCAGGCCATTTGAATTCAAAAACCAAACATCACGGCCTCCTGAAGCAAAAGTTTCCATCCATATAATCAGATTCTCTCCTGTAAAGCTCCTGAAACAGATGAGATCAAATACTTTTTATTGTTTTAAAAGCTAATTGTATTAGTTCACAAAAGGAGAAAGTCAATTAATTTGTTTAAGCAAGCAAGCGTATCAAAATACAGTAACTGTTGTAATTTTGCTTGTTGTTTCAATACAGATGTTTTAAAGGGTTTCTTTTCTTTGGAGCAAATAATCCATAAGGTGGATTACAAAAGAATGTAATTACTGGTGTATATATATTTGAAATACAAGAACTATACATATACAATATACATACACACACACAAGTGATACTCTGCTACACAATCGGGTGACAGGGGATTCCATTGACTTAGCTCTGTGATATTTGGCAACTGACCTCAAAAGCTGCACACTGCCAGCAGCACAAGGCTCCTTGAAGCCCTATAAAGTGGTGCCTAAGACCAGCTGATCTCCCGCATTATGCTCTTCCTGGAAAATAAAGTGGTGTTGCAACTCCCTCGTGCCCTTTTTCTTATTTGTTGAATGTCAATGTGTGGCCTTTTCTTGGCAACACATTAGTTGACTGATTTTGCCATAACAATCTGACCTGTCAACAGAGGAAAGCATATGCCCAACCCATCTCCAGCCATTTTGTGGTGGAATGTGGTCCGGAGTTGCAAGAGGAAGGGGCTCTTTCCCAGAGGTCATAGAGCCAGCAGAGCTGGGAATGTCTGGTGGGCAGGAAGAAAGCCCTGTTGCACCTTCCCTAGCAATTCACAGTAAATCTATAGTTATGGTCTCGGTGGCACAGTGGTTAGAAGGCAGTGTTGCAGAACAAACTCTGTTCACTGCCAGGGTTTTGATCCTTCCATTTTTTCCCCCAAAGTCTTTTTCCATTAAACCCAAGAGAAAAGTTTCTGGTTTTATTTTTATCCTCATTCTGAGGATCTTCTGTACTAGAATAGAAATCCTACTCCAATATTTCTTTGCTTTATCACACGTCCACCATAAACGATAAAAGGCCTCTTCTTTACATTTGCATTTCTAACATTTATTTGAAATACCTTTATACATTCTCGATAGTTCATCTGGTGTTAAATACCAACAATACATCATCTTATAAATTTTTTCTTTTAAATTAAATATTATGTAAATTTTAAATCTTTTGTCCACATATTCTCCCATTGTTCAAGCTTTAGATTATATCCAAAGTTCCTTGCCCACTGAATCATACAATGCTTACGCATTCACTTTCTGGATTCAGACTCAGTCACCTTTTGTAGACCCTAGCAATGTGTTCATCACTGCCACACAATAGCCTTTCCAATTCATTTTAACAGAACCACACCCATAGCTCTTTTTATCTAGTTTAAATCTTTCGTTTAGTTGTAATAGCAATAGCAATAGCAATAGCAGTTAGACTTTCAGCCCTCTCTAAGCGGTTTACAGAGTCAGCATATTGCCCCCAACAACAATCCGGGTCCTCATTTTACCCACCTCGGAAGGATGGAAGGCTGAGTCAACCCTGAGCCGGTGAGATTTGAACAGCCGAATTGCAGAACTGCAGTCAGCTGAAGTAGCCTGCAGTACTGCATTTAACCACTGCGCCACCTCAGCTCAGTAAATATGTCAACCAGTGGCATACACGTCCTCCTGATTCTAGCTCTTCCTTAGACTTGAGGATAGGCTCACCAAAGTTAAAAGTTATTATTTTACCATAAGTCCACCAGTCCTGCTTCACCACCATTTATTTTCTTTATTTCTTTATAAACCCTTATCTTATATTTATTCCAAACTCTTACAATGGCACATCTAACAAAATGATTGTTAAAATCAACATTTATTTTAATTTTGTCATACCATAAATAACCATGCCATCTGAATGTTAATTCATGACCTTGTAAATAGCCTCTTATTCTGGAGGTTCACCCATTCTTTTAGCCAGACCAAGCAACAAGCATCAAAATACAGGATTTTAATCCTAACCAGCTTAAAGTTGACTCAGACTTCTATTCTTCCCAGGTCAGTAAAAGGAGGACCCAGATTGTTGGGGGCAATATGCAAATAATGCTTTATACTGTAAACCACCAAGAGAGTGCTATAAAATCACCTTAGTCTGACAAGATTCTGTTTGTAGGTGAATGACAATAAAGTTACTCAGAAATAACATCATGTGTTATTCTTGGTTCTTTGGACAGGACACATTTAGAGCAGGGGTGGGTTGCTCCCGGCATTACTTCCGGTTTAAGTGCACGCATGTGCATATTTACACAAAAATAGGCCTGCGCATAATGTTTTTAAAAAGAAAAAACCCCAAATTTATGCAATTACAATTGTTTTGCACATGCGCAGAACCAAAAATCATAGGAGAACCAGTTTGGGGGCATGGCAGGCCTGGGTCGCTGTCGGTTCCAGCGACCCAGGCTGCCAAATGACTACCAGTTCAGCCAAACTGAGTCAAACCAATAGGAACCCATCTCTGATTTAGAGCAATCTTCTTATAGTTCTGAGCAAGTCATTCTTCAGGGCATATCTCTACTGTTGGCCATTGTCATCATCACCACCACCACCATCATCATCATCAAGCATAAAAGATAGTAAGCATCACAGGTCCTATGGAGTGAAGGAAAGGGATTCCCTCTTGCCAAAGACCTGGTGAAGAGCCAGGTTTTCTCTCTTCTTCCAAGCAACAGCAGAGTGAGGGGCCATTCGGGTCTCAAGGGATGCCTCATTCCTCAGGCAAGCATGGCTATGGAGAAGGTGCATTTCTGATGTCCCGGTAGATGACATTGTTTGATTGAAGGAACCCGGAGCACCCCAACCATGCTAGGTCAAATCAGCCAGGCACATACTATGGCAGAAACTATGACCAAACAAACCAGTGGGCCCTAATGTGCTAGCTACAATATTAAGACTTGCAAGCATAACATAAGCAGGCTATACCCAAAAAAAGCTTCTTGGATGAGAAGTGAAATATCTTCAAATGAAAAATTAAGAAAGTCCAGTTCTCATTTGCAAAAAGCACCTTTGGGACAACCATGACCTGGATGACTAGAGAATCTCCAGAGAAAACTTTATCAAGCATTGCTCCATTGTAGATTGTCTGAACAAACTGTAATTAGCTCATTTATACATCGACCAAGAGCATAAACGTTGAAGCCTAATGATTCATCTGGCACCAACCAGTGGGGAAAGACTGCAACCCAGTCCTATCTGCCTATCTAAGCCACCTTTAAGTCTCCATCAACAACCAACCAGATTGGTTTACGTCTGTCAGGAAAGGCAGCTTCAGTTCCTAGTGAATGTTTTGTGCTCAACCCACATTAAGTTTAATTATTGTTCATGATATACTATTATTTGTGCTGCAAAGAAAAGGAACACAAAGGTTGTTGCCTTCCAATCGGTAAGTACACACTTAAAGCTCCCCTCAAATAAGTGTTAGGCGGATGAACTCCCTGCATCCTGTAGACTAATGGAAACCCTGGAAATATAACTTTATTGCCGAGAAGGAAAATCATTAGGAAGACATATCATGATAGAAGTCAGTGAGAACGTTCTTTTGAAAAAAACTCCTCTTTGATGGCTTGTTTCTGTCTTCCAAAGTGATGGAGAAAAGGTTTCATTCCTTGAAAAAATTAAATGCTTGTGTGCGCAAGGAACATCAAAGTGATCTTTTCTTTGGCGGGGGTGATTACTGCGCTTTTAAACATATTGCCTGAGAAGTGCCTGAACTATTGTGATTTGTGTAAGTGCCAGGAATGACTCACGCATGAAATGTGTGAAGGACACCAAATTGCAATCTATTAATATCCGAATAACCACGTGCACCAAGTCACTGAACAAAGGTAGGCCACCTTGAGTTCTCTAGATCATGGGGGTTGTAGTCCAAATACTCAAGTTAAGTCCTATGTTTGTCCTAGAAAGATGCAGAAAAAGACCTTTCTTGTATATGAAGGCTTTTCTAAATGGGCATCACACCCATTGCGTGTACATTAAAAGGAGCAAAGCTTCTGGTAGCAGCTACCATTTTGAAAGAAGACATCATACTGTCTTTTTTAAGCTGAACTGGAAGGGCATTCCATCATGAAAGGTTCTCTTCTGGACTGCCACACAGCAAACCACAGCAAACCTAGAACTAAGGAGAAATGTCCTAACATTGAGAACAATTAACCAATGGAACGGCTGGCCTTCAGACATTGTGGGGGCTCCAATATTGGAAACTTTTAAAAAGAGACTGAACGGCCATTTGTCTAAAATGGGTTTCCTGCTTCAGCCTGGGATTGAACTAGAAGACCACCGAGGAGCCTTCCAACTCTGTTATTTTGTTAAACATTAGATATCATCATCCCCATTTTAGGAGCCAGGCTGGTGGTACAAAGCTCCCAGTCCCAAAAAGTATCCTGTCCTTCAAGTCTTAGCATAAGCATCATTTGACTCAAGGATGCACAGAGGGCACAGATGCTGCTCTTCCACGAAGAAAAATATACAAAATCCTGACCAAGGTAAGCCAATAGATTCTTTATCCAGATAAAATGTCTCACGTAACCCTAACTAAGAAATTAACTCTGTCCTGTTTGTTGTAACAGCTGACAAGAGTTTGAGCTTCCTGACCAAAAAGGCAGAGAGATATCGGTAGATTTTTCTCCATAGTTCAGTAAACATATTTAGGTTCAGGCTCCAGAAACTCAGACGTCTTCCCCACAAAACATGAAGAGTCATTTTGCTGCTGAGGAATCAGAGGTGTGGTTGCCACTCAGCCGAGGTCATGGCAGAGTCTCTTTGGTGTCCCAAGGACCTTCAGTCCAGCACAATGAAATCTACAGAAGAAGCTTGTCTACCAAGATGGAAGAAGTTTCCAAAGACCCATCAGGGTAACCCAAGAGGGCGACTCCACAGTGCATTTGTAATTCCACAACTGGACAATTTTACAATCATAGTATCTACGTTTCGTCTCCCTGGTGTCTCTTCTCACTTTGCATTGAAGCTTACATTATCTCATCCAACATGAATAGAGTTAGTAAAGGAGAGCTGGAAAGTATCAAGAAGGGAAGGAGGGTAGGGAAATGGCATGAAGAAGTATATAGAAAAGTATTTTTCCTAGGGGATGCTAGCATTTCAAATTTGCAACAAAATAAATGGAGTTTATCTGAAGGCACCTTCTGCGACACACTAAAGGATGGGTTGTAAGACGCCTTTAATCCAGCATTGTCAAAGTTCATTGTGAAACTCTCCTTTTTCCACTCTTTCTCTTCACACTCCTATCCAAAAGCTGGAAACCCTGTAACGGCAGCTCCAGAGAGACAAAGGATGCTAAGCTCCAAGGGGGTCCCCCATTCTGTGCAATCACAACCATTCTTGAGTTGGTGTTTCTCAGAAAGTAGCCCTGTGCCACCCAATTTACATGACAAACCGGTTTCAAGATTGGATGGAATTTTGCAAAAGAAAACCCTTGCTTTTAATTTAGATTTCTGCTTTGAGTGGGGGGAGTAAGAGATCTAGGGAGTCAACAAGCACAAAACCCACCGAGCAAGCGTCCCCCGTGGGGTCTGCTCAAAGAATCCTCACCAAAGACGGAGGAGTCACCGAGAGAGTCACTGTACCCTCCACATGACTGCTCTTTTCAAACTTAGTGTTCCTTGACTTCAATGCATTCAGCATTTTAATGAAATGCTTCCTGATTTGCATTTTAGGGTTTAATTGTCACGGCAGTCACCGTTGAAAATGTTGCGATTACCCTGACAAGTGATTCCAAGAACAGCGTCTGGGGGTACATGCTGTGTTTCAATGATTTTCCTTTAAAAAGGGGAAGGGAAAAGACAAATTGTGACTCCAGGCCCTTCCACAATACAGCTGAGAAGTGTTGTTCCCACTTTCCTTATCCACAGTATCCACAGTCGATAGAGACATTTATTAGCTACCCATAATAAATGGGTTGGGATCTCTGCAAGTTCGGGAATCTAGAGGTAGTACTTGACTTACAGCGCTTTGTTTAGTGACCATTTGAAGTTATAACTGCACTGAAAAAGTGACTTAGGATCATTTTTCACACTTATGACCATTGCAGCATATATGGTCATGTGATTTACATGGTTCTGTGGGCGTGGCTTGGTGGGTGTGGCAGGGAAAGGATACTGCAAAATCCCCATTCCCACCCACTCTGGGGCCAGCCAGAGGTGGTATTTGCCAGTTCTCTGAACTACTCACAATTTCTGTCAGAACCTGCTGAATTTCAGCCCTAATTTGGATACTTGATTAGTTCATATTTATGACGGTTGTAATGTTCCAGGGTCACATGATCCATTTTTGCAACCTTCTCACAAGCAAAGTCAATGGGGAAACCAGATTCACTTAACAAACTTGTTACTAGCTTAACAACTGCAGGGATTCACTTAACAAATGTGGCAAGCAAAGTTGGTTAAATGGGGTAATAAAACTCATTTAACAAATTTCTCACTTAGCAACATAAATTTTGAGCTCAATTGTGGTTGTAAGTCAAGGACCGCCTGTATTTAAAATCCGCCATTTGGTGCATGCATGAAAACAAAAGGAACACTATCTGATAGGAACTTTCAAGTCCGACCACACTGAAGACTATCCTGGATCTCATAGAAAATTAGCTTCTCTCCCAGTAAGCAACACAGCATCACAAACGGCAACGAAAAATTTGCAGCAATCCTTGGAGACATCAAATCAAATCCCATACACGGAATGCAGTGGGGGAAAAGTGGTAGCCTGGGGCAGTCAGCTCTTCATTTGCTGCAAACTTTCAATCCATAGCAGAGAAATGTGAAAGATCACCAACAATGCAACATCATTGATGGAGAAGATCTGATATAAGGGATCTTCTCTAAGTTCCTCAGAACAAGCGCTCAAAGGAAGAGCTGGCAAAGCTAATCTGAGAAACTTGTGGGAGTGATGAAGAAGAGGAAAAAAGAGGACAAGACATTTTTCAGCTTCTTGGCTGCCAAGCAGCTTCCTGAGATCTCCCAGTTCTTTGTGAGCAAAGCTAGCAAAGCTAGGAACTTATCATCAAGTTTGAAAGACAGCAAGAGGCTGCTTCGTAACCTATACAGGAGCCCCCTGGGTTCTGGAAAGCTAGACTTGGCATTGTACATCACCAGCTATTTTAGCAATACAGCTACACACATCATATCTGGGTCATTCCTCAGGAAGTGACAATGACATCCACCTTGGCCCCCAGGAGAAGGAACCTTCCGCAACTTCACGATTTTGATTTTTGCTGCGAAAAGCTTACACAAGAGGAAGGTGGTAGGTTGCTGACTCAAGCAGCAGAAAGGGACAACACGGCTTCTTTCCAGAAAATAAGGAAATGTTCAAAATATTTACTCTTTCCTTATTTTGGTTTATGCTTGATTTGAAATAAAATAGGAGCAGAAGATCCTAATTTTTGCTTTTCACTTGCTGAGTTTCAGGTCACTTCCCAGGGCTTCAAAACCTCATGTCCCGATTCCAAATAGGATCAAGGCTTCCTACCTGTGGTTTTATTCCACAATTTTTCTCGCTAGCAATGTTTGCACAATCTTTTCAAACTTAGGACCTGTGTTTTGGCTACGTCACACAACATAGTAAATCCAAGTTAACAAAGCCACAGCTGCTCTGGTGATGGCTATGCTGATTTGCTTTCACGCTTGTTGAGACAATAGCTGGGATTCTGCAACCAATGAGTTCAAATACTACCCCACCCATTTGACCATAAGCTTGTGTTTTGTGCAAGCCTGGTCTTTTAATTCTAGCCTTTTTATATGAACAATGATTGGTGGAAGGAAAAATGCTGGTGAAATGTTGGCAGTGTTGCTTAACTGTACTGGAAAACACACACACATTTCACACCAACATACCTAAGAACTTTGATTAACCCTGTCATGCTGAAGAGACAAGATCAACTGCCCCCTCCCTGACCTTCCTTTCCCCTCTTTACCTTGTCACCAAGATGAGACTAATTTTCTCAGCTCATTTCCCTCGCACTCTGGAAAGCTCCATGGATGCTCTCAGTGCAGCAGAAATCTATTTATAACTGTGAAAGAGAGCTTGGCCAGTGAGTTCAATGTTGTCATCTTGATCACACATATCAAAGTTAGCCATGGTGATACTTGTGCCCAAATCCTGCCTTGGTGCCCATCGGTCTCCCCGCTCACCAGATCCAACCGGCTTCTAGCATCCTCCTGACTGGCAGGGATGTACTGTACAAAGATAATGCCGGGAAAGCCAAAGAAAGCCTGGGTGGATTGGTTACCATCTGGTAAATGAGTGACTGGCCATGCCAACCATGGGAGGCATCTTATCAATGGACAAATCTCCCACAGCAGTGGTGGGTTTCAAAAATTTTTAGAACCTCTTCTGTAGGTGTGGCCTGCTTTGTGGGAGTGGCTTGCCAGCCATGTGACCAGGTGGGAGTGGTCAACTTGTAAAATGTGGTGAAACTCATTTGCTTAGCAACCAAAATGTTGGCTCAGAAACTCTGGCATTTGAAACACGCACGTCTTAAAGCTGTGAAGTTACAAGACCCTTGCACCCCTATTCCTTTAGAAAAAAAACTACCCTGGGTGTTCAAACTTGACAGCTTTAAGACTTGTGGACTTCAACTCCCAGAATTCTTCCTCTAGTCATGTTGGCTCAGGAACTTTGGCATTGAAGTGTGCAAGTCTTCAAGCTGTCATGTTACAAGACCCTTGCACCCCTAAACCTTTAGAAAAAAAAACCAGGGGTGTTCAAACTTGACAGCTTTAAGACTTGTGGACTTCAACTCCCAGAATTCCTCCTCTCGCTCTTCATCTTGATGATGTGTGGATGGGTGGGGGGAGGGAGCTGGAACCGGTTCTAAATGGCATGGTAGATTTGTGGAACCTCTTCTATAGAAGAGGTTAGAACTGGCAGGAACCCACCCCTGTCCCATGGGTACCATTCTGAGAGGGCACCAGCCTCCTGTGCTCAAAACCAAACAGATTCTTAATGATATTCCTTTCTGGATCGGATCCTCCTTACCTCAAGGCCTCATCAGCATCTCTTCACTACAAGGAAGAGGGTCAGGTGGAATAGATTCAGCAGCTACTGGCAGATCATTGTGGATATGAATTTAAAACAAGGACATCTAATTTGCAATCTTAGCTGCTGTGCCATGAGAGGCAATCTCTTGCCATTCCTTTCTGGGCAAAGGCAAACAAGGAGAATGAATATTAGATTCAATTAGCATCCATGTTTTAAAAGAAGTCTCACAATCACATTTTATGTGCCACAAAATGCAATAAATGAGCTTTTGCAGATTTTAAATTGTTGCTGATGAAAACACCTGGAGTTGTGATGCATAAAATTAATGATACAATTTTCCTAATGAGAAAAAGATTAAACAACTTGTATGCCAAAATATGTTGCTACTTTTGAATGCATGCAAAGTCCAGATTCCAAGCTTCCTATTCCACCATGAACATCAGTGTTGGAGCCAGTAGAAGCAGATTAGATACAAAGCTAATCAAATGTATTAGGAGATTTGAAATAGGCCTCAAAGACCCAGGAACAGGGATTCATCTCAGAAGAAGAAGAGGCCAGTCCATGATTGCAACCACTGAACAACCAACCATCGTCTATGACATCTCACTTCAACCTGGGACTAGTTCAGGTGAGATTCATTCTCAGTCTCGAAAGCTCATTCTAGCCAGATTGGGTCTTTCTTGGCCCAACTACCTCCAAGGCTAACTGTGGTGATAAAACGATGAAAGAGCTCTTTGTAAGCTACTTTCTGATCCTGGAAGGAAAAAAAAGATATACATCTAACAGTCTCCCATAATAACCGTTGGGTTTGTCCTACATGTTATAGTAGCATGTTTAGAAACTTAGTTCCCTGGAACATTGGGTCTATAACAGTGATGGTGAACCAATGGCAGGTGTGCCAGAGGTGATATGCAGAGCCCTCTCTGCTGGCATGCACACAATCACACCAAGTCAGATCTCCGTGGCGTTTCTTTCGTGAGCTTCTGTTTCCCTGTAAACGATGAAGCAGAAGCTCGCAAAAGAAAAAGATCTGACCTCTTGCTGCGCTGCCGGTGTTGGGATGCCCAGTCTCCCACCAGCCAGCTGGTCTTCGGGTCTCTGCTGCGCATTCATGTCCGTGTGCATGTCCGTGCCTGGCCACATTCATGCACATGCACCTTTCAGTTTGGGCATGTGTGCGTGCACAATTTGGGCACTCAGTGTCTAAAAGGTTCACCATCACTGACCTATAGGAGTTTTCATTTTGAGGATATACCTATAATTCTATTTTTTTGCTTTCCTTACTTCAAGCAATGGGTTACATAATGGTAGTTATCTTGATTTATTCTGTTGGATTTCTTGATTTCAGAAGTGTGAAGGCTGTAGTGCAGAGACCCAGAGACTTTTAGGGTGGAGAGGTGGCATGAAATTCAAGTCCTCATGAAGAAGAAAAGATAATTTGTGCTGTACAAATGAGAGCATATTGATCATTTGTGCCTGTTGCAACTGATACAAATTACATAATTGATGTCCTTTGCACAATGATATCCTGTTCTATGTGATGTCATCATGGCTTGTACCAGACAAATTGGTCCCCCTTAGTCCTAGGTATAGAATCCGTCAAACCACAGAAAGACTTGGTTTGTGTGGCATAGCAGGTCAAAAAGCCTGGCTGACCTAATCAATCACAACCTCATGCTGAAGGGCTCTTCAACCATCGTCTGTGGCTTTCCCAAGACTCAACTATATCCAGCTACCGCAAGCTGTATGTTGAAGCCTGTGTTCCCCCACCCACAATTTCTACACAAGCACACACAGCTCAACAATTCCCGAATTCTTCTATTGCTGTGAAAATTCTGCAGGCAGAATAGAAAGAAATGGTTCCAGCAGGATGGCAACCTCCAGAAGAACGCAACACAATCTCCCATCAAGCTGTGCTTTCTCACCCATCAACCATCTCTGCCTCACCCTTCTTAAAGAGTTCTTGTCCAATGAAATGGGAGGATGCTTTGGGAACTGAGCAACTCTGGCACAGCAGAGGTGGGTCCCAGTGGTGGGATTCAAAAATCTTTACTACCGGTTCTGTGGGCATGGCTTGATGGGCATGGCAGGGGAAGGATACTGTAAAATCTCCATTCCCTGATGATCAGCTGGGACTCAGGAGGCACAGAATAGATGGGGCCAGTCAGAGGTGATATTTACTGGTTCTCCAAACTACTCAAAATTTCTGCTACCAGTTCTCCAGAACTGGTCAGAATCTGCTGAATACCACCTCTGCTGTGTCCTTAGGGAAGCCTATCTCAAACACCTTGGAATGCTTATACATGTAGTGCTTGCTTAACAACCACAATGAGATGTTGAGTATGCTCAACCTGGAAACAAGAAGATTTTGGGAAGACACAATGGCTTTCCTCAAGAACCTGAAGGTCTGAGATGTAGAACAAAGGGTATAATTGTTCAGAGGTTAAAATGTAAGGAAGTAGGTTTCATCCAGAGATCAGATGAGTTTTTCCTAATGTTCAACCATGGACAATTCTGCTTTTAGTTCCTTCTCCTTTAAAAGAAGTATTTAAATAAAAGTATAGATACAGTGTTCATCTGATACTGTAGCACTGAATTTCAATACCTTTGGGTTGGGATAGTTGATCTCTGAAGTCCCTCCAACCAGAGGTGGGATTCAAATAATTTAACAACCAGTTCCCTGCCCCAATGATTTCTTCCAACAACCAGTTCACCAAACTGCTCCGAAACTTACCAACAGGTTCTCCCGAAGTAGTGCGAATTGGCTGAATCCCACCACTGCCCCCAACCTTATATTTATCAAATCATTTATCTGGTGTTGATATCTGCTTATGTCAGGCCGCAAGAACCAAGAACACCATGTGGAATTATTTCTGGGTAGTTTCTTTATTGTTGTTCACCTACAGACAGAATCTTGCCAGATCAAAAGCAACTATCAATATAACTATGGATGTACTCTGTGAACTGCTATGGAGGGTCCACCTTACCCACTCTTCTTGCCTACCAGCTCTGCTGCCTCTTTGCCCTTTGTGGAACAGCCCCTCATTCAAAGGACTTCAGACTACATTTCACCCGATATTATCTGTGTGGAAAACCTGCCCTAATGGAGCAACTACAAAGGAGGTAAACAATGGAGCAGACAAACAAAGAACCAGAAAACAATACCCTAATCAAGGAATTACCAAAGAGAAACCCCACCACCAACAGTGGCAGACAAGCTATCATATGTCAACAGGGAACAAACTCCACCCTCATTAGCACTGATGAGTTTACTTAGTTGGGTCATGAAACGTCTACCAGAAAACAACCAAGCTCAGAGAACACCAGGGACCCCTCATTTCAACCCTGAGCTACAAATATTCTCTTCTATTGAAACCCTTGTATTATAAGATTCAAAGAAATACTGCATGATTTGAACATTTGAAAATCTTAGTGATTATCAATAATGAATCGTTATTATTATTATTTTGATAAATTGCAAAGGGCAATTAACCCTCCTGGGAAATCTAATTTAAAAGTAATAAAGGCATAATTAAAACGGTTACTATTCTGACTTTACTAAATGACTGAAAATACTGTTTTCTTTTTTTCAAAAAAATAAAATAAGACTGTTATAATATTTAGTTATACAATAAGTTCATCTACATAAAATCGATTACCGCTGAAAAGCGAGGATACTTTCCTTTCTTTCTCTTTATTCTCTTTAGTTCCTCTTTATGATTCTTCCCTTCTTTTTATATCACAGCTTTGTCTATTTGACAGATTTCAGTACAATTACTATGTTTTAGGCTGCTGAGCCTGAATGATAAAAACCTTTATAAATGGGAGAGCAGAAAAATGAATGTTCTGAAGCTTGGCATAAAATCTATCCTCGCTCAAGATTAGAATGCAAGGAAAACACAGGGGGGAAGGGAGATGGAACCAAATTTGAAAAATGAAAACCTGCCCCAGAGCAGCTGAATGTCAAACCACACTGACAGCCCAGGACACCAAGACCCACGTCAGCCAATTTGGCATCACCAGATCTGATCTTTTCACCAGTGAAACATTAATTAAATAGTAAAAACAAAAGATTTGTCCAGGGCACAAATGTTAATCACTGCTCGCCTCTTCGTGCTCCAAACCTGTGAAGCCTCCATATAAGGCAGTGGCCCCTGTGTAACTCAAGTGCTTTGGAACTCATCGAATTTGGTAGTCAATGATTTTGAGAGAAAATTTCGTCCCGGTATTTGTCGTTTATTTGGTACTTAATGTGCTAACTAGAACTTGCCTGTGTGTATTCCCTCATAACTCACTACCCTTAGTCCCAGGTAGCTGTTGCCCTGTGCACACATCCCCTTAGCTTCTGTGGATATTTTGTGTACTTTTGTGCTTTTTTTCCTCAGTACAGGTATAGTGAAGTTTTTATTTTATTTAATCTAAGTATTTATTCATTTTTAGGTCTATTTCTCATGTAAAGTAATGATATTCCCAGAGGATATATCAGAGGACCCAGACAGTTGGGGACAGGATGCTGACTCTGTAAACCTCTTCAAGAGGGCTGGAAAGCACTGTAAAGTCTAAGTGCTATTGGTATATACAACCTTATCTTTTTACATTTGCCTTATGGAAAAAAATGTTTGGTATTCATTGTTTTTGGTACACATTTCACCTCCCAGAATCAATTAATGACAAGTACCGAGGTACCACATGAAGTATTATAATCACTTGAAGTATTAGTACCATTTTATAAAGCCTTAGTAAGGCCCCACCTGGAATACTGCATCCAGTTTTGATCAACATGCTACAAAAAAGATGTTGAGAGTTTGGGAAAAATGCCGAGAAGAGCAACTAGGATGATTAAAGACCTGAAGACTAAAACATATGAAGAATGATTGCAGGAACTGGATATGGCTAGTTTAGAGAAAAGAAGAACTAAGGGTGACATGATAGCAGTTTTCCAGTGTTTGAGGAGCTGCCACAAAGAAAAGGAGGTCAACTTATTTTCCAAAGCATCAGAAGGCAAGAGAAGAAACAATGAATAGAAACTAATCAAGGAAAGAAGCAACCTGGAATTAAGGAGGAATTTTCTAACAGTGGGGACAATTAACCAGTGGAACTGCTTGCCTTCAGAAGTTGTGGGTGCTTCATCACTGGAAGTTTTTAAGAAGAGAATGGACAATCACTAGTCTGGAATGGTATAGGATTTCCTGTTTGAGCAGGGGGTTGGACTAGAAGCCCTCCAAGGTACCTTCCAGCTGTATTCTGATTGATACCACTGTATAAGGAAATTTGCTAGAATACCAGTAAGTCTGTTGAAGGAAGAAGACAATATTAGTCTAGGGTAGCAAAAAATTAAAATCAAGAAACTGGTAGCACCTTATCCCACTAACACATTTTATTAATTAGTCAACTACCAGATTCTTGGATAGATCTATTAGTATGAGAACCAGGATTCCTAAACAGTTTTGTTTATGCACCGTACTAAAATGGGGTTTGGTTAGGGGTGGCTGATAGCACAAAATACAACTTGTTCTGGCTAACGTCATAATAATAAAAGAGTTTGCTATCATCAATAACAATTCTTGGATTTTGTAAGGCCTTTAACCAGGCTGGAAGCATTGCCCTCAGCGGTCCTTTTGGACATTTTAAGGGTTAGGGTATTCTACTTTGGTTCTGTCCATGTGGTGATGGCTTCCTCTGAGCCACACACTATTATGCTGCTCTCTCCCTAACAGGGGTCTCCAACCCTGGCAACTTTAAGACTTGTGAACTTCAATTCAGACAAGGACTCAAAAGTATCTTCCCAAGTCTCCCAATTTTGTGCTACCATCTGTGCAACACACCACACCATTCATTATGTTTGAAGCTTCTTCTAACACTCTTCCTTTTATGATATCTGGTCTTACTTATTTTTTAGATCCTATTATCTTTAATGTTTTTCTGTTAGTTATACAGAAGTATGTAACAGCTCTACTACTACTACTAGTGTGTGTGTGTGTGTGTGTGTGTGTGTGTGTGTGTGTGTGTGTATCACAAACTGTTTTTTCCTATAATGTCTGAATAAATCAATAAAACAAATGATGGAACAAACCATTTCTTTTCTACAGCAATTAAAGAACTGAGCATTATGCAGCAGTAGCTTTTCTATTATCACACTGGATATCTTATCAGTTTTTGTTTTCACAATATTCATTATATGCCCAAATTTCTAAGTCGAGTGTTTGATTTCCTCTTGGGCAACCTCTAGATCTTGAGGGCCACCCTAAACATCTGGGAGAAGTCCAGCAACTACAGCCAGAGGATGAAGGTGAGGAGCAGAACTGTGAGCTTTTATGAATCTTGTAGAGGAAGACTTTTTTTTTTTAATGTACAATAATGGCAGAGTATTTAGCTCTGCACGTTGCCCCCGTCTCGAATGGTATGACTGGTGTGTGTTTTAAACCATGCATTGTTTTGTGTCGTTTTTTTAATTTTGTCTGTATCCCCCCTTCCCTGGTTGAGTTGTGAGCCGCCCTGAGTCCCCTTCAGGGGAAAAGGGCAGCATATAAATAAAACCAACATTCATTCAATAGTCTTCATAGGCTTCTTCCTCAGAGTGGCAGAAAACCCCATCAACACTTGTGAGGTTGATTATGGACAAAAGAAACATTCCTTCCTTCTGGACTTCATTTCAAAATCAGAATGCAAGATCCTCAGCCCAGATTTCTGATAGGTAGTTTAGTTTTTAGTTTTAGTTTTAAAGTTTATTTATAGGCCGCCCTTTTCCCTGGGGGGACTCAGGGCGGCTTACAACTCATAGGGAAGGGAATACAAACAGTGACACATAAGAACAATACATAATTAAAATAGAACACAACATTCATACCATTCGGGTGGGGGTGAGTTACAACTTTAGCCCCAGGCCTGACGGGATAGCCAGATCTTAAGGGCTTTGCGGAAGGTCTGGAGGGTGGTGAGGGTACGAATCTCCACGGGGAGATCGTTCCAAAGGGTCGGAGCTACTACCGAGAAGGCTCTCCTCCGCGTAGTTGCCAGTCTGCACTGACTGGCAGATGGAACTCGGAGGAGGCCTAATCTATGTGATCTAATTGGTCGCAAGGAGGTGATTGGCAGAAGGCGGTCTCTCAAGTATCCAGATCCACTACCATGGAGGGCTTTATGGGTGGTAAGCAGCACCTTGAAGCGCACCCGGAGATCGACAGGTAGCCAGCGCAGCTCGCGAAGGATAGGTGTTATGTGGGTGAACCGAGGTGCACCCACAATCGCTCGCGCGGCCGCATTCTGAACTAGCTGAAGTCGCCGGATGCTCTTCAAGGGCAGCCCCATGTAGAGCATGTTGCAGTATTCCAGCCTAGAGGTCACAAGGGCACAAGTGACTGTTGTGAGAGCCTCCCGGTTCAGGTAGGGTCGCAACTGGTGCACCAGGCGGACTTGGGCAAATGCCCCCCTGGTCACAGCTGACAAATGATGGTCAAAGGTCAGCTGTGGGTCCAGGAGGACTCCCAAGTTGCGAACCCTGTCTGAGGGGTGTAGTGTTTGACCCCCCAGCCTGAGTGATGGAACACTTGCCAAATTAGTGGGAGGGAAACACAACAGCCACTCGGTCTTATCCGGGTTGAGCACAAGCTTGTTAGCCCTCATCCAGTCCCTAACAGCTTCAAGGCCCCGGTTCATCACGTCCACCGCTTCATTGAGTTGGCACGGGGCGGACAGATACAACTGGGTATCGTCCGCATATTGATGGTATCTTATCCCGTGCCGCCGAATGATCTCGCCCAGCGGTTTCATGTAGATGTTGAAAAGTAGGGGGGATAAGACCGAACCCTGCGGCACCCCATATGTTAGGGGCCTAGGGGTCGATCTCTGCCCTCCAACTAACACCGACTGCGACCTGTCCGAGAGGTAAGAGGAGAACCACTGCAAAACAGTGCCTCCTACCCCCACCTCCCGCAGTCGTCGCAGAAGGATACCATGGTCGATGGTATCGAAAGCCGCTGAGAGGTCAAGGAGAACCAGGATGGAGGCATGGCCTCCGTCCCTGGCTCTCCAGAGGTCATCGGTCAATGCGACCAAAGCGGTTTCTGTGCTGTAACCAGAGGTTCAGGTACTCCTCAACTTACGACCACAATTGAAGTTACAATTTCTGTTGTTAAGTGAGACATTTGTTAAGAGACATCTTACCGCATTTTATGACCTTTCTTGCCACAGTTGTTAAGTGAATCACCGCAGCTGATCAGTTAGTAGCCTGGTTGTTAAGGGAATCCAGCTTCCCCATGGACTTTTGTTTGTTGGGAGTTCGCAAAAGGGGGTCATGTGAACTCAGGACGCTTCGGCCGTCACAAATATGAGTCAGCTATGAAGCCTCTGAATTTTGATCAGGTGCCCATGGGGATACTGCAAAGGTCGTAACTGAAAAACGGTCATCAGCCCCTGTTTTCAGTGCCCTTGTAACTTTAAACCGTCACTAAATGAACTGTTGTAAGTTGAGGACTACCTATATTATCTGTTTCTTTTAGTCTTGTGTGTTAGTGTGTGTACACAAATGTGACTGTTTGTATCCTTAGTAGTCTAGGACAGGGGTCAGCAAACGTAAACACTCAAAGAGCCATTTGGACCCATTTCCCACAGAAAAGAAAACACCAGGAACCACAAAGATCGTAACTGGAAGCCCCCTGTTCAATTCTGGAGCTGACTGGAAGTTCAGTTCCCCCACTATAGAGTCTCCTCCTAGCGCGGCATACTTTTTCCTCTACCTGTCATAACCGAAAGCCCTATCAATTGTGGAGACAACTGGAAAACCCTCCCCTTGCTATAGAGTCTTCTCCTGGCGCACTGTGCTTCTCCCCCACCCCCCACCAGAAGCTCCTCTCAAAATTGTGGCGCCGACTGGTGACGGAGCCGCAGCAGAGGGAGGAAAGAGCAACATGCAGCTCCAGAGCCACAGATTGCTGACCCCTGGTCTAGGAGAAAGGAAAAAGGACATAGGGGACTCTTAGCTCAGTTTTAGCCCCAACAAAGGTCTGGGCAGCCCTCCTCTAAACAGACCCATTGGGTCCCAGTTATGGGCATCTACAGCAATCAAGACTTTTGGGGATGGGGGTGGGTGTTTCTTGTTTCTACAATGAGTGCTATTAGCCAGGGCTTCCCACTGCAAAGATTCAAGAGACCCTCCTCGGGCGTGGCTGGGGCTGCAAATGAGCCTTGATTGGCATCTCTGGTGCAAGACTCCCCATAAGTTTCAACCTCCTTTCCCTGCAGGAGGAAATCTCTTGCAAAAAGGCTGCTCTGGAGCAGCCTGACCCGCAACGCTGAACACACCATCTTTAGCTTCAGCCGCTGCCTTTCAAAGAGACAAAAGGAAAGTGAGGGGAATCCTTCCAAGCCAGCAAATAAAGGGAGGAGGGGAGGGTTAAGCTAAATAACGGAAGACCACTCCCCAGCTAAAGAAGGAGGTATTAAAAAGAAGAGCTGGGCATTAAAACAACTCAAACGTCTGGGGATTTTGACTCATGTGCAAAGCAAATGAAACAATAACCTACATTGGAGAGGCATATCAAGGAGTGAAGGCTTTCATCTTTCAGATCAGAGCTACAATCAAACAATAAATGATGGTTGGATTTGCACTGACTAGCTCAACCTACGACCAATTCACAGGGACCTCAGATCAGGTGGTTTGAGGGAGGCTCACTATGATGGGACATAGATCAGATAGAGGCTCCAAATACTGGGCTTAACAACCTGAAGATCGCACAATCAAGTTACTTTTCCAGCTAATAGTCTATCTCCCACATTCACAAATACACATACACACATACAAAGCAATTGGGCTCACACACTACACTAAGCCAAGATGCCTTTTATTATATTCTGAAATAATATTTGCTTCTTTGGAACGTTTATATGGCTGCCCACCTAACAGGCAAACTTTAGGCAGCTAATAACAATCAACAAAAAGATAAAGGGGAAATGGAAAGAGGGAAAGGGGGGAAGGGGGACGGAGGGAGGGAGGGAGGGAGGAAGGAAGGAAGGAAGGAAGGATGGAAGGGTGTATCTTTGCTATAGATTCTTCTTCATCTTAAACCAGTCATGGTAATAAAATGCAGACAACTCGCTCAGCACCTGATTAGAATTCCCACTTTTTCAAACTACGGGGTAAACTGTCAAATCCTGATCTGCACAGGCTTCAACATTTGGCAGCCCCTGTGAAGCTCACCAGTTTCAGCTGCAGGAAACGGCTGCTTTGAGAGTTGTGACATGCGTGTAAGCCTCTGCGGTGCTAACCCAATGAAGAGCGAGCAAGCATCAGCCAGCTCCACTGATTACTGCAGGGAGGCTGAGGCAGCAATCAGGAGATGCTAATTAGGATGCAGGCATTAGCCATAAAGGCCTGTCCACCACCGGCATCTACCCACAGAACTCCTCAACCCCAAGAGCAGCAGAAACGTATATGTTTCTGTTCCTTAGGAAGGAATCTGGAGTTTTCCGTCTATTAACATTTTTATTGAGTTATAAAATATTATAAAATACAAAATGCAAAGTAAACAGAAAAGCAGTAGGGAAGGGGAAAGGGGAAAGAGAAGTGAGGAAAGGAAAGGAAAGGAAAGGAAAGGAAAGGAAAGGAAAGGAAAGGAAAGAAAGAAAGAAAGAAAGAAAGAAAGAAAGAAAGAAAGAAAGAAAGAAAGAAAGAAAGAAAGAAAGAAGAGTTGACTTCTGACTCTCTCTGTTACAGTAAAATAAGGCATTCACATCAAATCACAGTTTTTTGGTTTTTCACAATAATATGAAGAAGCCATTCTATAAAGATCTATCAGCCTAATCGATAAAACCCAAAGTCAGAGTTTCATTCTTCTCCACATCAAGCATGAAGTTCAGAAGCCGTCTCTATCTTTTAAAAAAAGTACTTATGCTCTTTCCTTTCATCAAAGTGGCCAATTTTGCCATTTCAGCCAACTCCGTCAACTTCTACTCAACCATTTGTCCATGGTAGGAGTTCAAGTGTCCTTCCATTTTGGGGCATACAATATAGTCTTGCTGCAGACAACAAATATAATAACAAAGTTCCAATTTTTTCCCATTAAGCCCAAAAGGTAAAGTTCTGGTTTGATTTTTATCTCCGTTTTGGAGTACGAATCCTATTTTAATACAGCAAATTTTGAAAATTGAGAAAACTTGGAATTTTCCAAGGAGAGGCAAAATACAGCCCTCCAGATGCTGCTGGAACTCCACTGCTCTCTCGGGAGACTCAAGATCTCTACCCTACCAGCCATGTTGCTGTTTTTATTTATTACACCTCAAGCATATAATCATGGTTTGCAATAAAATATCAAGAGTATCAACAGAAACTATTGACTTAACAGCAGTTTGTTTAGAACGGCACTGGAAAAAGTGACTTACGACTGTTTTTCACAGTTACGACCTTGTAGCTTCCCCATGGTCACGTAATCAAAATTCAGACGCTTGGCAACTAGTGGATAATCTTTGTGACTGTGTCCTGGAGTCACATCATCCCCTTTTGCAACCTTCTGACAAGGAAAGTCAAGGGGGAAACCAGGGTCACTTAACAAAGGGGTTGCTAACTTTACCATTTGCACTGATTCATTTAACAACTGAGGCAAGGAAGGTTATAAAATGCGGCAAAACTCACTTAATGTCTCACTTAACAACATAAATCTTGGGTTCAATTGTGGTCGTAAGTTGAGGACTGTTTGTCTTCCTTTTTTAAAAAAAGCTGAAAATGACAGGACAATTACCGAGACAAAACTTGAGAAGCAAGATCAATAAACTGTTTTTCCCCCTGCCAGTGATATCCTCAGCTGTGCGGGCTTCATAGTTTTGCTAAAGAACTGGAAAGATGGTATCTGTATAAATAGTCCAAATGCACAGAATTGATCACACATTTTGCAATCTAAGGGATGCTCTCTTTTCAACAGGGAAAGATGGAGACTCTAGCTACTATTGGGAGAAAGGTCCTTCTGGGTTCAGTTCCAAGTGCGGAGAAAGAAACTGGAAACATGGAGGCTGCTTGGAAAGATGGTTTTTAATGGTGGACAGGACCACGTGGTTTGAGGTCCTGGGTGGGGGGGAAGAGATGCTAAGAGTGCCTGAGTTTTATGCCCTCTCTGGGCTTTTGAATTTTAGCTTGTATTATGATCGGTTGTCAGACTCCCATGGGGTCATGCAGGGGCAACTCTCTAGGCTGTCCTGAGTCCCAGGCTTGGTTGAGCCTTGCTGGGTGATTATGTAATAAAAGGCTTTGAGCAATTCCTATTATGGCAGGTAGATCTTTGTTATGTAGAATAGACTGGTTTAGGCCCGTGATGGTGAACCTATGGCACACATGCCACAGGTAGCACGCAGAGCCATATTGGTGGGCACATGAGCTCAGCTCCAGCATGCATGCGTGCACCGGCCAGCTGATTTTCGGGCTTTCTGGGCCCATCAGAAGTTGGGAAACAAGCTGTTTTCGGCCTCCGGTGGGCCTCTAGGGGGGTAGGGAAGGCCGTTTTCGAAAAATGGGTCCACTATGCCATCACATGCCAAAAGCAGGGGGAGCGGGGGGAGCGCATGCATGCCTGGGGGGAGGGCAGATAAAACTTTGGGTGTGGGCATGCATGCACATGACACCCCCCCACGCTCCCCACGCTTTTGGTACGCAATGGCAAAAAGGTTAGCATCACTGGCCTAGGGCTTAGTGGTCCATTAACAAAGGTGGAGGGGGCTGAATTTCTGCCTCCCTTTGAGGGGAAATATTCTGTCCTTTTAATATTTCCTAAAATATCTCATTTCCACACTACCATATATTGGCACTTGAAGAAGTGCACGAAAAACAGGGACATGAAGAGAAAGTGACCACAAAATTCTGAGGATCTTTTTTTTTTCTTCTAAGAGAAACAAAAGCAGAGTAACAAGAGAAACAAAGGGAAAAGGAGATCTGGAGGAGGCAAAGATCTTTTTTAAAAGCACCACTGCCAGCTATTCTGATGAAGGGGAAACATGGAGGACCAGGGAAAGGGGGGGAAGCAATTATGGTTACAGGGGGGGGGGGCTCAGTGAACATCTGAAGGCAAAACAGGGAAATGTGTAAGAAATGAAAAGAGGGTGGAAGCCCCAAAAGAAAAGCTCAGACAGAGGACCCAGGATTGAACAGCAGGTGTCAGGAAAACACCAGTTAAAAATTGAGCTGAGGCTAGCAAGAGATGCTAACAATGGAAAGGGGTTTCCTTAGACCAAGTTTGAAAGGAAAGGAAAAAAGGAAAGAATCCAAATATCCATTGGTCGACGGAGAAGGCAACGGCTGAGAAGAATTAAACTCCTCAACTCCCAATTTAAGTTCATGCTTTTTCAACCCCAAATCAGGGAGAGGACTGAAAAGGCAAACATGGCCAGAGTCTAACTACCATTTGGAATTAGTTCAGCTTAGGAGTCTCCAACCTTGGCCACTTTAAGACTTGTGGACTTCAACTCCCAGAATTCTTCAGACAGCATGAATTCTGGGAGTTGAAGTCCACAAGTCTTAAAGTGGCCAAGGTTGGAGATCCCTGAACTAGTTGACACTTGTCCAAATGAGCCTCTGCTGCTTTTGAGAAACCCTGGAGGACCAATGAAGAGCCAGGTGAGCAGAGAAGAGAAAATCTGCCCCTATCATCAAAACAGGGGGAAAAGAAGACCCAGAAGGCTGGAGGCCAAACATTCTGATCTCAACCCCTGGGAAGATTTTGGAACCAACCAAAACCACATCCTCTTCCAGGTACTTCCCGATCAAGGAAGGATATTTTACAGGAAATCAGCCATAAAGCCAGCATGGCTCTGTCAAAGAACAAATCCTGCTAGATAAATGTTATCTCATCTTTTATTCAGAGAATGTCCTGAATCAATTGCGTTTATGCTGTGGACATAATATACCTTGACTTCATCAAAGCATCTGACAGATAACCTTCTGCCATGCTGATTAGCAAGCGACGTAAATGTTGCCAGGGTGGCATGGAGATTAGATGGATACAGAGCGGCTGAGAAGCTCTACATCT
The DNA here is from genome assembly GCF_051295495.1 of Thamnophis sirtalis. Taxonomy (NCBI): domain Eukaryota; kingdom Metazoa; phylum Chordata; class Lepidosauria; order Squamata; family Natricidae; genus Thamnophis; species Thamnophis sirtalis. The sequence continues at coordinate 35,377,360 of NW_028261393.1, forward strand.
TCACCGTCCCTCCTCAAACTGAGGATGTAGAAGATGGGATGCTACAAAGATCAGTCTGAGTCTGCCGGTATTCAATATTTTCATCAGTAACTTGGATGAAGAAATGAAAGGAGAGTTTAAATGAAGAAATAAGAGTTTGTCAGATGTGCTGGTGACATAAAACCAGGTGGCACAAGAAATACCCTAGGAGAAAATAATAATTCCATCTACGGGTAGTCCTGGATTTATGACTTGTTGCTTAGCGATCATCTGAAATTATGACAGGCCTCCCAAAAGCTACCTAACAATCTGAATTCGAAGTTCTGACAGCCGGGCCCCGCCCATGGTGGTTACATTATCCCATTTTGGGGCCTTGGCAACCAGCCCACATGTACATGCACATCTTTAAGGTTCCCAAGGTCAGGAGACAACAATTTATGTCTTTTTTTGTGGGAAAATGGCATTTACTTCTGGTTTCCGGCAAAAAGGTCCATTGCAGATAATGGACTTCACTCAAAGATTGTAGTGATCGCTTTATGAATCCTGCATTCGCTTAGCAACTGCCACAACATTTGTTGTAAAATTGGGTTGGTCACATGGGTGCTTCGGTTCATGGTGTAGGACAGAAATTTCAAGCTCCACTGTGGTTGTAAGTTGAGGACTACCTATATTCTGCTTTTATCAGTTCCCCCTTCCCCCCACCTTCTATGTTATATTTTGGGTACCACACTCTCAGAAAGTTTAGTGAAGAGCAATAATAGTGATGAAAGATTATAAACTAAGAAGCGGGACTGTTTAGTTACAAACAGAGGTGGAGGAGAATGTATGCTAGGATTTGTAACACGTGAGTAAGAACGTCACACAGGGAAGGAAGAAGAACTGGGTGATCAATGGATTTAAAGGCAGATCCTATTTCCTCAACTGTTCGAGCAGGTGGACAAGACCAGTGGTGGGTTCCAGATTCTTTTTTCCAGCAGAGTTCTGCAGGCTATCCAGGCCAAAAATGGGGCACGGGGGTGCCACGCAGGAGGGTCCCATGCCCCATTTTGGCTGCCAGAGGCATTGCATGCTGATCCTTCACTATTTCCAGTCCAACCCTGCAGGCCAGATTTAAGCACCCCACAGGCTGGGTTCAGCCCATGGGCCTTGAGTTTGAGACCCCTGTCCTAGAATAATCGTTACTCTGTTTTTAAGCAGTTTTGACCCTTAACCAGGGGTCTCTGAACTTTGAAATTTTAAGACTTCAACCTCCATGGGACTAAGGAATTCTGAAGTTGAAGTCCACATGTCTTAAATTTACCATGTTTGGAGTCCCCTGTTCTAAACTGTGCTTGGAATTGCTCCCTTCCAGTGACTTGGAGAGCAGTAATTGTGATTAACAACACAACAGAAAAGATTAAAATATTTAAACATTTGTAAACTCTTCAAAAAGATACAATGAAAAAGTCAAGAAGGAAACAAAAAGACCAAAATACATCCTCTCCAGCAACCAACATAAACTAGATAAACAGGGATTAACACCAGATGAACAATCAAAGAAAAAAAATGCCCGAATTAAGGAACTAAGAAAAAGTAAACCATACTCCTGCCAATGCTGGCAAGCCATTATTATAATAATGTATTTTGTGCACATTTTTGTGTACTTTTTAAAAAAGCTTTATAATAATTACAGTTCTCTGTGATTTATTCTTGTGCTTTCTGGCTCAAAGATCTTAACACATTATAAGAGTCCTGGTGGCGCACTGGTTAGAATGTAGTATTGCAGGCAAATTCTACCCACTGCTAGCGGTTTGATCCTGACCAGCTCAAGGTTGACTCAACCTTCTATCCTTCCGAGGTTGGTAAAATGAGGACCTAGATTATTAGGAGAAGATGCTGACTCTGCAAACCGCTTAGAGAGGGCTGCAAAGCACGGGGAAGCAGTATATAAGTCTAAGTTCTACAGGTGAAACTCGAAAAATTAGAATATCATGCAAAAGTTCATTTATTTCAGTAATGCAACTTAAAAGGTGAAACTAATATCTTGAATAGCTTGAACTATCTTGCTTTGCATGTAATGAGTCTTATCTCATATATTAGTTTCACCTTTTAAGTTGCATTACTGGAATAAATGAACTTTTGCATGATATTCTAATTTTTCGAGTTTCATCTGTATTGCTATTTATAAAATGCTAAGTAGGAGATACAGGTAATCCTCAATTTACAAGTATTTGTTTAGTGACTGAAGTTACATAAGCAATGAAAAATGGTTTATAGCAGTACTCCCAATTATAATCATTGCAGAGTTCCCACAGTCATGTGATCAAAATTCAGGCAGTTGACAACCAGCATGTCTTTACAATGGTTGCAGCATCCATGGAGGATATAATCACCACCTGCAACTATCCCAGTCAGCTCCCCATAAGCAAAGTCAATAAGGGAGGCCAGATTCACTTAACAACCATGTGATTCACTTAACAAAGATGGCAAAAAGATGCAACTTACTTAACAACTGCCTTAGCAGCAGCAATTTTGATCCCAATTGTGTTCTTAGGTCCAGGACTACCTGTGCCAATGCAGGAGACATTGCAAATTCTACATTTCATCCCTGATCTGCCATTCTTTCACACACATGCAGACATCCCCACTAGCAGCTAGACAAATTGTTATAAATCTGGGGCCTGACTATTGCAAAAAGGAACAATTGCAGTGAAAAACACAAAACATATTCAAGATTAGCGGAGAGATAAATGCTCAGTTTCATTCTGCTGTACGAAAATACCCAAACCACTAGCACATTTATTCTCCTAATTTTTTCTGCATAAATAAAGCTGGGTACCACAATTTTCTTCACAAAATTTCCAGAGCAATTCACAAAAGCATCATCAGTTTTATTCATATATCCTTGGCACTCGCTATAAACATCAAAATAAGAAACAAGGGGAATCACATTGGTTGGGGTTTTTTTCTGCACAAATGTAATTCAGATATTGCTAAGAAGGACTGTGTCATTTAAAAGATCTGTAATTCACACCATATACTAAACCCAGGTGGCCTGTGTGTGCAACCCAATTTTGCACCTTAGTGCAAAATTAGAATTTTATTGCAAAGTGTGCACAGTTCCCAATCTAGATTTATGTGTCACCTGTATCTAGTGCGCATATCAGAGACTAAAAGAGAAATTGTACACATGAAATAAGTTCAGCCCATTTGAATCAATATGGAGAGTGGGGTATTTTTATACATGGTAAACTGGAATCTCAGGCTTTTTCTCTGAAAATAACAACATCAGAGGATATACTGGCAGACTGCAGCTTACATCCTGCAGCAACATTTTGAATGAGGGGGACTCAGAGTTCTGGTTGTCATCCCAGTTGTTAGAAAGAAGCTCAGGTTTCCAACCATCTGGTGGTCAGATGGTTACAGCTTCCGATATTCCTTGCTGGCTTCTCACAAGCAAAGTCAATGGACAAGCCAGCAAGAAGTCGGACGTTGCAGCTGCATGACCGACGCAGTCCTTGCTTCATGTTGTCAAGTGGAATTGCCATTAATTGGGTTACGGATTGTGTGTCATGGTCATGTGAAATCTTGCTTTACGATTGTGGCCTTAATGACAGTAATTCTAGTCCCAGTTCTATCGTAAACTAAGGACAACCTATAAAAAGGTTTATACGCCATCTAAATAGAGTATATACATTAAGGATGGACAGACAAGAAATTACACAACCCAGAGATATAAGGAAGAGTGAGAACTTGATATTCTTTGCTATAATTAGGGTGGGAAGTGACAATCTATGTCAGGCTTTGTCAGGAATCTGCTATGGTGTTCCTATGTCAGGAATCTGCTATGGTGCCCTAAAAGGAAGTATCATTTAGAGTAACAGAATAACAGCGTTGGACGGGACCTTGGAGGTCTTCTAGTCCAACTCCCTGATCAGGTAGGAGACCCTATACTTTTTCAGACAAATCGCTGTCCATAAAAGCCTCCAGTGATGAAATACCCACAACTTCTGAAGGCCAGCTGTTCTGATGCTTTCTAAAATAAGTTGACTCCCTCTTCTTTGTGGCAGCCCCTCAAATGTTGAAAATTGGAATATTCCTAAAATCCCTTCTATGTCTGCCTTTTGAAAATCAAGATGTGTTTTACTTTGTCTTATTTCACTTGCCATGTGTACATACCCGGCTGCATTCTTACAACTACATTGCTCCTGAGAGTGCTGGGATCCTCTCCCACAAAGATCAACCTTACAATAAACCGTTGCAAAGTACGGATTATGAGAACAAATCTGAATTATTAATTTTGTCTGTTAGGGAGTTTTTTCCCCAGTAGGAACAGGCTATAAAATTCCAAATAATGCAACTCAATCTGTCAATCACATAAGAACATAAATATTCAAAAAGGCTGGGATAAAATGTTAGGCTTTAATCCTAAACTATAGAAAGGAGGGATAAGGTAGCTTCAATGGCATGATCCCACCATAGAAAAGGCAAAACTATTTGCTAATGTTAAATGGTGCAGGGAGATCGGAAAGAGATAACCGGCTAAAAAAAATCAACATGGCAGCCCAAGCATGTGACCAAAAGCCTATCCCTTTTTAAAAAATTTACAAACCTTCAAGTTTCTTCTGATTCTTTAAGGGTTTGCCATTCATTTGAAACACTCTGAACCTCTCCTGCAAGGGTTGACCCTCTGTTCTGTGTGTGTGTGTGTGTGTGTGTGTGTGTGTGTGCGCGCAAAGATTTGTGACCCAAAGTAACATAGTGTTGTCAGTATGCCTGGGAAGCTATTAGAGAACAGCTAAGAAATATGAAGGAGAAGAAAAATAAAGGAGAAAATTGAGTGAGTGAGTTGGATTGCTGCAGGGAAGAATTGTGGACAACTGTTAGTGGGAGGAGGAACCCTTACATGTTGTTTTCTCCTTTTCAAACGTGGAAGTTAAAAAAAGGACAAGCAAGATCTGCTTACGCATGGCCAGTTCACAGGGTTGCAAAATGCCTCAATCAAAAGACTCAGTGTAGTAATCTTAGCAAAATAATATCAGTGTTATGCAAGTCCAGGCCGCATTCTTAGGCATACCCAAGAAAGGTATTTTTATTCAGTATGAGCCTATATCTAAGGGCAGTGGCTGCTAAATTCTTGCAATCCTTGGCTTCTCTCAAGGTCTTCTACTCAGAGAGAGATAGGACCAAGCCAAAACTCTTCTTAAGCAGCATGCAGCAGACACCGAGCGCCACTTGGAGCTACCAGCTCCCCAACCATGAATGCCAGTGTGGGATTCCACAGCTACTTACTTCTCCTATGATGTTGCCCAACCAACCTCAAAGTCCCTGGCCTTTGAGGGCCTTCGCTCTAGGTGTGTCCTGCCTTCCCCTCAGCTGTCCTCTGCCAATACAGAAAAATATCCTCCCTGGAGAGACAACATCCCAGGGACTCTGGACACACAAAATGACCAAGCATGTGTCCTCCAGAGCCTGGATTGAGAGGCCTTCACACTGGCCTTCTTTCACCAATGCTGCATCAAGGCCCAGAGCGGCCAGGGTGATTCTATATCTCCCAGGTGCTTCCAGGCATCAACTGTGTTATGACACACAATGTTGCCAGGTTTTCCATCAGAGGATGATCTGTGCCTCAAACCAGTCTCAATGAGTATTTGATTTGTTCATTAAGAGTGTGAAATTTGTTATAGATTTAGCAGTATATTGACTTTTTATTGTTTTGCCCTTCCCTATAGATTTTTAGGCTTGTTTTTATATGTGTTTTTAGCTTTTTAAACATATCTTTATGTTTTTAAATTTTGGATAATTTTGTCTTAATATTTTAGCTTTTTAATAATTATTCTTTCTATTTGTGTTTTTAAATTTTGTTTTAATATTTTTAGTTGTTTAAAAAATGGTGTTTGTATCCTAGCTTGCTTATGCTTGGTCTAGGAGCACAATGAAGATTTGATTGATTCTAAGCACAGTACAAGACCTAATACAATCACCCTCTGGGAAGTTAGGGTGGGCCAAGAGTAAATCATTGTCCCAACAACCACCAGGAGTTTCTGTGGCTGAGGAGGACGTGGGTCTCTATGCTGCTCTCCAACATCTTCCTCTGCATTGCTCCCTGGCTCTCTGCTCCAAGCAGAGAGTTGTGGATTTGATCCAGAAATACAACCTGATAATCTGAAGCCAAATCGAATGAAATAAATGTTTCTTCTGCACAATTTTCAATACATCTTTTAGTGTAATGAGAATCCTGCACGAGTTTTAAGTCTGCACATTCACTAACCATCATTAGTGTTATCTCAACCCAAGCAAATTGTTGCTAATTTTACAGACGACGTCTTGAAAGAAGCTAACTCCCAATCATAGTTTATAATACAGGCTTATTTCAACTAATCATTGGGAAGGTGCATTAGACCTTCATGTACTGATTTCCTAAACTGGGACTGATCTGAGAGAGAAGCAGAAGTTATGGGAAGAAAAGAAACCATGCACCATCCTGAAACAAATCTTGAAGCACTAAATATATTAGAATCCTCACACTTAAATATTCAAAATTCGGGCACTTGGCAACTGGCTCATATTTATGATGATTGCAGTGTCCCAAGGAATCATGTGATCCTCTTTTGCAACCTTCTGGCACGCAAAGTCAATGGGGAAACCAGATTCACTTAACAACCATGGCAAGAAAGTCCATAAAATGGGGCAAAACACACTTAACAAATGTCTCACTTAGCCACAGAAAATTTGGGATAAATTGTGGTCCTAAATCAAGGACTCCCTGTAGTTCTTTCCTGAGCAAAAATGGAGGTGGGAGACCCAGAAAAGCAGTATAGCCACAGGGTGATTTCTGTGGCATTTTTTCACCTCATCCCCAAACGCTCTTTTCATTTTCTCCGAGACCAGCAAAGAGCTGTAGATCTGGACGTCTATTTATTCTACCCAAAGACATCGCATGAGCCTTGCCAACAAGTGATGCCTGGAGGCCTTTGAAATTCTTGGCTTTGGGAACCATGATTTTTCTCCACGCTGCTAATTTACTTTGGCTGAAATCCTAGTTTATTGCTTGAGCTTGTGGGAATTGCCGCCAGGAAACCAGTCTGACAAAGAATGGACACCCAACGGGGGATCGAGAATGTGTGTGGAGGGAGGTTGGGGAGATGCATTGTCTTCTTGCGTTGTGCTGAATATTTCTGTGTGACATTCATGAGAAAGTTGTGGGCCAAAGGTGCAATTGGAATTCTAACTAGATCACAAGGAAGGAACATTCCAGAGTTTTGCTACAGATGGCTTTGTGTGATACATTGCAATCACCATCAATTATGTGCAAAATTCATTGCACTCAGAATCCAAAGTAAATTCTTAGGAGTTCAGGGATGAGAAGTTTTTCCTTTGCCCTTGGCAGCTTCCCACTTTAGGCCTGATTTTTTTTTTATTCACCAAAATCATAGGCCTATGTTGACAATCCCAGATTAAGACCAACAGAAAAACACAGGCTAAATTTACAAGCGATCATGGTTTAATCACGAAGTAGCAAATAAAAATAGCTGGATGTTATCTTACCAGCTTCTCAGTTCCACAGGCAGGATGGGCAGTTGGCAAGGGTTTTTTGGGGGGGAGTGGGGGGGGGGGGTCTCAGCCAGGCTGCTGCAGGGGAAATCACCAGAATAATTGTGACGTCCTAGGAATGAGGTTTTTTAGCCCACTTTTCAGGGTTGAGAGAAACATTTCAGAGTGAAAATCCCCCAAATTCTCCCCAAAAGGCACAAAATTCCAATGCTAAAATTCAGAAGCAAATGGGGGTGGGGGTCTTATTTATTCATTTTTTTTAGAGCAGTGTTTCTCAACCTTGGCGACTTGAATTCCACAGGATTTAAAGTCGTCAAGGTTGAGAAACACTGATTTAGAGAGAAGGGGAATATCTAATCAATCTGTCTGTCTGTCTATATCTACCAATCTTTCTATCTCTGTCTCCATCTCTATCTCCATCCATCCATCTAGATTCATCTATCTATCTATCTATCTATCTATCTATCTATCTATCTATCTATCTATCTATCTATCTATCTATCATGTATCTAACATCTATCTATCTATCTATCTATCTATCTATCTATCTATCTATCTATCTATCTATCTATCTATCTATCCATCCATCCATTATCTATCATCATCTATCCATCTGTCTATCTGTCATTTATCTACTTCGATAGCCAATCAGAAGATTACCTTGGTATCACAAAAAAAAAAAAACCACAACAACAACCCCACCATCAATAGAGACCTCAGCCATCCTAACTGATGGCCCAGGAGAACAATCAGCTTTTTAATAGTTTCCAGGAATTTGTAATCTGGCAGCAACTCAGGTTTTTTTTTTTTTGGGGGGGGGGGTGGGGTCATTCCAGAGAACAGGGGATGCTACAAATTCCAAACTGCAAATTTTTAGGTGAATTTCAGTGGTGCAATCTTGGGATGTTGGGGACAGGTCTCTGCTTATAGGCTACAACACTGGTTACTCCTGTTCTAAACCATGGTTTGTGGCTTGGTATTGTCTGCACTTAGTTGTTTGCTTGCATTGGTTATGTGCGTGCTTGCATTAAAACCAGAGTTTATAAATCCCAACTGCATGAATCCATGCATGCTAAGCCTTAAGCCACAGCATACAGGATGCAATGACTGGAGCAGGTTGAACAAACTCCAACCCAAACCTTTAAGGTGTAAATGCAGCTGAATCTTAGGCTCAACCCCCAGCAAGTCACATTACTGCTTACTACAATGATCAGCAATGCCAAGGCCTCAGAAACTAGCCATAGCCCAAGATGGGATCACTCTTCCTTCAAATTCAATTTCAATTTCAAACAAACAAACAAGCAAACAAATAAATATATTAAAAAGCTGAAATTTTTGGAGATACAGTATCTTTATTCTCACAAGTACTCAGCTGACTGATCCCCTGGAGCCAAAATCTTTATAATCATCTGAAATTTCAAGCATTTGTACAGCTTTTCCTAATTTTTGCACACACAAACTATTAGTTTCACTGCCTTGGATCCAGCACTTCACTTAACTTTGGAGCCAAGAATGTCTTCTAGTAATGAACACCCCAAACATACCCACATTCAGTTGACTCCTTCATTGTACACAGGATACAAATTCAATGCAGACGTGTTGGTTGCTGCTGTTTGTGAAAATGAAGGATTCACATTTCAACTGCCTGAAATGAAAAAAAGGAATCATGATGGGATGCCACAGGGTGCAAGAAGCAGTCCCAAGAGCCGTGTTTCTCAATCTTGGCAACAGGAAGAAGATGGGAGGACTTTAACTCCCAGAATTCCCCAGCCAGCCAGCTGGGGAATTCTGGGAGCTGAAATCCACCCATCTTCACATTGCCAAGGTTGAAGAATGTTGCTTAAGAGTGGGGCAGGGTCTTCCACAGCCCTTCACATAGGTAAGTCCTTGGTGAGACTCCATCTCCAGCAAAGATTAGCGATATGGCATCCCACTGGCAGACAATGTAATAATGGGAGAAACCTTATGAGATGCTGGTGTTTGTGGATGAGACCTTGAAGAGTTCTCCTGCATTCTAACAATGGACCACCAGTTTCTTGAAGACAAAGAGCAGATTATTTCATTTTATGTTCACCATCATCTATACTCACAAGGGTCTGCAGAGAGCTGCAGAGGATTGTTTGATGACATTTAGCACCTAAAAAGCTTGTTTAATTTTCTGGAAAGAACCAGAAGCTCCCACAACCACAGAGAGGCAGTCCTCAATGCAGGTAGTCCTCAACTTATGATCACAATTGAGCCCAAAATTTATGTTGCTAAGTGAGAAATGTGTTAAATGAGTTTTGCTCCATTTTTACGACTTTTCTTGCCACATTTGTTAAGTGAATCACTGCAGATGTCAAATTAGTAACATGGTTGCTAAGTGAATTTGGTTTCCCTTTGACTATCTTTGTCAGAAAAGCAGATCACCTGACCCCAGGACACTGCAACCATCATAAATATGAGTCAATTGCCAAGCATCTGAATTTTATTCATGTGACATGGGGATGCTGCAATGGTCATAAGTGAGAAAAATGGGCATAAGTCACTTTTTTCAGTGCTGTGAATAGTCACTAAGTGAACTGTGGTAGGTCGAGGACTACCTGTAATTAAAAAAAAACCTGATGGACTCCACAGAGATCTGAGGCTCTCTTTGATCTTTCCCACTTGGCCTTTCAAAAATGCTTTTACCCCTCTTAATAGGCTATCCAAGCCTGTATGGTAAAGGTAGCCCATCCAACTGAAAACTGAAACAGGTGCATGACAAAATGCACACACAAACATTTGCTGTGCTCTGGGTTTTGTCCCCCTCAAGGAAAAGTAGGGGCACGAAATAGAAGTCAGCTAAAGTTCAAACTCATTTAAATTCCCACTCCCCTTCTTACAAGCTTGAAGGTATAATCCTTAAATTGTATTTCAGCCAGGCCCTTGGAATTAGAAAGCACCATTACTTAACATACATCTGCGCACAGAAGATGACTCTTCTGGGCATGTCTTTAAAAAAGATGCCAAAATGTTTCACTCCTTGTTTGTTCAACAGTGACAAGTCGGAGAGCAACCATGCTTAAGGTCACACCTTTTTCCCTAGACATGAAGAACACGACAGCCAGCTAAGTATTAATTATTACCCAAATGCTACAGATGGAAAAAACAACCTCCTCCATTTCCTGATTTTAATGCGCACAGCTGTATTGGCACTCCAGCAGAGAAAAGAGATCCCAACCCATCAGCTCCCCAGCCTTATCCAAGCTGATGCCTTCCAGATGGACCAGCCTTCCTCCCACACAATTACCAGCCAACCCATCTGGAGGGCATAAGGTTGAGGTAGGACATCCATCCATCACAACATCCCGTTTCCATCACCGCTGGCAGAGTTCTGCGGTGCGTAATTGTAGTGGCATAACAATGCCTATGGAAGATGGTCGGGTTGGTTTATCCACAATAAGAGAGTATTATTGTAACAACATTCAGAACGGTGAGGGGGTGGACGGCCAACCTATTGGTGTAGCCGTGTATTATTATGGTCTGGCATCCAGTGATTCAACCTTGCAGTCAACTGTGATTGGAAAACCCTCACCGTGGTCTGTGTAACATCACTTAATTCTTTGTATCTAAGCCTCAATATTTACTTCCTTGTAACAAAATTAGAAAATGTCAGTAGAAGCTGCAATTATGGGGTACTTACGGAATAAAACAATCATCAATGAGGGAGGTATGAATCACTTTAGAATCGTGGCTTACTTAAAATCAGCAAGGAAAAAACCAGCCAAAGTGAAGCAAGCAGTTTTAGCTTTCCTATTTTGTAACCAGGGATCTGTGTCCTCCAGGAAAAAAATGTCTAACCATCACATAATTTAACCATTACTGCATCCTGATGCGCAACTAAAATGTTTAGTTTAGAGACCTTGTATTTCTTCTGATCCAACCTTCTGCCCAGAGCAGGAATCTCTTCTCATTGTCCCAGACCAACGGCTGTCCAACCTTTACTTGAAAAAAACATATAGTGATGAAGCCTCCTTGACTCTAGGGGGCAGCTGTTCCCCGACCTAAGAGGTCTCACAGCCTGGAAATTCTTTTTCTCTATTCTGTAACCCTTCCATGAAAGAGCCGTGGTGGCAAAGTGGTTAGAATGCAGTATTGCAGGCTAATTCAGCTCAATGCTAGCAGTTCAATTCCAACTGGCTCAAGGTTGACTCAGCCTTTCCTCCTTCTGAGATCAGTAAAATGAGGACCCGGATGGTTGGGGGCAAGGAGCTGGCTCAGTAATCCGCTTAAGAGAGGGCTGTAAAGCACTGTGAAGCGAAATATAAGCCTAAGGGCTATTGCTGTTGCTATTCCACCACTGGTTCTCGTCCTACCCTTAAGTACTACAGGGGATAAATCCACACCCTCTTCTCCATCCCAGTATTGGGAGACGGCTATCTTGTCTCCTGCTATCTTGTCTCCATGTTATGTGGGCTTACTGCTCGTCTCAATCGAATGCAGCTTAATTGACAAACTATCTCACGGCTTAGCAATCGGCATAATTCTTAAAATTCATTTCTCGGGACTTGCATCAGGGAGTTTTACATTTTACATGCATCAGTGGCTCCAAATGGGAAAGGAGGGAGGTGGGGTGGATTAACCCAGACTTTGCTATCTAGTCATTCTTACCCCTTTTCCAAATATATTAATAAATGCCAACTTCATTATTATCCAGATGGGCAAACTGCTTTCTTTCCCTCCTATTTCAAAAGGGATGAGGATGGGGCTGATCTAATGTGTTCCATTCAGCTGGCTAAAATACAGGTAGTCCTCGACTTACAACAGTTCATTTAGTGAACATTCACACTTACAATGACATTATTTTTCACACTTATGACTGTTTCAGCAACCCCATGGTCACACAATCAAAATTCAGGCGCTTGGCAACTGGTTCATATTTATGATGGTTGCAGAGTCCTGGGGTCATGTGATCCGGGGGGTGGGGTCATGTGATCCTGTGGGTGGGGTCATGTGTTCCCGGGGGGGTGGGGTCATATGATCCCCTTCTAACAAGTAAAGTCAATGGGGAAGCCAGATTCACTTAACAACTGTGCTACTAACTTAATTGCAGTCATTCACTTAACAACTGTGGCAAATGAAGCAAAACCTGTTTAACAAATGCCTCATTTAGCAACACAACTTTTGGGCTCAATTGTGGTCGTAAGTCGAGGACTGCCTGTATTCGGAGGCAGGACAGACACTCCCCAGGATATCAGGTGTATTTGTGCTTATTTTTCTGAAAGTTTGCCGAACTAATATTCCCAGGAATTCTTGGTTCAGCAAAAGAACCACATGGGTGGACACAGGCTCTCCATCAGTAGAGGAAATTCAGGTAAGTTCCAGGGAAGATTCTCCGAGGGATGATAAATTGGAGAGAATGACTTCCAATTCCAGGAGTAACATTTTTAAATAGCTTTGGTAGTACTACTACAATAAAAAAGAACAAAACACAAAAATGCAAAGATGGAGAAGAAAAAGAGAGTAATAAATTATATATCACAAACTGAATAAATTACAACAGTAATTAGGGACACATAAAAGTTAAAACCATTCAGTTTTTACACAATGAATGGAAGAATGATCACAGACAATTATGGTCTTTTCTTTCCTGAGTTGTCAACGAAAAACCAATTGAAAGACTTACTTTACTTTACTGTTCATATTTTCACAAAGTCAAACTTTGCTTTCCTCTTGGAATCTTGGAAAGGGACTTATTATGAAGAACCTTTGGATCCACTGTCTCTGGATTTGCAAGAATACATTTGGGGAGCAACCATCCCAGTCAAGAGAAGGGATCAAGCAGCAAATTAGCCTGGACTTGTTATGTAAAGACAAGAGAACAAGACACACATGCACATTCAATGCCTTTGAGCCCTATCTAGTCTTTCCCAGGCAAACCTGGGAAGGCTGGGGAGATTCCTGTGAAATAGGCCTTAGTAAGGCCACCTTTGGAATCCTGCATCCTTTTCTGGTCACTATGTAAAAAAGATGTGGAGACTCTAGAAAGAGTGCAGAGAAGAGCAACTAAGATGATCAGGGGACTGGAGGCTCAAACATACAATGAATGGTCACAGGGATTGAGTTTCTCTGGTCCAACAAAAAGAAGGACTAGGGGTGACATGATAGCAATGTTCCAATATTTGAGGGGCTGCCATAAAGAAGAGGAGGTTCAATCTAAAAGGCAGGACAAGAAATAATGGTTGAAAACTAAGCAAAGAGAGAAGCAACCGAGAACTAAGGAGAAATTTCCTAAAGGTGAGAACAATCAACCAATGGAACAGAAGTTGTGGGTGCTCCATCACTGGAGGCTTTCAAGAAGAGACTGAACAATCATGTAGCTGAAACGATATAAGGTCTCCTGCTCAAGCAGAAGGTTGGAAGACCCCCAAGGCTCCTTTCAACTCTATTATTCTATGGACAGTAAAGAATAGGCGATCTTCCCATGTGTGGGTCTAGTTGTTTGCACCTGACAAACACAAAACCATATTTTTTTGTAACAATCCTGATGCAATAGGTCCAAAGTTCTTCATAAATGGATATATTCAAATTTTATTTTTTAAAAATTAGCATAATAGCACAGTCAGTTTGAATCCTAACTTCATTGTTAGAACCTGATTCGGCAGAATACAAGACTGCCAAAGGGCAGGAACAATTTGCATGCATTAACCCCCATTCACTGCATCTCCAACATAGTTAGTCAATCAACCTGTTCTGAATTTCCTTGAGAGCTCAGAATTTTCCAGTGAATGGCACCTCATTTCAAGTTCACAAGCTAAATATATTAACATAAAAAACAGGATTATTGATTTGTCCAATTATTGTCAATTTCTTGAAAATTATTTTTGTAAAATTGTTAGTAAAATAGAAATTATTGTACTTAGCCAACCTTCTTTATCTTCAGCCTTTTAAAACTGTCTACGTTTCTCTATTTCAACATATACTAAAGAAAATCAAGATGGATGATTTTAAGTTTCTTTCTCATGCTTCTTTCAATGTCTGGACTGTGAAATTTCTTCTCTGAATCCTTCCTGAATGGTTCTTTCACTCTTTCTTTCATTTACATGCATCTCAAAAGCAGGTTCACTCCTAATTAGTACTTAAGGGGAGAACATCAAGAAACCCAGCGGGATCGGCTTCCTCCAGGAAGCCAAAAATAAAAAGCCAAGACAAAGTCAAACCACTTCCACAATTACAAGGAGAATTATATGGATGTATCGTTTAACTGTTTAACTGTTTATTAAATTTATAGGCCGCCCAATCCCGGAGGACTCCGAGCGGCTTACAGAAACAGAAACTAAAAAAGATTAAAAACAGATAAAACACGACAAATTTAAAAAAGAGACACAACATGCACCCAATCTAAGCAGGGCTGGACCTCAATCCAGAAGTCAACAGCCCCAGGCCTGCCGGAATAGCCAGGTTTTAATAGCTTTTCGGAATGCCTTGAGAGTGGGTAGGGTCTGGATCTCTGGGGGTAGCTCATTCCATAGGGCCGGAGCGACAACAGAGAAGGCCTTACTCCGAGGTGTCGCCAGTCGGCATTGTCCAGCTGATGGCACCTGGAGAAGGCCCATCCTGTGTGATCTTATCGGTCTTAGGGAGGTGTGCGGCAGAAGACGGTCTCATAGATATCCGGGTCCCAGGCCATGTAGGGCTTTAAAGGTGATAACCAACACCTTGAATCGTGCTCGGAGACCAATAGGAAGCTAGTGTATTCATGGAAGGTATTTATTGTTTTTAAAAGTTGCCTAGTTAGGTGTTCTTGTTTTGTGCCCGTGGGATCTTCCTTGCTCTCTTTCTCTCTCACCCTGCCTCTCTCCTTCCCTCCCTCCCCCTGCCTCTCTTATTTCTCCCTCCCTCCTTCTCTCCCCTCTTCCCCTCTCCATTTCCTTGCCTCTCTGGCTCTCTCCCTCACTCATTCCTTCCCTCTCTCTCTGTATCCCTTTATCTCTTTCTCTCTCCCTCTCTCTCCCCCCCCCCTCTCTATCTCATTTTAGATAATTATCAAAGGTAGATTATGCAGGTTAGATTAAGTTAGATAAGGGAAGTTGAGAATGGATTGCAATGTCTATTAGAAGAAAGAAAGATGTGGAGGAGCAGATGGAGAGTGGAAGATATTGTTAGATCTGCAGATACTTGCACAGTTTACTGCCAATCAATCAGACAGATAAGAACCAACTTTCCAAAGAGCCTCATTTACTCATGCGTACAACACGTTCAGAAAGCGGTACGCAGCTTCCCTCCTCATTACCTTAGTGGTGTTTTAGGGGGTGAGACGCAAGCAAGACATGGAAGCAAAGAATGCAATGACTACTCTTTTCTTGGCATGCTTAAGGAATTTTGCAAGGGTTTACAGAATACGTAGACATGGATGGAAGACTCAGGCGGCCGATCTGCTCCATGCATGACCATCCTTCAGGCTAGCTAGGAAAGGGAGACCAAAGCAGCGATAGGTGAAGAAGGAAACGCTGAGAGGGCAAGACACATGCTTGACGATAACTAGAGGAATCCCTCTGCCAAATAGAAACACAGCCCACATTAGCTCTAAACGTCCTTATGTTGCAATGATGCTCAACTTTGGCATCTTGAAGATGTGTGAACTTCAACTCTGCCTGGGGAATCTCCCAACTGGGGAATTCTGGAAGTCAAAGTCTACACAAAAAACCATTGAAGAACGGTTGCAGGAACCGGGCATGGCTAGTCTAGTGAAGAGAAGGACCAGGGGTGACATGATAGCAGTTTTCCGATATTTGAGGGGCTGCCATAAAGAGGGGGATCAACCTGTTCTCCGAAGCACCTGAAGGCAGGACAAGAAACAATGGATGGATCTAAGGGTGACATGACAGCAGGGTTCCAATACTTGTGACCTTCCCAGACAGCTTTCAACAAGCAGAGACAATGGGGAAAGCTGGATTTAACAGCTACATGATTCACTTAATAATTGCAGGGATTGGCTTAACAATCATGGCCAACAGGTTGTAAAATCAGGTGCAACTCGCTTACAACTGCCTTGCTTAGCAATGGAAATTTTTCCCCCAATTCTGATTGTAATTGGAGGGCTACCTGTACTTGGGAAGCTGGCAGAGAAGTAGTAATTCATATAATTCAACTAGGCTCTTCTTTAATGAACTCAATGTAAATGAGGAAGGGAACCAATTCTTGCAGTTTCCAGGAGTCTGTATTTACCTCAAGATGTGCATTAAAGAGACATTCATGAAATGTAATACAATTCTTGCTTCCCAGGTTTTGGCAGGAGTCTTCTTGAACCCAGGGCTCCTAACTTAGTAGCAAGAGCCTGGCCAGGCAGCCTTCGCCCAGATTCAGATGAGGCACCTGTTATGTTTGGCTCTGGGCCAGGAAACCTTTTATTTCTTCATTTTTATTTATTAAGAGAATCTATATGAACCCTCAACTCACTGAGGGTGACTCTGGGAAGCTTATAGAAGTAAACCAAGTTAGACTAGTGCAACATACTCGTTTTGGGGCTGTCTTTCAAGACGACTTTGGAATCTGCAGCAAGCCTGTAGGCAAATGAATTCTACTCCTGCAAAATAACACACTGTAGTTGTTTAGGTTGTTTACCAGCAGGCTTCCGGACTCGGTTCAAAACCTTGAAGATGACCTGTTATGCCTCTGTGTAAACCCAAATGTAATTCTTTTTCCAGACCTGATTCATCCTGAGTCTTCAGCAAGATGTATTAAGGAGAAAAAAATGGGGGATTATAAGAATTTAGGTGACCCAACTATTTCGCACCTATAACCAAGATACTCCCAATATAAGTTACCACCATCTTCACTGGTAATGAAGGAGAGTACAGGGGGCTATTTATAAAATGGTCGCCTGAGTCCAAACTAGTCCAGGAACAATTCTATGAAGATTTATCCTGCACAGCACCAGGTTATCACAGCATCAGGGACACCATCTAATTCTGCTCATCCTTTGAGGACCCTAAAACAAGAACGGCAGGAGTCTCCAACTTTAGCAACGTTATGGCTGAGGATCTCTGGGAGTTGAAGTCCATGGGTTGGTCTTTCAGTAGGATATTTTATCTCTATGTTCAATTCTACACCTTTCAGATTCTTCCCTGGAATAAAGTTGCTCAACTGCAGGGAGACTTGAAGTCAAGTTCTAGAGGAAAGTTAAATAAAAATCTTTCTGATCAAAAAAGGCATTTGACCACTAAAACCACTAGTCCAAAAGCTTCCGTTTACTTGAGAGAATGCAAGCAGAGGATGGACAGCTGTTCATTTCATAAAACCATAGAATCCTAGGGCGGAAGGGATCACGAAGGTCCTCTAGTCCAAACTCCTGCCCAGGGCAGGAGTTTTTATATCATCCCGGACAAATAATTATCCAATCTTTTCTTGAATATCTCCAGTGATGGAGCACCCACAACTCCAGGAGACAAGCTGTTCCATTGATTAATCGTTCTCACTGTCAAAAAAAAATCCTCCTTATTTCCAGGTTGAATCTCCCTCCCTTTTACCTTTACTTCTTGTCTTGCCTCTTGTGCTTTGGAGAATAAATCCATCCCCTCTTCCCTATGACAACCCTTTTAAGTATTGGAAGTTGATCACCTCTAAGCCTTTTTTTCTTCATTAGGCTAAATTAGGGAAGGTTTAATTTGGATTCCTGCAGAAGGTGGGATTAGAAGTGGCCACTCCACCTCCAGGATTTAGAATCCTATGTCCTGATTTAGCTTCTTTTAAAGTTGACAGGATTCAAGAAATCTTTTGGGACCCTCTTCCTTCCACCCTGTCCTGCTCAGTGGCTGGCTATGGAGAAGAGAGACAGAGCTGATACACTGCATCTGACCCTGAGTTACATTTGTCCAAATGAAAATAAATAAAAACAAAAGACGTTAATTTTTCCAGTATCTCTATACACGGCACAAACTTACTATGTGGCAAGCAAAGTTGTGAAACTGTCAGTACACAAATGCACAGGGGAAGGGTTGGCAGGGAGAAAGGAGGTTTATTTTTGCGAGGCTCACTCTGGCTTGAAGCAAGGCTCACGTGACTTGTAACAATAGCAACGAGAAGTGCCAGACAGAGGTGTGAAGTTTTAAGCTGAGTTATGTTCTTTTACATCAAATATCTCCCACCCGGTCTCTCCTCCAGATGTGCTGGAACTACATTTTCGCTAGGAATCCTGAGAAGGGTTGTCCCAATGCACCAGGCTTATTGCATACAAACTACATTTGTCTAAAGTAAATGCCATCTTCTTCTTCTCATAGAGTTGAAAGAATGACAATAATTCATTGCAAACAGCAGTTTCCTCTGCACCACAAGGGTTAAAGAAGATCAAATTTCTCTTCAGCTGGGCTCTTCTCCTGTTGACTTTATGGTCATGTTTATGCTGACAAGAGTACAACATTTGTCTTTCATTCCTTCCTTTTCGAGCATCTTCTCAGCTTCTCAACCTAGCCTGAGGTTCTGGGCTATCCTAATTACCTCTGGTCCAAATACTAACCATCTTGCTTAGCTTTCTCAAAATCAGCCAAGGTCAACCAGGTGCTGGTAGGTGCCAAGTCACTGTCTCCCAAGATTCAACCTCCCTTCTTCTTTAGCAAATAACTTCAGCAGCAGACACATAGACTGTATTTCATCTCTGAATTTGACTGATCTGAAGAATTTGGTGAAGAATTCAACAGATGAGTTGCATAACTATTCATTTCAGAATCATATTGCCCTGTTTTGTTTAACATTTTTATACTACTAATGCTTTTTCAAGAGGCAACTGGACTGTCTGATTTTTCTTTGACTGGATGGTGGGGAATGGAAGGATTTATACTCCTAGCAGACAGTTGGTCATTTGCATCCTTTTAGTGAGTGCTTAAGGCCACCTGGAGGTTTGTCTGTGTCCTCAGGGTCACCCGAGTGGTGCAAATGGGTGTGGAGCCTTCTTGGAACTGCTGAAAGGACTGTGTTGTAGACTGGAGATAGATGATGTCCTATCCTTCCCCTTCTGTTGAGAGAGGGCTATTTTGATATAGACGGCCTCTTTGACCCCTCTTTCAAACCAGCCGTCCTCTGTCCAAAATGTGGACTTTGCTGTCTTTAAAAGACTGGCCTGTGTCTTTTAAATGCAGATGGATTGCTGAATCTAGTCATCATCTATCAGTTCTAAAGAAGCTTCTTGGATGAGAAGGACCATTGACTTACCTGAAGGGTCGTTTTCAGGGCGCTGCGAAGGAGAGGCCAAGCAAGGGTTAAATACAGCCAAACTGCCCAGAGCTGAATTGAAACTTTAAGCCACACCTCTGGTGCTGATTATCCTCAGATTTTTCAATGAAAACGTGGAACTGTTGCGCGCTGAGAAGTCCAACATTGGATCAACAAGAAACACAACCAGAACAAGTCCAACTGAATTATCCAAGGAAACAAATGCAGTAACAGCGGAGCCAGACCCCAGGGTGGGGTGGACTCTCCTTCACAGCGCCCTGAAAACGACCCTTCAGGTAAGTCAATGGTCCTTTTCCAGGGTGCTGCTCAGGAGAGTCCAAGCAAGGGACATACCCAAGCTAAATGTCACTAGGGCGGGAAGCAGAAGCAGACAGGGTCTCTCCGCTGGAATGAATACCCTGCAGCACACGCCTCCCAAAGGCCCCTTCCGCTGAAGCAAACTTGTCCAACTTATAATTCCGCACAAATGGAGATAAGGAAGTCCATGTGGCCACTCTGCAAATCTCCTCAATGGGAGCCCGCGTCGCTCAGGCCGCGGTGGTGGCAGCACTTCTGGTCGAATGCGCCATGATGTGACTGGGTACCGGTCGAGACTGCAGAACATGGGTGAGAGCTATGCAGGCCCTAAGCCAACCGCCAATCGTAGACGAGGAGACCTTCTTGCCCTGAGATGACGGCTGGAAGGATACAAACAACAACTCAGAGCGCTGAAAACTGGCTGTACGCGAACATCCAGCTTGTGCCAGCGCTCCTCGCGAGGATGCCTCGGATGCCGGCAGAAGTCAGGGAAGATGACTTCCTGGGCCCGGTGGAACCAGGAATTAATCTTAGGCACGAAAGAAGGGTCCAGCCAAAGGATCACCCTGTCTTGATGAAACAAGCACAAATCCTCATGGACAGACAAGGCAGCCAGCACAGAGATACGTCTAGCCAAGGTGATGGCAATGAAAAAAATGGTCTTAAAGGTCAGATGTTTCAAGCTGGCTGAATGGAGAGGCTCGAACGGCGGTTCGACCAGAGCCTGCAAGACCACATTAAGGTCCCAAGTTGGGTATCTGTGAATCATCAGGGGACTCAGGTTAGTCGCCCCCCTGAGAAAACTGCGAATGGTGGGGTGACGGCCGAGGGAAAGGTGACCCTCAGGGGCCAGGATGGTGGAGAGCGTGGCAACCTGATGACGCAGAGTGTTAGGCGCCAAACCCTTATCAAGGCCGTCTTGCAGAAAGTCCAGAATGACAGGAATCGAAGCTGAAGAAGCTGAAACACCTCTGGAAGAACACCAGGAAACAAAGGCCCTCCAGGTGGCGTCGTAAATCCAAGTCAAGGAAGGACGACGTGACGCCTGAATTGTACTGATCACCTTGGTGGAAAGATGTTCAAGTGCCAAATGGCTAGTTGTAGCCACTAGGGCTCTGGATGAAGAAGGGCCCCCTGGCAGAAAGAGATCTTGTGGGGAGGAATCCGCCACGGGTCTCGGACAGACAGACTCACCAGATCGGCAAACCAGGTCCTCCTGGGCCAAAAGGGGGCTACCAGAAGGATCTCCGCTGCCTCTGCCAGGATCTTCCTGATGACTCTGGGAAGAAGAGGCAATGGGGGAAAGGAGTAGAGCAGTTCTTTCGGCCAAGGGCAGTGAAGAGCATTTACCCCCTCGGCCCTCAGGTTGTGGAACCTGGTGAAGAACCTGGGAAGATGAGAGTTGGCCGCTGTTGCGAACAGGTCCACCTGGGGGCAACCGAACCTCTGAACTATGCTGTGGAACAGCTGTGGGTGCAGGCACCACTCCAAGTGATCGACAGTCGCCCTGCTTAGCCAGTCCACCTGGGTGTTCACCGTGCCGGAGATGTGCTCTGCCTGTATGGACAGCAGATGAAGCTCCGCCCACCAACCTAGGTCGTCGGCTTCCAACATCAAGGACCTCGACCGCGTGCCCCCCTGGCGGTTGATGTGCGCCTTTGTCACGATGTGGTCCATCAGCATCCGCACGTGATGACCCTGAATGCTCATCTGAAATCGAAGCAGGGCCAACCGGACCACCCTCAGCTCCAACCAGTTGATGCTGTGCGATGCCTCGGTCGAGGACCTCCTGCCCTAAGCTATCCGGTTGCGGAAGTGGGCCCCCCAACCGTACAGACTGGCATCTGTCGTAATGGTGAGTCGGGTCAGCTCCTTGAACAAGACCCCTTCTTCAGGGCAGGAGACAACAACCATCCGAGCGAGCGACGCACCTTCACGGAGATCAGAACGAGCCTCTATGAGCTGCTCTCGTTGGCCCTTTGATAGGGCAGCAGGAGCCACTGGAGGGGACAAGAGTGAAGATGTGCCCACGGAATGATAGATAGGCACGATATCATCTTGCCAGGAGCTGTAACAGCAGTATGATCTTGGCACGAGGAGACCGCCGTACCTGTATGGCCATCTTCCTGAGGTTCTCCACCCTCTCTGGTGATAGGAAGATCTGGCAGGCGACGGTGTCGATGACGGCCCCTAGATGCTGAACCCTGGTGGAGGGGTGAAGATGGCTCTTTTCCAAGTTGATGGAAAAGCCATGACTCCAGAGAACCTGCATAGTGTACTGCAGATCCTCAACCACCCGATGATGACTGGATGAGCACATCGTCTAAATAGCAGTGCAGCCTTACTGGTCGTGACCTGAGAAACGCCACCACTGCTGCGAGGACCTTGGTGAACGTCCTGGGGGCCGATGACAGGCCGAATGGCATGGCCCGGTACTGGTAGTGCTGACCGGCGTAAGTGAACCTCAGGTATCTGCGGTGGGCTTTGCGGATGGGTACGTGGAGGTAGGCCTCTTTTAGGTCTATGGAGGTTAAGATGTCCCCCGGCCTGATGCAGCCCAGGATCGACTGGAGGGACTGCATCTTGAACCTCCGATAGGTGATATGATAATTTAGCTGTTTTAAATCTAGGATCCCCCTCCACCCTCCGGAGTTTTTGGGGACCAGAAACAGGATGGAATAGAACCTTGTCCCCTCCTGACCAGGAAGTACCGGCTCTATGGCCCTGATCTCCCTGAGATGTCTTATTTCCTGTTCCATGAGGGATCTTTTGACAGGGCACGAGGGAACGGGACACCTGATGAAATGACAGGGAGGAAGAGAGAGGAATTCTAGGGTGAGACCCAGTCGGATCATTTGTAATACCCACTGGTCTGACGTGACCTGCTCCCACTGGGCGTGAAACAATTGGAGCTGCCCTCCTATGGAAGCTGATTCCTGATAGTCACTTATACTTTCTGAAAGGGCGGGAGCCAGATACCCCCCAAAAGGGGCATCTGGAGTAATACGGTTGGCAACCTCTATCCCGAAAGGACTGACGGTCCTGGGACCTGTCCGTCTGCTGGTTGAATGCGCGATGCGACTGAGCAGAACTGGAAGAAGGTTCCGAGTTCCGAAAGGACTACCTCCTGTGGAGTAAAAGCCCTTCTTATCGTATTTCTTAGAAACCAACTGCATCACCTTCTTTTTGTCCTTATTTTTCACTAGGACTGGATCCAACACCTCCCCAAAGAGCTTGACCCCTTTGAAGGGGGCAGAAACTAACTTCCACTTGGAACGCATGTCCACATTCCAATGCCTCAGCCATAAGAGACGCCTGGTGGTGACATTCGAAGCCAGGGCCTGAGAAGCGAACTTAGCCGCACTGAGGGTGGCATCAGTAGTATACTCGGTGGCAGCCATGATTTTATTAATCTTCTGCCTTAACTTGGTATCCTTAACTGGAACCCTCGCCATTAACTGCCTCAACCAGAGGAGAGCGGCCCTGGAAAGAAAGGAAGCCGAGGTAGACATCTTAATTGCCCATGCAGCCGCCTGGTGCATCTTATGACAGGTATTCTCAGATTTCTCAATGGGCCGGCTGGGCCCATTGCTTCCAAACCAAATTAAGAAACATCTTGGGAATAGGAATGATTTCCTGGACTGAGACCGGTTCCTCAAACAAATCCCCAGATAAGTCATCTTCAGCAGGAGCTTGAACAGGTGGAGTGGACTCCATACGGTTGGCCAGCTTGGCCTTGTCCAAAATGGTTTTGAAATTTGCAATGTTAGATAGTCCCGATGAAGAGGGCTTTTGAGCCGCTGCACCTTCCTCCCCCGAGAATTCAGCCTCCTGAACAGGCAGAATGTCATCCCCCTCCTCCCAGTCCGAAGCCTCGGAACCAGAAGGAGTGGGGGGAATGCAGGGGACGTGGGGGAGAAGCAACCACGGGAACTGGCTGGGGCTCTAGGTGTTTAGTCTTGCGGGTGCGTTTGCCCTTGTGCAACATGCCCGCTTTGATTCCCTAGGAAATGGCCCTGTTGATAACTTCCTGCATTTCCACTGAAAGATCAGGCCCAAGATCCTCCATGGGCCGAGCACTGGGTTTGGGCCGTGAAGACGGAAGTTGAGGAGCCAAGGGACCCGGAGCAGGGCCTTCATCTAGGTCTGAAGAGCAAGCAAAAAGATCAGCCTGATCTACCATCGAGGCCCCTGGAGATACTGCCCTAGACATGGAAGCTGTGGGGGAAAAATCCCGGCCCTCATCCTCGCTCTCTGAAACAGGCCTTGGCTGGGCCAGAGGAACCTCCATGGCGGGCTCCTCAGGAGACACCGATTGGGAGGACTGCGTTTGGTGCTGGGCCTTGGAGAATTGCTTTTCAAGGGCCTTTTGACGGCGTAATGCATCCTTGTCTGGCCCTGATCCCTGCTTAAGGGCTGGCCTGGAGAATGGTTTGGGGCCCCTGATGGCCTCCCTGGCAGTCACACCAGCCTGCCTGGAGAAAACCCTGGAGGAATCTACTGCCTGGGTGGAATCCTCGGGAGCCTGCTCAGCCATATAGGAAACTGTGGGCCAAGATAATCAGGGGCTACCTCCACTCACCACCTTGCAAAAGCCCTGCAAACAACAGGTGCTCTAAAGAGACATGAAGGGATTGCAGCAGCAATATCCAGCAGGTGGAATAAAGTGCAAGCGTTAACAGCTCCCAGCACTGCAGGAATGAGGCTTGTGACCAGCGACCCCAATCCTTGCCGCTCAGGTGAAAGGAATACACCTAATTGCCAGCCAGGCCGGACAAAGAGTGGCTCCTCGCAGCACCTGCTATGAATCAGGCTGCAGGCAGCTGCCACGAGGTTGAAATCAGAAACCGAAACTGCTAATAGCTCCCAAAATGGTGACAGGAAGATCTAATTACTTTACAAGTTGCCGCCAAACCATCCGGAGCTCAGAGGCACCGCACCTGCACGCCGGCCACCAAAGGCACGGACGCCAACCGCAGGAGCCTCAGCAGGGGTTTCCCCCTCCCCAGCGAGGATCGCAACAGCGCTGGCGTCGGCACTCCGACCTGCGCACTTGCCCCAGCAGCTGCCTGCATTCCGCGCGGCGCCTGGGAATTAAGCAGGATGCCAGAAAACCGAAAAGCGAGTTAGAAACGAATTAAAGAAATCTAATTACACTCACTCAGCCTGATCACCCCCTAAACTGAAAATACTCACAGTAAATGCTCAAGAGAGTCCAAGCAAATAAACTAAATGAAGAGAAACTTAAAGCGCGTCCTATTGGGCTAGCTGAATTGAAAAATCTAAGGATAATCAGCACCAGAGGCCCTTGCTTGGACTCTCCTGAGCAGCGCCCTGGAAAAGCAAAACGTCTTCAAGGAAAAACAAAGGAAGTCCATTTGCCTCTTGAAAAAATACCTTTGGGACAACCATGACCTGGATGGCTAAGAATCTCCATAGACACGCTGTACTATCCTGATCAGATTTTTATAGGTATCTAAATATGAACAGCCATTACCCTGTTACCCAGAAGAAAATACAGACGTCTCTTACAGCCACAGCTGGCTAAGAGTTTCGAAAGAAACCCAGAAGCTGTATGCTACACACTTTTCCTGACTTATTATTATGATTAATCCTGAAGTTCCATTATTTTGTTAATGCCCTTATATGGCTCCAGACTTTTTTAGGTAATTGTTTGGCACAGTAACATTTCTAACGAATCAAAACTAAATTCAGAAGTGTGCATAAAATGCCCAAAAGTTTAAAATGGAATGTTGCTGTTCCCAAGAGCCCCATTTTTCAGCCAAGGGGGGAGAACTGGCTACTTGAGAGTGCATTTAAATCATGCAGAGGCATAAAAAGGCCTCTTATGCAAAAATACGGACAAGGTAATTGCTGGCCCCCTTTTGCCCCGTTGCCTTTTCTCTGCCACCGTAATACAGGAGTCATTACAGGGAGGCGTAAGGTTCCCCAGAAAATATGGCATATTTTCCAGTTTATTAAAAGCCATTTTGCAAAGAAGTACATCTCGGTGAGGCCTCCTGAGAAGGAGAGAAGCCTCACACCAAGCCCAACTTCAGCTCAAAAAAGTTTGCAGATTTTCTAATAGGAAAGAGAGAGAGAGAGAGAGAGAGAGAGAGAGAGAGAGAGAGAGAGAGAGAGACTGAAAAAGAATGAGCGAGAGAGAATGAAAGAGAATGAGAGACAGAATGAGAGAATGAGAGAGAAAGAAAGAGCGAGTGAGAGAGCAAGAGCAAGAGAGAATGAGAATGAGAGATAGAGAATGAAAGAGAATGAGAGAGAGAATGAGAGAGAATGAGAGATAGAATGAGAGAATAAGAAAGAGATAGAGAGAGAGAGGGAATGAAAGAGAATGAGAGAGAGAATGAAAGAATGAGAGAATGAGAATGAGAGAGAGAGAAATACAATGAAAGAGAATGAGAGAATGAAAGAGAGTGAGAGAGAATGTGAGAGAGAGAGAATGAGAGAAATACAATGAAAGAGAATAAGAAAGAGAATGAGAATGAGAGAGAGCAAGAATGAGAGAGAATGAGAGAATGAAAGAGAATGAGAGAAAGAGAATGAAAGAGAATGAGAGAGAGAATGAGAATGATAGAGAGAGAGAGAGAGAGAGAATGAGAGAGAAAGAGAGAGAGAGAGAATGAGAGGGGGGAAAGAGGGGGGAGAGAGTGAGAAATGGAGGGCCTTTGTTCTCATTTAATTAATACCTTGATGGAAAAGCCCCTGGAAATATTAAGCAGAAAGCGTACAAAGAATGGGATTGACCTTTAACTGCTTCCTCTATGAAGGATAAAAGACTCTATCTGACTTGTTCATTTTCACTCCATTAATTATTCCCCCCACCGCCTTGCTTTCCCTTCACAACATCAGATCCAGGTTTGTCTTTCATTGCGGGAGGATCTGAATAACAAAACCAGTTTAGCAGCTGGTTCATAAAAGAGGCACTTACCCCAAGGTAACACCCTCCAAGCCCCTCAGTTACTTAGGGGGGCACGTTTTACTCTCACCCCAGTCAATTAACACCCTCCCTCCTGCAAGGGTGAGGGAGAGGCCCACCAACCCACCTGGCTTTCTACTTTGGGTTTAACATGAGATGTGAACTTGTAAGCAATGGTTTGTGGCATCTGTTCCTAATTTGGCTGCAAACTATGGCTTCACATAATGCGCAAAGCAATGGCAGCGATTGTGAGTAATTATATATCGCTATTGGACAGGGCTATCCATAGGATGTGATGAAGAAAGTCAAAAGGGCAATTGTGACAGTGTGATTGGAGCTCCATCTCTGGCATCCAACAACGACAGGGCAAACCCCTGGTACATAAACAGAAAGCAAAGTTCACAACTCCCTTCTAGCACTGATGATGTTGCCTAGTTGGGTCATGAAACGTCTGAAAGAAAACAGCCAAGCTCAGAGAGCCCCAAGGCCCCACAGTCATCCTTGTCAATCAGCTTCATTTATTTTTATGTACAACATAAAATTAAAGATTGTGGATTGAAGGACTGAAGTTGTGCTGCATAGAAAATCTGGCAGAGTTTTGTTCACACTGTTGTGGTCGCTGTGTTTATTGCTCACATCTTGCAGGCACCTCTGCTATAAGCCTTTCTCCAACTCAGATGCTGCCCCAAGCACAGAGACACAATGCTGTCCTTTCAGCAGCTGGAAACAGCAGGGCCAGGATTGCTAGCCTCACCCCATTTTCTTTTACCTATGGAACCGCCCTCCTTTCATTCTTTGAGATACAGCAGGTCCTCGACTTACGACCACAACTGAGACCAAAATTTATGTTGCTAAGTGAGACTTTTGTTAGCCGAGTTTTGTCCCATTTTGCAACCTTTCTTGCCATCATTTTTCAGTGAATCACTGCAGTTAATAAATTAGTCACACAGTTGCAGTGAATCACTGTAATTAATTAAGTTAGTAACACGGTTGTTAAGTGAATCTGGCTTCCCCATTGACTTTGCTTGTCAGAAGGTTTCAAAAGGGGATCACGTGACCAAGGGACACTGCGGCTGTCATAAATATAAACCAGTTGCCAAGCATCAGGATTTTGATCATGTGACCAGGAGATGCTGCAGTGGTCGTAAGTGTAAAAAACGGTCATAAGTCATTTTTCAGTGCTGTCGTAACTTTGAATGGTCACTAAATGAACAGTTGTAAGTCAAGGACTACCTGTACTGCATTCTAACTACTGAGCCCCCACAGCTCTCTACAGTTCCTCTCCAATTGTTATACACCATAACGGAACAATGTTGATAAGAACACCCATTATTATGTTATTGCATACTTATTCTTCACTATTCTGGAAGCTAAGAAATAAAGAGTCCAATACCATAGTTTTCCGTAAATTAAATTCTAGCACTTCCATATAATTACTCAGCAAAGGAAAGAAATACAAGCCAACAAAACTTTAGATGATAAACCATCTGTTTTATAAAACTGAAAATCACAGAAGGGAAAAACAGGGATTCAGGTGACATAGGAAATCAATCTGTGTTGATCCGTTTACCAAGATCAAAAGTGCCATTTTTTTAATCCTCCAAAGAGAATTCACACTTGTCTGTAAGTTAAAACATGCACTGAAAACACTAGAGTCTTCTTAGGAAGAAGAGAAGTGTCTTTTGGAAGCCACAATATGAAAATGATGTATATGTAATCAAAATATTTCAAGCATATCAGGATTAAAATGCATGTCAGAAATCTTTTGTAAGACCTGAAAAATGGCAAGTTCTGAAAATTTAGACTTTGTTGAAATGAAAAACTGTGACAGACCAGTTGTTGCAGGCAGAAACATTTGTCCTCAGATAGAATCGCACACAGGTAACCTGATGCATGAAAGAGCCATAATTGTTCATTTTGCATTTCCATGATTGATACATAAAAGACCAAAATTTATTACGTCTAATATATTTTATTTACTTGATTGATACTTTCTGCCCCCCCCCCCCAAAATCAATTAATTTTCCTTCGCAGGCAAAGGAAAAACAGAACTAAAAGCATACCTATCAACAAAAACATTAAAGTGATAAGCACAGAATAAAACGGCTATGAAAATAATCAAAAAGCAAAACTGAAAAAAATGCACCCTGGTGGTTTTTCTAAGCTGAAGAATTTGTTTTTCTGCCAAGAAGCCTTTTTTTTTTTAAATATAATTTTTATTAAACATTATTACCTTTAAAAAACAGGAAGAAAAATACAGCGACATAAATACAACGACATAAGCAAGACAAATCATACATAACAATATAAAGTAAAACATACAGATACAAATGCCGTTTTAAACATACAACCCCCCCTCCCCCCCCCCACGGTGACAGTCATTCACAGCCCAGTTTTTCTTTCTTTCCTCATTATTAGGTCTCTAAGCCACATCTTCTCATTGCAAGATTCAGGGATCTATTACGGTACCTATGTTAACTTTCCCCATTTTAAGTCCCTGCTGTTCTCCTAGTCGCCCACATATACCATAGGTTCCAGCTAAGATAGTGTTCTGTTTCTCCTTTGTCCCTCAGCCAACCCGTCATTCTGTCCATTTCTGCACATTCATAGATCTTTTTAATTAAAGCATCTTCCGGCGGTATAGTGGTGGATTTCCAAAATTGTGCATAGGTTATTCTTGCGGCCACAATTATATGCAGGCTCAAATGCCATATTGAACTGCTTATGTTATCTGGTTTGATGCTTAGTAACAGGTTCTCAGGTCTCCATTCAATGTTTGCCCCGGTAACCTCTTTTAACCATTTTTAATCCTTTTCCAATATTTCGTGGCCTCAGTACAGGACCACCAAATATGGTAGAATGTGCCATCCTTTCTTCCACATTTCCAACACAATGGAGATAACCCAGGAAACATCTTAGCTAACCTCGTTGGGGGGAAGTGCCACCTATAAACCATCTTGTATATGTTTTCTTTGAATGCAGTAGATGTTGTAAGTTTAATGGTCTTACTCCATAGATCCCACCATTTGCCCATTTCAATTTCATAACCTATGCCAAGAAGCCTTTTGATGCTGTTTCGCTTTCAGCTGGACTGCCTGAATAAAACAGGGAAGTCTTTTTGGGCTATACAGGTGATTTGGGGACAGACTCCTGTCAAATGCTGGGAACAGGAAGGAGGTGATGCCTCAAACAACCATCCCTTCCTCATTGAGCCACGGGAGTCAAAATCAGACCAAGCAACCTCTGTCCCTTGGACTTCTCTGTGACTTTCACCTGCAAGCTTTCTTTTCTCTTCTCCCTCCCTCCCTCTTCCTGTGAAAGAACAGGGAAGGGGGAAAGACATCATTGCATGGACCAGAAACCCCTTCCCCTTTGGGGGATAGGTAGCTAGAAAATAGGGTTTCAAACAGTAAAATTTGGCAACATCCAACCCCGCCCTACACCACAGAGTGAAATGTAGAAATGCAGCTAGAGGAACTACAGGTAGTCCTCAGGTTACGACAGCAATCGGGACTGGAATTCTGATCGCTAAGCAATCAGGCTGAAAAGAGTATCACATGACTGCATCATTTAGTGAGGACAATCCCGGCAGTCTTCGTTACCGTCATTAAGCAAGGATTGCAGGTTGTTAAGGGAGGAGGCAGGAATCCCAGGCAAGGGGCATGGAGTGTGTGCGGACACCCTGGGGGCCACTGCAGGCAGGCACTAGGAAGCATGGGATGGTGAGGGGGATTCTGCGAGTGGGTGTGCATTATGGAGTGTGGGCAATGGGGAGATAACGCCTGTAGAGCAATGACGGCAAACCGATGGCACGCATACCGGAAGTGGAACACAGAGTTATTTTTCCAGCATGCCAGCCAACACCTATTGCTCTTCTGGGTTCCGGTGCACGTATCCACGTTGTCAAGCTGGTCTTCACGTGCACTGGAGTGCTGGAAACTGGAAGAGCAGCTTCTCCAGGTGCGCATGAGAGTGCCAGGAAACTGAACTTCTGGTTTCTGGTTTGCACATGCCTGCCGGCCAGCTGGTCTTTGCACATGCATGGACGCCAGAAACCGGAAGACTAGGTGGTGGAAACCAGAAGCTCAGCTTCCCGATGCGCGAGAGTGCCAGGGAGCTGCTCTTCTGCTTTTTGCTGCTTCCCCGCATACATGCATGCTCCCGTTTCGGCACTCGGTGCCAAGAAGGTTCATCAACACTGCTGTAGAGGCTCCTCAGGAGAAAAGGCAGTGGGAGGAACTTGCAACTTTCCCTCTTGGCCTCCTTATTGATATTCCTTGTGGGAAGACAACAAGGAGGGTTGCAAATGGCCATTTGTGACCAGAACTCATTGGGATGTAATTGTGAACCAGACATTTATTTCCTGGATCGAATTCATGTGACTGTGGGGCTGCTGTGGTGGCCAGATCTTCTAGGACTGTGCATTCATTTTTTTTAGCACTGGTGTAACTTTGAATGGTCGCTAAATGAATTGACAGAGATTGTAGGAAGTGTGATGGTATGTGAGAAAGACCTTGGGAGTGAGGGTGAAGAAGTGCTGGCTAGAGAATGGTCAGATAAGAGGGCTTAACCTGCAGCTCTATAAGGGGTGGAGAAAGAGGATCCGAAGCGGGGTGTAAAGGGGTCCCAGCTTCTCACGCTGTAGAGGAGATGCTGGGAGATTTCAGACTTGTAAGTTTCTGTTAATGAAGCTTCAAAATACAGTAGAAGTATCTTATCTGGTAATGTTTCCTATCTAATCTACCTGGCAAAGCTGACATCAATCTTGCAAGTCTGAAAGTATAAATCTCTCACCATTTACAGCCTGAGAAGCTGACAGAGGGGTGGGGGAGGCTCTGAGCCTCTTTCTCCATCTATTGGGCAGCTGTGGACCATGCCCTCTCTTCTCTGATCTCAAGGTCTTTCTCATATACCATTGGGAGGGGGGTGGCGGAGATGCTTCATTTGATTTTTAACACAAAACTAAAGTTTCCCTTTGGTGGAGTTTCCAGTCAGTGGATGTTAAACTCTCCCTCAAGTCCAGCTCAATTCCTATTGATTTCACAAAGAATGCTATGTTGTTTTCTTGACAGCAACGTGGAGCTGGCATAACTTGACCTTATGTTGGGATGTATCTTTAAATTTCAGTCCAACCTTTTTAGGATTTCCTAATGCTCTTCAACCTAATGCAGCCCTGATTAGCATGATTGGTGCTCAGCCAAAGTCAACTAAGAGCTGCCCCTTGAACAAAGCAGGAGGTTTGGGAGTTCTAGTAGACAACAAAAGCTGGAGGTCCCGTTATAGAACCTCTCCTGGCATCATCTTTTGCAGAGCCTGGTTCCTGGACCACTAATTCCTGGCCGCTAACCTTGGGTGATGGGGAAGTAAAGTCCAAACTGCCTGAAGCCTACCTCTATGCCTTTTTCCTTTAAACCTTTCTACCTGGTCACTTCTTGAACTAGAAGACCTGGAAGGTCCCTTCCAGCCCTGTTAAAAGCTGGACCACCAGTTGTGGCTTTGTGTTCTGGACCACCAAACATGCAGACACCAGCAATGAAGCCACTGCTGGACCCCCACAGTCCCACACTGAGTTCGTGTTTTCAAATGTCAGTGATGGCACTCAAAAAAAGAGGCAACACCCAGAGAGGGAAATCTGAAAACAAAAGATTGGCTCCCTCCTCTGGGCATAAATGTTTCATACTTTACCTTCTTAGGGGAAAGGTTTCTGCTTGCTGTCCGGCACTGCCTTAGCTGCTGCCTGCTAATTCTTTCTTAAAGCTCACCTCTGTCTATTTATCTCCGTCTTGGAGGGAAATGGTGCACAGCGGCATTTGACTCGGGCTTTGTTAAGCACTTAGCACATTCTCTGTATTCAATAAATTTTAATTAGGAATAAGGTTATTAACATGGAACCCAATTCCCATTGCTGTTTGGCTGCAAAGGAGCTCCAGGCATCACAGACTGAGTCCATCATTCTTCAGAAAGCCTGTCAAATTATTAACCTTCCACCTACCGGGGGGGGGGGGGGATGAGGAGAGCCAGTGGGTTTGGATCTCCAGAGCCTGCATTGTCCCATCCAGGGTGCCTGCAGGGTGAGGTCAAAAAGATCACAATGACAGACAAAAATGACATGGTTTTTGTAAACCGGTGGGGGAGGAAGCTGGCTTCACATTCACACTAAGCCAGTTCTTGGCCAATGACCATTTCATGAATAAAGCATAACTCACTTCATTTAGCAATAGTAGTAGCACTTAGACTTATATACCGCTTTACAGTGCTTTACAGCAGGGGTGAAATCCAGCAGGTTCTGACAGGTTCTGGAGAAACAGTAGCGAAAATTTTGAGTAGTTCGGAGAACCGGCAAATGCCACCTCTGGCTGGCCCCAGAGTGGGAAGGGAATGGAGATTTTGCAGTATTCTTTCCCTGCAATGCCCACCAAGCCACACCCACAGAACCGGTAGTAAAAAAAAAATGAATTTCACCACTGCTTTACAGCCCTCTCTAATTGGTTTACAGAGTCAGCCTCTTGCCCCCCAACAATCTGGGTCCTCATTTGATCCACCTTGGAAGGATGGAAGGATGAGTCAATCTTGAGCCTGGTGTGATTTGAACTGCCAAATTGCAGGCAGCCGACGGTCAGCAGAAGTAGCCTGCAGTATTGCACTCTAACCACTGTGCCACCATGGCTTTATAAACACTATGTCTGGCTTCACACCACACACCACTGAACTGTGGTGGCACAGTGGTTAGAATGCAGTATTGCAGGCTAACTCTGCCTATTGCCGGGGGTCTGATCCTGACCAGCTCAAGGTTGACTCAGCCTTCCTTCCTTCTGAAGTTGGTAAAATGAGGAGCCAGATTGTTGGGGGCAAAAGGCTGACTCTGTAAACTGCTTAGAGAGGGCTGGAAAGCACAGTGAAGCCGTATATAAGTCTAACTCCTAGGTCTATTGCTATTCATACATCCAACTACATCCAACTTGTGTTTTCAGTCTTGAATTCTTTCTGGCTGAGAATTCTGAGAGTTGAAGTCCACACATCTTAGAGTTGCCAAGGTTGAGAAACACTGGACTACCTGAAACCAAACAACACTCTGGTGCAGAATTCAATACCCAACTTTGTCTTTGGGATTGTTTGTCTGCCATCCAAGAACTGTAAATTGATATAGCTTAACCTCTGGGGCCAGACCAGATCATCCAGATGTGCCCACTAAAATCAGTCCCGTTTCTAGCAATGAGGAACAGCTAACATTCCACTGGTTTTAACATTTCTACTCTCGCCTTGACTAAATTTAAAAATGTTCATTTAATCAGCACAATGAGATTGTGGTGGAATGTACAGCAAATAAACGTTGTGAACAACAGGGCCCTAACAGTCCCTGCCAGCATGGTTAAAGGGATGACGGAGCACATCTGGAAGGGCATTAAACAAGGAGTTGTAAGTCGAGGACTCCCCATATGTCTGTAGAGTACAGGCTTTCCTGTACACTTTTGGACAATTGGGCTTCCCAACTATCACCCCCACCATCTACAAGTAGTTTTATCCCTTATTTGAGCCATGGTTTTGCATTCAAATTAAGTGCAAAATTAACCATTTATAATAACAGAAACCATAGCAAATATATTAGAATCAAAATCATGACTACATAAGGCAGACAACTGGGAAGCAGATCAATGGAAAAGCAATCAAGTTTTGTTATGTTATGTTCAGCCTTAGTCATGCTTAGATCTGACTAACATTCCACAGAATCCCAGTTGGCTCTGTGGGCTAACCTAAACTTCAGATTATATTTCACCACAGGTGATTGATTGAGTGGGTTGGGACAGCATCAAGCCATAAACCCTGGTTTACAAAGCACCTCTTGGCATGTTGTGTGAAGCAGGCTAAAATACACACCAAAACGTTATAATCCTTGCTGGTTTTGATTTTGTTCCAACCTGCAACCTTGTAAATACACAGGGAATGACACTGCAAACTGCCAGTGCCCAGGTTGCCTCCTTCCTGGGGCATTTCTAGGAAAGGAGCAAAATTGTTGCCCTCCTTCTCAGGTTCCAAACATTTCTTCAGCCGTTCCCTTCAAGCAGGCGCTGCGGGTCAGACAGAAACCAAAAGCTACTGGAAGGGCATCTTCCGCCAGCAGCCAACCCCAAGGCTTTCATCGTTTCCAGAGAATCTAAAACTATTGTTCCAGCCCCAAAGCAAATATTTAAAGGCAGGACTCCAAAAGAAAGCAAGAGGTTGTGAAAGAGCCGCTTCCTTAAATGTACCCAGCAGCCCCTGCAATGGCCAAAGAAAAAATTTTCACGACCAAAGTCTTTGTTCTACCACTTTTGGCACTCACACAAAAGCAAACTGGTTTTCTTTTTCTTGCCAGGTTTGGTTCTTTGTCCAGCCATGTATTTTCTGCCCCTTCAGAACCAGAAAGTGCGCAAACTCTGGACTGAAAGCAGACTTAATGAAAGTGTTTCCAAAAACAGGAGTTTTTGAACAGGTTTTTCTTTTGATTTGGTTCTTTCCCCCAAACAGAAACAATTAAGCATCCACTGTAATTTTCATTACTCCCCCCCCACCCCATTTCTAAAACCCTGCTTAGCATCATCCCCATCTCAACCTCCCATAGGAAGATATTGGGGGGGAGGGATTTAATCACACCGTTTTCTTTTTATTTTGAGCCTATGGAACCATCAGATTCCAAAGTAAAAATTAAAACTGCAGAGCTGGAAAATTGAAACTCAAAGACTTAAAAAGTACAGGTAGTCCTCGACTTAGGACCACAATTGAACCCATAATTTCTGTTGATAAGCAAGAGAGTTGTTCAGTGTTTTGCCCCATTTTCATGACCTTTTGTGCCACAGTTGTTAAGTGAATCACTGCAGTTGTTAAGTTGGTAATACGGTTGTTAAGTGTATCTGGCTTCCCTATTGACTTTGTTTGTCAGAAGGTCAAAAGGTAGCATATGACCTTGGGACACTGGAATGGTCATAAATATGAGTCAGGATTTAAGCATCTGAATGCAAAGCAGGTGACCATGGAGATGCTGCAGTGGTTGTTTTAAGTGTGGAAAATGGTCATGTATTACTTTTTTCAGTACCATTGTAACTTTGAAAGGCCATTAAACAAGGAGTTGTAAGTCGAGGACTCCCCATATGTCTGTAGAGTACAGGCTTTCCTGTACTCCTGTACACTTTTGGACAATTGGGCTTCCCAACTATCACCCCCACCATCTGCAAGGCAAGCAACCTGGTCAGATTCCACCCCAGTTCACTCTCGGGCAATATCCTGTCTCAGAAAGGAGCGCCTGACATCGGGGAATTGTTCCCGGGGGAAGGGTCACAATGGCACCTTGCATCATAATAGACCTAAAAGGGCAGGGAATTTTGCTTCGGCATTGTGGCCAATATCTTTTGGATCCACTCCCTTGAAGTCCAGAGTTCTGAAGACAAGGCAGAGACTCCTGCCAGCCAAGGGAGTGAAACTATGAGCTGGCACAGGCGGCACTCTGGACCCAGCCGAGGTTATCTCTTTCTTTTTTTGCAGCAAGGTGGAATTTCATCCTGGTAGGCAGGCAGATAGGCACCAGCCTGCTCACCCAGGGAAGGAGGTCCTCCTGTGAATCCCAGATGGGCCCACGGAAGCTCGGAGGAGAAATACTTCACTCAAAGAGAGCTTGTGTTCTCTTCAGTAAATGTTTTAGACAACTAATTTTATAGACCTGACTCCTGTGTAATTAACAGCTTCCGTTGCTCATGCATGAAGATTTGCAGGTGCTAAAATTAAAGCTGGTACTACATAAGCATCTCTTCCCAACTGCCTCTGCTCGTTTCTCCAGAAGGAACTGTATTCCCCACCCCATCCCCCAAAAAGCAAGTTCAGAAGAATGGCCGTGCATTAGGGGTGGGGGCACATTTATGATGAGGTCACCCAAATGCTTCCATGCCTGTTCCATTTGTCCACACAATGATGTCATTCTATAATCCTCACGACATTGTTTAAGGATCATTGGCTGCAAAGGGAGCAACTGGGTGCCAGGCAGGCAGGCAAGACCCAGGAAGCAAGGACTGCCCACACCTCGGGAAAGACTCCCACAGGCTGGCATTGGGGGCCAATATGGGGAGGAGATTTCAAGCTGTCCTTTCCAGGAAACAGGGTGGATAAAAAGCGATGATTTTTCTTTAAAAAATAGGATTTGTTTTTATTTAAATCAGATTTTTTTCATTTTTATCAAATTCATTTTAATAAAATGTTTTTGGAGTAAAAATCTATCTAAAGATAGCTCTCTATTTGAGATATATTAATAATTTAATTTATTCATCATGAAATGGAGCTTAGTTGTGTAGCATGAAGTTGTATATTTGCAATATTTACATTTTTGGTAAACTCATTCAATGAATCCAAGCTTTGCAAACTAAATAGGAAACCTTCATTTTGTTTGCAAATAATAATATTAAAAATTCAAACTGCCAGCAAGAATGAGTCCTTCAATTTAAAGAGCACCTGTCGTTTCAGATCCATCATGGCAGCATCCACTCACCTTCTTCTGTCCCTGCCGCATCACCAGCCGTCCCATTAAAGTGAATGGGACTGTCAGTGAGTCAACAGCGGTTCAGAGGAGGAGCCTCTGTTGTGGGAGATGACAGTTGCTCTTTAAAAATTATGATTTAAATTGAGTTAATTTAAATCAATCCACCCTGCCAGGAAGTCTCTTTGGACATTTTGAAAGGTGCTGCCATGTGGGAGATGGGTGGGTGGACTATGGGAAATGAACAGGCTGCCCTGATCTGTTAGGGTCTTGGGCGGCTTTCAAAAGCCAACCATAAGGATGCAATAAAAACACAAATCTCCATCAAAGGTCAGGCTCTGTAACTTTTGGGGGGATGGAAGAGTGGCAGGCAACCCTGGGGGTGGTTGGTACCTTGAAGAGATCTACCTTTTACTCTGCCCTTATTGGTTTATTCTTTTGGTTTCAACTCAATTATTTAATTGTGTTCTTTTTATAATTTCTTTCTGCAAATCGTCCAGAATCACTTTGACAGTGAGCTGGGCAGTGTTCAATTGTGATAAATCGGTGGTAGTCAACCTGGTTCCTACCGCCCACTTGTGGGCATTCCAGCTTTCATGGTGGGCGGTAAGGGTTTTGTCCGATACTGAAGCACTTTCCTTTTTTTAATTTAATTGACTTCCCTACTTTATAAATCACCATTACTGTGGAACCGGTGGGCAGTTAGAAAATTTTACTACTAACAGAGATACAAAAGTGGGCAGTAGGTATAAAAAGGTTTACTACCCTGTGATAAATAAATGAATAACTTTTCTGCAGGGAAACATTCTGCATTTAATATAAGTTTATTAAACAAATAAGTAAATAGGTAGGTAGGTGAGTAGGTAGGTAGGTAGCTCCCATGGCCAGGCTATGGTAATATGGTGGGGGGTGGGGGGTTGTGTGACTTTGGGGACCCTTCTATCTTTCACCACAGTGGTTAGTCATGGCTGGGGATGACAGAGGTTGTAACACTGCAGCTGGAGGTGAGGAACTCCCCAGATCTTTCCAAAGTCACTGAAATGAAAACTCCACCATGCAAGCCGCAACCCCCAGATCCACAGGGGCAGGACACCACCAGGGATCAACAGATCTATTCTATCCTTCTGTCACACTTGCAGTTGGAGACACCAGGTTTTTCTGGTCAAGAGAATCGTAAGAGGAAGCGCATAAGGGGTTGCATCTGAGGTCCCAGAAGAGAGGGCAATCTGAAAGGGATCCAATGTTTCAATCTCTGTGGATCCTGCAAATTCCACTTCCATGATCTGGAGAGAAACCAACAGACCAAAAAAGCCATCCTAGATAAGAAAAACTTAGACCAGACCAACGTAAGAGAGCTCAACTGCAGAGCTCCCTGGGAGAAGAGGCCCCTTAGGAACAAGAACCAAGACCTAGCATGGAGCTTTTAAGTCTTCTTGCTCTCAACTCATTGATAAAGGTGTCGTGTACCAATCTCACTTCTTCATAAAACTGTCTTTCACTGCTTATTCCACTGAGGACAGGACGCTTCTTACAAGTTCTACCTAGATCTCCTTCCTGCTTCATGAAGATGACAGGTGTGCAACTGTGCAGATTACAGATGTTATGACTTCCAGAATGATATACACAGTCCAACTTCCAGTGGTGAAATTTAATTTTTTTTTACTACTGGTTCTGTGGTGTGGCTTGGTGGGCGTGGGGAGGCTTGGCGGGCATGGCAGGGAAAGGATACTGCAAAATCCCCATTCCCTCCCCACTCTTGGGCCAGCCAGAGGTGGCATTTGCTGGTTCTCCAAACTACTCAAAATTTCCAATGCCAATTCTCCAGAACCTATCAGAGTCTGCTGGATTTCACCCCTGCCACCTTCCCTTAAGATTTCAGACACCTTAAAGTAGGGGGTTCTAAATACCATTCTGACAGATTCTATATACTATATAAGGGACATTGCGGGTGTGAACAGCTATGAGTTCAATTCCTGGTAGAGTATTTGAACCCCAAAGAATAAGATCTGGCTACAGACATTGGACGATTCCCAATACGGACATTCCCAAACCAGAGCCAGAACAGGGAGATCCTAGTTCAAATTTTCTCACTCAACTGCAGATATCCTTAAAATCTCCCCAAAGTTCCTGGCATGTATGAGGCACGGAAGGGCAGGTTTTGAAAAATGCAACTCTGGCATATGACAGCCACTCTAACATGTCATCAGCCGTGCTGGAATTGTGATAATAAGCGGACACCACAAAAGTGGGGAGAACAAGGAAGCACCCTTTCAGTTTTCTGTGTAATTTCTTCATTCCTGTGCTTTCCATGTAAATTTTTAAAAAACAATCCTTTTCTGCTCACCAATCTTCTCTACCAGGGAGCAGAAATCAGACATGCTATTCTGTTCCATTATCCCTGCAATTTTTTAAATTATTTTTATTCCACAAGGTTATTATTTTTATAAATAATTCAAGGCAACAAATATATCTCCCTTTCTCATGCTATTTTCCCCACAACAACCATTCTGTGAGGTGGGTTGAGCCAAGAGAGGAGGATTGATCCAAAGTCACCCCCATGGATTTCATGCCTAAGGCCGAACTAGAACTCACCATTTCCTGGTCTCTAGCCTAACCACTAGACCCAGCTGATTTTGCACTTCAAGTCATGTTCAGCCAGAGGGGGGTTGCTGCCAATTCGGCCAAACCGATAGTGGAATTCAGGCCTGGGTCACAGAACCGGCAGCAACCCAGGCCTGACACATCCCTGAACTGGTTGCCTCACTGCCGCTGATGTCGCCGCCATGTTGGATTTTAGTGATTGCGCATGCACAGTTCACTGTAAATTGTTCTGCGCATGTACATGTTGCAAAGCGGCATTAAAACCGGCAGCATCTCACCCCTGCGTTCAGCACATTCTCTAATAAGAACCTGAGCAATTTTGTAACATCCGGCTCTGGTATTTTGGGGTGGAGGGTTTTTTTTTTTTTTTTTTTTTTTACAAATAAAATTTTGCATCCCAGCTTGGGAGCCCTTGGCACCACATAGAAGCAGCCTTTGAAACCCCAAAGACTAAAAACAGGCAAGGAGAAAGAAATGGATGGAGCTGAAATCTGGGAGAGATGCTTAGGTAAAAATCTCCCTCCAAGACAATTGAGCCTTAAATGATTCCAGCCACTTACAGATAATCCTCAACTTACGACGACAATTGAGCCCAAAATCTCTGCCGCTGAGACATTTGTTAACAGAGTTTTTTCCCCTTTTTACAACCTTTCTTGGCATGGTTGTTAAATGAATCACTGATCTGGCTTCCCTGGTGGACTTTGCTTGTCGGAAGGTCGCCACAGGGCATCACGTGACCCCAGAACACTGTGACCGTCAGAAATGTGAGTCCCTTGCCAAGCGTCTGAACATCTGAATGGTCGTAAGTGTGAAAAACGGTCATAAATCACTTTTTTCAGTGCCCTTGTAACTCAAGGACTACCTGTATACCGTATTTTTAGTCGAAGCACCTTAAATGACTGTGCTGCCAATGAGGACTAGATCCTTTGCAGAAAAGACCGGGCAAGCAGAAAGAGGAAGGGAAATTGTGATTCAGACAAAGGTGTAGCTGGAGTCCCTGCAAATACAACAGATTTCACTCCAGCAGCCTCTTTCGCAGCTGAGCCAAGATATGTTGGGGAAGGTGGGGGTGATTTTTGTTTTGCTTTAAATTATTATAGATCAAAACCTAATTTTACCAAATTCATCTTGTCAGAAGAGTCCCCTTGGATAGATGCAAACTGCCAAATATTACTCCAATGGCAAAAGGGAAAAATAAAGTTGTCAACAACAAGACTGTATGCTAAAGCTGTCAATGGTTTTGATTGGCGAATTTATTTATTCGCTAGCAATATTGTCATGCTGGGAAAATTATAATGTGCGTGTAAACCAACAGAGCTATCAAACATGTGTACCATAAATGAGTGGAAGCCTTAATGTCTCTTAATATACAGCTCGGTTCCTCTATTAAGTATCAAACAAACAATTAAAAAAAAATTCCTTTTTGGGGGGAGGGGGCTGAACTAGAGATTTGTACTCATTCTCCTCTTGCATTACCGAGAACAAACGAACAATTCCACATCCCACTGAAGAACCATGGATGGATATACACAGCAAACTGATCTGTTCCTTCAATGTGATTTTTCTCCCAGGGCCAAACTCATCGTTCCCAACCGATCGGATCATCTGCGTTTCACATTTCATACCCCTCAGAAATGAAGGTGGGGTAGCAGGATCAGCATTTCTCAAAATCAGAAAGCTGCCCACTTTCTAGTGAGGCCATTTTTAAAGCCTGTCTCGACCATCACAGTTGTCAGTAAATGTAGTCTCCAGGTATTTTTACAGATAGTCCTCACTTAATGACAGTGATTGGGCCTGGCATCTGAGTTGGTAAGTGATGCAGTTGTGAACGAAAATCATGCATCCGTGACTTAGGATTTCACTCCCACCTTCACTTTTCTTTGCTTCTCACAAAGCAGCTGTGAAACGCATGAATGGCCATCATGCGACTAAGAGACATTGCAATGGTCGTAAATGCAAAGCTTGATCACAAAGCGGGGAGCTTTTTTAGCCTCACTGTAACTTTGACTGCTCACTGCAGAAGGCAGCAGGTGAATGAAGACCACCTAAAAAATTGCAGATACTCCTTGACTTACAACGGTTCACTTAGTGACCTTTCAAAGTTACAACGGCACTGAAAAAAGAGACTTATGGTCATTTTTCACTGTTACGACCTTTGGAGCCTCCTCATGATCACATGATCAAAATTCAGATGCTTGGTAACTGGTTCATACTTATGACCATTGCTGTGTCCTAGACTCACCTGATCTGTTTTTGCGACCTTCAAAGTCAATGGGGAAGCCATTCACTTACTGACTGATCAGCAGCAGTGGTTCACTTAACAACTGTGGCAAGAAAGGTCGTAAAATGGGGCAATACTCACTTAACAAGAGTCTCACTTAACATCAGAAATTTTGGGCTCAATTGTAGCCATAAGTCAAGGACTACCTCTATTTTGATTGATGCCACATGTGGATTGGCCTTTCTTATTTTGGTATCAAAGACCATCCCTCTTGCCATTTTAGCCAAGAAATTTGACTCTGGTTGCAAGAAGCCCACCAAGGAAAGGCTGCGGCCTCAAGCACTGGTGGAGAAAGATAAGCAGCCAATCAAGGAAACATGGAGTGAGCCTGGATTTAAAGCCAGGTGGTGGTGATGATTTCTCCATCCTTTGGGCAACTGCTGATAGCCACCCAGCAGCTTCGCTTAGAGTGGCCCAGTCCCTCCTGGGCAATTGGGCCACCAGATCCTCTGCAGGCCTACAGTGAGAACATTCACACGATGTGACAGATGAAGATCCTGACATTCCCTCAGAAGTGGGCTTTGGGCATGTCCAGGTGAGCTGCCCAAGGCAGAGTCTTCTAAGGTTATCTGGAATGAATTTGATTTTGAGATGCCCAAGGACGTGGCCAAGGGTCTCCTAGCTGTTGGTCTCTCATCTCTTGAGAAGTTCCTGGACCCTCCTGGGCTGGTAAGCAGCCCAAGAGAGGACCAAGGGATGAATCTGCCTCTTTTAGAGAGGAAGTTATTCTGCCAGCCTTGAAGGAGAGGGTGACCCATCCCCTCCTCAAGAGGCCATCACTGGATATTTTCCACTCAGGAGAATATTGTGCAGTCTCCAATCTTCCCTTCATGGGGAAGGCCATGCAGAAGTTGGTTCGACAACAGTTGCAGGTGATCTTGGAGAAAATGGGTTATCTAGGTCCAGGGACGTGCAGTCAGGGGAGGCAGGGCCTCACCACTGTCATGATGAAAAAAAAAATTAAAAGGAAAAAGGCTGAGGTAGTTGCTGCCAGAGTCACAGTGGATGACTCTGCTTAGTGCTTAACTGCAGGAGGAGGCGAGAGAACCACGTGCCTCCTTTACTCTATCGTTATGATCACTTGAGCAGAGTTAAGCAAGGGTTAAAAGGCGAAAAACTCCTTATGCAAAGGAGGCACGTGGCTCTCTCGCCTCCTCCTGCAGAGGGCACTTTGTTTAGAGGCTTTTTTTAAACAGTTAAGCAGAGTCATCCACATGGTGACTCTAGCAGCAACTATCCTAGCCTGGCTAGAGCAGCTCTTGACTTTTTCTTTTTACATTTTCATAGTGGCAGACAAGAGGAGAGTTGAAATCCTCTGTTACACAGCTGGAAAAGGTATGTGGGTCAGACGGAGGGAGGGGGAGGAATTATTGTAACTTAATTTGTAATTTTTTATTGTGAGTAATTTGTGTGT
The DNA here is from genome assembly GCF_051295495.1 of Thamnophis sirtalis. Classification (NCBI taxonomy): domain Eukaryota; kingdom Metazoa; phylum Chordata; class Lepidosauria; order Squamata; family Natricidae; genus Thamnophis; species Thamnophis sirtalis. The sequence continues at coordinate 35,421,089 of NW_028261393.1, forward strand.
GTGTGTGTGCATGTGTTTGTTTCTTCACTTCACTCAAACAAACTCTCTCTCAATTTGAGAGAGAGTTTGTTTGAGAAGAGAGGGAAGGGGGAGAGGCAGGGAGGGCAGCCTTGTTTGAGAAGAGAGGGGCAGCCCGCCAGCAGAAGCAGGTCTTTTACCCGCCTCTGCTGGAGGGCTGGCGCTTTCTTTCTTTTGCCTGCTGTGCCCCCCTTCCATTTCTCCTCTACCCCCCACTGGGAGCCCCGTCTTGCTCCCCTCTCCCTTTCTTCCTCTCCCCTTTCTTTGCCAGCTTCCGTCTTGCCCCCAGCCTCCTCCGTCCCCGCCGCTTGTCCGACAGAGGCGTCTCACGTCTATGTCGGACATAAACATGAGACACCTCTGTTGGGGACAGCGGCGGAGACGCTGCTTCTTGCCGCCGCCGCCCTCTGCCACCTCGCCCCCCCCCTGTCCCCACCACTGTGTCTGACAGGTGTCTCATGTCTATGGCGGATATAAATGTGAGATGCCTGTCGGGGACAGCGGTGGAGACGCTGCTTCTCGCCGCTGCCGTGCTCTGCCGCCTCGCCCCCCCACCTCCTCCATCCCTGCCACTGTGTCTGACAGGTGTCTCATGTCTATGGCGGATGTAAACGCAAGACACCTGTCGGGGACAGCGGCGGAGATGCTGCTTCTCGCTGCCGCCACACTCTATCCTCACCAACCGTAATCCTCACCGCACGTCACTGTCTAGGTCTGTTCTGTTCAGATTTTAGATCGGGTCACAGTAAAGAGATAGCATTGGTTGATCACAATTCAACATCAGAGGCAGAGCTGCATTCTGGTGCTTCTTGGTCTCTCATCAGTTTTCGATACCATGGACGATGGTATCCTACTGGATACAACGGCTGGGAGAGTTGGGAGGAGACAGTGTGCTTCAATGCTTGCTTGCTTTCCTCAGTGGTTGAATTCAGGGGTGGAGGAGAGGTCACACTTGTGGCTCCAGTTTTGTGGTGATGCGGGCTTGACGCCTTCCTCTATCCTATATAACAACTATATGAAACCTCTGGGATTTGGTATCATCAGTATACCTCTACCTCAAGTTGTGCAGGTGAAGCTGTTGACTTCCTGATCCAGTGTCTGGGAGTTGTTTGGGTCTGAATGGGGCAGAACAGGCTTTAGCTCAATCCTGCTAAGTGACTGGTCCCCCAGTAGAGGCCAATCCCATCACTGGTCTTGGATGAGGTAACACTTCACCCTTCTAAACCGGTATGCAACTTTGGGGTCCCTCTGAACTTGCAGCTCCTGCTCAGAGACCAGGTTGAACCTTTGCACAGGTTACTCTCTTGTACCAGTTGCATCCCTTTCTCAACTGGGAGCCCTTTCAGAAAGTTATTCATATCCTGGTCACCTCATCGCTGGATTGCTGCAATGGGCTCTACGTAGGGGTGCCCCTGAAGACCAGCTGGAAGCCTGGAGAATGAGGGGTTGATTTGGTTTGCTTTGTTTTAGACTGATTGTTTAAGTCTGGACTGATTATGCAATCACATTTTTAACATTTTTATTGTATTGTATTTGTAAACCAACCAGAGTCTGCGGGAGTGGGCTGCTATGATGAATTTATAATAATATATCTCCCAACAGAAGGAATAAGAAGTAGGCAGAAGGAAAGACAACATGGAAATGCTTGGAACAGAGTGAAAGAATCGTGTTCTCTGAATGACACAGAGAAATGTGTGCAGTTACAAAAAGGACAAAAAAGGATGGACGGGATCAGTGGTGAGATTCAAATTTTTTAAGGATGGTTCCATGGGCATGGCTTAGTGGGCGTGACAGAGGAAGGATATTGCAGAATCCCCATTTCCTCCCCACTCTGGGGCCAGTCAGAGGTGGCATTTGCCAGTTCTACGAACTATTCAAAATTTCTGCTACCGGTTCTCCAGAACCTGTCAGAACCTGCTGAATTTCACCCCTGGATGGTATGATTATAAACTGAGAAAGCTACTGAGAATGCAAAATGCATCTAGGTAGTCTTGATTTACAACAATTTATTTAGCAACTGTTCAAAGTTACAAAAGCACTAACAAAAGTGACTTATGACCAGTCCTCATACTTGTGACTATTGCAGCGTCCCCACACTCATGTTATGCTAGTTGCAACAGCCTGAGTCATGTGATCTTCATTGCAACCTTCCCACCGAGACTTGCTTAATGACTGTATGATTCACATAACAACTGCAGTGTTAAACACTCTGTCAAAAAAGCTCATAAAATCAGGTGGACTCACTTAACAGCTGCCACGCTTAACAATAGAAACTCCGGTCCCAATTGTGGGAGTACATTGAGGACTACCTGTACACAAAAATGACTTCTGAATCAAATGAGGATGAAGGTGTTACATAATGCATATAAGAGAAAAAAAAGAATGTGTAAAGTACAAGGTCAAAGGCAGGAAACCCACAGCTAAGATTTAAGACTCAGGGATTTTGAAGAATTTAAAAAAAAAATGCTTTGTATGAATGTGTAGAGGGCTGAACAAGGAGCTCCAAGAGAGTGAATGAAATTCAAAACATGAAAAATGGAAATTAAATGAAATTACAAACAAAAGCAACGAGCTGATTTGGGATGAAACAAGTGTGGGGCTGCCAGAAAGAAGGATTTCGGATACTTGTAAGGGCCGATTGTGACTTGCTGCAGAATGGGAAGGGAAAGGCTTCTGCCCCGGGGGAAAAATATGAAAAAGAAGAGATAAAACTGGTGAGAATGCTTGGAAATGATTAAGGTGCTGGTGTAGATAGTACAATGGGAGAAACCTGAAAATATGTATTTGGCTTGCTTAGGGAGTGCTGTGCAACTAATTATTTGTCTGGGAAGGCATTTGGCAGAATTCCAATGGAAAGGCTACAACAGTGAGCAAGTTTGGGAAGAGCAGAGAGCTCCTTAATGCCCGGCACGGAGACGCAGGCTGCATTTTCACTCCCCAGAAAGTCATTGAAAACTCAGTGACTGGGAATTACATCAACTATAGAGTAGCTGATTTGAGAAAGCACCTGCTAAAAGTGAAGAATACTGAATTATGGTATGGCTTTTAATAAGTGTGGGGGTGAAGGCTGGCTACTGGATGCAACTAGCATGTGATATGATAAAGGGAAAGCTTGAATGAGAATAGAACAGACAGCAAATGTTAGAGAACGTTAAGAGCAGAGAGCAAAGCCAACATGGGTGAAATTCCCTTGGTTATTTAAGTCTCCGTCTGCTGTGTCTGTCTGTCTGTCCATCCATCCAGTTATCTATCTATCTATCTATCTATCTATCTATCTATCTATCTATCTATCTATCTATCTATCTATCTATCTATCATCTATCTATCTTTCTATCTCCATCCATTCCCTCATTGTTATCTATTCATCCATCCATTCATCATCCATCAATCCATCCAGCCATCCTCCATCATAAACCCATTTATCATCTATCTATCTATCTATCTATCTATCTATCTATCTATCTATCTATCTATCTATCTTCTATCTATCTATCTATCTATCTATCTATCTATCTATCTATCTATCTATCTCCATCCAGTTATCGATTCATCCATCATCTATCTATCTATCTATCTATCTATCTATCTATCTATCTATCTATCTATCTATCTATCTATCTATCTATCTAATCTATCTAATCTATCTATCTATCTATCTATCTATCTATCTATCATCCATCTATCTATCTATCTATCTATCTATCTATCTATCTATCTATCTATCTATCTATCTATCTATTTATCTATCTATCTATCTATCTGGCATTATAAAAATGCTAATAGTGACATCAGAAGTGTGCCAATTAGGGAAGTGAGTGTAATCTGTTCTTTGGTATGCAAAGGATGTCTTGTTGTTGGTTAAGAACTCAAATGCTTTGCGACAAATGTCAGATGGGTTGTATAACCCAAAGAGAAGCATGGCTCTGAAAATTAATCTACCAAGGTAATTTGTGTTTCCCCAAAAAGCAGAGTGAAGAATTCCAAACTATATATAAATGGCAAAAAAAACCAGGTAAACTGGTGAATTTGAGTATTTAGGTATAATATTTATTAAACATTGAAAATGGGCAGAGGGACTGTAAGATGCATGGATGCTGGTTGAAGGGGTAGCATGTGGTGCATAGGGAGGGAGGAGCATGTGTTCAATGGAGCGAATACTGCTATCTTGTGTCTTCCTGATATCAAAGGTAGGGTGTCAGGAGAAGCATGAAAGTTGAATGCTTCAGGAATGAAGAACCTACCCAGAGGTGTGTGATAAAAAAAGAAGAGGAGGGTTCAAGAATGACAGGGTGGTGAATGAAAGTGGACTGAAGAGGAAGATGAGTAACCATCAGAGAAGAAATAGATCAAGGTGGAACAGTCATATTGAGGAAATGAATGAGGTTCAAATTACAAATATCTTAAGAAAGAAACAATGTCAAGAAGGCAAAGTGAGAGAAATCACAGTTGGATGGGACTAATGAGAGCCTCAAATAGTAGAAAAAACAAAAGGCTATTTATGAAGTGAGGTAATGGATCTGCTGGAAGGAGACACCCACCAAATTCTAGTTGCAGAATGGGCTATACTTCTTTTTACCTCATCTCATGTCCTTAATTTCTTTGGCTGGTAATTTCTCATGCCAATATCAGGCTAAATCCAAACATGAGGTAGAACAATCCAGCCAGAGTTCAGTTCTATATTTGCTTACAAATAGCAGATGGAATCTTGCCAGACTAAACCCCTATGACTCTCCTCCTAACAGATATACTAGGGCAGTGATGGCAAATCTTTTCAGCACTGAGTGCCCAAACCGTAATGCACATGCATATGCATGTATGTGTGTGCGCCGGAGTGCCAGAAACTCCAAGACCAACTGGCTGGCACACCCATATCTGTTTTGGGGCCATTTTCAGGCTGTTTTTCAGGCTGTTTTCAAGCTGTTTGCGGGGACATTTTCAGGCCCGCTAAGACCAGCTGGCCAGCATGCATGTCTGCGCCGGAAACCAGAAGAGTAGCTGGCAACAACGCACATGCCCACAGAGAGGGCTCTGCGTACCACCTCTGGCACGCATGCCATAGGTTTGCCATTGTGGTACTAGAGAATGACAATCTTTATTCTCTGTCTCCCATCCAACTCGAGACTGTGCTATCTCTTGTCTCTCTCTCCACTCCTAGGAACCTGCTCCCTCCTGTAGGGCATCATAATAGCTCCCCCCCACACACACACAATTGGCGTAATGCCTCACAGCCAGTCTTTTCCAAACTTGGCCACTTTAAGATGTCTGGACTTCAACTCCCAGAATTCTGGGAACTGAAGCTCATGCATCTTAAAAGTGGCCAAGTTTGGAAAAGACAGTCTTATTCCTGTTTTTACATCACGATGCTAAACCCTCACAAAGATTGCATGATAGCTACGATCGGATTTTGGCTGATCTGCTTTTAACTGTACATGCATCTCTTTTATGGGACTGCGACTGAAATAAACAGCCCCCCCCCCTCCTCCCTGGTCGCTGTAGGACACAAACCTGTGCCCTTGTTTATAGCTGAGGAAATGAAAGTGATTGCGGGAGGAGGATGAGAAGAGACAAGACAAGAGCTATAAATAATGCATAGCTCAGCCCTCTCTGTTACAATTCCAAGGTGGAAAGGCCTGTCTATCATCTTCCTTTCGCTTTGTGAGAAGCTATCGCACATTTGTAACACTAATTGATGTTCGCAGGGAGGAGAGTGGAGGAGACAGAGGCATCTTCTGGCGGAACTCCTCCATGGCTTCATAAAAATTTAACCCTTGCTGTTCTCAAGAAGGAAAGCCATCGCTGAGGGACCACAGGCTCCCACACCAGAGAGTGCAGTAGCTCCAGTGCGACGAGAGAAAGGAAAACTGGGCTCAAGAGACCCTGGCCACACCTAGAAACTGCTTTGGTGGACAACCCAGGTCTACACGAGAGCCACAAGCAAAGAAACTCGTCTTTTCCCACTACCATTTTTACCATTTATCTACATCTAAGCCTTCTTCTTCCTCTTTTGGGGGATTCCACTGTTATTTCAGAAAAGCAAACTGAATGTATACAGGTAATCCTCGACTTACAACCACAATTGGAAGCAACCGCTAAGCAAGCCAGTTGCTAAGTGAATTGTGTCTGATTTTATGAGCTTTTTTTTGCCATGATTCACTGCAGTTGTTAAAGACCCTGATGGTGAACCCAGCTTCCTCCATTTGCTTGTTGGAGGGTGGCTGGGAAGGTCATTGATGGGGGTCACAGGACCCTGGGAGGCTGCAGCCCTTGTAAAGATATGCCGGTTGCCAAGGATGCAAATTCTGACCATAGTGTTACTGCAATGGTTATAAGTGTGAGGACCAATCATAAGTGCCACTGTAACTCTGAACAGAGAACTAAATGAATGGTGGTAGATCGATGACCACTGTACAAGTCACAACAGTTCATTTTATAACCGTTCAAAGTTATAATGGCACTGAAAAAAAGTGATTTATGAGCATTTTTCACAGTTACAACCTTTGCAGCCTCCCTGTGGTCATGTGATCAAAATTCAGGTGCTTGGCAATTGGTTCATACTTATGACCGTTGCTGTGTCCCAGGGTCACGTGATCCCCTTTTGCGGCCTTCTGACAAGGAAAGTCAAGGGGAAGCCAGGTTGACTTAACAACTATATTGCTAACTTAACAACTGCACTGATCCACTTAACAACTGATGCAAAGAAGGCCGTAAAATGGGGCAAAACTCACTTACCAAATGCCTCACTTAACATCAGAAATGTTGGGCTCAACACTACCTGTATTAGAAACCAAGGCTAGACTTGTGCCCCTGAAGATCCCTGCGCTGAGATGCACAAGTGGCGACCACAACCCCCAAAATCCTCCCTTTGCAAACAAGAAAAAGAAAACCCCAAAATAAACAGAGGTTGGGGGGCATCCATTTTTGCACATCCTCAGAGGCTGGTCTCAGCAAAACCATTTTGGAAGAGAAAGATGGCTGCAGTGCTTCAACACCCCAACCTCCCTTCAGAAACCCTCCCAGTTCCCCACCCAGATTGTTCACGCAGGATATGTAAGTGGGAACCAGGGACCTCCCTGGACAGATTCTCTGTCACCCGGGTCACAGCTGTTTTTTGTCCCTTCAAAAGGGCTGTTTTTCTCCTTGAGGAAGACGAACCAAACATTCCGTTTCTCTTCCCGCCATCACAACGGATGAAGTTTCTTGGATGAGAAATGAAACATTTCCTTCTTCTTCCTTCAAGGAAAAAACAAACAGTTCAGTTGCCTTTTGGAAAAGTCCCTTTGAGACAGTTTTTAACAGGTGAACAGAGTTGAAAAGGAACTTGGAGGTTATCTAGTCCAACCCCAAGCAGCAGACCCCACACCATTTCTAACAGATTAGCAGTCGAGTTTCTTCTTGAAAGCTTCACGGGATGAAGCTCCCACAACGTCTGAAGGAAACATCTGTTCCATGGGTTGATTGAAACCAATGTTAACCTAGTGGTTAAGGCACCAAGCTAGAGAGCGGGTGAGCGGGCGGGCCTGCCTGCCTGCCTCTCTCTCCCTCTCTCTCCCTCTCCCCCCCCCCGCCCTCTCTCTCAAACTGCCTGGGGAACTTTGGGCCAATCACCAGGAGATTGTATGTTCTAGTCCCGCATTAAGCTTGAAGGCTGGCTGGGTGATGTTGGGCCAATCACTAGGCACCTGTAAGTTCTAGTTCTGCCTTAGGCAAAAAAGCCAGCTGGGTGACTTTGGGGCCAGTCACTCTCTCTCAACCCACTCCACCAGTTTGTTGTTGTGGGGAAAATGGGAGGAGGGTATGTGGGTTATGTTTGCCACCTTGAGTTACTGGTAAAAATAATAAAGGTGCAATACAAATAAATAAAAATACAATAGAAAAATAAAATAACTTCATCCAACCCTACTATTAACAGATTGGAAGTTGCATGCATTAATTGTCCTTTTATCACCTCCAGTTCTGATGCACCATAAGGAAGTTTCTATAGGAAAGTTGTGGAAAAATCCAGAATCAATCAATATGCAAAATCCAGTTTAAAAATGCCACTGTATTTTTAGCCCTTGTTTTGAATTTAAAAAAATAAGAAGCTTGTACCACAACACACAGAATAGCAGCCAATGGGCTTGATTTATTATCTATAATGTCAAACTTGAAAAGGTTAACCACCATTATTAGCTGTCAGTGAGGCTTCAGAGAGTTGGGGTTTATCACTGGAATACTGAAGGCAGTACAGGGGGGTGGCAGGGAGGGTGGAGAGAGGGTGGCGAGGGGCACTTCAGCATTGTCATTCGATTGCCAGATGGCAGCATGCATTCCTTCCAAGGAGCATGCATATCCCCAAGTAGTTCTCTTTGCATCTATAATTGAATACGGCTCAAAATACAATCATTGCGGTGTAGGAAGATTAGAGATATCAAATATGAAGAAAAGAAGACTGCATTAAAAAAAACACCAAACGAGCTTTACCAAAGGAGAAAAAATAAAGGGGGGGGGGAATCCCAGCATTGTCATGAATCAAGATTGATCCACAGCCAAAGTATGGTGCTCAGAGATCCTGAATGAACTATATTATTTTGTTTGTCTCCAAGCAGTAAAACAGATGTCTTGACAACCTGTGCTGATTAAATATCTGCAGGATATTTGCCAAAGATGCTGGATTTTTTTTTAAGAGGAGGAAGAAGGCAAGCACATCCCCCAAGTCTTGATTCTAAGTAAGGCAGCGTTTCTCAACCTTGGCAGCTTTAAGCTGTATGGACTTCTACTCCCAGAATTCCCCAGCCAACATAGGGTTAGGGTTAGGGTTAGCATAGCTGGCTGGGAGCTGAACTCCATATAGCTTAAAGCTGGCAAGGTTGAGAAACGCTGATTAAGGGACATGCAGTGGGACCTGTTTTAAAAAAAACCATCATATTACTGCGGTTCTGAATTAAAGTACATGTAGTCCTCATCTTACGACCACAATTGAGCCCAAAATTTATGTTGCGAAGTGAGACATTTAAGTGAGTTTTGCCCCATTTTATGACTTTTCTTGCCACATTTTTAAGTAAAATAACTGCAGTTGTTAAATTTGTAAAATGGTTAAGTGAGTCTGGCTTCCCCATTGATTTTGCTTGTCAAAAGGACGCAAAAGATGATCCCAGGATACAGCTACCATCATAAATATGAACCAGCTGCCAAGCATCCAAATTTTGATAATGAGACCCTGGGGATGCCACAATGGTCATAAGTGTGGAAAATCTCTCGGTCAGTGCGACCAAAGCGGTTTCGGTGCAGTAACCAGGCCTGAAACCAGACTGAAAAGGGTCTAGATAATCTGCTTTCAGATAAATGGTTGTCCAATCTCTTCTTAAAATCTTCCATTGCTGGCACACTCATATGTTCTGGAGGCAAGCCATTGCACTGATTAATTGTTCTCACTGTCAGGAAATTCTTCCTTAGTTCTAGGTTGCTTCTCTCCTTGATTAGATTCCATCCGTTGCTTCTTGTCCTGTCTTCAGGTGCTCTGGAGAATAGCTTGATTCCCTCTTCTTTGTGGCAGCCCCTCAAATATTCGAAGTCTGCTATCATGTCTCCCCTGGGCCATGCCCAGTTCCTGCAACCGTTCTTCATATTTTTGAGCCTCCAGTCCCCTAATCATCCTAGCTGCTCTTCTCTGCACTCTTTCTAGAGTCTCAACATCTTTTTTACATTGTGGAGATCCAAATTGGATGCAGTATTCCAAATGTGGTCATCCTTGGACCGATCTTCCTGCACTTTCAGTTGTATTCTGCCTTTCTACCAACAACCCCCAAGCTCACTAAGATCAATAAAGTAAACCCAACATGATAAAACAGTCACAAAAAAGCTCCTTCCTTTATATTGACTGCTAGGCAGGTTAGTGATTCATTCTGTGAGCATCACTGCAGACATAATCTTCTCAACTTGTGATCATCGCAATTACTTTTAACATGTAAACATGGTTCAGTCTTACGTTGGTCTGAAATGTTGCAAACTTTCAAGCAAAATTGCTATTCTGTAAAGTTTCAGCTATTTTACTGAGGGAAACCTGTATTAGTCTCAAGAATCAGAGTGCTGGATTGAGGTCCTAGGAGCAATTTCATCTCTTTCTGGTCCAGCAATGCCCTCCCATGGAGTCCTTAGCTCTGAGATGGTGAATCTATGGCATGATTGCCAGATGTGGCACGCAGAGCCTTCTCTGGGGCATGCACGCCATCGTCAGCTGGTCTACCGGTTTCCGGCACGCAAGACCAGATGGCTGGCGCACACATGCACACCAGCCAGCTGGTCTTTGGGTTTCTGGGCCGCGGTGTGTATGCACATGCACAGGCGTTCCAGACTCGGCATTCGATGCGGAAAAGGTTCACCATCACTGCCTTAGCTGATCAATTCAGCTGGGAGTTACAACTTTTTTAAAGAAAAACAGAACTGGGGGACGGTTAGACTATATTCTGAAAGTTGGCACACGCCAAAGAAGATTCCACTCGACCAAACGAATGGCGGGTTTTTAAGAAGACAGAATTTGTAGCATCCAAACATCCAAAGTCTGTGGAATTGATGTGGAGGAGGGGGAAAAAACCCAACATTTTAGAGATGTTTCCCCCAAAAACATGTAAATTCTCGAGACATATATAGAAAGACAGAAGATCAAATCCACAGGCCAGATGGCAGAGTTTATTTATGTTAGAGAAAGATAGGAATTAAAAATAAATATTTGATGCTTCACATTTATAGCAACTCATGTTCACAATCCTTATCATAACAGAGAGGCTCTGGAGAAGAGGGCTTTCTCTCAAGCCACAGAATCTTTTTGGAATTCTGAGCTTCAAAAGGGTCAGTCCACATGACAAACCAATATTGGTTTAATGTTAGATACTAATTTCTCTGCCAAGAAAGATTGTTCGATGCTGAGGCTGCTGAACACTCAAGCGCTCTTCAAAGAACCTGGAATGCAATTTTCAGCTCCAGGAGATGTTATACCTTAAATTCGGGTTTAAAAGCAGTATTGTGAAAAGTGGTTATGGGTAAACGTTGAGGGGGAAATGCAGATTATCTTCCGAAACCAAATAGGCATTTATTTTGAAAGGGAAACCATTACCTTGATTTGTAAATCCATTTCAAGATTTAAAGAGCCAGCTCGGCTTCTCTGTCGATTTCTCCATCCAGCTGGCAAAAATGGATTAGGCCTCAGAATATCAGAAAGCTGCTTTCGACAGAATCAGACCACAGGGCTCCCTTAAATTAACTCAAGGGAGATTTCTCCCAGTTTCTCTCATCTGCAGCCGCCCAGAGGCCCTCGGATGAGCCAACTGAGGTTCAACATGCTGGGAAGGAGTCTGGCTGGACCACTTCAAGTACAGCCGACATTCTCCACAGCTTCATCCAGGAATGTTTTCCAGCCCTCCATGGCAAAATAGGGAGTGAGCATCTCTTATCTCAGCACTCCAGCACTTCCCCAAATAGGAACACAATTGACACAGGCATGGAAAGTAATCACAAAACATCCACTCTTCCACCTATAAGACCAAGAAGGACCAGTTAAAGCAATTTGCTACCTTAATTGGTGTGTGTGTGTGTGTGTTTTGGCATAGCGGTTAAAGATGTGGAACTTATCTGCTGGAATGTTGACAACCCACGTTCGAGACCCGAGTGCTACACAATGGGATGAACTCCCGTTCCTCGCTCCAGCTCTGGCTCAACTAGCAGTTCAAAAACATACAAAAGCGAGTAGGTCAATAGGAACCACTTTGATGGGAAGGTAAAAGCCGTCTGTGTGCCTCAGCGTACAGCCATGCCAGCCACATGACCACAGAAATGCCTTTGGACAATGCAGGCTCCCTTGGCTAAGAAACGGAGATGAGCACTGCTCCCGAGAGTCAGACTCAACTGGACAAGGAAGCCTTTACCTTTTTACTACACAAGTACAGATAGTCCTCGACTTACAACAGTTCATTTAGTGACCGTTCAAAGTTACAGTGGCACTGAAAAAGGTGATTTATGACTGTTTTTCACATTTATGACTTTGCGGCATCCCCATGGTCACATGACCAACATTCAGCTGCTTGGCAACCCGTTCATATTTATGACAGTAGCTGCGCCCTGGGGTCACATGATCCACTTTTGCGACCTTCTGACAAGCAAAGTCAGTGGGGAAGCCAGATTCACTTAATAACTTTGTTACTAACTTAATAATTGCAGCGATTCACTTAACAACTGTGGCAGGAAAAGTCATAAAATGGGGCAAACTCACTTAATACATGTTTTACTTAGTGACATGCATTTTGGGCCCAACTTGAATATTTTGGCTGCATGAGCCATGGTGGTGCAGTGGTTAGAGTGCAGTACTGCAGGCTACCTCTGTTGACTGCCGGCTGCCTGCAATTCGGCAATTCAAATCTCATCAGGCTCAAGGTTGACTCAGCCTTCCATCCTTCTGAGGTAGGTAAAATGATGACCCAGATTGTTGGGGGCAAGAGGCTGACTCTGTAAACCACTTAGAGACGGCTAGAAAGCACCACAAAGCAGTATATATGTTTGTTGCTGTCCTTCCTTCCTTCCATCCACCCATCCATCCGTGGTACACAATGGTCAGAATGGAATGTTGCAAGCTAACTCTGCCCACTGCCAGGAGTTCGATCCTGACCAGCTCAAGGTTGACTCAGCCTTCCATCCTTCCAAGGTTGCTAAAATGAGGACCCAGATTGTTGGGGGCAAGAGGCTGACTCTGTAAACTGCTTAGAGAGGACTGTCAAGCACCACAAAGCGGTATATAAGTCTAAGCGCTATTGCTATTATCTAAGGAAGCGTCTCTGCCATTCCCACTGCAAATACATCACAGTTTTTTCCAGCTAGGGCTCAGCCCAACTCTGTTCTGAGGCTGCTCCTCTGCTCCTGATGAGTTTGGAAGGCAGCCGCTGTGCCTCCACCCTTCTGACTGTGGAAGGCTGACAGACGGGAAGCTGGTGCTAAAAGACCACGCGTGGCACTCAACTCCAAGATTTTAGGCAAATGCTCTATTACTTCAAATCCACAGCCCTGAACAGTTTTTTTCACATGGACCTGGTTCCTATCACTCAAAGGCATTTTATTAACCATGGTAAGCTGAATAAGCCATAATTGGCCAGGTTTGCAAACCACCAGAGTTGCAAACATACATTACGCTAAATTCAAATCAGTCAAATCGTATTATGCTACAGTTTGATGTATAAGCCCAAGTACAGGTGGTCTCAACTTACAATAATTCATTTAGTGACCGTTCAAAGTTACAACAGCAGTGCAAAAAGTGATTTATGACCATTTTTCACAGTTACAACCTTTGCAGCATCCCGACAATCATGTGATCAAAATTCAGATGCTTGGCAACTTTATGAGTGTTGCAGCATCCTGGGGTCATGTGATCCCCCTACTGCAGCCTACTGACAAGCCAAGTCAATGGGGAAGCCATATTCACTTAACAACCAGGTTACTAACAGTTGCAGTGATTCACTTAACAACTGTGGCAAGAAAGATCATAAAAATGGAGCAAAACTCCATTAACAAATGTCTCACTTAACAACAGAAATTTTGGGCTCAATTGTGGTCAGAAGTCCAGGAGTACCTGTAGATGCAGGCATGTCAATCTTTAGGTTTCCTCTCCTTCTCCATCAGTCGCGACCGCTCTACAGACAGGCAACCTCAGTGTCCTTAAAATGAGACCCTCACAGAAATAGTGTAGGGTCTCCTGCTTGGGCGAGGGGTTGGACTAGATGACCTCCAAGATCCCTTCCAACTCTGTTCATCTGTTATATCTGTTAATCACCAGGAAAAACGCAACTGATTTTCACCACTATAGAAGGGGGGAGAATTGTCCTTTCGAGAGAGCAAGGGCACAACCAGAAAGAAATAACTGGAGAAAGCCAAGGCCTGGGAAACCCTTTTCTCATCACTGAAATTAAGCATTCCATGGCCAGGTTTCCATACATTCTGTGTCACGGATAGAAAATTAACTTTCCCATGGGGTCACAGGAGAACTGCGACTGTTGTGGAGGGGAGACCCAACAGGGCTGTGAAGATGCAGAAGCACGCACACACGCAAATATGTAAATGGGGGGGGGAGCATTCACCTTCAAAATAAAAGCAATGCAGTTATATTGCATGTACCACACAAACTTATTTCCATTTGATTTCTCACTTCCGACTGACCTCACGTGGGCTGGACAGGAACAGACAAAGGGCCAGATGTGGCCTGGGACCATGAAATGCCCAGGTGTGTTCTATGTTCATCCAGGATGCCAAATCGTCAATTCCACTCCACCAACCACCATGGACATGCTCAGGGCCATTCCAAGCAAGGTGAGCCTCCTTGGGCCGCATCCTCGCATATGCAATAAAAGTAAAAAGTTACTCAGCTTACTTCTTATCAATAAGAAGGTGGCCAAAGATATTCTAAGCCTTCCTGAGCATCAAAAGCCATTGGTGCTCTTCTCTGTGCTTATTTTCAAGGCTGTCACCAATTGTACCATCGTGCACTAAACATTCTTTCCTGGCAATCTTGAAAGATTATGATAAGGAATCAGAATGCTGCATAAACATCCACAGTAGCCAGAGGCTGAGATTTAAAAAGTCAAGATGGCAGCAGGAGGATGGAGGCTTTGTCCCTTTTTTATGCAATGCACATAATCAGCAGGCACAGCTTTAATCATATTACCATGGCCACCATTTTGTTTTTTAATCACACCTTGTGGACACTCTTGATATGCAGTAAACAAGTTAAATTGTTAGGGATACAATCCAGTTCCCAATTATAAGCCTAGATCTTCATGGTTTGGAAGCATTTCATGGGTGCATGGATGGATGGATGGATGCATGGATGGATGGATGCATGGATGGATGCATGGATGGATGGATGGATGGATGGATGGTAGGTAGGTAGGTAGGTAGGTAGGTAGGTAGGTAGGTAGGTAGGTAGGCAGGCAGGCAGGCAGACAGACAGACAGACAAAGAGATTGATAGATTGAGAGGTAGACAGACAGACAGACAGATAAATAGATAGATAGAGTAAATATCAATTTCACATTGTCTCATCCATGCACGTTCCAGTAGTCACATTATCTGGATTACTCAACATCTGATGCAACTTTGTTAACCTGGGTAACATCCAGTGGTGGGTTACAACTGATACGCCCCGGTATGGGCATATCAGTGCCTGCCGGGAACACTGGGTACCGTTCAGATACAGTGCCCCCCCTGCTTGCCTGCCCTCCTTACCTGTATTTGAGCTCTTCGGGACTTCCATGCACACACACGGAGCTTACAGCGCCTGCACAACGCTCTGCCAAGCAGTTGGAGTATCACAGAGGCGTTGCGGAGTGTCGCAGGTGGTAAGTACGCATGCATGTGCTGCGCACCTTCATGTGATGGACACCGGGCCCCGTTGCACCGTACCGGTTGCAACAGGATCCTGAACCCACCACTGGTAACATCTGAGCCAGCATGATTCTCCTAGTTTGTGTCACTTTCATATTTGAGATAGGCAGATGAAATGTTAGGTGGTCTTTGCCCAAAGACTCCTACTGGTAAGGTAGATACCAGTCAGGATTTGAATCCCCGTCTCCCACGTCAAACACAGCACTCTAACCACTGTGCTACCCAGCTGCTCTAAAAGTGGTCTCCTGGTGGTGAGAGCACTGGGAGAGGGGCTCCAGCAGGAACAATCCCACAGCTCTCTTTTCCAGAAAATGGCAGTTCTACACACAGCTAAGATCCTGCGAAGAGCCCTCAAACTCCCAGGCCTCTGGTAGAGAACCCGAGACTGAAGGAGACACATACCACCCACGGGGTGAGAAGGGAATTCCTGTATCAGTATGCATACATTTGTTTGTGTGCATGTGTCTCTCTGTTTCATTCAAGATTTATTGCTGACTGTTTAGCTGGGAATAAAGTGCCCAGAATTCTTTTCTAAAATGCTGTAAGATTCCAAATGCCGTATTTTTCGGAGTATAAGATGCACCTTTTTTCCTCAAAAAAGAGGCTGAAAATCTGGGTAGGTTGTATACAGCGAATACAACATTTTTTGCCTCCCGAAGCCCTACCATTTTCACCAAAATTGCCGTGCATAGCCTTATGAAGGCTTCCAGAGAGCTCCTGGGGGCTGGGGAGGGCAGAAATGAGCAAAAAAATGGGCCATTTTCCCCCCCAGCCCCCAGCAGCACTCTATAAACCTCCATAAGGCTATGCATGCAATTTTTTTTTGATGAAAAACAGGCCCATTTTCACAAAAAGCGGGTCTTTTTTTGCTCGTTTTTGCCCCCTGCCACCCCCCCGGGGAACACTCTGAAAGCCCCCCCCCCAAGGCTATTCATGCCTTTTATTTGAAAAAAATGAGCCCATTTTCGCGAAAACGGACCATTTTTCGGAGGCTTGCAGAATGCAAAAACTTTTTTTTCCTTTTGGAAAGCTCTTTAACTGATGAGAATTACATTGATCAAGGGCTGTGCCAGCAGAAACAAAGTCTTAAGGTTTGTCAGCGATTTCCTTCTCCAGCACATGGATAAATACACCTGGAAACATCTATCTACCTACCTACACACACTCTCTCTCCCTACCTACCTACTGTATTTCTCTCTCTATCTCTCTCTATTTCTCTCTCTCTCTATCCCTTTATCTACCTACCTACCTACCTAATTACTCTACCTATCTACCTACTGTATTTCTCTTTCTTTCTCTTCCTCTCTATCCCTCTATCTACCTACCTACTTTTTTTTTTTGCCTCTTCAAAACCTTGGTGCGTCTTATACTCCAGTGCATCTTATACTCTGAAAGATACGGTAACTTCTCAAAAGCCCAGGAGGAACAATCAACTCCAGAATTGCAAAACTCAGCTTTTCAAGTACAAGCTCAGAAGCAATTTTTAATGCAGCCCAGCCATCCCCAAAGCAAAGCCAGGTCGCTCCAATAATCAGGTCCTTGCTCTATCGAAACCAGCCCAGAAGCTCTGTCACAAATGCAAGTCACCCGTTGCCCAGAAGAGCTTTTCTGCAAGAAAGTAGAATTCTCCGCCTCATTACTATAAACCACTAGGATGCAGGGTGCTTGTCTACTCTCACCTCACACTTCCAAAGCCATGCATCTTCAGATCTTGCTCTTGGGGGGAATTTACTCCAGATTGATAAATATCAAAACATGATTTTCTAGCATTGCATTTCCTTCTAATTCCTTCTAACATTGAGAATCCTTTGAGTTATACCTTAGAGAGACAAACCACAGTCCAGTCAATCCAGGTTTCTCAACCCTGGCAACTTTTAAACTGTGTGGACTTCAACTCCCACAATTCCCCAGCCAGCTTACTAGCAGGAGAATTCTGGGAGTTAAAAGTTGCCAAGGTTGAGAATTGTTGCATTATATCTCATTTTACTGGATAAGCAACTTCTTGTATTGGTCTCTTGTACTGGAGAATAAAATATGGAGAACCGACAGGAATAAAATAATATTTGAAGATATTCCTTTCTTTTGAAAAGAAAGGCAAGAAGTGGCAAGCATTAAATCTTTAGTGCAGAAATTCTATGGATTGAAATTGCTTGATTTCCAGAGAACTGAGAAGTAGAGTAACACAAATTATTTAAGGCGGTCTTTGGACAAAAGCTTTTATCCTCCTTTCAGCCTTAGTTACAATGTAAGAGAAATGGGGGAAGAGAGAACCTTTCAGATTAAATCACCAACATTAAGACATAAGTAAATAAATGACAAATAAATAAAATCATCCCCCAAAATAATTCATTCTTTCTTTATACTGAGATGTTGCTGAGATCTCAAGAAATAGGGAAGGATTCTTATATTGTACGTCCTGTAAATCTTCATAGAGCTATGAAAACAAATATCAAAGACCAGTATTAAATCTTAGTTTTGTCACATTAAGTCATGCTTTGGTGTTATGAAATTAAATCCAACACAGAGTTTGTGGGTGCTTTACAACATTCTCTAGATTTTTCATCTGCTCGGGGACACTATCCATCTCAACCATTCTCCAAGTAGCCTTCTTGCCTTCCCTTTTTCTTCTATGGCTGGCGCTACAATTCCAAGTCTTCCTCTCCTCCAATTAGAATTCTAACAGAATAACAGAATTGGAAGGGACCTTGGAGGTCTTCTAGTCCAACCCCCTGCTCAAGGAGAAGACCTTATACCATTCCAGACAAGTGTCTGTCCAGTCTCTTCCTAAAAACCTCCAGTAATGGAGCACCCACAACTTCTGAAGGCAACTTCTGTTCCATGGGTTGATTGCTCTCATTGTTAGGAAGTTTCTCCTTAGTTCTAGGTTGCTTCTCTCCTTGATTAATTTCCAACCATTGCTTCTTGTCCTGCCTTCTGGTGATTTGGAAAATAGGTTGTCCCCCATATCCACATCCATAACTTTCTCACTCACATTCATCCAGAATATTAAACCATGGTTAAGTTTACAGATTATGGGCTTGCAGTCCATGAAAAACCACAAGCCGTATTATAGCTGAAAATGGACTGTGGAACAGGGAAATGGAAATGGAAATAATAGGAGAGGAGAGGAGAGGAGAGGAGAAGACAGGACAGAATTCTTCCTAGAAACTCTTGTCCTCAACCACCAGTGGTTAATGAAGGATTGCCAAACAGTACATCCAAATGCAAGTGTTGGAAGAGCAGTGATGGATCCAGCTCAACAGCTGGATTAGACCTCCCAGATGTTCCTCTCCCTAGCTCCCACCACACCACACCAGCAGGTACTTTGCTACCTCTCTTAATCACTTCCATGAACAACAAGATTACACAGGCAAGATGCAGAGGTAAGGACTCTTAAAGGAGCTAGGCCGAATAAAGGTCTCCAGAGATTAGGGCAATGGAGGTAAGATGTATTGCTCTATATGGGGTCCTTGGTGTTCCCTGAGCTAGGTTGTTTTCTTCCAGATGTTTCATTACAAAACTAGGTAACATCACCAGTGCTGCAATGATTAGTTGGGTAATTAAATGTCTGCAAGAAAGCAACCAAACTCAGAGTGCACCAAGGACTCAATAGTTGAACCCTAAGCTAGAAATATTCTCTTCTATTGGTATGTATTGGTCTTAAGTGCTTAGACAGAGAGACAAACCTGGGGGGGGGGAGGAGGAGGAGGGGGAGGAGGAGGAGGAGGAAAGTTGTTTTAAGTTCTAAGATGCCCAGATGAGGGGGGAAAATACCCCTTGTCTGCTGGAAAGCAATTACCATCCATTTTTGGAATACATTTTAAATCGCTGCCTGACATTTTCCCACCCTACCAATGTTAAGTGCAGATTAGAGAGTGTTTGTATGTGAGTGTGAGTGTGTGAGTGAGTGTGTGAGTGAGTGTGTGTGTGTGTATGGTAATGGACATTAGCTGCTGGAACCCAGCCTGTGACAAAGGAAGGATAAAGCGGCACGCAGCTTGCACGCTGAGCTCAAACACTGCTTAGGAGACAGGACCAGCATTGCGGCATGCAGCCCTCCAGATCATGTGCCGCTGTTTTGTTCACATTTTCCTGTGCCATCTTGCAGCAAATGCCTGCCCAGCAAAGAAAATCTAATCTCTATATATACCCTCTGTGGGCGGAAGGGGTTATTTCTAACTGTTCTCATTATACTTCATGGCCAATTTAAAATGCACCGGGTGGGGCTTTTAAGAGCCCAACGAGAGAGAGGAGGGGGAGAGGGTGAAATCCAAAGCCTGCAAAATAATTCTGTCTCGGTTTGTTCCTAATTGTTTCCACAACCTTTTCATTAGGCAGCTTCTGGCGTTCACGGAAACCGTCTCCCTTTCGAATCAAGCCAGCCCAGGCACAGCAGGCTGAAGCTTTCGCCCACCTCCCTCTTCTGAGGAAGAAGCCAGGTGCCTGGTTCCGAGCACCGGAGAGCCTTGCAACTGGGCTTTGCTGGAGAGAAGGGCGAGAAAGGAACCAAGCAACAAAGCAGGCGGAGGGAGTGGGCTTCAGTCCCCAAGGCTGACATGGAAGAGGGGCTCTGTTGCATTCAGAAGGGCTGCAACCTTCGCGCACAATTCTGCTCTGCAGCTGCTCTGGGGTGGCTTGGAAGAATGCCTGCCTCCCACTGGCTTCTTTCACATACCTCGGAGCTTTCCTTTCATTGCTTCCCATTTTCAGCCTAGCAGACCTGTAAAGAGACTTGAAGTGCCTTCAGACAAGCTAGGAGCCTCCTAAAGTGCAGACCATGAGAGGGAGGGCGAAAGTCTCATGGTTCTCTAAGAAGGATTCTTGGAGCAAAACTGGTGGCCAACTGCGGCCCTGGAGCTAATGTCATGAGAGGGACTCAGAGCATGAAGGAACATTTTAAGATGGCCAAATATATCCAGGATCTGCAGGGGCTGGGTCCACAGGCTGGAGATGCTGCACCAGTTCATGCAACAGTGTGATGCCCAATTCTCTTCCTCCAATTAACTTTCAGGACTCACCACCCTGCCTTGAAAGCTGATATTTCTCTATCTTTATCTAATTGTAATTCTCCTCTGGTTGTTTAAGCTTCCTACCATCCTCCCCCTCATTCATCATCATCATCATCCCTGTACAAACAAGTATCTCTTCCCGTTTTTGCTTCTGTTTTATTTGAAGGCAACTATTGTTAGCTGCTCAGGAAATCCAATGCATTAAAAGTCCAGTCTGGAGAATTTTAGGGAGTCATAATCTCTACTGGAAGATTCACCAAAGGCTGTGCACACACCCTGGTTGCTTCCTTTGCATTGACTCCAACTGGAGAAGTTTGAGGGAGAGTTTCCAATCAATTGCACCTCCCCTAGACCAGGAGTCTCCAACCTTGGCAACTTTAAGCCTGGAGGACTTCAACTCCCAGAATTCCCCAGTCACCTTTGCTGGGAGTTGAAGTCCTCCAGGCTTAAAGTTGCCAAGGTTGGAGACCCTGCCCTAGACAGAAGAGACACTGTGGGGAAAGTGCTCAGTACAGATGGTCCTCACTGAATGACCACAATTGGGACCAGTCACTTGGTTGTTAAGTGAAGTGGTTACTAAGTGAAACCGTAACTGTGCTTATCATCTGACTTCAACTCTCCTTTGCTTTGTGAAGATTGTCAATGTAAGGATTGGTTCTACATTTACTTTTTCATCACCATTGTAACTACAGATGGTCACTAAATGAGGCAGTTGCTAACTGAGGACTACTTGTAGAAGGTACCTTGCGCACCAACAGTCACTAAGGCACCATCGTTTCCGTATCTTAGGTCCTTGTCTTCCAGTGGCAGGCCTGGATCCCCTTTGTGATAAACCATGTTTTTTACAATGCATAATAAGTCACAGTGGATGGATTTACCCCAGAATTAAGCTATAATTTATCAACTACAACACTGGCATTCACAAAATATGCTAAACCAAAGTCACACAAACTAGACTACATCTATGGACTAGAACCTCCAGAATTCCCAGCAACAGCAATATTGGCTTGGGAATTCTAGGAGTATCCAAGGTTTAGAAATAGAGATGATAAAGTTGGTAAACCTCAGAACACCATAAGTCAATTTATCAAGTATAACTGGGGCACTTTAAAATCATTTAAGACATACATGGAGACCCTTTTTATATCTCCAAAGGGTCAATCCGTTTTTATACAAATGTAGTGAAGTTCAAAAAATTCTAAATATGAACAAAACACAAAGTACATCGTATGCGATGAATGCAAGGAATCAAGAATGAAAATCTACGTGTCTAAAAACTTACTATGCTAAAAACATCTTCTCTTTAGACGTGGCTCCTGAGAAGACCAATTATACACTAACTACATATATGTTCCCTTCATTCGCTCCTGATAATGCCAGAATGCACCAGTTGTGAAACCAAGCTGAAGGTCACAAAGATAGTAAATCTTGTTGCTAATCTCAACTCCACGTGGTTTACAACGGGTGGTGCAGAAGTTCAATTCATGAAATAAATGACCAAAGAGGAGCCTTCTCAGAGAACATCACTGTCTTTGTCCTAAGCAACAAGGGAAGCCCTTCACTTAAGAAGCAGGGTCAAGCTATCCATATAATTATATAATAGGCATTTTGGTGCTAATAATTCTATGTTTTTTCTCGCTTGGAACGGATCTCTATCTAATAAAGGAGAACATTTGTAGCTCAGGGTTGAAATGAGGGGTTTTTGGTGGTGTCTGAATTTGGTTGTTTTCTTGCAGACATTTCATTAGCCAAACTAGGTAACATCATCAGTGCTAGTTGACTAACACTGTTTAGGTAATGAAACATCTGCAGAAAACAACAAAGCTCAGAGAGCACCAAGGACCCCTCAAGACAGTGGTGGGAACTACCAGTTCTGTGGGCATGGCTTGGTGGGCATGGCAGGGGAAGGATACTGCAAAATCTCCATTCCTCCCGATCAGCTGGGACTGGGGAGGCAGAGAATAGAAGAGGGCATGGCCAGCCAGAGGTGGTATTTGCCGATTCTCTGAATTACTCAAAATTTCCACTACCGCTTCTCCAGAACTGGTCAGAACCTGCTGAATCCCACCTCTGCCCTCAGATATCTATATATAGGTAGCTACAACAGAACTGAAAAGTTACAACAGCACTGGAAAAAAGTGACTTATGACCACTGTTTATACCTACAACCATTTGTACCGCTCCCATGATCATATGATCAAAATTCAGATGCTTGGCAATTGGTTCATATTTATAATGGTTGCAATGACCTGGGACCATGCCATCAATTTTTGCAGCCTTCTGACAAGCAAAGTCAGTGAGGAAGCCAGATTCACTTAACAACGATAGCAATTCACTTAACAACTATAGCAAGAAAAGGGGCAAAAATCACTTAACAAATGTCTCACTTAGCCACATAAATTTTGGGCTCAATTATGGTTGGAAGTCGAGGACTACCTGTACTTCCCAATTTTCAACAGTTTTATCAGCTTCCAGGTTTTAACGCCATAAGAGTTAAAATCTCATTTGCAAAAAATACTTTTTGCCGCATGCTAAATGGGAAGAAGAGCGAGAGGGGCTTGCTTTGCACAGGAACAGACTCTTATTCAGCAGAAGGTAAGAGATTAAATTTTAAAGAAAGATGTCCAGGGGTGGCTGGTCCCCCACAGAAAAAAATGCTCCTCAAAGCTCTGAAGAACAAAAACGAAACCACCAGATATTTTAACAAATAAACACAGAATAGTGCATTAAGCGAAGTGGTAAATGTTATTTGTCATTTACCACTGTGAATCTATAGATTTTAATGACAGGGTCTCATTTACATTTAACGATCAGTGTACTAGAAAGATTTCTCAAGAACTGGCGCTTTCTTGCCTGTCTCAGTAGGAATATATAGATATTTCTTCTTCGCTAACATTCAACTGACTGAGCACTGCTGGGCGGAATGTATTATTTAATCCCTCCGCTTCTTCTCAGGGCAAACATCACCTCTAAATGGGGAGGAGAGAAGGAAGCCTTCTTTGATGTTGGGTGTAACGGTGGAAGGAGAGAGTGATCTGCAAAGCGAAGCAATGGGGATCCACCAAATATTTGAAATGCAAAGCAGAATTCATGATGCCACGCTAGGGTGGAGGCCTACCCGGCTGAACACGCTGGAGTTCTGAGAGCAGCTCATTGGATGGGTAAATCAAGTATAGGTAGCCCTCACTTTATGACCGCAATTGAGCCCAAAATTTCTGTTGTTAAGTAAGACATTCATTATATGAGTTTTGCCCCATTTTAGAACCTTTCTTGCCACAGTTGTTAAGTGAATCACTGCAGTTGTTAAGTTAGTAAGGCGGTTGTTAAGGGAATCTGGCTTCCCCATGGACTTTGCTTGTCAGAAGGTCGTAAAATGGGATCACATAACCAACGACACTGCAACCATCATAAGTATGAACCAGTGGCTACGTGACCCTGGAGATGATGTAAGGATGAAAAGCGGTCATGTCACTTTTTTCAGTGCCATTGTAACTTTCAAGAGTCACTAAACGGATGGTTGTCAGTCGAGGACTACCTGTATGTTGTCACCCTGGCAACAGAAAAAGAATAGGCTGGGAATAAAGACCAATGATGCGGATCCCCAGTGCACAGATTAGAAGATCACTTCACAATCTGGTCAGCAGATCTCAAATATGATGGGAAAAGAAGGATAACATTAAAAAAATAAAATGATTGAGGGGTTATATAGTAAAACAATCAGGAATTTCAAGAGAAGAGAGAGAAAGAGAGAGGAAGGGAAAGAAAGAGGGAGAGGGAGGGAGGAAGAGAAAGAGAGGAGAGAGGGAGAAAGAAGGAGGGAGAGAGGGAGGGAGAGAAAGGGAGAAGGAGAGAAGGAGGGAGAGAAAGAGAGGGAGAGAGAGAGGAAGGGAGGGAGGAAAGAGAGACGGAGATGTGTTGAAAAAGACACGATAGGGAATTCTAAAACTCTATAAGAGGTCATACAGTAGTTGAGTCACCAACACAGCTGACTAATAGTACACTTAAAAACGCAAAAGGAAGTCATTTTTCACACATTAACATGTTAACTGATGGAATTCACTGTTACAAGATCCAACAGGATGGGCCCAACCATCAGACCGTTATCCATCTCACTTGTTCTCAGACTCAAACCTGCCCTGTTTTCCCATTGTAATTTTTAGGGAAGAAGTTAGTTTTCATTTCTTCCATCTCAGCGACTGACTAAGCCTGCCAGTTGTAGTTCCTACAGGACTATCTTGGTTTTATTCCTATTTCATCTCCGTTGTGTATCAGGGAGCCTGATGCCGAGATACGGACTTCTTCAAGTTTCAGGTTTTCTGCAAATAATCTTGCAACCAACATCAGGAAAAGGCCCAAATCCCCTCTTTTGATGAAGGTCTTAATCCAAAAGTGTTCTTTTCCCATCATTTATCTCACACGCCAGCAACACAAATGCAAAACGCCAACATTTCTTGCATGCACAACTTTACAAAAACTGTAGCAAAGGCAAAACAAACAGAAAGATAAGGGGGAAAAATATTAAGCGCCAGAGGCCAGGCAAATCTGTGGCTTAGAATAATTCTTGAAGGTTAGTATTTGGACATCAAAGCTTTTTAATTGAATTTTGAATACTTTATTTGGCCAAGTGTGATTGCACACAAAAGGAATTTGCCTCCAGTGCAGAAGCTCTCGGTGTTCATGCATACCTACAGAATAATGATAATCATTATAAAAATAATATCAAAAAGAGGAGGCAGTAAGAAAGATAATAAGAAGGATAAATAATAATAATACCGCAGCCGTACTACATGGTAAGCACACATAGACATTAGGCAGCACCAGTGGTGGGTTGCGGATTCCGTTCCAACTGATACCAGTTGGAACGGGCTTGTTGGTGTCCACGTGGATGCGTGCAGTGTGTGCATGAATCTTGGCGCTTCTGCGAGCCTCCATGACACTCCAGCTGCTCAGCAGAGTGTTGCACATGTGCTGTACGTGCTGTGCGCAGAAGCGCTGAAGATGTAAAAGGACGGTAAGAAACAAGGGCAGGTGGGTGGGCCCTCTGGAGCTCGATACTGGAACGGTATCCGGTGCTCTGGGCTGGCTCTGGTACACCTTACTGGGGCGTACCACCTGCAACCCACCACTGGGCAGCACTGTGAGAATTAGGGGTTCAGCAGAGGGATAGACTGAGGGAAAAAATTGTCCTTCTAGTTGTTTTGTCCTGAAATGCTCTACAGCACAGTCCCGAGGGTTGAAACCAAAGACCAGAAGTTCCTCTTCAGCCACTTGAAAAGAAAGCCTGCTCAAACATCTTCTGCCCACCAGAGCCCCATCGCTGGTCTCCCATTGCAACAGCAATAGCACTTAGACTTATATACACCACTGCACAGTGCTTCACAGCCAGTGGTGGGTTCCAGATCCCGTTCCAACCGGTACATTGTACCTGCCTGTGGCATCTCCACAAGCCTCCGCGATGTTCCAGCTGCTCGGCAGAGTGTTGCGCAGGTGACATACGCGGAAGCGCCAAAGGCTTAAAGGACAGGTAAGAAGCTTGGGCCCTCCAGAGCACCGTACCGGAATGGTACCCGGTGCTCTGGGCAGTCTCCGGTACGCCCGTACCACCTGCAACCCACCACTGTTCACAGCCCCCTCTAAGTGATTTACAGACTCAGTCTCTTGCCCACAACACTCTGGCTCCTCGTTTTACCCACCTCAGAAGGATGGAAGGCTGAGTCGATCTCTAACGAGTCTGGATTGAACTGCTGACAGTTGGCAGAATTAGCCTGCAATACTGCATTCTAACTACTGAGCCACCACAGCTGCTATTGCCTTTTGATTCAAGCCCTTAAATTTATTAGAATTGCATCCCAGTCTTCATTTATATTCCTCCTCCCATTTTTCCCTACAACAACCATCTTGTGAAATAGGTGAAGCTGAAACTGGCATAAAGTTACTCAGTATGCTTCTATGGCTGATGAAACACCTTGTTTCTCTGCTTCTAATCCAGCACCTTCAGGACTAGCCCCACTGGATCTTGAATTTAGAAGGAAGTCCCCCAACAAGCCACTGTGCTTCAGGGAAGATCCTGGCACCTTCCTCACTGCACTGTACTACTTCTTGTTGTATTGAAAGGCAGGGACTACCCAAGACCCTCCATGGTGAAGGGGATTGTGAAGGAATGGGTCTAGGAAGGGTGTGTGTGTGATGGAATGGACTACTGTAACCTCAGGAAGGAAGGAGCACATTCCAAGGAAGGATGTAAGACAAGAGTCCAGAACTGGATCATGGGAAGAGAAAGAGAATTAGGATGGCCGCTCACTAGAATCTCCCAGGGTTTATCCATTAGGTTAGAGGAGTATAGGTTTAGTCTGGCACGTTTCTGTCTATAATAGTCATGGATCCACCTCCTGACCCCTCTCTGCACATGACTGACAGGCTGAAGCTGAGCTGAGAGAGCCACGGCTGTGGCGAGTTGACCTGGAGGCACCAGGTGAGGATGGGGAGCAGTTCCCACAGTCAGCAATGAGGAGGAAGTGGAGATCACATTTCTTCCCGATCTGGAGGCATGCAGGACCGAGAGGAGACAGGAGCGATGCCACTCAGCCAGACTAACCCATGAGGAGGCAACTTCACCCCTAGGGAAGGGGTGAAGTTGCCTATTTAACCCCACCCTGCGAGTTGAGTGTTGTTGGAACAATGTCTCCAGTTTCATGCCCTGTGTTTCCGTTCTGTGCACCCTGACCTGTGACTTGTGTGTCCTGACTTGGGACGAGCCTTTGGACTCCATCTGTGTTCTGCTTGGATTGGGTTTCTGCCAAGTGTCTCTTGCGGTGGTGAGTTTGGTGACTGGATCCACTGTGTGTGGGTTCTACCTGGAACCTTTTGGCTGTCTTGAATAAAAGCTTTCAAACTTGTGAGCAGGTGAGTGGATGGGCCAGTCAGCAAAATACTGTATGATGTCAGCAAATAAAGAACTGAACTTGGTTTGGATTACGTTATGGGCTAGGCCTCTCAATGGATCTCCCCACTTCTAAACCAGCACCTTTTCCCTACTCAGTGCTGGATCTTAAGCTGAGAGGGAGGAACCGGTCCGAAACATCTGTGGTTGAAGGGTCTTAGAACCCTCTCTATTCCCAGACTTTTATCACTACACCACAATGGCTGCACACAATGGTTTTAAAGACATGATAGGTATAAGGAATAATACCCCCCCCCCAAAAAAAATAATAATTATGTAACTGTGGTTGGTTGGTTGGTTGGTTTATTCGACTTGTATGCTGCCCTATTCCCGGAGGGACTCAGGGCGGCTGACAAACCAGAAGGGAAGGGTCACAATACAAAAAGTAAAAAGACAAACAACAAACAACAATACAAACAATTTAAAAAGTCACAACACGCACAACAATTCGAGTAGGGGTGGAACTCAGGAGCCCCAGGCCTGCTGGAACAGCCAGGTCTTAACAG
Source organism: Thamnophis sirtalis (assembly GCF_051295495.1). Classification (NCBI taxonomy): domain Eukaryota; kingdom Metazoa; phylum Chordata; class Lepidosauria; order Squamata; family Natricidae; genus Thamnophis; species Thamnophis sirtalis. The sequence goes on from NW_028261393.1 coordinate 35,448,958, forward strand.
CTTTTCGGAAAGCCTGAAGGGTGGTAAGGGTCCGAATCTCCACGGTGAGATCGTTCCAGAGGGCCGGAGCAGCCACAGAGAAGGCCCTCCTCCGGGTGGTCGACAACCGGCATTGGCCTGCAGATGGAATTCAGAGGAGGCCTAATCTGTGGGATCTGATGGGTCTATGGGAGGTAATTGGCAGAAGGCGGTCTCTCAAGTACCCAGGTCCAATACCACGTAAAGCTTTATAAGTGACAACTAGCACCTTGAAGCGTATCCGGAGACCAATAGGCAGCCAGTGCAGCTCACGGAGGATAGATGTAACGTGGGGGTACCGAGGTGCACCCACAATCGCTCGCACGGCTGCATTCTGGACAAGCTGAAGTCTCCGAACACTCTTCAAGGGCTGCCCCATGTAGAGCGCATTGCAGTAGTCCAGTCTTGAGGTCACAAGGGCATGAGTGACTGTTGTAAGAGCCTCCCGGTTCAGGTAGGGACGCAATTGGTGCACCAGGCGTACCTGGGCAAATGCCCCCCTGGTCATAGCCAACAAATGGTGATCTAAAGTCAGCTGCGGATCCAGGAGGACTCCCAAATTGCGAACCCTGTCTGAGGGGCGTACTGTTTGACCCCCCAGCCTGAGAGATGGAATACTTGGCCAATTAGTAGGAGGGAAACACACCAGCCACTCGGTCTTATCCGGATTGAGTACAAGCTTGTTAACCCCCATCCAGGCCCTAACAGCCTCGAGGCACTGGCACATCACGTCAACTGCTTCACTGAGCCGGCACGGGGCGGGCAGATGCAGTTGAGTATCGTCCGCATACTGGTGGTATTTTATCCCGTGCCGTCGAATGATCTCACCCAGCGGCTTCATGTAGATGTTAAACAGGAGGGGGGACAGGACCGAACCCTGCGGCACCCCATAGTTAAGGGGCCTAGGGGTCGACCTCTGCCCTCCAACCAACACTGACTGCGACCTGTCCGAGAGGTAGGAGGACAACCAACGAAAAATGGTGCCTCCCACCCCCACCTCTCGCAACCGTCACAGAAGGATACCATGGTGGATGGTATCGAAGGCCGCTGAGAGGTCAAGGAGCACTAGGACGGAGGGGTGGCTCCCGTCCCTGGCTCTCCAGAGATCATCGGTCAGTGCAACCAAAGCAGTTTCCGTGCTGTAGCCAGGCCTGAATCTGGATTGAAAGGAGTCTAGATAATCGGTTTCCTTCAAGGACCGCCGGAGCTGAGAGGCCACCACTTTCTCAACAACCTTCCCAACAAAGGGGAGGTTGGAGACTGGATGGTAGTTATTTAAAATGGCTGGATCCAAGGACGGCCTCTTCAGTAGGGGTCTCACCACCACCGCCTTTAGAGGGGGGGAAAGGACCCCTCCCAGAGAGAGGCGGTCACTATCGCCTGGATCCAGCCCCTGTCACCTCCCTGCTGTTCGCGACCAGCCAGGAGGGACACGGGTCCAGTACACATGTGGAGGCACTCACTGCTCCGATGGCCTTGTCCACTTCCTCAGGAGTAACAGACTGAAAATCAATCCAAGAATGCCATTCAAGACCCACCTCCGGTACCTCAGCTGGCTCTGCGCAATTGGAGTCCAGGTTCGCCCAAAGCCGAGCAACTTTATCCGCGAGAAATTGGACAAACTCCTCAGCCTTACCTTGTAAAGGAGTGCCTGCATCCCTCCCCTTAAGGAGGGAGCGGGTTATCCTAAACAAGGCGGCTGGGTGCGACTCAGTGGATGCAATCAGAGCGGCAATGTATGTATTTTTTGAAGTCTGGATTGCCAGAAGGTAGGCTCTGATGCAAGATTTTAACAGTGCTCGGTCTGACTCGGACTTACTGCAACGCTGTTGGGAGGCAGGTACGTTAACAGCATGCCCACTTGACCCCTAGGATCCAACTTCACCAGCAAGGACTCACACCTGACAAGCTCCGGAGCAGGGATCCTACGAGGAACTAGAGACCTTCGGATAACAATGGCCACTCCTCCACCCCTTCTCTGGGGTCGCGGCTGAGGAAGCACCTGAAAACCCTCTGGGCACATCTCGGTGAGGGGAACTCTTCCCTCCGGGCCCAGCCAGGTTTCAGTAATACATGCCAGGTCTGCCCCCTCGTCTATAATTAAGTCCCGGACGAGGGGAGCCTTGTGAACCACAGACCTGGCATTTAGCAACAGCAGCCTGAGACCAGGGTCCTGACTACTCACGCTATCTGGCCTTGGAGTGGGACTAATAGGGCCGGAAGAAGGGATCTCTGTAACATAGTGAACCCTCCTTCCCCGGTAATGGCTAGCCCTAAAGTCCCTGCCGTATCTGCCCCTCCCAGTTAGGACCGTAATGCTCCGGCCCACTCCCGTGTCCATGGGCCCTCCATCCTCCCCCAGAGCTGCCGTAGCCCCCGGCAGGCCCTTTGAATCACACATTCTAAGGAAGGGGTTAAACCTAGGCTCCCCCTAGCACTTCTGCAAAGCACTCAGTGTAGGGGGTACTCGGTTATAGTCCCAGCCTTCTCAGACGTACACAATCATACAATCAGGCAAACCCCACAATGATTTAAAAACACAAATACAACAATATGGAGATAAAAGTGGGTACATTCATTCGACACAGTCATAGCACATACCATACATTAAAATTCACAGAGCACTGCAATGATGCGATCTAAAACAGTGATGTAAAGATGAAGGGAGAACTGCTCTGCTCTTCTCCCTTCCCCTATGTCCCAGGAAGACGTCTACAGCCACAGGACCAAAAGTCAATAGTATACAGGATGATTGTACGTGGAGGAGGGTAAGGCATAAACGTCCGATGTTAACCAATAGCAGCTGTTTAGTCCTACACCCTCTAAGGTCCAAAAGCAGGTCAACAGACCACGTGCAGGGGAGTAGTTCTTCTCCCTCTCCTGAGATTATAAAAGGTCCGAAACCAGAAGGGCCAGAGTCTGAGACCGTCTCGAGCTGCTCAAGAAGGAGGGGGAGAGAGCGCCGATCTTCACAATACCGAGTCCACGCCCCTACGGCCGCCATCATCTATCGCTCCTACCCTGACCTAACCCCGACCCTACTCCTAACCCTAACCCTTAAATCTAATCTAACACTAACCCACACCCTAACCCTCACCCAATCTTAGCCCTACACCAATCCTAATCTTAATTCTAACCCTAAAGTTAGCCCAGCCCTAACCCAACTCTAGCCCCACCTCCAACTCTGACCCTAGCCCTAAGTCTAACCACTATCAGCCCTTCCCACAGTCCGAGTGCAACCATCAGATGGAAACACAGCCCTAGTGTCTATATCTAACCTATATAACTATTCTATATCTACCTATACCTATGTCTACCTATAGCTATATCTACCTATATCTATCTCTACTTATCTCTATCTAACTATCTAGGGCAATAGCAGGTGGCAGGCGGAAGGGGGAGGACAGCTGTTACGGGCAGAACAGTTGGTCACAGGCCAAGGTGGAGGAGAGTCAATGATGGGTACGGAGATGGTAAACGCTGCTATCAGGCGCCATCCTCCTCTCCCCTCCAAGCACCACAGCCAGGCAGATAAACGACCAGATTTTTTATCCCCAAAAGGATCGCAGAACAGCAAGACAAGCAGAATAGAGAGGGGGGGGGGCACCCAGGGGCGGCTATCGCGGCGGCAAACACAGCCAGCCAGCCGCCTAATCCGCCGCTCCCAAGGTCTCCAGCAAAGTCTACGATGACCCCCGCCTTCCTGGATACTGAATCCCCAAGCTCACCGCACTATTAGAGACAGTTAAAGCAGGCAAAGAGGAGGGAACGCTGGAGATAATAAATCGCTGCGTTCAGCAGCGCGGCGCCGCCATCTTCTCCTCCACGCCGCAGCTCGCCGTTCCAGGCCACCGCCGTTCCGCTGCCAGGGGAAGCAACCAGAGGCAGCTATTAGACGAATGCCAGCCCTCGCACGTTTCCTGGGTCCGAGCCCTTCCAGGAGACTTTGTTAAAGTTGTAAGCGGACTCCAGAGGCTCTCTTAGATCTTGTGTTTTGTCGCTGTGGGATTGCCCATGAGATTACAGCTAAAAATGACCATCACATAATAAGAACGATGCTGGGTTCACATATTGTGAAACACACAGAAGTCCAGCATTTTAGGGACAACTGCATTTAATCTGTTACTCAATGCAGAAATTCACATTTAAAAGTTGGATGTGTAGCTCTTATTTGGCACGTCTGGCAAGGAAGAGTCTAAGGTAAAGGTTCCCCTTGCACATATGTGCTTATCGTTCCCGACTCTAGAGAGTAGTGCTCATCTCCGTTTCAAAGCCAAAGAGCCAGTGCTGCCTGAAGACGTCTCCATGCTCATGTGGCCAGCATGACTAAATGGCAAAGGTGCAAAGAATGCTGTTACCTTCCCACCAAAGGTGCTCCCTATTTTCCTACTTGCAATTTTTATGTGCTTTCAAACTGCTAGGTTAGCAGAAGCTGGGACAAGTAACGGGAGCTCACTCTGTTAGGTAGTGCTAGGGATTAGAACCACTGAACTACCAACCTTTCAGATCGACAAGCTCAGCCATTGAGCCACCGTGTCCCTTTAAAGAAGAGTCTACCACTCCTTTAATCCCCAAATCTCTTGCTTAATGTAAGGATATCTTTTCCTGTCATTCACTTGGTATCTGTCTTCCTGAAAATTAAGCTGAGTGTTTTATGTATTGGGAAGATAAAGAATGAAAGTTGATTTCTTTTTGGTCTGTTTTCCTTCAGGTATGGAAAAGTGCAAATGCAGAGTTTCTATGGTGTGGGATTCCACTATGGTTTACTTTCAAAGGCCAGATTTCAGGATATTGATACACTTGGATAAATCCAAAAGAATAAAAATAAGTAAAAACTTAAAAGGCTTAAAAATATGTAAAAAGGGTGGGTCAAAAAGCCAGAATGATGGCCAAAATTACACAATCGAAGCCTTTTTATCTCCATCCAGATCACCCACATGCCTGGTCCTATTCTACGTCCCATCACTAGAGCTAAACATTTCAGGCAGCAGAATTCAGCTGTTTTCAGCCCCTCCCCCCCACTGAATTTGTGATAGATTTTAATATTATTTTAGCTTATCCAACAATCTGTTGATTTACTGTTCCTCTGTCATAAGGCATACAAATTATTGCAGTGTAAGAAACTGATGCAATCCCTGTTGTTAACTGCCAGGTTTATTATCACTTAAACACTGAAAAACTAAAATGCATCTTTCATTCCATTAGTGGTATTTAAAAGTGCAGGAAATTGCTCTGCCTGGAAAAATCAACACAGCAAAGAACTTTGGAAAACCTACAATGAAGGATAATTTTATCTAGGTCTTGTTGCCATTTATTAATAAACAATTTCCTAATGGAAGAATAGAGATAATAAATAAATTCAGAATATGGGTGGGCTAAACTTTCAAGTACCTGCATGTTTGGCTAGTTGCAAATGTATATTCCCATTTCCCCATTTTGTATTCTTTCTTTACTCTTCCCTCTAATTTTGAAGTTTCTGTCTTTTTCAGCTTCTCCAAAAAATTTTTAAAAAAAAACTTCTTATAATTCTACCGTGTTAATGCATTTTAAAATAGGATTATAGCTCTTTTAGATATAGGGTGCTTTACGGGTACCCCTACATATCTTTGGTTCGGAGCCTGTGGTAATGGCTCAGTAAAAACTCTAAGTCAGGGGTTTCCAACCTTGGCAACTTTAAGCCTGGCAGACTTCAACTCTCAGAATTCTTGCTGGCTGGGGAATTCTGGGAGTTGAAGTCCACCAGACTTAATATTGCCAAGGTTGGAGTGGAGACCCCTGCTCTAAGCCACACACTACTATGCTGTTCCCTCTGTATGGATTCTGAAAAGACCGTTTATCCAAACTTGAAGCAATGTCTATGGAGATTTTCAATTATCCAGGTCTCAGTTGCCCCAAAGATGCTTCTCCAAAAGGAAACTGGGTTTCTTTCTTTTTCCTTAGAGATGTTTCGCTTCCCACCCAAGCAGCGTCTTCAGTTCTGACTGAATAGTGGCAAATAGAAGTATTGGATCTATCATTCAGTCAGAAGTGAAGATGCTTCTTGGGTGGGAAGGTAAATGTCCTCAAAGAAAAAGGAAGAAAGTCCAGTTGCCTTTTGAAAAAGCACCTTTGGGCAACCAAGACCTGGAGAGGACTTGGAATACTCACTCAGCACCAGTCACAAGCAGAACCACACATGTGCGGCCTCAGGCTGTAACTAATCCCCTGGGTTACAGGGATCTCCCTAGGGTGCTAGACTGCTTGCCCTGGAAACAACCAGGTGGGGCTCCATGGATTTGGAGGGAGGTCACACTTACGCCATTTGCAACTATGGCCACCTTGATCTCTCCTTCCAGCCTAGCTGGCAATTCCCCAACACTAAGCAACTAGTTGTAACTCAAGGACTACTCGTATATGAAAATAAGAGAGAGAGACTACATGGGTGTCATATCCCCATCCTCTTGCACTTCTGCTCCATCCAATGAGGTCCTCAGTCTCTGAAATAAACATCAATGTTTTCCTTCCCTCCCAAATCTTCCTTATTTCCCATTATCTAAAAATGGGGCCAATCAAATTTTTAGAGAGTTTTACTAGAATAACCAGGTCCAACATGCTTCATGCTATGAAAGTAGCCCTTTTATGTGTCTCCAAGTCACAGCCGAAGACTTGATATACGTTGTGCTTTATATATCCCACGTAATTATTTCTCACATACAGACCAGTATTTAATGCTGACAAGTGACATGAGATGAGCACATATTCAAAATACCAGAACAATAACCACTCAGCATATTCCAGGGTACATTTTCACAAGATGTCCTTCTGCATTCATGGAAAATTAGCCTTCCTTACAAATATCTACATTAAATCACTTAGGAAACACTTATGGGACCTTGATCTACATGTGCTGGGACTCGCAAATAAACGAATGCTCCACCCCTTTACTAAGAGGCCACTATTTTCTTAGGCTCAAGTTTTCAGAGAGATGAAGGGGCTTGGCACAGACATTGTAAGGAAAAGCAGCTTATTTGCTTGCAGGTGAAACTCGAAAAATTAGAATATCGTGCAAAAGTTCATTTATTCCAGTAATGCAACTTAAAAGGTGAAACTAATATATGAGATAGACTCATTACATGCAAAGCAAGATAGTTCAAGCCGTGATTTATCATAATTGTGATGATTATGGCTTACAGCTCATGAAAACCCCAAATCCACAATCTCAGAAAATTAGAACATTGTGAAAAGGTGCAATATTCTAGGCTCAAAGTGTCCCACTCTAATCAGCTAATTAAGCCATAATACCTGCAAAAGGTTCCTGAGCCTTTAAATGGTCTCTCTGTCTGTTTCAGTAGGAATCACAATCACGGGAAAGACTGCTGACCTGACAGTTGTGCAGAAAACCATCATTGACACCCTCCATAAGGAGGGAAAGCCTCAAAAGGTAATTGCAAAAGATGTTGAATGTTCCCAAAGTGCTGTATCAAAGCACATTAATAGAAAGTTATGTGGAAGGGAAAAGTATGGAAGAAAAAGATGCACAAGCAGCAGGGATGACCGCAGCCTGGAGAGGATTGTCAGGAAAAGGCCATTCAAAAGTGTTGGGGACTTTCACAAGGAGTGGACTGAGGCTGGAGTCAGTGCATAAAGAGCCACCACACACAGACGGATCCTGGACATGGGCTTCAAATATCATATTCCTCTTGTTAAGCCGCTCCTGAACAACAAACAACATCAGAAGCGTCTTACCTGGACTAAAGAAAAACAGACCTGGTCTGTTGCTCAGTGGGCCAAAGTCCTCTTTTCTGATGAGAGCAACTTTTGCATCTCATTTGGAAACCAAGGAACCAGAGTATGGAGGAAGAATGGAGAGGCACACACTACAAGATGCTTGAAGTCCAGTGTGAAGTTTCCACAGTCTGTGTTGATTTGGGGAGCCATGTCATCTGTTGGTAGACTGTGCTTCATTAAATCCATGGTCAACGCAGCTGTCTACCAGGAGATTTTGGAGCACTTCATGCTGATGAAGTAGGTAACTTTCTCTGACATCTCCAAAATTTAAAACTGGTACCCAGAGAGTCACCCTATCGAAGAGTATTTCTCAACCTTGGCTGCTTGAAGAAGTGTGAACTTCAACTCCCAGCAAACACCGAGCCAGCAGCCCCAGATGAGACATCATCAGGCCCTTATTTCAACTTCATCCCCTATGAGAAAGTCGTCAGGTTTCTTGAGATGACTTTGGGAGATACCAACCCGCATTTACAACACAGGGATTACACCTTCCACACCAATCAATCAAACTAGTCAGGGCTCTTGTAGTAACCCTTTACCTAACCGTGACACTGGCAACATTTTAACAGGTACAAGTAGCCCTCGGGTTTGATTTATTTTAATTTTATTTATTAATCGCTTTTGTTACAACTGAAATGGAGCTTGTCCATGACGGTCATAAATTGTGAGTCATAAAACAGGCTGTCCCTTGACTGGACTCATTTTTAATAACCATTTTTGCAGTGGTTGTTAAACAAACACGATGGTCATTAAGCAAGCCCATGGATTGCGATGGGCTGGTTTTGCCATAAAATGAGCATCAATGCCAGATTTTGGCAGAAATGTCATGAAACGCCCTCATTTGACTGCAGGAGGCTACAAATGCAGCCATTGCCAAGTGCTTGAATGCAGCCACATGAAGATGAACATATATTGCTAGTCCGTGTATGATATGCTATACGATGAATAAATAAATAAACAAACAAACTGTGTGGAGGGCTGGTCAATGGAACTGTGTCGTAATTACCCCCGGGGAATCCTTCATAATGTGAAGACTACCTGTATCAGGTAGTACACATAGTCCTCAACATATGACTACAATTGAGCCCAACATTTCTGTTGCTAAGTGAAACATTTGTTAAATGAGTTTTGCCCCATTCTACAATCTTTCTTGCCACAATGAAAACTGTGAAACTGCAGTTATTAAGTTAGCAACACGATTCTTAAGTGAATCCATTGACTTTGCTTGTCCAAAGGTCCCCAAAAGGGATCTACAGGACCTAGGGACACTGCAACCGTCATAAATATGAGTCAGCTGCCAAGCATCTGAATTTTGATCACCTGACCATAGAGACACTGCAACGGTTGTAAGTATGGAAAAACGGTAATCCGTCTTCTTTTTTTAGTGCTGCTGTAATTTTGAATGGTCACTAAATTGACTGTTGTAAGTTGAGGACTGGCTGTACAATCAAGAAAAAAGTATTTGTTTTCTTTGCACACATCTCACAACTGGGTGATGCTGGGTGCCTTACAACATTAAAGAAAAAAGTTCTCCAAACTTCCTATTTATATTGTCAAAATAAACTTGACTTGTGCCTGGATTGTGGTTTTGTGGCAGCCTATTCAGAGGTGGGTGGGCCCTTGCTTTCTTCCTGGGCTGGGTGCTGGGACTGGCCCAAAGTCACCCAGTCGATCCTGGCCCTTAGGCGGGACTAGAATTCACAGTCTCCCAGATTCTGTTCCAGTGCCTCTAACCACTACACCAAGCCAGCTCTCTAACTTCATAAAGGAGCTGAAAAAATATTTCAAGGGACTTTTGGAAACCATGAGATCAGGAGGAAAAAATAAGAAGCCTCCCAAAAACCAGCAAAAATGAAAAAGCAAAATGGAAAAAAAAAACACCATCTTGATTGCATGATTGAGCCAAACACGCAGGGACATGAATTGCAATCAAATTACTCCAATCACCAGGTGCTTCGGTATGTATAGCTTGGAAGTCCAGCCCCATCAGTCTGAAGTAGCAAGGGTCCCAAAGACTCAATCAGGATAAAGACAGGTGGAAGGGAGAGGAGAGGAAAATCAGGAAAGGTCCAGCACCACAAAAAGCAAAGCTCAGAGAGAAGAATTAGTCCAAACAAAACATCATCAAACACTCAGCCATCTCAAAATAAAAAATGGTGGAAGATGAAAGTTGTGGGTTTCATTGATAAGAACCTCAGTGATCAGTAAGGCTGCCATTTAACAACCCCGAAGAGCAAAACAAGCAGGAGAAGAGACAAAAAGGATGATCAGGCTAGAAGAACAGAACCTTGGTGTCATCCAAATTTAGTTTAAGGCAGTGGGAACACATCCAACTGGGGATCCCAATAGGACCACACCTCACCTTCCGTGGGTTCATCTCTTCTGCGGAGGGCAGAAATGAGACAAGATACCAGGAATGTCCTTGGAATCTTACTGAGCACTAGTAAGTTCTTCACCCTTGTTCCATCTTTTGACAGTCGTACAGTGGCCCTATTTAGGGGAACCCAGTCACTGCTGGGAATGGATAAGCTGCAGGAATATCTTGGAATAGGAATATTCTTGCTATTTGGCAAATAATTGACACTTGGATCTGCTTAAAGCTGGGTTCCAACTGGTCAGGCCCAGATGAGGTGCCCAAAACCCAACTTTATAGGATTATCTGGCCTAACTTTGGTTCCTGAGGAAATGGAAAGGGTTCACTACTCTATTAGCTTGGCTACCTGCTTCTTAGACCCAGGTCTCCCCTTGAATGATCAAAGGCCTGTGGCTACTCCATGTGTGATGTCAGCTTGAGTGAGGGGAAAGCTTTGAAAGAGGCTGTGGCATACCCTCTCAAGGACCCAGAGCTGGATATTCAAATAATCCTGGAAATCTCAAAGGTGCTTTTTAAAGAGGCAACTGGACTTTCTGGTTTTTCTTTGAAGACATTTCACTTCTCACCCGGCCCTCTCTCAACAGAGGGGGAGGGAGGGACACGACATCATGAGTTGCGGTGGTGCAGTGGTTAGAGTGCAGTACTGCAGGCTACTTCTGCTGATCACCAGCTGCCAGCAGTTTGGCAGTTCTGGTTTCACCAGGTTCAAGGTTGACTCAGCCCTCCATCCTTCTGAGGTGGGTAAAATGAGGACCCAGATTGTTGGGGGCAAGAGGATGGCTCTGTAAACCACTTAGAGAGGGCTATAAAGCACCACAAAGCGGTATATAAGTCTAAGTGTTGCTGTCCTTCCTTCCTTCCTTCCATCCATCCATCCATCCATCCATCGTGCACAGTGGTTAGAAGGCAGTATTGAAAGCTAACTCTGCCCACTGACTGGAGTTCGATCCTGACCAGCTCAAGGTTGACACAGCCCTCCATCATTCTGAGGTGAGTAAAATGAGGACCCAGATTGTTGGGGGCAAGAGGCTGACTCTGTAAACTGCTTAGAGAGGGCTGTAAAGCACTGTGAGGCGGTATATAAGTCTAAGTGCTATTGCTATCATCTATCTCCAGTCTACAGCGCAGTCCTTTCAGCAGTTCCAAGAAGGCTCCACACTCATTTGCACCACTCAAGTGACCCTGACAACACAAATAAACCTCCAAGTGGCCTCAATGACTCTTTAAAAGAATGCAAATGAGCAGCTGTCTACAAGGAGTATAAATCCTTCCATTCCCCACTATCCTGTAAGAGCTGAAGAAGCTTCTTGGATCAGAATCAAAATGTCTTCAAGGAAAAACCAGAAAGTCCAGTTGCTTCTTGAAAAAGCATCTTTGGGAGAACCATGACCTGGATGACAGGGAATCTCCATAAACATTCAGTCCTGGACAATTATCTCTTTTAGGGAAGGTAGTAAAGATCAGCTTCAGCCCCAGAGGAGGAATTGGATTATATAGACATGTTTCAGTTGAGGTTCAGGCCAAGGTTTAGTATGGAGACAGCTTGCTGATAACCTGGGATGGAGCTGGGATGGGGTAGCGTGTGACCATGAGGCCTTTGCAAAGGGACATCTCATGCAGCAGTTTTGGGAAAGAAGGGAGGGAGGGAGGGAGCAACCATTCAAAGACATCCAGATGTCACTAACAAAAATCCAAAATACCGAAAGAAAGACATCAAAGAACTCAAAGACAAAGCACAGCAGTGCCAACCTTAAATTGAGCTCAGAATATTTTCTGATAAAGGAAAATCTGGGAGTAAAGATCTGTTCACATAGCCAAACAGCACAATGGAAATACAAGACAGAACCTAACAAACCCACAATTAATGCAATGAAAAGAGCAAAGTCTGACAATCAACAGCATCTCACACTGCAGGCAAGCTCAGAAGCATCAGTGCCAATGCGGATGGTTTACTCTCGCCACCAGGAAATTCCCCCCCCCCCCAGCCATGATTTGTGAAAAACAGTCAGAGCAAATCAGTTTTAAGGTACACCCAGCACACTCATTTAAAATGAACTAAAATCACCAATTCAATACATGTACTAAATGAATTAAAATGTTTTAAAAAACCAGGGAAAGACAGGAACCATACAATGCAGCCAAGAAATACGGTCTCACAGATTTTTCCAATTTATTTGAATTAGAACTCAGTCTTAATTTAGACTTTATTAAAAGTGTATTAAAGTGATAGCTGAAACACAAATACTACTTATTCCACACTTGAACTCAAAACTATTTCTCTAATGTTAAATGAGAGGCAACATTCAGGAGAGTCATAATCCTGACCTATGGATTTTAAAAGCTCACTACTGAAATGCATAATGAATTTGAATATGTCACTTGATTTGCAGATGTGCAATAAAATCAGGAATTAGAACAAAGACTGTAGAGTAACCTTAGAGGTCTTCTAGTCCAGCCCCGTTGAGCAGGAAACCCTATACCATTTCAGATAAATAGATGTCCAGTCTCTTTTTGAAAGCCTCCAGTGCTGAAGCACCCACAACTTCTGAAGCCAAGCTGTTCCACTGGTTGATTCCACTCTCACCTTTAGGAAATTTCTCCTTAGTTCCAGGTTGCTTTCTCCTTGGTTAGTTTCCATCCGTTGTTTCTCATCTTGCCTTTTGGTGCTTTGGCAAATAGCTTGACTCCCTCTTCTTTGTGACAGCCCCTCAAATATTGGAACACTGCTATCGTGTCTCCCCTGATCCTCCTTTTCATTAGACTCGACATAAATTCACGATAGACATAAAGGAATGCAGCATTTCAAGTGACAACACAGGATTGCAAATATAATGGTTTGTTTGTTTTAAAATCAGCCAGTCTCTGATGAACTAATATTGAGGTATCTATCGATTCAGCTACTGCAACTTTAAACATTCAGCGAGTTGCAAGCCACAGACCCACTGAAGCATGGTGCACTGACAGCTAAGACTTCACTGTTCATGTTCTCCATGCTTAAACTTTGGTGAGTCACTGAGCTGCTGCAAAATGTTATTGGTAATCAAGTGAGATTTAGTTGATTATTAAGAAAGGGCTAATTTTAATCAGAGAGGGATCAGTTTTAATTGGTGTGGCTGTGAATTAAAAGGGAAAATTGATTTTTTTTTCCAAAATGCCACTTTGTTCTGGCACTTTACTAGGAGAGCCCTTGTTTTATTTTATTTTTTTAAAGGTGATAATTCCTCTGTCAAGGACAGTCGGTAAATTTCAGTTCATACCAACAGTAACTTCCAATCCAGAGAGATGAAAAACAGGGGGAGGAGAGTTGTGTTAAATTAAACACTGTTTAGTAGGTCCTTAACTTACAAAATAATTGGGATCAGAATTTATGTTACTGTACTAAGCGAGGTGGTTTTTAAATGAGTCGCATCCAATTTTACGACCTTTTTTTGCCAGAGTTGTTAAGAGAATTCCTGCAGTTGTTAAGTAAGTCATGTAGTTGTTAAATGAATCCTGCACCTAGTTTTGGTCACCACATTACAAAAAAGATGTTGATATTTTGGAAAAAGTGCTGAGATGAGCAACTAGGATGATTAAAGACCTGAAAACTAAAACATAGGAAGAATGGTTGCAGGAATTGGGTATGGATAGTTTAGAGAAAAGAAGAACTAAGGGTGACATGACAGCAGTTTTCAATATTTGAGGGGCTTCCACAAAGAAAAGGAGGTCAACTTATTTTCCAAAGCACTAGATGGCAGGACTAGAAATAATGGATGGAAATAATAATCAAAGAGAAATAATAATCAAAGAGAAAAGCAACCTGGAATTAAGGAGGATTTTTCTAACAGTGAGGACCATTAACCAATGGAACTGCCTGCCTTCAGAAGTTATGGGTGCTCCATCACTGGAGGTTTTTAAGAAGAGATTGGATAGCCACTAGTCTAAGATGGAATAGGGTCTCCAGCTTGAGCAGGGGCTGGACTAGAAGACCTCCAAGGTCTCTTCCTGCTCTTGATTGGTTAGATGGTTGATTGATTGATTGAATGAATCTGGCTTCCTCCATTGAATGTTTGTAAGAAACAAGCTTGGAAGATCACAAATGGCAATCACATGTCCCCAGGATGCTACAACCATGTTAAATACATGCCAAGTGCTCAAATTTTGGTTACGTGATCATGGGGATGTTGCAATTTTGGTAAGTGCAAATGAATTGTTGTGAGAACTATAGGTAATGAAACACTACAACTATCACAGAATATAAGAACTCCGCCCCCTGGTTAGTGCAAAGCTGCCCTAAACATCTCCAACAGGTAGCTGTTGCTTGAAAACCCAAAGCTTAGAGCGAGAGATCACTGTTCTAGACAGATAATCTCATCACTTAAGAACTTTTGCTATGAGAATGTCATTCTTATACAGAGCCCAAATCTCATTTCTTTTAGGCTCAATCAGTTGTTCCTTGCCTTGATCCTAAACTCAACAAAGAACAGCTCCATCTACTCTGGAACATGAGACTTTTAGTTTTCTCAGACCAGGAGTATTCAATCTTGGCAACTTTTAATACTTCTGGACTTCAACTCCCAGAATTCCCCAGCCACCATGGGGAAATACTGGGAAATGCTGGGAGTTGAAGTCCATAGTTCGGGGAGTTGAAATTCATAAGCCTTAAAGTTACCACGTTTGGAGCCCGTAGCTCTAGACCACTCTCAACTCTCACGCTCTGCCCCGTTTCCCTTCTTTAACAAGCTAAATATGCTCAGTTCCTTTTCTGATTTCTCATAAGGTAGGAGTGCCTCATTCTTTATCACCCTTGTTCTCCTCTGAACCCATTCCAGTTTCCGCATGTCTCTTTTCAAGCACTGCGCTCAGAACGCTCTCTTCTCCAACAGTAGTTCAATTAGAGGATAGATAATATAGCAAACTCCCTCCCTCCCATGATCTGGGCACAATCCTTCTATTAATGCAGTCAACGATTATTGGCCTTTCAATTGCTTCACCACCATGCTTGCTCATGCTTTGCTAGTGGTCCAGCTATGACTCCTAGATCTTTCCCATTTACACACTGCAGCCACGTGAGATTTCCCCAATCCTATATTCATACATTTGATGTTTCCTCCTAGATGTTTTAGGACAGCTGTGTTAGTCTATAGTAACCAAATATTAGGAGCTTGCTAGCATCTTTTCACATTTTATTAGCTAACCCATTTTATTAAAAGGCATAAGCTCTCATCAGCTAAATCCACTGGTTTATGAATAATGAATGATCTGATGAAGGGAGACATTATGGCTTTTAATAAAATGTGTTAGTTTGAAAAGATCCTATAATTCTCCTGATTTTTTTCTACCCAGATGTAGGACTTCAATCATTTCATATCAGATCATTCTGTCTGGCCCAATAATTTAAACACATGAAATTAATATTGAACTGTAGTTTTCTTCTTCAAACCAATGGAGTCGAGGGTCTTTCTTTCCTGAGGGGTTGATGGGGCAGGTCTGACAGGAAGCTTACATTACCAGTAAAGTCCATGGAGATTCTCAGTCATGCAGGTCATGGTTGTCCCAAAGGTGCTTTTTCAGGCTGAAGAAGCTTCTTGGATGAGAAGTGAAACGTCTTCGAAGAAAAACTGGAAAGTCCTGTTGCCTCTTGAAAGAGCCCCTTTGGGATTACCAGTATTGGTCCTTGGGCAAAGACCCCCTAACGCTTCACCTGCCTCCCTCTATTATCTGTATCCACACTAAATGAGAAAGACCTTGCTACCCAATGCTTCAAAAGAGGAACTAAGGAGAAATTTCCTGACAGTGAAAACAATCAAACCGTGGAATGGTTTCCCTTCACAAGTTGTGGGGCCTCCATCACTGGAGGCTTTTGAGGAGAGACTGGACAGCCATTTGTGTGAAATGCTATAGGGCCATGATGGTGAACCAATGGCATGCGTGGCAGAGGTGGCACCCAGCCCTCTCTGTGGGCATGCGCAGCATTGCTCTTTTGGTTTCTGGCAAGCAAATGTGCACCAGACAGTTGGTCTTCCTGCATGCGGGAACATGTGAAACCTGAAGGCCAGCTGGCCGGGTGCACATACATGGGCCAGAATCCCAATGACCAGCTGGCCGGTGTGTGCATGCCATTCTGGCGCATGCGAAGACCAGCTGGCCAGCATGCGCATGTGCGCCCGCAGCTAGTTTTTGGGCTTCTGGCACTCCGGTGTGTGTGCATGCTCTGGTTTGGGCATTCAGTGCCGAAAAAGTTCCCCATCACTGGTATAGGGTTTTCTGTTTGAGCAAGGGGGTTGGACTAGATGACCCCCAAGGTCTCTTCCAATTTTGTTATTCTGCTACTCTAAGAACTGTGGTAGCACAGTAGTTGGAATGCTGTATTGCAGGCTAATTCTGCCAACAGCCATCAGTTTAATCGTGACTATCTCAAGGCTGACTCAGCTTTCCATCCTTCTGAGGTGGGTAAAATGGGGACCCAGATTGTTGGGAGGAATAGGCTGAAATCTGTAAACCGCTTAGAGAGGGCTGTCAAGCACTGTGAAGTGGTATACAAGTCTAAATGCTATTGCTATTCTGTGAGGGGGGAGGGGGGGAGGCAGAGGTCTTCTCCTAACATCAGCATCAGCCCCACACTTGAACAGAGAAGGTCGAGGTGGCTCCGCTCACTTCTGCTCCACTCATCGGCTGCTGCTTTTAATTTTAAAGAGGCAATTCTGAAAATCCACTTCTGCAATTCGTAGACGGGGTATTCCAATAGTGTAAAGAGATCCCTGGGGGTCTCTATTCTTCCATTTCATAAACCAGATTTTGAGAAAGGGAGGTGAAGCTTCTGCCTGATGCCAAACCTTCCACTTTAGGTAAATTCTTTCAGAAATATCAATTCAGGCAAGAAAGAAAAACATTTGTTCCCCTTCTCTTCTATTCATGCCCTCGACAGGAATGAATGGGCCAATCTAGTCGTCAAGAATTGAATGCTCTGGACTCCCAGAAGCAGCTCATGGAAGGAAAAGGGGCTTCTCAGCTCCGAGACACCATGGAGGGCGCGTGCTCTTCTCCCAGGCATTGTTCTAATTAGCTTTTAATGGTCCAATTAAATGGGGATAATGCTTGTGTTTTTCTAATGTTCCTCCTACACTACTTATTAATGTATGGTACTTTTGCATTGCTATAATACTTGAAGTATGTTTGTAACTTGCCCCAAAATCTTTGGCTGTGGAATGAATTAGAAGTAACAATGGAAACATCTGAAATAAAAAATATGGTCCCTGCTGTTTACGGCTTCTTGTGGTAAACTTTTTCAGATAACACGGTGAAAAATTCACACATAAAGCAGCACCAGGAGGTCTTTAATCCTGGTTTGTTACACACACACACACACACACACACACACACACACACGCTGGTCTTGTTGTATTCGGATCTTTCCCCGTGTATGATTCAGATTGTCTTGGCAACGTTTTGGCGAGGTCTCACTCGCCATCTTCAGGCTGGGTTTTCAGCTTAAAGCGTGGTCGGAGCTGCTGTCTTTCTATAAATCTTGGTGGGTGGGTATGGAGTGCTGGCTTTGGTTCAGTAAGTGGAATGATTGGTTGTCTGGTTGTATCAATATTTGTAGATTGGTGCTGATTGGTGCTGGCTGTGTGTCTGTTGTTGTTTTGTGTTGTAATGGCCTGGGTGGTGGGTGGGGCTCATTTGTTGACTAGGGCTGGTTTCCAGATGTCTGGTTTCAACAAGGTCCCACTCGCCATCTTCAGGCTGGTGCCTTCGTGCTTGTGCGAGCAAAGACGGAGCTGCCGTCTTTCTATAAATATTGGTGGGTGGGTGTGGAGTGCTGGCTTTGTTGCTGTAAGCAGGTTGGTTGGCTGTGTTGTTACATCTAGATTAGTTGATGGAGTTGATGTATACAGATTAGTCGGCTGTTTTGTAACATCCTGTGTGGCTGAGGTAGTTGTAACAACCTGGATAATGGGCTGCGTGATGACATCCTGAGCTCTATTGTAGTGATATCCTGCATCCTGTGCTGCAACATCCTGGGAGATTGGCTGCATTGTAACATCCTGAGCCTTTGCGTTGTAACCTCCTGAGTTCTGTGATGTAATGTCCTGAGCAGATGGCTGTGATGTAAGATCACAGGCTATGGTTTGGGTCCGAGTTTGCGGTCTGGCCATGTGTTCATGGCATGTGTCAGTTTGCTTTGTGTGGGGTCAGAGGGGGGGTGCAGCAGTTGGTGATGCTGCCGTGGTTTGACTTCTGGATAGTGGATTTTGCATTTTGTCTATGGGATGGGTTTGAGTCTGGTGAGGGTGATTGGTGGTGCCGTCCTGTGTTGTTCTGGGTCCGGTGTTGGTTTTCGTGGCTGAGACTCATTTGTTGATGTGTTCAGTTTTGGAGATTAATTTGGTTCCTTCAAAATTAATTTCATATCCTGTTGCTTTAAGGTGCTGGAAAAGGGAGGAAGTTTTTTTCTTCTTTTCTGACTGCGTTCTTGTGTTCTGCGATGCGTGCATTTATTCTTCTATTAGTTTGTCCAATGTATGTGGCTGGGCAGATTTTGCATAGTATTTCATAGACTCCTTGGTTTTCTAGCTGGATTTTGTCTTTGGGGTTTCTTAAGATGTTGGCTATTTTTTGGTCAGTGCCGAAGGCTGTCTTGATATTGTGTTTGTGGAGAATTTTGCTGATTTTATCTGTGGTGCCTTTGATGTAAGGGAGGAGGGCGATACCGTTGTCCTGTTCTGTGTTTCGGTTCTTGGGGGTTGTCTCCTTTTGAATTAGGTTGGTAATAGTGTTTCTTTGGAATCCGTTGGGAAATTAATATGTTTCTGAGAGTGTGTAATTCAGTTTTCAGGTGGTCTTTGTCGGCTAGGTGTTTGGTTCTGGAGATGAGGATCTTGGCTACGGAGTTGATCTGTGCAGGGTGGTGATGGGATTGTGCATTTAAGTAGCGGTTGGTGGTTTTTTCCCCCCGGTAGATGGTGTATCCTAGGGAGCCAACATCAACTCCATCAACTAATCAAGATGTAACAACACAGTCAACCAACCCACTTACAGCAACAAAGCCAGCACTCCACACACTCCCATCAATATTTATAGAAAGACAGCAGCTCCGATCACGCTTTGCTCACACAAGCACGAAACCAAAGGCACCAGCCTGAAGATGGCGAGTGGGACCTTGTTGAAACATCGCCAAGATACTCTCAATCTTACACGGGAAAAGACCCGAATACGCCAAGACATGCGCGTGCGCGCACACACACACACACACACACACATAGTATGATATGCCATATGCCAAATAAACAAATAAGAGCCTGGTGTCCCTGGGAAAGCTGACATCATCCTTGCACGTCTGAAAGTAGAAATTTTCTTGCCCTCGTCTTTCAACCTCTTTCTCAAAACCGTTCCAATCCTTTCCCTCTGACAGCCGTTATGCCAATACACAGATCTTTGATGGAGCAAATAACATACCTGAAATTCTTTGTAAAGAGATGAGAAGAAAATGCACAGCTTACATTACCTCCACGGCAAGAGCAGGTTTAGTAACTTGAAAATTACTACCATTATTATTTTTTTAAAGAAAGAAAAATCAGGACTCTTAAGTCAGAAAATCTTACAACATTATTATTCAGGTAAAAAGTATTCTTCCTCACCCACAGTCCATTCTGATGTGTTGAAAGGCACCCAATCTCGGCAGGGACCAAGGGATTAAACTTTGATAAGGCTGCATGCAAAATATATAATTACCGGAACGACCAAACACAAAGCACCCTGTTTCCACTTCATACAATCACCCACTGTGTTCCGCAACAGAACTGCTTCTCCCAATATTCAGGACTGCATTTCTCAAGACCATTTTCTTCCGGTGGATCAACTATGGGTAGTCCTCGACTTACGACAGTTCATTTAGTGACCCTAACAACAGGGGAAATGTAATTTATGACCATTTTTCACACTTGTGACATTTGCAGCATCCCCATGATCACGTGATCAAAATTCTGGTGCTTAGCAACTGATTCACATTTATGACGGTCAGAGTGTCCCAGGGTCATGTGATACCCTTTTCTGGCCTTCTGACAAGCTAAGTCAATGGGGAAGCCAGATTCACTTAACAACCGTGTTTCTAACTTAACAACCGCAGTGATTCATTTAACAACTTTGACAAAAAAGGTCATAAAATGGGGCGGGACTCATTTAACAGATGTCTTACTTAGCAACAGAAATTTTCGGCTTAATTGTGGTTGTAAGTTGAGAACTAACTGTAGTAAAGAGTCATTCTGAGTTACCTGAAACAAAGTATTATTCACCTCCATTTCAGGGTTTATTACTGCAGAATTATTTTGTATTCCTTTCGGAAACCAAAGACAAAAAAATAAATAATATTAAGAGGGTCAATTTGGTTCAATACTTTACATTCTGGATTAAAAAGCAGGAGGTTGCGAGTTCTAATTCCCCCTTAGGCACAGAGGCCAGCTGCATCCCTTAGAACCAATCATTCTCTCCTATCCAATCCAACTTGCTGGGTTGTTGTGGGGAAAAAACAGAAGGTAGGAGCGTTACATGTGCAAAATAAATGCAGGAGAATAAACCTAACAAAATGAGAGAACTGAGCTTCTTTTCATCAAAGTTAAAATGTCTTCATCATACATTCTGTGTGCCTGTGGATCGAAAGACAGGACACAGTTAATATAAATAAATGCTAAGTTAATGTTTAATTCTTTTGAACTGCAAGGTTACTTCAAGATTTAAATATATTGCAAAGGACCTGAAGGGAAAACATTGCTGGCTGATCCAGAAGCATGTTCCTTCCCCTGCTTGGAATTCTTTTAATATTGTTATGAGTGGCCAGAAAGAAATGGAATCAATAATTTTTGGTTAACCAACCATACGGCCTAAATAAATACAATTAAAAGCATCAATACGCCACTGGCGGTCTTGAGTTAATAACACATAAAAACTTAGCATATTTCCCAGGCTCCCCAGGTAAATGCTGCAGGCTGCCTTTCCTTCTTTCCTTTTGTTTTTTTTTATTATTACAGATGTTACTGTACAAGAGCAGCTGATTCATGAATCCAGTAGCGGAAAATTTGCAAGACAGAATCTTTCCACAATTTTTTTGTTTTAATTGTGCCAAAGGAAGACACGTCAAGCATTAGCCATCTAAATCCTTTTCCATGTACAGGACCAAGAATTTGCTGAATGAACGAAAAAAATTGTGAATACTTAATTTGGCTTTTATTAAGCCTAAACTATCAGCTCAGGGGATGGGCAATAAATTACCAGGAGTTAACAGTTCCTACATTGTAAATCACTCCACAGCTGTGTGTTAGCACAAATGCTAGCCTATCTCAGCCATGGCTTAGTGAATTACATGATTGTTTCACACAATAAACTAATATAGGCCGAGCTTCTATAATATAAAATACATCTACAGTTAATCTACATTTCCTGAACTCAAGTATGTTAGAAGACCACAAAGAAAACAAACCAATGGGTCATCAGGCAAACCAACCGTGTAGTCTACTCGAGGCACAAATGACCAGGCTCAAATGAGCATATTTTGGGCATATTATGCAAGAACAATCAATCAATCAGAATAGAGTTGGAAGGGACCTGGGAGGTCTTCTAGTTCAACCCCCCGCTCAAGCAATAGACCCTATATCAGTTCAGATAGGTGGCCATCCAGTCTTTTCTTAAAAACCTCCAGTGATGAAACACCCGCAACTTCTGAAGAAAAGCTGTTCCACTGGTTGATTGCTCTCACTTTTAGGAAGTTTTTCCTTAATTCCAGGTTGCTGCTCTCTTTAATTAGTTTCCATCCATTGTTTCTTGTCCTGCCTTCTTGTGCTTTGGATCTCTGGAGAAGGCTTTAATGCTGGGAAAGGTGGAAGGAAGAAGAGGCTGACCAGCAACAGAATGGAGGGACCAGTTACAATAGCCATGAATGCACTGGTAGAAAACATGAAGGACCAGCTCATTGTCATGGCGAAGTCACACAGAAAATTTGATAGACGCATAATGGCATATAGATGCTTTTTTCAACAGGCAATTGGGCTTTGTTTTTCCTTGAAGATGTTTCACGTCTCATCCAAGAAGCTTCTTCAGTTCATGTCTTCAAGGAAAACAAAGTTCAGTTGCATGTTGAAAAAAGCACCTTTGGGATAACCATGACCTGGATGACTGAGAAGCTCCATAGACATAAGGGCACATAATCAATTAATCAAAAGTCTGGAATATAGTGCAGTTGATGTGGCTTTCAATAACATTCTACTCATATTAGTAGTTGGGTATACATCCCGCTTGTTTTATTTTTCTGTTTCTGTAACGATTAGTAGCTAATCAGGCAAATGGGAGTCTGGCTTTTCTTCCCTAAACAAGAATTGTAAGCCAAGAACTAATTCTGATCTGCAAGGTTTGTTTCTATGAAGTACAAGAGAAAACTCAGGTTGGAGAACTCCTTCCGTTTAATCATTCCTGCCTTAGGAAGAGGTACACAAGAACAAAGGACTTTTACACTCTAGCACACGGGTGTCAAACTCGCCATGTCATGTTGCCTTTCATGGGACGTATTGCAACATTTCCCCCTTCGCGGAGGTGGGGTGGGCGTGGCCTGCACATGACGCATCCTGCCACAGGCCACCAGTTTGACACCCTTGCTCTAGCATGTCAGGTGCAAGAAACCAGGAGCCAGGATAGAGTTCAAAAGCACTGCGAGTTTCTTCCATGCAACCTAGACGCAAAAATCTGATCTGCTAATGGTCAAGGACATTAGAGTGGATTAGAGTGAATGGACTTCAAGGGGGTCTTGTCTTAGGTCTCTTTTTGGGTTGTAGGGCCTCCGGGCTGATGATGCATTTGACCCCGCCCTCTGGCTCAGCTTGTTCACCTCTTACACAGCATACAAGTTACAGATTGAAACCCATAATTGTCTAGAATCATGACCACAGTGAAGATGTAAATCATAAAATCATATTACAGATATAAATACGAGTCAGTTGCCAAGCATCCAAAGTTTCATCATATGACCATGGGGATGTTGCAAGGGTCTTAAGTGTAAAGAATGGTTACAGGTCACTTTTTCAGTGCCATTATAACTTTGAACTGTCACTAAATGAAGCGTTGTAAGTCAAGGACTAGCTTTATTTGATTGATACTACACCCACCCACACACCCTGTTTGTCTTTCCCCAAGAATGACTCTGGTCTTGTGACAACCTTACAACTCACAATACAAACCTTCACACACCTTCTTAATGCAGGTTGTCACAAGCACCAAGAACTCTGGAAATACCTGGAATCCAGGAAGGGTCAAAGCATTTCAGTTTTTCCAAATTCACACAAGAAGGTGAATATATTGCACATAAGAGATTGTTGCCAAAGTGTTCCCCCCCCCCCATAGCTGAAGAAGAAGCGCACAACTTCAGTGGCAGGACAATGGCAGAGGCCGAAGAGAAAAGCCACAGTTTCCAAAGAATGCAATTGCTAATTGCACCATAAAATCTGGCTATTAGAACAATATTGCAATAAACGGAACAGCAGAAGCTCAGGTCCAATTAAGTTGAAACATTAAAAATAATCCTCCTTTCAATTTAAAAGGAAGACATCTGCAAGATCCAAAATAACTTCAGGTTCTTTTCTTTTTGAGCTTGAAAATCTGCCTCACTCCCAGCAACAGCTGCAATTTAGCCAAGTGGGGAGATTTCTTTGGGTGCTTTAAGTAGGAGCAGAGGGGAAAAAAGAAGGAAGACCAGAGGAACATTTGAAAAGAACTCTTTAAACACCTTAATCCTTTTTATGTTTGACCTCATTGGAAACAAGCTACACAAACACACACACACACACACACACACACACACACCTTGATAAGGGAGGGAGAAGGGAGGGGTCCCAGCCTTCCACTCTGCAGATCTTCCTCTGATTCCCTTCCAAGAAAAGGCACAAAAATGTCTGGCCATGTGACCAACATACATTCTTTTTTAGCTAATGAGTTTTAGTCCATCTTTTCATGCTTGACTGGGCGGTTTTTCATTTCCGGCACAGAGTTAAAGCATTTGATGTTTCAGGTGCAAAAAAGGCCACCAAGATTCAATATCGCAGAGTAACGAATCCTCTGCCACCTGCATTTCCTGGCGCTGGGCGACTCCACCCTTGGAATGGAAGAATTTGGTGCAGGAGAATCAGGATCTTCCAAACTTTCTCACTCAAATGAGTCTTATGACAGCAACCAAAACACGAGACTTTGCTGCTTGCCTAGTTCACACATTGCACTAAGCTATAATGGTGCTTGCTGGAACTTTGGCTCGAGCCAATCCCAATCCCTGGGTTTATAAACTGTGATTTATAGTTTATTATGCAATGCAATCTCAACTAGTCAAACTTTATCCAAAAGACAGTTAAGGAAACCATGGCAGTGTGTGAATCTTGTTTAAGTTAGAAGAAGCAGTTTGGGAAATAAAGAATAACAGAGTTGGGAGGGGATCTGGAGATCTTCCCGTCCAATCAGTTGTCCAAGCAGAAGACTCTGTAGAGGGAAGTCCACAAGTATGAAGCCACCAGTGAAGAGGCTTCAGCCATAGATGAATCTTTCCAGATCCCAGGCCCACAACAGGATTACAAATAACTTCTTCTGAGTTGTCTAATGAAGACAAAGTTGAGTTCAACTCCTGTTGACTTCATGAACCCAACACGAATTGTTTTATTCACAACAATATTTTAATGGCGTACCACTGCTTTCATCTAGGACATCTGTTCACACAAACAGACACCCCAAAGACACAGCCCTGATGGGCCCAGCTGGACCCACCCCTTCTTAGCTTCAGCTAACATCAACCAGCTGCTGCCACCTAGCTTTGCAATGTTTAAAAGCCAAATCAATTAACTTTTGCTTTAGGAATCAAACCCTAGAAAACAGCATGTAAGTCATATATGTCAACAGTCCCCAACCTTTCCAGCTGGGCGGCCCAGCAGGAGCCGGGAGAGGGGATGTTTCTGTGTGAGTGGCAGGTGTGTGTGTTCACAGCTCCATTTGTACAAGTGCCCGCTGCTCTTGCAAATGGAGCCTTGCGCCTGAGTGCCCACCGTTCACGGAAGTGGAGCTATGCACAAGCATGAGTGCCTGCCACTTGTGCAAATGGAGCTATGTGTGTGAACGCACTCACTCACAGCTTCCACAGACCAGTTCCAAAGGTGCTGCAGCCTGGTAGTGGGTCATGGCCCAGGGGTTGGGGACCCCTGACATATGTGTCTTTGTTGCTTTAGACGGATTAAAAACAAGGCTAAGCAAGAACCTCACATCAATCAGAGCTCGCCTATGCATAGCACCCAAACACCTGGGAGAACGGTTAGGACAAAGCACCAGCACCATCCCCACCTCTGGAGGGAGCCTGCTCCATAGGGCAGGTGCGAGAAGGCACAACTTAGAGGTCCAACAAGATGACCTTGTTTAGTGGAAGGGAAAGCTGCCTGGGAAAGCCAAGGGGAATCATCAAAACCTTAAAAAAGCGAAAGTTGGAATATTTCAGGCATGGGATGCGACGCTCAGAAAAAAATTGCCATACTTCACTTAATCCTCCAGGGAAAGATTGAAGGCAAAGGAGGTCCAGGCAGAAGAACAACAACACGGCTTCAAAATCTAAGGGACCGGTTTGGACAAAACTCAGCACCACTTTTTTGTGCAGTTGTTGATAGCAATATGGATATGGAAGAAGAAGAAGAGGAGGAGGAGGAGGAGGAGGAGGAGGAGGAGGAGGAGGAGGAGGAGGAGGAGGAGGAGGAGGAGGAGGAGGAGGAGGAGGAGGAGGAGGAGGAGGTGGTCCAGAACTTGCCCTGCAGGCTACATTTGGTGGGATAAACAGAAATAATGGGAGGCCTTCAGCCCTGCAAAACACAGGACTTTCAGCCATTTAGGGCTTTACGGGTGACCAGCAGCAACCTCTAGGTATAATGTGCTGCCCATAAGCCAACATGCACAGCCATGATTTTGTATTTGGACTGCTTCACACGATGCAAGAACGCATTTCACCGTAAGTAATGTGTTGCAGAATAGAAATGATGGGACTGCATGGAAAAGCAATTATTCTGTTATTTGCATCTCTCATCCTGCCTTTCCTTCAGAAGCTTCAGGTAATGCAAAGAGACACCCCATGACACCCCACAACAATCCTGTGAGGTAGGCTGGACTAAGACAGGGGCTGGCCCAGAATCACCGTGGGAGCTTCCATAAATGACAGTGGGCCCAAATCTGGGTCTCTCTGATGCCAGCTTAACATCCTTCAGAGCCCCTGAGCAGTGCCACATCAGTACAAGTAGCTTCTATCCAGTGGTTGCAAGCTGGCCAGGGAATTCTGAGAGTTGAAGTTCACATATCTCAAAGGTTGACAAACACATAGGATAATCCCCCATACCTGCAAAGAGGAGCCGGTCTCCTCAAAGCCGGGGGGGGGGGGAATAACAACAAAAACATGAGCAATTTGGGTCATTTCTGCTCCAATGTTATAGCTGCTTACTTGACTATGCATGAAGGTAATGCCAGGAGGCATCAATGGGACCTCATGGCTAATGAGGCAGCTGAAGATGACCCCTCCCCATTTGTGAAGCATGCAGGGGTTTCCCCCCGTTGTTGGTAGCACTTCTAAAGACATTTGAACAGCTTTGGGAGCTTTGGATATTAAGCTCCAGAAAGGAAAAAAATAAACTTCTGAAGATGTAATATTCTTTCTCTAGGCTATGCTACTGTTACTGGATACTAATGCAACTGTTCCCCCCCCCCAAAAAAAATGCCATAATTAAGCTTCTCATTAAGCCTCTCCTTTCTTTTCCATCAAAGCCGCATCCTTTCCTTGTAAAATGACATGACCCAAATTTCTGTCGAATTTTCAAATGATAGTAGTCACAGCAGGAGGTATTCGCAAGGATTTGTCCAGAAACACGGGGGGGGGGGGGGATCTTGTGTTTTCTCCATAAAAATTGCCACTATTTTCCATGCAGTTGTGTTCCAGCACAGCAAACCAATGTCTCTAACTTTGTTCAAAAGAGTAGCCAGGAACACGTTCCAAAAGACGGTTGAATGAGCACCGTCAGCACCTCTCACGATCTTCCCACACAAGCAGTGCATGGGTGAACAAGGGTTTTTCCAAAGGCACAATAAACTATCTAGTGCAGCTGGGCACGCATGAAGGAAATGCTTGGCGCATAAAAACCAGCTATATGTAATTTACAACCTGGTCTGAGCAAGGCTAAAATAAGAAGACCCACTCAGGGCCCCAAAAAGCCTTAGATGCACCCTCCAAAGTCTTTCCCAAAAATTCCTCCTATTTTTTTTTTTAATGGAATGGTATGTAACTAAATGAAAGATTCATTCAACCCTTGGGGATGAATGGCACTCTTATCAATGGCATGAACTGGTTTAGGTTTACTTTTAAAGGTAAAGGTTCCCCTCGCACATATGTGCTAGTTGTTCTCGACTTTAGGGGGCGATGCTCATCTCCATTTCAAAGTCGAAGAGCCAGCGCTGTCCAAAGATGTCTCCGTGGTCATGTGACCAGAATAACTAAATGCCGAAGGGGCACGGAATGCTATTACCTTCCCACCAAGGGTGGCCCCTATTTTTCTACTTGCATTTTTTACGTACTTTTGAACTGCTAGGTTGGCAGAAGCTGGGGCAAGTCACGGGAGCTCACTCCATTACCCGGCATAGGGATTCAAACCACCGAACCTTTGTGATCAACTAGCTCAGCATCTTAGCCGCTGAGCTACCGCATCCCTTTGGGTTTACTTTTACATGAATTCAAATCGAATTTAAACTTTGACCAGGACCTTGTTACTTCCCCTCTTAAGCGCTGACCACCCAGGTTTGCTCCTTCCTAGCGATAAACACCCAATGCAGCCTGCATCTCTTGTGTAGGTTTGACCTCAGGCTAACTGCAAAATGTTGATCCTTCAATTACTCAGAGAGATTGTAACGTGTCAGATAACATCTCCTCCGAGAGCCGTCCTGGGAATTTCTGCCCAAACCGGTAAATGAGTGAATGTCTTTGTTTTTCCAAGCCCCTCCTATGGAAGTTTAAAGCTCTGGAAATAAATGGGACAGAAAGCCACCTGACTGTACGCAGCTCATGTATAATACTCTGAATTTACATACAATCTAAGGCTTACTGTGGCTAAAATAAATTGGGATTTCATAAAAGGCATTTGCGAAAATCAAAGATCGCATGTTAATATTTTCTATGGCAGAGTTTCATAAACCAATTGTCTCCATAAATGCTTCTGGATATGCTCATATGAACACTTCAGTGTTTAAAACATGAGCTTAACTATGATTTATTTTACCCTCATGAAAAAGCTTAAGCAGAAACTTCACATTTAGATAGACATTACTCTTCTAGTTGTTTTTCCTAATGTGGAAAAAAAAGTAAAACAGAATAAAACTGGTACTCAGATTCCCTGCAGGAAGGTAGCTGTAATGACTCCTCTCCTAACTGGAGAAAGTAAAGACTCTTGAAACGGATTATTTCAAAAGGAACCTTTAATCAGTCAGGATGGAAACTATTAGAAGCAAAGCAGCATCTGAAAACCTTTAGGCCATGCAAATGGGATTAAGCTGATAATGACCCCTCCCCTTTGTCCGAATGCAGATTCTGACCAATACACAAGTGTGAAGATGCTTCCTTAACTCTTCTGCCCTGAGAGTTAATAAAGCACACGTTCCCATGGCTATCTCTAGTTAGACATCAAAGTTATATATCCCACATGGCTACCATAAACATCCCTCCAGAGATGTTGGGACCTTCAGTCTCCTGGTGACAGGAAACCAGTTGTAAAGTTGTAAAACTCAGTTGCTTCAGATGTAGCTAATGGTTTAACTCTGAGGATCCTCTCCTCCCAATTGAATGGCAGTATCACTTTTAGGGATCTGACAGTAGCTTTCTGCCTCTGGACCAAAACACCCACTGAGAATCTCAGTTCTACTACTGCTGAAGAAGGGAAGGGAAGGGAATTGAGTTTCCCAGGCTTATGGTTCTGGGGATTTCAATTTGCCTTCGCTCGGTGAACACTCTGATGGAGCGCAGGAGTTCATGGCTTCCATGACAGCCATGGGCTTGACCCAAGTAATTCGGGGCCCGACTCACTCGGCGGGTCACATGCTCGACCTTGTATTCCTCTCGGAGCAGTGGAGTTGTGATCTTGGTTTGAGGGGTAGCGAGATCTTACCCCTGTCATGGTCGGACCACTACCTACTGAGGCTTGACTTTTGGAGACCAAACCCCCACTGTAGGGAGGAGGAACCGATTAGGTGGTTCCACCCCAGGCGTCTTATGGACCCTTTGGGCTTTCAGACGGAGCTTGGTGTTGTTCCTGATACCCTCGCTCGTAGTCCGGCGGAGACTCTGTTTGCTGCTTGGAATTCAGCAGCGGCAGGGGCTCTTAACCGGATTGCGCCTTTACAGCCGATCCGAGGCAGTGGATCCAGGAGGGCTCCTTGGTTCACTGAGGAACTCCGGGAGATGAAGCGCCGAAAGAGACGCCTAGAGCAACGATGGAGATCCAGTAAGTCTGAGTCAGACCGAGCGCTTTTAACATCCAGCATCAGAGCTTACCTTCGGGCAATTAGGACGACAAAAAGATCACACATTGCCTCTCTGATTGCGTCCGCCCAGCCACCTTGTTCAGGATAACCCATTCCCTCCTAAACAGGAGGGATGCGAGCTATCCTTTGCAAGGCAGAGCTGAGGACTACATCCAATTCCTCGCGGATAAAGTTGCTCGGCTTCGGATGGACCTGGACTCCAATTGTGCGGAGCCAGCCGAGTCACCAGGGGAGAATCTGGATGGACATCACTGGATTGATTTTCAAGCTGTTACCCCTGAGGACGTGGACAAGGCCATGGGAGCCGTAAGTGCCTCCACATGTGTACTGGACCCGTGCCCCTCCTGGCTGGTTGCTAACAGCAGGGAGGTGACACGGGGCTGGATCCAGGCAGTTGTTACCACCTCCCTTCGGGAGGGATTCTTTTCCCCCGCTTTAAAGGCGGCGGTGGTGAGACCCCTCCTGAAGAAGCCATCTTTGGATCCAGCCGTTTTAAATAACTATCGTCCAGTCTCCAACCTCCCCTTCATGGAGAAGGTTGTTGAGAAAGTGGTGGCCTTTCAGCTCCGGCGGTCCTTGGAGGAAATCGATTATCTAGATCCCTACTAGTCGGGATTTAGGCCTGGCTACAGCACGGAAACCGCTTTGGTCGCGCTGACCGATGATCTCTGGAGAGCCAGGGATGGAGGTTATGCCTCCGTCCTAGTGCTCCTTGACCTCTCAGCCGCCTTCGATACCATCGACCATGGTATCCTTCTGTGACGGTTGCGAGAGGTGGGGGTGGGAGGCACCATTCTTCGGTGGTTCTCCTCCTACCTCTAGGACAGGTCGCAGTCGGTGTTGGTCAGAGGGCAGAGATCGACCCCTAGGCCCCTGACTTATGAAGTGCCGCAGGGTTCGGTCCTGTCCCCCCTCCTGTTTAATATCTACATGAAGCCGCTGGGTGAGATCATTCGACGGCACGGGATAAAATACCATCAGTATGCGGACGATACACAATTGTATCTGTCCGCCCCGTGCCAACTCAGTGAAGCGGTTGACGTGATGTGCCAGTGCCTCGAGGCTGTTAGGGCCTGGATGGGGGTTAACAAGCTTGTACTCAATCCGGATAAGACCGAGTGGCTGGTGTGTTTCCCTCCTACTAATTGGCCAAGTATTCCATCTCTCAGGCTGGGGGGTCAAACAGTACGCCCCTCAGACAGGGTTCGCAATTTGGGAGTCCTCCTGGATCCACAGCTGACTTTCGAACACCATTTGTCGGCTGTGACCAGGGGGGCATTTGTCCAGGTTCGCCTGGTGCACCAGTTGCGTCCCTACCTGAACCGGGAGGCCCTCACAACAGTCACTCGTGCCCTTGTGACCTCTAGACTGGACTACTGCAACGTGCTCTACATGGGGCAGCCCTTGAAGAGCATTCGGAGACTTCAGCTTGTCCAGAATGCAGCCGCTCGAGCGATATTGGGTGCACCTCGGTTCACCCACGTAACACCTATCCTCCGCGAGCTGCACTGGCTGCCTATTGGTCTTCGGATACGCTTCAAGGCGCTAGTTGTCACTTATAAAGCCCTTCATGGTATTGGACCTGGGTACTTGAGAGACCACCTGCTGCCAATTACCTCCAATAGACCGATTAGATCCCACAGATTAGGCCTCCTCCGAATTCCATCCGCCGGCCAATGCCGACTGGCGACTACCGGGAGGAGAGCCTTCTCTGTGGCTGCTCCGACCCTCTGGAACGAGCTCCCCGTGGAGATTCGAACCCTCACCACCCTCCAGGCCTTCCGCAAAGCCCTTAAAACCTGGCTGTTCCGACAGGCCTGGGGTAAAGAGCTGCTGCCCCCCGCCTCGAATGGTATGATTGCTGTGTTTTTTAAATTATGTATTATGTTCTGTCTTTTTATTTCTTCCCTGTATCCCCCTCCCCTGATTTGAATTGTGAGCCGCCCTGATTAATAAAATCAATCAAATCAATCAAGGGGAATCCAAACTGACAAAAAGCTTCCCCAAAGAAAGAGGAATACAGAAAAGTATTTCCTACCCAAGTACTTTTCAAAACGAATGATTGTGTGGAACATACAACTCCCAAATAGCTCCCATCAGCATGGGAGTCACAGCCCGAAGACAAAGAGAGACTTCTGGGTAGAAGGATCCAATAGGCTCATATTTAAGTGGTTGTCCACTATGATTCCTAGATTCCTCTGTTACTACTGTTGAGCCAGGTACTGCCTATTCTATACCTGTGCATCTGGTTTAAAGTGCACAACCTCACATTTCCAACCACTGAACTGCATCCTTTTGGACAGGGCCCAATGCTCAAGATCCTTCTGGATCCTGAGTCTATCCTCCAAAGGATTAGCAATTCCACCCAATTTGGTGTCATCTGCAAATTTGATGACTTCCCCTTCTCTCCCTCATTTAGATCTGATGTGGATTAGATTGGACAGCAATTTTCTCAATTTTTTTTTGACCTCTGAGATTTACCTCCGTGGGTTCATAGTTATTTGTTCTTTCTGTTTCAGTTTGGATACAAAACTTCTGCTCTTAATTGGGAGTTCCTCATCTTCTTGGTTGAGTCCCAGAATGACTTGTCTCTTCTAGTAATCCAATTAGTTTACAGTTAGTGCAGGTGAAGTTTGACTGTTCTATGAGCATGAAACATACAGGGCAGTAGTTTGCATCTGCATTGGATCGCTTTGGATGGAGCAGGTAAAAGATAGAGATGCCCTTAAATCAAGAAGATTTAATTCAAAAGATGTTGTGAACACATCCATGCCGTCTTGTTGGCAACAGTACAGAAGGGATATGTTGCTGCCTTCTTCCAGAGAAGTTTATTTTTTCAAAAAAATCTTAAAATTTTTGAGTTGGAAAGATCATTTACCCTTTGAAGTAGGACAGAAAAACCTGTTCGTCTTTAAAAAGATGCTCTTGAGTGTCTTCTTCAAAACTTCCAAGAGATAGATAACCCACATCTTCTGTAAAAATACCCCTTCCTTCTTGGGTAGATCATCTTACCAGGGAACGTTTAATTTCCCAATCAACCTTATGGCTTTGGAATTTTCTGGTGGAATCCCATTCCAGTAGTAATCAGGTGTGACCTTGAATAGCTTTTTCAAGGTCAGGTAATATCAATGAGGATGCTGCTACTTGATGTGACAGTGAGGGAGGAAAAGATATTCCAATACTGGGTGACTCTCTGGGTGCACTAGGATGCACTTGCAAGGAAACAATGGGAAGACAAGGCTAAGGAGCATTATGGAAGGTCAATGAGACTCCTACAGAGATGTCTCAGGCTTCAGAACTGGCATGATGTTAGGAAATTTTTTAAAAGGCTATTGCATCAATACTATAGGTGAAAGAGAATTCTGCTGTCATGATGTCAATAAATCTGAAAAAACCAATGCAATCCAAAATTGCACTAACAGAGGGATACGATCAAGATCAAGGGAGGTACTAATAGTACTCTATAAACCCCTAGTAAGGCCACACCTAGAGTAATGCGTACAGTTTTGGTCACCACACTATAAAAAAGATGTGGGGACTCTAGAAAAAGTGCAGAGAAGATCAACCAGGATGATTAGGGGACTGGAGGATAAAACATATGAAGAATGGTTACAGGAACTGGGCCTGGCTAGTCTGGTGAAGAGAAGGACCAGGGGAGACAGGATAGCACTCTTCCAATATTTGAGGGGCTGCCACAGAGAGGAGGGGGCTTAAGGTATTTTCCAAAGCACCTAAAGGCCAGACAAGGAATAATGGATGAAAACTGATCAAGGAGAGATTCAACCTGGAAATAAGGAGAAATTATCTGACAGTCAGAACAATTAACCAATGGAACAGAAGTTGCCTTTAGAAGTTGTGGGAGCTTCATCATTGGAAGCTTTCAAGAAGAGACTGGATTGCTATTTGTCAGAAATGGTGTAGGGTCTCCTGCTTGGGTGGAGCGTTGGACCAGATGACCTACAAGGTCCCTTCCAACTCTGTTAATCTGTTCTGAATGTACAAGCAAATGAATGAAACCATCCATAAGAGACGCCTGTCCAGCTTCTTCTTTAAAAAAACTTCTTGAAATGGAGAAACCAACCTCCATAAACAGATTTTAACAGATTGCTCCGGTGTTGTACAGAAATTGCTATCAGAATTTTTTTTCCTTATATTTATCAATGAAATCTAGGTAGATGTAGCTGTTACTTTTGGTCCTACTTTTTGTGGAGTTACTATTTTAACCACCTTCCTTGTGGTTCTTTTTTGTCTGTGTCTCCCTTAAGTCTTTCCTTCTCCAGACTGAACACCTCCAGTTCCTTCAGTCTGTCCTCACTCAATGGACCTTCACATCCCTGTATTGTCCTATTGTTGCCCTCTTCTCGGCCCTCTTCATCCAACAGGTCTTTACTCATCAACTCTTTGACAAAGAGGCATAAACAAGGGATGGAGGAAGATTATCAGCCCCACTAGGGAGACCAGACCAGGAAATCAGAGGAAGGCTAAAATTATATTTATTGATGTTCCAAAGGTGGGGGGTTCCCCCCCCCCCAAAGGCAACTTGACTTTTAGTTCTTGGAAGAAGCTTCTTGGATGAGAAATGAACAGTCCAGTTGCCTTCGAGTGGTGGGGGGGGACACCTTTGGGACAACCATGACTTGGGTGATGGAGAATCTCCATAGATAGTCACCTTTATTGATATTATCGCACAAGTTTGATTGCGCTCTATCTTCTCCTTCTCATATTTCAGTGAACAGAACAGAAAAAAATAACAGAGTTGGAAGGGACCTGGGAGATCTCCTAATCCACCCCCCTGCTCAAGCAGAAGACCCTACATACCAATCCAGACAAGTGGCTGTCCAGTCTCTTCTTTAAAACCTCCAGTGATGGAGCACCCACAACTTTTGGAGGGAAGACATTCGACTGGTTGATTGTTGTGTCGTGAAGTTTCTCCTTAGTTCTAAGGTTGTTTCTCTCTCTCCAAGTCACTTCCAAGTGTTATCTTCTTTTCTGGGGACTTAAAAATATTTCAACCTCTCTTGCCTAGGAAGCTGCTGCATGCTTCTGCCACGGCCATCTTTCTACAAGGATGGATCAAGGAGGAAAGGGTAGGACATGCTATGGGTGTAGGTTTGCTGGTGCTTCGCCTGGCAGAGTCCTCTGGCAATCAATATCCAAAAAGATTATTTTCACTAGCAACACAAAAAAACCAAGTGTGACTCTTGCTTTTGCTCAAATGCATGTTTAAAGAGAATAAATGTATGATCCTTGGCAGGCAGCAATAGATTAGAACTTGTGTTAATCTTTACGCTCAGAGACAAAGTTTCTACGGTCACACCTACCCCCAGTGTCCCTCTCCAAATAAATAGGAATTGATGATCACCTTTTGAAAATCTGACTGCATTGTGGACGCAGCCCCCCCTCTGAAGCATCTGGCAACCCCTCCACACTCTCTCTGGATTCAGATGAAAAGGGGTGGGGGCTGGTGGATTGAACTGTTTCATAGCTTTCCCTTCGGCAAGATTGTGAAAAAAACCAGAAAGGGGCTGTAAACAACAATAACAAATCAGCCGCTGTGTTCTGACTGCCTCACAAGCACAGATTTCAAGGGTTTAATTTGCTCTCACCTGAAACTCAAAGCCAAACCCGAAAAACCTCTTCAAATACGCTGTGCTGCATTTGGTTTTTCTACCATAAACAAAATCTGCTTGCAGCACCTTGGGATCATTTCACCTCCATCCACTCTCCCAAAACAACCCCCAAATAGAAGAAGGGCAGAAGAGTATTAAAGATTACAAGTATGGGTCTTACACAAAATCTCTCTTTGTGAACTATCTGCCTCGGACAGTTATCCAGAGGAATAAATTGCTTTCTGAGATGCAGCTATTCTGAGAAGGAGTGACAGACTTAAATGTCACTTACACAGAATCACAAAGAAATCCCGAACTGGAACTTGACAAAGAATTGTACCACACGAAGCTTCTTAATCATGTTTTTACATACATAGGCACACATATACACACACACGTGTGCGTATGTATGTATGTATGTATATGTATATGTATGTATGTATATGTATGTATGTATGTATATGTATGTATACACACACACACATTATATACATGTATAAATTAGATATAGATGGATGGATGGATGGATGGATGGATGGATGGATGGATGGATGGATGGATGGATGGATGGACGGACAGACAAACAGACAGACCATCTGCAGGTATGTGTTTGTGTATGCATGTATGCATATAGTGTGTGTGTATATATGTGAGATATATCACATTGTGTGTATATGCTATACACACACACCGACTCTACATACATACATACATATACATGCATACAAACCTACACACCCAAAGACACATACCTGCAGATAGTCCCTGACTTACAACAGACCTTCCTGGGGCTACTTATGAACCGAGACTGAAGTTACTATGGTTGCCCTCCTGGTCATGGGAACAAACTGTGAGCAGTTGGCAAACGAGACACAACATAGCATGTGATGCACTTTTTGATGCTGTTGCCAAAAACCCGCAATAACTCCCAGTTTTTGGCAAGACTGTGCCCATCGCAAACAGCTGGTTTTCTTAACAACTGCAATGTTCACTTAACAACAGTGGCTGCTTTACAATCACTGTGTTCACTTAGCAACAGCCACAAAGGTCATAAAATCGGGTCAGTCACATGACCATTCCGTTTTACATCACAACTCATAACCTTGATGAGCAGGTTCAACTAGGAGTAAGCAGAGAACTAACTATAATATACACAAACACGCACACATACATGTACACAGTTTGTATATTGTGTGTGTGTGTGTGTGTGTATAACATGCATTTTAATTCTGCTTTTAGATAGAAAGGCAAGTATAATTTAATGAAAGAAATGTCTGCTCTTAGCTCAGATTTTATTTTCAAGTATTTATCCATGTATTTATAAATGTGTATTTATAACTGACCTGTTTTCTGGCAGTTAAGCAATCATATTTAAGATTCTTATGAATACCAGGATTTCTTTAGCAATGTATGAAGATGATACTTTACTTCTAAAAGCCATTGAAATTAGTAAACATCATTATTTCTGATGCCAACAAAGCTCTTGGTTAATTCACACTTGGGTAAAGAAGTTTTTCCTTCCTGGGGTTATTAAACTTTGAATGGGTGGCCTTAAATTCTAAGTCGGTGTTTTTCACCTTTAAGATATGTGGACTTCAACTCCCAGAATTCCACCGCCATGATCTGGGGGGCGCGGGGCGGGGGAACATCCACCTTTTTCTAGGCCAGGGGTGTCCAAACTTGCTGGCTGGGAGATTCTGGGAGTTCAAGTCCACAAGTCTTAAAGTTCCCAAGTTTGCACACCCTGCTCTAGGCCAAGGATGATTTTATAGGACTTTATGCCTGCCCACTTTTACTGGTTGAACAAAAGGGTGAACGACAAAACCACACCCAACTAAACCGCGGTGACAAAACCTCATGTTCTAAAGCGCTCCGACGAATGAGCGCTGAATCGCGCCGACAACAGCGCGGCGACAGAAGCGCGCTGTAAAACTAAAACTAACCCTAACCCTAACCCTAACCCTTATCTTAACTTCAATCACCCCTCTGTCGACTGAAATCACCCTTCTGTCTCCGCGCTGTTGTCGGCGCATTGATGATGTCACGGTTTTAGCGACGCGGTTTAGTCGGGCGCGGTTTTGTCATTCGCCCTTTTGTCGGGTCACGACTTTTACTTAACCTAAAAAGCCCTTTTAATGGAGTCCCACCAAGTTCTTCCATTACTCAGGTCTCACCCTTTTTTCACCACTTCCAATCTCAAATGTCCACCTCAAAGTGAACTGACCATAGCTGCACACAGTATTCCAAAAATAAAGATAAAACAAATTATTATACCAGCAGGTTTATTTTCCAATTAAAATTCAACACCATCCTTGTGTTTCAGGTGGTTATGAATTTAAAAGCAGAAATGGGGGGGAGGGGGCATTGTGAAGAGACCAAAGCTGCTCCAGAGGATGAAAACAAGCATCAAGTCAACTGCTGACATTCCCCTGCTGGACATGGGGCTTCTGCTCCAAGCATTCTGAGAGGAAAAGAATGTTCTATATCTATTTCCAGGCCAGATTTTAGAACAAAAATGATCTTGCTCACCCTGCCGAAACAGAAAAAAAATTTCTGGGACTTTTTAATGGTTTTTGAGGCCCTCAGTCATACCATCCTTTGGGAAACTATGGCTGGGAAGTGAGTTCTGCTTCTACGTACTCAGAGGACCAAATCCAGAAAACAATGCCTCATTTTGACTGTTCTGACCCATTAGCAGATGCTCCAAGCTTCATCTCTTGTGCTTATCAGGCTGACTGTCCATGAACCCAACACCGTTGGGAGGTGTTACTTGGGAAGCACCGGCTGAAGTATCACTACTGTGAAGATGAAGCCTGCATCTATCTCTTTTGGGCTTACCCAGGCTCGGCAGCTGATGATCCAAGCCAATGCCTGGATGAAGTCTACTAGATTTCAACAGAAACTCAATCCTGTTGAGATACAAACACCAAATATGGGCAATATTTGGGATGCATCTATTCTGGAAGAGATCATATTGGCCCAAGGTCAGAGGTGTGGCCCATTCCTTCTGGGCTCTTCAGTCTCCCTGGAGACCCATGTATAGCCCAATAGCTCAGACTGCTTCCTATCAGCATGAAAATATATAGCAGCCTATGATCCTCCCTGGACAAAGATGACCTTGGAAAAGTTATTAAGAGTCCAATAATTTGCCAGGTGGATAACTGCAATGCGTGTCATGAAACGGTACCTTTGAAAACAATTTGGAAGCTTCCAATGCTTCAAAACAGAGCTGCGGAGCTGCTGATTGGATCTGGCTGGCTGATTATACATTCCCAGGCCCAGATCCAAGCGCTGGCATCCACCTCTGATGCCCTAAAACTCTCCTGTTTGGGAACAAGTTACTTTGAAGAGCAATTCCTCCTCCAGCTCTTTTGCGTTAGGCCAGGTGAAGGATCGCAAGGATCTTAGCAATGCCCTTTATTGTAGAGTATTGTAACAGAAACTTGAAAACCAGTCCAAAGACTCCAAGGAAGGGCTCTTCTGCAGGAATGGCCTTGAAGGAAGCCTGAAGCTGCTACCAAGACAAACCCATTGCTTCTGGACTTTTCCCCCTTCCTTCTCAAGGCCAGAATTGAATTCCTCTACCTCCCCTGCCTTCTTAGATGGACTCTGAGATCTTCCTCAGAGACCCTGTTCCCTTCCAGGTTCTCCCACTCGTCCTCAGGAAGTCCATGAGATGGATAAAGGAGGGCCTTTTCAGCAGTGGTGCCTCATCCACAGGATGCCCTCCCCAAGATTTCCACCTGGCCCTGACCTCCATGCTTTTTCTCCCCAGAGGCCATTTAAGGACGGCTGGTTTCAGAGCAAGAGGTCAACCCCTCAGTCACAATCACATTACTTTAATTCTTAATCTTTGGTGTAATGCTGTGGATGTTGTGTTTATGCTGCATTATTTAGATTCAACTTTAGTGCTGCTTTTTGAGATATTTTTATTCCATACAATTTACATTAGATTGTACTGTATTTTAAAATGCATGTAAGTTTTCCAGAGGGCTATTATTGATGGGAAGCTTTTAAAACCAATAAATAACCAACCAACCAACCTTCCTAATGATTCCTAGCACAGAATTTACCATTTAAACACACACACACACACACACACACACACACACACACACACACCTAGAGCTCCTAACTGGGGTGGCATTCTGGACAGAAGCCAAAAATTCAGGGGTTTCTAAATAGTGAGATATCCCTGGCTGGGTGTCGGTCGCCCTCCCTCCCTCCCTCCCTCCCTCCCAGAGGTTCCCAATCAAACACCATTGTGAAGCTCTCCCACCGTTCAGCTCTTAAGAGAATTTTTTGTCTGGCAAGTAATGAAAAGGGGAAGAAGCCAGAGGAAACTCAAGAATTGCTTTAGCAAACATCCTCTCCCAAAATTTTCTGAGTGGGGCAGGGCAACCGCAGAAGAAAAGCCTCATTGGGAAAAGAACCAAAAGAAGATTTCCATGTTCTAGTATATAAATCTCTCTCTGTGTGTGTGGCTATATGTTTGGGTGTGTATATGTATGTGTGTGTATACACACGCACACGCACACACACTCTATCTATCTATCTATCATCTATCTATCTATCTATCTATCTATCTATCTATCTATCTATCATCTATCTATCTATCTATCTATCTATCTATCTATCTATCTATCTATCTATCTATCTATCTATCTATCTATCGTGAGTGTCACCCAGTGATTTTCATGTCTAACATGAGACTAGAACTCCCATCTCCTGGTCTGTAGCCTATAGCCTGTTGCCTTAACTAATAGATGAAATTCTCTCTCTGTAGCATAAGAAGACGCTGTGAAGCTGACCCAGGCAAATGAGGGTGGCAGAAAGTCTTCTGAGTCCAAATTCTGGGTCAGTTTGTCTCCTGAAGGCCATAATATCCGAAAGAAGCATATAAAGAGATAGCCCTTTTTGTGTCCCCTTGCAAATGAATAATGAAGAAGTGGATCAGTGAGAACCTCACTATCAATTCCTAAGCCTATTTTCAAGCAAACCCTTTGAGAGCCCCCTTTGCCCCCTTCCACTCAGCCGAGGGCTGCATGGGGAGCCTTGTCAGGATGGGAGTCCTCACAAAAATCCGGACAGAGCATTTGGGAGGACAAGATACACACGGAGAAGGAATTAAAGCATGTAAGCCAAGTCTATTCATTTGCAGGAATGGAACGGAGCACTGGTGCATAGCAGATGTACTCACTGAACAGGTTGATTTAACAGGCATGTTGCATGCCAAATCTTACCCATGCGTTTGCATAATTGCTGCAGCCTGTTCTTTTGACAAATATTTGTTTTTTTAAAAATACGGAGGATTGAGCTGCCTGCCGTGCCCCTATACATCAACAGATTTGGGAACAGCCATGGTAGCGGGAAGGGGATGTTCTCTGCTCTGATTGGACCTGCAGCATGCCAGAGGCTTGTAGAATCCTAGAGGTGGAAGGGCTCTTTGAGGTCATCAAGCCCTACCCCCATGGCACAAAAAGCCAAATTAAAACAACTCTATCATTCTATTGTTATTCTGTTATTCTTTCTATGATCACATATCCCATCAAGCCCAAAGAAAGTCTGGAATGGTATAGGACCTCCTGCCATAGGCAGGGGGTTGGGCTAGAAGATCTCCAAGGTCCCTTCCAACCCTATTATTCTATGTTCTATGCTCTATCTCTGGAAAATGATTCTTCTTGGGTATATATAGAGAAGAGGAACCTGCTTTCTGTTTGGCCACCAATGCCACCGATCTCAGGAAATAGTTCAACAGCACTAACAGATTTTCCTTTCGTTTTTCTCCTCAAGAATAAACATGCTCAGGTCCTTCCATTTCACTTCCTCCTGCTTGCCCTTCTCGACCTATTCTAAGGTGCCTGGAGCCATCCTAAGTGGTGATAACCACCAAGCAGCACAAACAGTCAAATCACGGCCGGCAGTGCTCAAAAGCTCTTAGAATTTTCACCAATGGCCCCATGAAGTCCATAACTCTGCCCTGTGCCAGCTTTGCCATTGGCT
This sequence comes from Thamnophis sirtalis, assembly GCF_051295495.1. Taxonomy (NCBI): domain Eukaryota; kingdom Metazoa; phylum Chordata; class Lepidosauria; order Squamata; family Natricidae; genus Thamnophis; species Thamnophis sirtalis. Next base: position 35,490,280 of record NW_028261393.1, read on the forward strand.
GCTCCTCAACTGGCAGCCTCAACACTTCCATTGTTCTGCTAATTGGGATGTCCCAGAAGGGCAGTGCCTGGCTTGGCAAACCAAATATTCCAAGGACTCCTACAGTCACATCCAACCAGTGACTTTTAAAAACCAGATAGACTGTGCTTGCTTAATCAAGTGGTTAGGGATTTCAATTTTTTTTTACACAAAAAGAGGAGAGAGAGAGACGGACGGAGGGAGAGGGAAGAGGGAGGGAGGGAGAGATTGTGCCTTATAATAATTTGATCTGATATTCCATGCACATTCCTGCTCCAAATTCCTTGGATGCAACTGAATGCAAGACCTAAATAAAATGGGGTGCTTATGTAATGCCACACGTATAGTTATGTACAATCTCTTTCCTAGCATCCAGTTTCCCCCCACCCACCCAGGGCAATTGAGCAGCCAGGCTTCTCAAAGGCATCAGCAACTACCTCCCTGATTCAAATGCCAGGGAGGAAAGTCAGTCAGTCCTTGGCCAATAAAAACATTGACACCAAGAAACAGCCAGTCCCCATCGCGCACAGAGGTCTTGTGATTCCATCCACGTAGCTTCCCAGGTGCAGAAGGCAAGGAGAGGAGTTTTCCTGGAAGACTGCTGGGACACGTCCTCTTAATGCCGGCCTGCAAAAGAGGCCCGGAGACCTTTCTTTGCATGAAGACTTCACCAACACGTTCCATAGATGGAGCTCTGCAATGGAGCTCCCAACTTCTGCAGCCCCACATCTAAGCTGTTTGGCTTGGAGGGTCTTCTGGCCACGCGCACCCATGCTCGGAAGACAGCTCTACCACGGTGATGGACCCGGGTGAAGGGAAAGGACCATCTGTTGGTTGGAGGCCTTCAGGGGGAAGAGCTCAAAGCAACAACATGAAGCAGAGCAGGGAAGGTGAGGAACTACACTACTTGCTCCCCTCCCGCAACCCTTTCAGGCCCAGCCTGGCACAAGTCCACCAACTTCAGAAGGCCACGGGTTCAATCCCTCACATCCTTCGCATCTCCAGATGGAGCTAAAAAAAACCCAAAACACCTGCTTAAAAATCCGGATGAGTTTACTGCCAGTTTTCCTGTCTTCTGATATTTCTCCCTTCCTGCTCCTTCCCTGGTATCTACTTGCTGCAGCCTTTTCAGCAAAAAACGTGAATCCTCCCCAAATATCTTCCATCTGCCTTCTCTCTGCTTTAATGCAGCCCAATCAGGCCCCCTCTTATTGCACAGGAGACTTTGCACTTGTTGCTGCTCCCTTCCCTAACCAATGGGTTATCTCTCAACATGCCCACCGGCCAAAGGTCGCCCTCTGCCAGCCCTGGGCTCGACTGGCCCCAAGAGAGCAAAGCCTCTTGTGCTGGGAAAGCAAAAACGACGAGGCTTCCTGGGCAGACGGTCCCCGGCATCCACGGCTGGCTTCTCCCTTCCCCACTCGGGGGGAGATTCAGCCCACCAGCCACTTTTCTCCCATTAGCCGCTGGAGGGGGGAGGGGGGCTGTGATCCTGGCTGGGCTGCTCCCTTCCTCCCCAAGTTTTGCCGGCCCCATTCAGGGCTCCCGGGCTTCAGGGAAGGGAAGCGAGTGCAGAGCAACGCCGCCTTCGCAGCCTGGGCAAGAATGAAAAGGCCGCAAGCGGGGCTCGCTTCCAACCCCCGAAGCCGCAGCCCCGAGGCCAGGCCAGCCCGCTGTCCCCGCACCGCGCCGAAGAGCCCGACTCGTCCCGGCCTCCTCGACGCCTCCGCCAGCAGCGCAGCCGAGCGACGTCTCTTCGCCGCCTCCCGCATTTCACTTCGGAGCCGCCCGGGCGAGGGCAGCGGGAGGCCCCGCCGCAGCCCCCCGCGCCCGGCCCCGCCGCCGCCGCGTCAGCCGAGCCCTCCGGAGCTCCCGGCCAATCCCCCGGGGAGCGCGCGCGAGGGCCCGGCGGGCCAGGCCGGCTGCGAGGGCTCCGCGTCCAACAAAGGCTGCCTCCCCTCCCTCTTTTGGGCAGCTCTACAAAGAGACGAAGGGCTGCAACTCGGAGCCAGGCGCGCCCCGACGCCCCCCCGGCAGCCCCGGGCTGGGCAGCGCTTCGGCTCCCCGGCCGCCGCCGATGCCCGCCCGCCCTTATCCTCCTCCCGCGGCTGCGGACAGAGAGGATCCGCCTACGGCCCCCGCCGCCCCTCACCCCCCCGCCCGGCCCCCGCGGCTGCCGGGCTCGCCTGCCCCGCTGCCAGCGAGGGGGGGGGGCGCTGCCGGGGACCGCGAGGCTGCGCCGCCCGCATCGCCCCTCCGCCGCCCGGGCCTCCCCCGCCCGTTCGCCCCTCCTGCAGCCGCAGCTCGCCCGGAGAAAAGCCGCCGCCGACCCCTCCCCCCCGCCTGGCACAAAAGCCCCCGCCCGCCCCGCCCCGCCCGAGGCTTACCTTGCGGCGGCGGCCGTTGCGGGCTCTGGGCGGCGAAGCAAGGGCAGCGGCTACTGCGGCACTGGCGGCGGCGGCGGCGGCTCCTCCATGAGCCCTGCGCTCCAGCGCGTGCAGGTGGACGCGCCTGCCTCTGCCTCCGCCTCCTCCTCCTCCGCCGCCGCCGCCGCCTCCGCCTCCACGGCCGGGAGGGGCCAAGGATGGAGAAGCGGACGGAGCAGCTGCCGCCGGAGCCGCCAACTCGGCCCCGCGCAGCGCCGCTCGGGCAGGAGGGAGGGAGGGAGGGAGGGGCGCGCCTGACACCCCCTGCCCCTCCCTCCTCCTCCGGCGCGGCGGCTGAGCTCCTCGCCTCCCCCCCCCCCGGGCCGCCTTCCCCCATCCTGCCTTCCTGCGCTGCCCGGGGATCTCCCCCGCCCGCCCGCTCGGCCTTTCCCTGGGCCCGGGGCGGGGCGCGGGGCTGAAGGCGGCGCTGCACCTGCCCTGCGAAGGGCGCGGAGCCTCCGGCCGGACGCTTCGGGCGCTCAAGCGTGCGGCGGACGGTCCTACCGGGCGGGGAGCCGCGAGGCGGCCGGGAAGCGCGGCGGCGGTGCGCTCACCCGCCCTTCCCTGTGCGCCGGGCCGGGAGCCGAGCCGAGCCGCGCTTGAGGCTCCCGCGCCTGTGGCGGAAGGCAGCCCGGGTGAAGCGCCATGGGGCCGGAGGGGGGGGGGAGGGCTGCGGCGCCCGGAACAACCGGCCCGGCGGAGGCCGAGTGGGCGCTGCCGGGGCCCGGTGAGCGGGAGCTTCTTGGTGCAGCCGCCCTGCAGCTCCGGACGCCGCCGCCGCCGCCGCCTCGGGGTTGCCCCGCGGCTCCTGCTCGGGACCGGCCGACGGACGGTCTTAAGCAGCGTTGCTCGCTAAGCTCCAGGCCGGAGTCAAAGCGGGGCCGGCGGGGGCTTTGAGTGGATGTGGGGCCCGAGGCAGCGGCCGAGGTCCTGCACGAGACCAGGCAATCTCCCTTCCCTGCGGCTGTGCGGGGCTGGGACTGCTGGTGGTCCGGCACACCTGGAGGGCGCCGCGTTGCGGAAGCTCTTCCCCGGCTGCCCCCGAGCGCTGCCTTCCTCCAACTGAAGGGGCTTCGGGACAGAACCGGAGAGCGGAGAGGAGCTTTTCAGTTCCTCCGAGGAAAGCGGCGATGTTTAAGAGCAACCCAGCAGCTTTTCTTTTCCAAAAAACGCCATACAACCCAGGGACATACAGGGATGGAAGGGAGAAAATAAACCTGTTTTGGTGAACATAAAAGAAATCTTTCATAAAAGAAATACAGCCAGTACATGAATAATTAAGAGGTTGCTTTCCTGCCCTGTAAATTTCAACTAATTTCAGAAGACAAGTTGCTATCATAAAAACATATATATGGAATTTGCATATTTATATCAAAGGAATTCTATAGAATGAATGTTGCTCTCCATGCCTCATTCTTATATCTGAGTTCTCCAATCCAGGATGAAGAATTAGAATTCTGGAGAGAAAAAAACAAGGGTATTTCCTTTACCTCTTGGAAGCTATGCAGGTTAGAATTCAATATACACAGCGGCTAGAATAATCAATAAATGCTAATCCATTCGCAAGTAATTAATGAACAGAAGGAAATTTAAATCAGAGATGGACCAGATGTGAAACTTAGGGTGCACCTCACCAGCATGATGTGGTTGTTTAAAGAACCAGATGTACTATTAGGACATAGAAAAACAGTGTTGGAATGTCCTTAGAGGTGGTCTAGTCCAGCTCCCCGCTGAAGCAGGAGATCCTATGCTAGTGATGGCGAACCTTTTGGGCACTGAATGCCCAAACAGAACATATGTGCATGTGCCAGAAACCCGAAGACCAGCTGGCATGCATGTTTCTGGCGCTCCGGCACATGTGAAGACCAGCTGGCCAACGCGCATGTGCACACCAGAAGCCAGAGCAGCTAGAGACAGGGCACGTGCCCACAGAAAGGGCTCTGCTTGCCACCTCTGGCATGCATACCATAGTTTCTCCATCATGGCCCTATACCATTTCATACAAGTGACTGTCCAGTCTGTTCTTGAAGCCTCCAGTGATGAAGCACCCAAAACTCCAGGAGGCAAGCTATTTCACTGATTTTCACTTTTCAGAAAAATTATCTGTAGTTCTAGGCTGGACATCTCTTTATTGACCTTCCACCCATTATTTCTTGTTCTGCCCTCAAGTTTTGTTGTTGTTGTTAAGTTATTTATTCGTCTGAATCAGTGTTTAGAAACATGCTAGCTGGGGAATTCTGAGAGTTGAAGTTCACACATCTTCAAGTGGCCAAGTTCAGAAAATTGGAAGTGCCCCTATTGAGTAGCAGGTAAGGACAGGTGGCATCTGAAGGTGTGTCTGCCTGGCCTGCCACCTTCCCAGGCTCTTGCTAGGAGTAAATGAAGAAATTCCTACCAGCTTTCAGGCTTGTGGGAGAAGAGCTAACAGGGATGGAGCAAAGAGCAAAGTTATTACTAGAAGCCAACATGGGTTTGTTAAAAACAAATCATGCCAAACAAACTTTTTTTCTTTCTTTCATAGAGTGATTAAATTGGTGGATCAAGGGATTGGACTAGAAGACCTGCAAGATCCCTTCCAGCCCCATTATTCTGATTCTAAATGCTGTGGATGTAGTATAGTCTTCAGTAAGGCATTTGACAAAGTAAACTATAACTTGTTCCTTGGTAAGGTAGAAAAATGTGGGATATACAGCATCACCAGGTGGATTTACGACTGACTAACCACACTCAACATATAGTGTTCAATGGAACTAGATCTATAGGGAGGGAAGCATGCAATGGGGTAGCCTAAGGCTCTGTCTTAAGCCCAACTTCTTCATAAATGATTTAGACAAGGGGATGGAAGGGGAGCTTGTTAAATTTGCAGATAACGCCAAGTTGGAAGGAATCTTCAACAGTTTAGAAGATAAGTTCAAGAGACAGAAGGGTCTTGACAGACTTCAAAAGGACCCTATCCAACAAAATGCAATTCAGTGGTGAAAAAAGTAATGTCTTACACTTAGGCAGGGAAAACTGTATATGAGTGTATGAGCCAAGGTGGCGCAGTGGTTAAATACAGCACTGCAGGCTACTGCTAGATCAGCAGGTCAGCGGTTCAAATCTCACCGGCTCAGGGTTGACTCAGCCTTCCATCCTTCCGAGGTGGGTAAAATGAGGACCCGGATTGTTGGAGGCAATATGCTGACTCTCTGTAAACCGCTTAGAGAGGCCTGAAAGGCCTATGAAGCGGTATATAAGTCTACTGCTATTGCTATTGCTAAAACCAAATGCAGAGATATAGAATAGGTGGCACCTGGTTCAAGAGGGATCGAGGTGCCTTAGTGGACAACCATTTAAGTATGAGCCAGCACTGTGCTGCAGCTGCCAAAAAAGCTAATGCAGTCCATCAACAGACAGATAGTATCAAGATCATGAATTGTTAGTCCCACTTTATACTGCACTGGTAAGACCACACTTGGAATACTAGGTCCAGTTCTGGTCCCCACAATACAAAAAAGATGCTGAGACTCCAGAAAGTGCAGAGAAGAACAACAAAGATGATTAGGAGTCTGCAGGATAAATCATACAATAAATGGCTATGGGAACTAGGTATGTGTTGTCTAACGAAGAGAAGGATTAGGGGCAACTAAATAGCATCCTCCAATACTTGAAGAATTGTCACAGAGAAGGAGAGGTCAACTTATTCTCCAAAAGACCTGAGGGCAGGTTTATCTGGATGTGCTCCTTGTCTGGACCTATCTTGCAAGACTGATTTCTTCTCAATGGCTCTCAGTCAGAAGGTTCCTCCTTTTTTGAGTTTGGCTTTTCCTCTGTGAAGCTTCCTTCTATTGGTTCTTGGTCTATTTCCAGCAAGAAGAAATAGGGGAAAACCTAAAGGAAAGGAGATGGACAGGATGAACGAAATCATTAAAATGCTCTTGGAAGAGTTGGAGATTGTGATAAGGATAGGTTGAAATGTCTATGAAGATTCTCAGTCATCCAGGTCATGGTGGTCCCAAAGGTGCTTTTTCAAAAGGCAACTGGACTTTCTTTCTTTTTTTCTTGATGACATTTCACTTCTCATCCAAGAAGCCTCTGAATTTTTGAAAAAGCATATTTGGGACAGGGTGAAGTGGTGGATATTTAACCATGTGATTCCCTGAAGACAATCCAACTGACGATGAGTAACCAAACAAATTTTGGGTCAGGTCACTGTGACTCGGCTAAGAAACCTCTGAGTGTATCTATGTCATGGGGCAGGTGGAAGATCTAATGCACCACTGGCTTTACCACTTGATTGACACGTTTTCTGATGAGAATTTATTTTACTAATTTAGTTTTATTTTATTTATTTTTCACATTTCTGAACCACTCATCTCCCTCAGCTTTCAGTTGTGGCCATTGTTTTCATCTGAAGAACAAGCCCAAGGAGGACAACATGGACCATTTCTAGAATTAAATCGTAAAGATATTTAAAAAAAAAACAATTTAAAAGGTTTCTTCAGCAATTACAGTAGATGAAATTCTTGTAGTCAGAGCAGCTGTAGTCTCTCCTGATACATTTAATTTGGATGAATGGGGTTCTGCAAATGAAAAGTCATTAGCTTACCAGCCCAAATCAGGAGGGACACTGTATTCATGAAGATAGATTTGAAAGTAAATTAGGGATCTCTTGAAAATCAGGAACAGCAAATTGATGATACAATTATTATGATATTACTTGAAAAGAGGAGGAGGGAGGGGAGAGAAAAATCACTCGGAGAAGACATGGGAGACAAGCTTTACATCAACAGAGGTACAAAGAGGTCACTGCTCCATTTATAACCGTCAGATGGTCTCTGGAATCGGAATTACCAGCCGTGCAATCAGAGAGTTTACACAGGAAAATGTAAGATTGGCAGATCATTTTAAATGAAGTGGTAGAAAGCTGGCTATCCTAATGCAGAAAGCGGTTCCAATCTCACTAAGAAAAATAAAAGCACCTTAATAGATTGGCAAATCCAAACCTATTACATGGAGGAAACACACTGAAATCTCACCCAAAGTGCCTCAAGCTAAATTAGAGGCCTTCACTGCCCAACTGCAGCTTAGTTGAAAAATAAGTCATGCTGGAGAAAGATTTTACTTGAAAAGGATTGAGATATGAATTTAGAGATTAGGTCAACTGCAGAAGTTTAGTTCCTGATTCCAAAGGTGATCAGCTAAGTTTTTGACACCAGATGAATTTATGGGCAGCCTTGTGTATGTGTGCAAAAGGGAGGGCATTGTTGGCAACCTCCTTCCCAACCTGCAGCATCTCAATTATTCAGGATCAGAAGTCCAATCACAACAGAGAGAAGCTCCTGATGATACAGACCAGAGGTGTCAAACTCAAGGCCCAGGGGCCGGATATGGCCTGCGGGGTGCTTAAATCTAACCCGTGGGGGCACCTTAGAAACAGCAAAAGACTGGCCTGTGGTGCCTCTGCCAATGGAAAAGGAGCTCGGGAGAGCAGTGCACGGCCCTCCTAGGCTCCATTTTCAGACGCAACAGCCTCCTGCCACCCTCTTCCAGTGAAAACGGAACTTGTGCGGGCCGCATCTGGTCCTCCTTGAGCTTCGTTTTCACTAACAGAGGGCAGCAGGAGGCCGTTGTGGCTGAAAACGGAGCTCGGGATCCCATTTTCTCTGGCAGAGGTCTTGGGCCTCCATAGACGCCCCAGTGACATGAAGCTGACCACGCCCAACCTGGCCCCCAAGGTGAAACAGAACCCTGATGCAGCCCTCAATGAAATGAAGTTTGACATCCCTGATACAAACCAACTCAGGTCTTCTCCGGTGGTCAGATGTGACTCCAGAAGTCACATTTGTAATAATAGGGAAGAATCTGAACCCCAAGATACCACTTTCCCTCCCCCCACATCATACAATTTGGAGCCAGGGGTGATGCTATTATAGACCCCATCAAAGAGAAAATTAAGTGCAGCTAGTCCTCGACTTAAGACCACAGTTGAGCCCAAAATGTATGTTGCTGTGAGACATTTGTTAAGTCAATTTTGCCCCATTTTACAACCTTTCTTGCCACATTTGTTAAGTGAATCACGGTTGTTAAGTGGATCTGGCTTCCCTGCTGACTTTGTTTGTCAGAAGATCACAAAAGATGAACAGCTTTGCCACATTTTATTACCTTTCTCGATCCAGTTGTTAAGTGAATCGCTGCAGTTGTCAGTAACATGGTGGTTAAGTGAATCTGGCTTCCCCATTGACTTTCTTCATCAAAAGGTTGCAAATGGATCACATGACCCCGGGACACGGTAATCCATCATAAATATGAGTCAGTTGCCAAGCATCTGAATTTTAAACATGTGGCTGCGTGGATGTTGTGATGGTTACAAATGGAAGGACTGGCCTTAAGTCATTTTTTTCAGTGCCTCTGTAGCTTCAAATGGTCACTAAATGTTTAAAGTTTAAAGTTTAATAGCATTTGTATGCCACCCAATCCCGAAGGACTCCGGGTGGCTAACAATACAATAAATCAAAAAGAATAGAAGAAAGAAAAGATAGATTTAAAACACACCATGCACTCCATTCCAAGTGGGGCTGGACCATATTTTGGGGTCAACAGCCCCAGGCCTATTGGAACAGCCAGGTTTTAGTGGCCTTGGCCTTACGGAAGGCCAAGAGAGTGGGAAGGGTCCGGATCTCTGTGGGGAGATCATTCCACAGGACAATGAATTGTCGTAAATAGAGGACTATTATGGTTTGGATAAGTTCAGTGTACTAACTAAGCTATCCTCATTTATGTTGGAGATTAAGAATTCTGCATATGCACAACACTAAGAGTATTGTCCCAAGTTTGGCCTTCATTATATCTGAAATAAAAGATCATTGAGAAATACATGAAGATTGCAAAGTAAAGCAAGAATGAATAGAAGAGAGGTTGAACTGTGGGTTCCTTGGTGTCTCTGAGCTTGGTTTTCTTGCAGACATTTCTTTCATTACCCAATTAGGTAACATCATCAGTGCTAGAAGGGAGTGGAGAGAGGAGGAGGAGGAGGAATATGGCTCCTTGGTGCTATTTGAGCTCAGCTCTTTTCTTGCAGGTGTTTCTTTCATTACTCAACTAGGTAACATCATCAGTGCTGGAAGGGAGTGGGGTTTGTTCTCTGTTTATATATATAAGTGGCTCGCCCAGTCAGTGCTGATGGGAGCATTCTTGGTGCTTTCTTGATGAGGCTGTTTACTGTTCGATTATTTTTCTCAGTTGGAAGTTTGTAGGCAGAAATTGCTGGGTAAACTTTGCTCCTGAGATACAAGCAAAAGCATGAGAATGTATCAGAGTGTGCAGCCTCATTTAGGGTCTGTTTGCTAGGTAAGTTGTCTTTGCCATGATTAGCATCAAGCCTGGCTCCATGTATTGTGTTAATCTGCTCAGAGATTAGAGCCAGAGCAGAGGAAGAATGAACAGCAGCCACCATCAATCTAAAAAAAAAAAAAAAGTAAAAATGGAAAACAAAAAAAATAACTCAGTAGAAAAATGAAATGCGGTTCAGATGCCTTTTGAAAGAGAAAGAAATCACCCACTCACCCCAATATACAGTTCTGTATCTTGGAAGCATCTCCTATTCTTAACTTAATTGCATGTATCCATTTGTTTGGCAGGGATTAAGCTCCAGTTCTTTTGTTATTAATATTCCAAGATTTTTGACAAAAGGAAAACATTTGAAGAGCTTCTGAAGTTCCCACTCTAAGCCCATTAACACTGATAAGTAGTTGGGGCGGGGGGGGGATCAACTCATTCCTACTTATCACCAAGCTTGACACTCCACAAAATGAAGGCAGAAATTCTAGTTTGGGAATAGTCCTTACTAAGTCAGAAGTGTAAAAGAGAATATGGTTGTATGTAGAGCTCAGGCTTGTGTTCAGTGTGGTTAGCGTGATTTATGTTTTGGGATTTGGGATCATGTTTGCTCCAGCTTTGACAGCCATCAGAGAGAGGAAGGCGAGAGCTCCCTTCTTTTTGTTTGGGACGTCTTCTGTAGATGATTTGAAACTGGTTTATCATTTGACCTCTCAGTATGAACTTCCACTGGAATCAAAATAAAGCTTTCTCCCCAGATTCAGAGGACCCCAAAAGAAGCAGCCGCTCTTCCAGTAGCCAAAGGCTTTGTGTTGAACTCAAGAGAGAAGCACCTCCAGAATTACGACAAGGAGAACATCAAGTCTTGCTCAGTAAAAGTTGATCACCTGATATGAGTTCATTCTTCCTCCACCTGCTGCCCTCCAAAGCCAGTTCAGAGCAGTTCACGTGAACCACTGGGGAAATTGCGGGCGGGCCTGCTGACCTGCCATGTCTCTTTACTGTCCTATTTAGGCATGTTTTTGAGGCAGGGTGTATGTGCGGAAGGCACACACATAAGCATGCACGGCAGGGAGGGAGGGCGCACATGTGGCAAAGCGGTGGTAAGGAAATGGGCAACCCACCGCTGACCAAAGCTGATAGGACTTAACCTCTCAGAATTCCTGGTCAGGCTGGATAGGGATTCTGTGATTTGTAGACTAAGCATGCTTGGAGGTACACCATTACATGCTCAGCTCTGAGCACGAGGAGAGCGGCTGCCATACTTTAGAAAGAAGCACTTGAACATCCATCAAGATGGCTCTGCCACAATGGGTTCTAGCAAGCCAAAGACCTTGACTGGTTGATTGACTGTTTACATCCATGTGTCATAATCAGTTAGAAACCCATGACAATCAGCAATAAAATATCCACACTTTACAATCCAGAAACTACAGTACAATATGCATGGTAGAAGCAGAGGATAAAAATAATTGAATTAACAATTAATAATAATGGTGACCGTCTTCTGAAAGAACTGCTCTGTCTCAAGAAGCTCCTAGACCTAGATTAATGTTAAAACAGAGGGTCAAACTTTGATTCTAACTCTTCATTTGGGTACCTGTGAGGGCTATTGAGGACATTAGAAGCCCACCAACCCAACCTTTTGCAGCAGCAGCAACTGAATTCAGCCATTCCACCAAATTAGGAAAGACTTTGCACATCATACTTAGCTCTGGCTTGAATAAGCCCCCACTGGCTGACTTCAAACATGCTAAGCCATAATCGATGGTTTAGAATCCACAATGACTGGATTCACCTATTGCACTAAGGGATAAACAACAGTCATAAGTGCCACTGTAACTTTGAACGGTCACTAAATAAACTGTTGTAAGTTGAGGACTTCTTGTACTAAAAAAAAGTCACTTCATATCCTGTACAGGGAGTCCTCAACTTACAACATTTAGTCATTTAGTAACCGTTCAAAGTTCAAAGGCACTCAAAAAAGTGAGTTATGACTGTATTTCAACTTAAGACCATTACAGTGTCTCCATGGCCACGTGATCAAAATTCAGATGCTTGATAGCTGACTCATGTTTATGATCTATTCTGTGTCCCAGGATCACATGATCCCTTTTTGCGACCTTCTAACAAGCAAAGTCAATGAGGAAGCCAGATTCACTTAACAACCGGGTTACTAATTTAACAGCTGCAATGATTCATTTAAGAACAGTGGCAAGAAAAGTTGTAAAATGGGGCAAAACTCACGTAACCAGTGTTTCACTTAGCAACATAATTTTTGGGCCCAATTGTGGTTGTAAGTCAAGAATCTTAGCAGGAGCAAATGCTTTTTCCCTAAATGGATAATTACTTTTCCTTTCATATTTCAGGCGAAAGGAGGCCATTTAAATTTTAAAAATGTCCCAGGAAAAGAAAGACTTTTTTGTTGCTGCTGCATGTTACTAGTTAATTTTTATTTATAAACATTTATTTATAAACAGCTTGAGTCCTAAAACTTGACCAGATGGAAACGTGCCTGTAAAGAATTGGAAGATCCTCCGGATGGCTAGTATTCACTAGTATTCACACCAACAAATGCCCAGTCCTGTAATCTTTAAGTGTGACACAACTGATGCCAAATTTATGCAAACACTTTCAAAGTAAATTTTGAGAATACAGGCAAGGATTGTATGAACTGCAAACATTGGTAACAATGCCTGGTTTCCCCTGGACGTTCAGCCAGCTCCAGCCACTGCACAGAAGGAACATGGGAAAAGCCAAATTTCTGTTTTTTGTTCCTGCTAAAGGCCATCTTGATCTGCTTTTCCTTCGCTACGCATCTTGTACTATTTAACAACTGCCGCACTGACACCAGTACTCAGTTTTCTTGGAATGCGGAGTACCAAGAATGATTTAAGTGTACAAATAATTCCCGCAGTTATCTTGAAGAAAATGATCATTCTTGAAAGCACCAAATAAACAAATAATGCACCAAAGAGATAACCAAAAAGAGGGATGAATGCATTGGCCTCTGTAGGAAAAGGCTGGGAAACTCCTCAAAGGCATCACTCTGTTTACTTGCCATATTTGGTTAAGCAAGTAAATCATTCCTGGTTTGATCAGCTCCTTTGCAGAGAGTGATCCTGGAATAGCAAGCTGAAGGGAATTCCAGATGCCACAATTCTAGTTTAGGTGGTAGCAAAAGATCCTACCTCACCTGTGGTTCCATAGACAAAATTTCCCTTGTCTCCTCTTCGGGCAGCATGGGGGCCCAGGGGTGAAGATGTTCACCTCACATTTACAAGGTTGAGAGTCCTAAATAGTGGCAGGTGTTTCTCTGTCAGGGTGCAAAGAACTAATATCTGCTGTGGTGTCAGGAAGGGCATCCATCCAGTAAATTAAGAGATTACAGGATTATAAAGGGAGTTTTGTAGTCTGCTCTTCTCTCCGATGGCCTCCCTGGGAGATTCGTCACAAGGGCCTGTGGAACCAGCTTATCCTGTTCCAAAAAATCATTCTAAGTCACACATTTGCTGGATTCACAGGAGGTTTTAATCACAGTATATGTCCATATGGTTATGCATTTTATACATATGCCAACATGTTTTTCTTTGTGGCATATATTTCTACTACTCTTTAGAAAGAACTTTTCCCATTTTCCTTTGTTTTAAGGGAAAAGGCAGCTGTACTGCCCCTTCACCAGTTCTCCCTTTTTCCTTTGCCCATGAGTCCCCATCCCTGCTCTGCCACGGTTATTCCAAGGCATCTTCAGCCTTCCTGAGTCTCTCCTCCCCCACATCTCTGGGAGGAGATCCAGCTTCACAGATGAAGTTCAGTTATGATTAGCCTTCATCTGACCACCATCCATTATTTGAAATTCTTCACAATTACATTCCTCAAACTTTCTCTTAGATATCTGTAAGTCCTGTGAATAATTTTATCTGGCCTTGTTCTTGACAGCTGTTAACAGTCTCTTGATTTTAAATCCCATCAAGGGATTCCCTCTATCTTTGTTTCTATAAATTCCTTTTCTTTGTTGGTATTGTCCTATTGATTTACTATTTACCTCTGTATAAGAAATATCTAAAAACTGGCATGAATATGCTTCAGAGACAATATGCTAAAGAGAAAAATTCCTGTGCTAAACCTCTTCCAATTCTGGAATATAAAATAAAGACTTACCATATATACTCACAGATAAGCCCATCCATGGATAAATTTACCATATGTTGCATAATTTTCACAAACAGCTTATCAGTAGCAGAATAATTATTCAGAGTATTTCATTAAAAATTTGTGGGTCAACTTATTCCCATATAATCATAGCCTACTTCAGTTAAACTTTGAAAGACAGACTGGAAATTCAAAAGGATCTTGACAGACTTGAGCATCAGGCCTGAGCTAATAAGATGTAGTTCAGTGGTGAGAAAATTAAGGACCGGCACCTAGGCAGAAAAAAACAGGTGCCCAGGTAGAGAATAATGGGTACCTGACTCAACAGCAATAACTCTGAAAGAGATCTGTAGATGTCCTAGTTGACCACTACTTAAGTATAAGTCAGAAGTGTCTTGCAGCTGCCAAAACAGACAACACAGTACTAGGCTGTATTAACAGAGGGATAGAATCAAGATCACTTCGATAGGTAATTCCAACTCACCTTTTCTTCACCATTTTCCCACTTTCTCCCCTTCCTTCCTGTCTCCCTCCACTCCCCCCCCCAATACCTATTTCTTCACACAAAAATTGTCAAAATTGCAAGGAGCATCTGTCCCTCAAACCTCCTCCCATATGCAGTCTCCAAACCATAAACCTTTAAAACGGCCACAAATTCCTTTTTGTTGAGGGTGTGACATGGCAAACATTTGGGGTTATTCCCACTTGATGCTTTCAGGTGCCAGACTGCACTGGGAGGCCTGGATAACGAAAGAAAACCGAATGCTGGTTCTTTCCAAAGGCAGGTAATTATGACTATATTATGAGATAATAATGAGACCTGAAATCTTGTGGGGGGGGGGGGATGGTGTTGGCCAAAGTATTTTCTGGGTTTTGTGTACTCTTCAGCTTCTGACATTCTCAGTTGATGGTGGTTGACAGAGAAAAAGCCTCCTTAAGGGCAATGTATCTTAAAGGCCAGGAAACATATAAGAGGACCTGGGGGGTCGTTGACATTTCTATGCAAAGCCAAAATGTACACAATATAAGAAGAGAGGAGAAGGTTCTTCTCTTGTGTGCCTAAGAGTTTTCCATGTAAATGTCACAGACCGACTGGATCACTTCGGCTTCCTGGATGTTGGGCCTTCATCTCTATCCCCAAAAGAGAAAGGAACTTTCCTCCAGATGAGAGAAAATAAGCTTCCTCACCCTGAAGCTCATTCTGTCACCAGGCAAATATAACCCAGAAGCTGGAAGATGCTTCTTTCTCCTTCTAGAAGACCAAGTTAGGCATTCTTTGATGCACAGGTACAAAATAGGCTGTACCTGGCTCAGCTAAAGCTGAGAGAGGGATCTTGGAGTCCTAGTGGACAATCACTTAAATATGAGCCAGCCGTGTGAGACAGCTGCCAAAAAAGGCCTACCCAATCCTAGGCTGCATTAACAGAGCGATAGAATCAAGATCACGTCAAGTGTTAATACCACTTTATAATGCTTTGATTAGACTAAATTTGGAATATTGCATCCACT
Source organism: Thamnophis sirtalis (assembly GCF_051295495.1). NCBI lineage: Eukaryota > Metazoa > Chordata > Lepidosauria > Squamata > Natricidae > Thamnophis > Thamnophis sirtalis. The sequence continues at coordinate 35,505,702 of NW_028261393.1, forward strand.
TCTGGTCACCATGATACAGAAAAGATATTGAGATCCTAGAAAGAGTGCAGAGAAAAGCAACAAACATGATAAGAGGTCTAGAGGCTAAATTATATGAGGAATGGTTGAGAGAGAGCCTAGCCTACTGAAGAGGGTTGGGTGGGGCATGATAACTGTCTTCTGATACTTGGTGGCTTGCCAAGGGAAGAGGGAGTTGAGTTATTCTCCAAAGCACCAGAGGGTAGGAGAAGAAGCAATGGCTGGAAGATCACTAAAGAGAGATCCAACCTAGAAGTAAAGAGAACTTTTCTGACACTGAAATGTGGAATGGCTTTATCCAGAATTGTAGGTGCTCCATCACTGCAGGTTTTCAAGAAGAGATTGGACAGGCATTTCTCCAGAGCAGTATAAGGTCTGCCTTGAGGAAGTGGTTGGACTAGAAGACCTCCAAGGTCCATTCCAGCCCTATGTGCCAGCTCAACCAGCCTGATTAGTCTTCGTTCAATGTGTTTTGTAAATCCAGAGAAGGGATTGATCAGTATAAGGAGTTTAGTTGGTCTAAAGAACCGCTTGTCTGAAGTCTCATAATTATCTGACTAACCGCAGACAAAATGGAGATGGTTTGACCACTTTTATTTATTTGTTTGTTTGTTTGTTTGTTTGTTTATTATCAAAATTTATATGCCGCCCAATCCCGAAGGACTCCAGGCGGCTTACAAAAAAAAAGAGAGAAAAAAAGAGGGGAAAAAAGACAGTTTAAAATCACAACACCACATGCATTCATTCTAATCGGGGCTGGACCTCAACAATGAGGTCAACAGCCCCAGGCCTGCCGGAACAGCCAGGTTTTTACAGCTTTCCTGAAGGCCATGAGAGTGGGTAAGGTCCAGATCTCTGGGGTAGCTGATTCCAAAATCAGATCAGTATCTCAGATTGACTATTGGATAATTTCCCTGGACTTCCAGATATTCAATTTTTTCTTCCTCCATGCCTCTCTGCATCCTCAACTTGACTAGAAAATTCTTGCTATGGTTTCTTCTATAAATTCAGCTGCCAAGAACTCTAACTTCTAGAAGCTTTTCTTCACTGCAGTCTTATATTCTACAGCAGAAGACAGCAAATGAGGGTTTTCAGATAGTCCCAGCTGGCAAGAAATATTCTTTGTGCATTTAGAGTGGGGGAGGGGTCTGGGGTCTGGCTATGGAAGGCTGTTTGATTGATCCTTATATAAAATGAAGCAAAATTCTCAATGACTTCCCAGGATCAGCTCAGAGCAACCAAGACCCTTGAGACTCCATTTCTCCTTACTAGAAGGCAAGAGGTACTTGAAAAAGGAGTGAACAGCTGAATAGGGTTATAGTATAAAATTTATGCACGCCAAAGAGAAGCAGCACTTTAACCACATACAAAGGGAAGGTCACATCACAGAACAAAGATGATGATCAGCTCCAGCGTCTGTTTCTGGTCAAGGTCTAGAGGTTGAATCATGACAACTGGACAAACTTTGTTAATCTGAGATGTTTTGTTGATCATTCAAGCAACAAATTTTGACCCAGTTGCCCTGATTCAACCGTCAGACACCTTTGGCCTCATTGACATACATTCTGATCAGTCCTTCCACCTCTGGGTTAAGAAGACCCTTCCTATTTTCCTAAGAGACATTCAATGGATAGTTGCACCAACATGAAAGCATTTCCAACTCATGTCCCAAAGGTGCTTTTTCAGGAAGCAATTGGAATTTCTTGTCCCAGAAGCTTCTTCAGCTCTGACAGGATAGTGGGGAATGGAAGAATTTATATACCTCACAGAGAGCTGGTCATTCTCTTCCTTTAGAGCAGTTGTTCTCAACCTTCCCAACCTTCCCGCGACCCTTTAATACAGTTCCTCATGTTGTGGTGATCCCCAACCATAAAATTGGTGTCTCAGTTCCTAAGACCATCAAAAATATGTCTTTTCAGATGGTCTAAGGCGACCCCTGTGAAAGGGTTGTTCGACCCCCAAAGGGGTCCCCACACACAGGTTGAGAACCACTGCTTTAGAGGGACGTTGACGCACTTGGACGTTTATGAAGTGAAACAAAAACAAGAAAGTCCAGTTGCCTCCTGAAAAAGCGCCTTTGGGACAACCATGGCCTGGATGGCTGAGAATCTCTACAGACATTTCCAACTCATGTTCTGAATTCTCAAGTGATCATGCCCAGCGTGTCTGTAACCTTTTTGCTCTTGTGGCAATGGCTTTCCTCTTTTTAATTTTCCTTATGGAGCAGCAGGAATCTAAGCCGTCCTCCTTTTTTTCAATCCCCATTCCCATTATCTTCTGAATTAGATTTTTGAATCATGTCTTTAGATTTTGGTTTACAATACTTGACGATCTCTTCTGTTCTTTGTATTAAAACCATGTAATCTCTCTTCACCCCATCTGTATCTCTTGTTCAATTTCTTTCTCTGCCTAACACACTTTGCATTCTTTACTCTTAGACCTACTTCAAAAAGCTTAAGGGTTCCTCCCCCACCTCTCCTTTTGCCTGGTAACATGTTATATATTCCGGATTTGTGCCAGTAAAAACTGACTTCCATGGTAGACAGCTAAAGCCTCTTCTGCATTCCAGTCTTCAAACGTTTCTCTGCATGAGGACAACATATAAGCATAAAGCGCACTAAAGAACATCATTTGAACCAACTCAAAAGGAGGTTACAGTATGGAGTTCATATAGTATTTTGTGAACTGGAAGTAAAACCTCTGTCTTTTAAAAAGAAACTTACAAAGACACCCAAGGCTGAAAGCATTAGAAGGCTCGTTTTAAGGTTGGAGTGACATAAATATTTTCCTTGACTATTTTATTGATAGCTATAAAGCATAGAAGAATCGTAATGAATGTGCAGCAATGCTGGGTGACACATTTGTCTTCCAGCCCTTGAGAATCAGCTCTACAACATGGCCTGAGGCGAGTTTTTAAAGATGTGTTATTCTTTCCTCACATCATAAAAACAGCCACTGTGCAATTTACTACTATAGGTTGAATCTTTTGGGGGTAGGACCCAGTGGTGGGTTCCTACCAATTCAGCCCAGTTCAGCCGAACCGCTAGTGGCTTGGCGGCAGTGATGGTTTCTGGATCCTGTTCCAACCAGTACGGTTGGAACGGGCCCGTTATCACCCACATGGATGCACGTGGTGCATCGTAGCTGCAAGTGATGCTTCCGCAAGCCTCTGCGATGCTTCAGCTGCTCGGCAGAGCATCGTGCAGGCGCTGTATGCTCCATGTGCATGCACGGAAGCACGGAAGACTTTAAAGGACAGGTAAGGGTGGGTAGGTGTGCCCTCCGGAGCACCATAGCGGAACGGTACCCAGTGCTCTGGGCAGGCTCCGGTACGCCCGTACTGGGGCATACCGCCTGCAACCCACCACTGTTTGGTGGCTTGGGTTGCTGGAACTGGCAGTGACCAGGCCTGCCACACCCATGCACCTGTTCTCCTGGTTGTTTTTTGCTTCTGCGCATGCGCAGAGCAATTTTTATTGCATTGTGCATGCACGCGCAGCACGCCCATGAGTGAACTGACAGTATTGACTGCCGGAACCTGGTGGGACCCAAGATGTCTTAACAACATGCTCAACAGGGAAAAAAACAGGGAATGTTAGCATGCAGCACCTCAATGTGGAAATAATTCTAAATTCCCAACCTCCAGGAGACCCCTTGGCTGTCATCTTGAGAGGTTTTGGAGGAAAACAGTGCACCAAAGTTAGGTGTCATAATGCTGTCTAAAGTTGTCTCTGTGCACCATTGTTATCCTTATGACAAACACAGTTTCTTTTGCTGCTGTAGTTGTTCCTGAGAGATAACCCCAGGAAACACAGAAGTGTGGAATGGGACATCTTGCCATAGCCAACACACCACGGTCAACTTTCCATGACAAAACTCGGCGTGGCATAATTTAACAATTCAATTATTTAAAATAAATAAAAAATAATTTTTAATTTTTGTCATTCTCATTTCATTCTGTCCCTCCTTTTGCATTCTTTCTTTAATGATTCTATTCCACCATTTCTTTGATATTAGTGTAACTCTTGTCCCACAGCGAGTTGGCTGTGGTGAGAAGATCTGCTGTACTCACAATACTCAAGGAAGAAAGGAGATGACCACAACTGATAGGAGTTCTATAAATGGGAGGTCCTAGATTTGGTGCTACCCGATCACAAGGGCAAAGCTACATCTTCCAGTCTTTTAAAAATGAGGTGTTGTCTTCTGCTAAAATTTAAACACATTTTTAAGAAATGTGGTGCCAGAGTAGCTTTACTTTTCTTTCAAATGCCTCATTTCTGTGCATACTATATAGAACAGGGGTGGGCCAAGATGGCCCCTTTATGATCTGTAGACTTCCACTCCCAGAATTCCTGAGCCAGCTGTGCCACAGCCCTTCTATAGGAGGGGAAGCAAGACATGTACTGTATACTACTCAGAGGACCCTGAAGAGGTTGAGAGTTGGGTGTGCCAAAATGTGAAACTAATATGCTCCAGTGGAGGCTCTTAGAAGACAACAACACACTAGATTCGAGTGGTTCACTTAACAACTGCAGCATTTTGCTTAATAACCATGGCAAAAAAAGCTGTAAAATTGGGTGTGACTCATGTAGCAACCGCTTTGCTTAGCAACAGAAATTGTGGTCCCAACTGTGGTCATAAGTTGAGGACTATTGGTATGAAAACTTATGTCTAAGCCCTAAATTACATTTACCAGTCTTTGTAAGGGATTCAGAATTAAACAAGAGGGATCAAGACCTAAAACCCTGACTGCTCTTTAGAAGGCCAGATCCTGAAGATGAAACTCAAATACTTTGGCCACCTAATGAGAAGGAAGGGCTCACTGGAGAAGAACCTCATGCTGGGAACGATGGAGGGCAAAAGAAGAAAGTGACGAGAGAGAAGGAAGTGGCTGGATGGAGTCACCGAAGCAGTCGGAGTGAGCTTAAATGGACTCCGGAGGATGGTAGAGGACAGGAAGACCTGGAGGAACGTGGTCCATGGGGTCGCGATGGGTCGGACACAACTTCGCAACTAACAACAACAAAGACTTCAATATGAGCCAGCAGTTAAAATATGAGCCAGCAGTTAAAAAAGCTAATACAATCCTCAGTTGTATAAACAGAGACATAGAATCAAAACCATGTGAAGTATTAGTATTGCTTTATAAAGCCTTAGTAAGGGCACACCTGAAAACTGCATCAAATTTTGGTCACATTACAAAAAAGATGTTGAGATTTTGGAAAAAAGTACAAAGAAGAGCGATGATTAAAGGCCTAGAGAATTGTGTATGCCTAGTCTAAAGAAAAGAAATACGGGGTGACATGATGGCAGTCTTCCAACATTTGAGGGGCTGCCACAAAGAGGGAGTCAAGCTATTCCCCAAAGCACCCGAGGATAGAACAAGAAACAACGGATGGAAACTAACCAAGGAGGGAAGCAACCTAGAACTAAGGAGAAATTTCCTGACAGAATAATTAATCAGTGGAAGGACTTCCTTCAGAAGTTGTGGGTGCTGCATCACTGGAGGTTTTTAAGAAGAGACTGGACAGCCAATTGTCTGAAATGGCATAGGATCACCTGCTGGAGCAGGGGTTGGACTAGAAGACCTTGAAGGTCCCTTCCAGCTCTATTCTGATCAAGATTCCAGCCACATCTGCTTTGAACCTTTATTCTTTCCATTCATGCCCCTGGACTGGCAAAAATGTTGTATTCTCCCACCCACCCCCATTGAATGCTGCTGAGGCAATCCTTGTCTGCTGGGATGAATCAAGGCCAATATAAAATTGGCTAAATTCAACATAATCTTGGCAGACTAATCTTGCTCTGATTTTGTAGGCAACCCAAAAGAAAACTAATCCCAGAGTCTGCCGTCATCTTACGGGCAATGGGGAGGATTCTCAGCCATTAAGTGGAGGAGGTCATCTTAAACTCAAGATTGTTGCAATGGTAGAAGGCAGAACCAACCTTCAAATGGCAATAGCCAAAGAGGGGAAACATTGCTGCTGTTCCCATCTTGCATCAAAGCTCAGTTGGTGGAGAGAGAGATCCCTGATTTGGGTCAAGTTCCCATCTGTTCCAACTGACCAATTACAGAATTGTGATAATGGAAACCAGTCTTCCAAGCAGAGCTGTGATCCAATCTTCTGTCATTCGTAGCCAGCATAGCCATAGTCTCAATACATATGGAGAACCTTAGTAGGGAAGCGATGGCTATTAATCATGATTGCTACTGGGAGAAGCCTTCCATAAAAAGAAAAGCTAAAAGACCTTTATGTGTGGAGTCTAGAACAAGATATGGCCTAAAACAATTCAATCTAGCTCTTTTCTCATTGTAGGAATGAGGTATTTATAAGAGCCTCATAGCATTGTGGAGCTCCTTTTTCTAGCCGTTCAGGTGAGATTTTTCATTGCTGATTGTTAAGGTTCAAAGTGTGACAATTTATTCTCATTTCACTGACATTACTGAATGCTGCAGAAACAATGACTTTTAATCCAAGAATAATTCTAAGACAGCTCCCTCTAGGTAGATGAGGCCTGCTATTAAAATAATCAGCCTTCTGTGCCATGTAAGGAACTGGGGAAAATATTGGTTTGTTCTTGAAGTAGCTGCTATCCAGAAGAATAATTTCAACAGGACACCCATTTCTATTCAAAAAGCAATTGATCATTTATTCCAGTAATAATTATCTACACACATTATACATGAATTACGTTAAGAAGACTTCATAATAGACACCTTATATACAATACTTTCACTGGGGTGACTTCTGCATTTTTTTAAAAAAATTGTGGCTTGGAAATTGGTTATTTGCTCTGCCCAAGTTATATTCACACTAGTGAAAGAAATTAAAGGTCAAAATAAAATGCAAAACATCTGAATTTCAAAATAATTTCTGTTAGTATAATTAGCATTCCACTCCCTAAAATGCGCACTCAGGAAGAACAGCCAAGTAAATCTGTAGACACAGATTCCACGCACAGCCAACGAGTTGGCTGTCCACACTGTTTCCTGCTAATTCCATCTTGTTTTCTGTTGATTGAAATCTCTTCACAAATCTTAAGATGGAACCTGCTAAGGCACTTCCTCGGTGTTTCTAAACCTCTGCAACATTCATGGGGTGGACTTCAACTCCCAGAATTCTCCAGCCAGCTATGGTTGAAGCTGAGAAAAGCTGCACTATGTAGCTAAGATGTAATAAATTGCGAGCAATTATTAAATGAATGTCTTCAACTCAGCACGTAGAAAACATGAGAAATGCTCCGGTGCTGTGCAATGTCCCAATATTTCCATAAAACAGTATCAAAGAAAGACTTCAGGATCAGAATTCATTGGCAGTAAAAAAAACCACATTCACTTCTTTACAGCTCTAAGATAACATTCACAACTATGTACTCCCAATGAAAAATATGTTCATACTGAATGAGAAATCCTTCTCCCAACAGAGTCCATTCTTCCTTGAACTTCCCTTCAACAGGCTCAACAGTTTTGAGATTAGTTTAAAAAATCACAACTTTATTGAGTTGGTTGATCTGGGGCAAAACCTCCAGCCAATGACTCAAGGCCACAAGAGAACTGAAGAGTCAATGGCAGTTACCAATGTCTCTTAAGAACTTCAACATGTTTTATAAAACAAAATTAGTGCATTCTTAGCATGAAGCCCTTTTGCAACATGCAATTACCGTACCAAAAGATCACAGACTAGAAAAAAAATTAAATTGTTGTCTTGCTATCAGAAAGTCCACACCAGAAGCTATGATGCCAAAGTACATCGATATGTTGTAAATGAAATATTATGGTTAATAAAATCTATCAAATATACATATTTTAAAAACCCACATAAAGACTGTCAAAAAGACTCCAGTTTCTAAGATTTCTTTGCCTCCTGTCAGGTTCTGCAGCCCATTGGATTAGAAGACCAAAAGATGGTCTTCTCGGAATTTGAGTCTTTCAATGTCAGTGAGTCTTTAAAGCAGCCACATCATTCCAGGACAAGGTACAGCTACTTTAAAGAGTTGTACAAATGAGACATGAAGCCCCCCGCCCACATGTCCCAAACTGTTGTGCTTGAATGTAAAGCAATTCAAGCACCCCAAACTTTTGCCCTTTTCCTTTCAATGCCAATCAAAATAGAAGTTTAAAAAAAACTTCATTTATCTTAAGTTAATCATTCAAGTACTAAGATTTTCTCCTCTCCCTCACCTTCAAATATGCTCTCCGAAATTTTGTTTTACAAGTTGAGCTAATTAAAATGTATGGATCCTTAGGATCAGGAAAATGGAATAGGAAAAAAATATATTTTTGCTTTTATTTCCAACAATTGCTTAAATCCAGGCTTTAGAGTAGGTGCCCATTTCCAAAAGAAAGGCCTTTCTTCTTTTGCACTCCTGGATATTCCCTTTGGGAGAGGAATCTGCAAAGGGAATTTAGAACAAGTAAGGTAAAGGTTCCCCTCGCACATATGTGCTAGTCGTTCCTGACTCTAGGGGGCGGTGTTAATCTCTGTTCTAAAGCCGAAGAGCCAACACTGTCCAAAGACGTCTCCATGGTCATGTGGCTGGCATGACTAAATGCCGAAGGCACAAATAACGCGGTTCCCTTCCCACCAAAGGTGGTATCTATTTTTCTACTTGCATTTTTTATGTGCTTTCGAAATGCTAGGTTGGCAGAAGCTGGGACAATTAACGGGAGCTCACTCCATTACGCGACATTAGGGATTCGAACAGCCACCTTTCTGATTGACAAGCTCAGCGTCTTAGCCACTGAGCCACTACATCCCTAGGGACAAAAGAGTAGGGACAAAACAAGTAGACAAATGTGTTTGAGCCAAAAATTCAGAATCAACTTGGTATTTGGAGTCAGTCTTAATTCAGGGCAGAAAAGTGCCACAGGCATTGCATGTTATATCCCCATCAGCTGTAGAACAGATATTGGTGCAAAAGTGCTGCTTAATCTTGCCTTACAGTACTGTTTCTCAACCTTGGCAGGTTTAAGTTAGGTGGACTTCAACTCCCAGAATTCTGGGAGTTGAAGTCCACCCATCTTAATCTTGCCAAGATTGAGAAACTGCCCTACAGTAATGAAATGTGACTTTATTTCACACCGTAACAGTCTATCTAAGTGAGGGAGAGAGAAAGGATTTGAAGTCTATTTCCCTGCTCATTTCAGAAGGGACATATTACAAACAACTGAAAATTAGGAATGATTAGTCTAAAAGGAAAATTGGTCCCCTTTAGCATTTTACAGAAATCTTTATTCCACAAAGGCAAAACCTAAGAACGCCACAGTACTGCTTGATTGCTTTTTTACTAGAACAATGTCTCACAACCTTGGCAACTTTAAAGTGGGTGAACTACAACTGCCACAATTCTCCAGCCAGCAACCAGGGAATTAAAATCCACATATTTTAAAGTTGCCAAGATAAAGAAACACCACCCTAGTGCAGTCTTTCTCAACCTTGGCAACGTGGATGGACTTCAACTCCCAGAATTCCCCAAAGAGCAAGCCAGGCTGGCTGGGGAATTCTGGGAGTTGAAATCCTTCTTCTTGTGCCATATCCGTCATCGGATGTTGGTGATCATGCTGGCTATCCTATTTTTATAAACAGCCACACGAAAAAGTGCTGCTGAGTTTTGTCCAAACCGGTCCCTTAGATTTTGCAGCCATGTTGTTCTTCTTCTGCCTGGACCTCCTTTGACTTCAATCTTTCCCTGGAGGATTAAGTGAAGTATGGCAAATTTTTCCGAGTGTCGCATCACATGTCCAAAATATTCTAACTTTTGCTTTTTAAAGGTGGAAATCCACCCATCTTAAAGTTGCCAAGGTTGATAAATATTGTCCTGGAGCATGCTTGCAGTGATGTCACTTTGTTGAAAAGTGACTCTGGGTATAAAACTGTTGAAATAAAGCCTAAAGTTGCTCGGATCTTTGTACCAAACTTTACAAGGAACCAATCACAGTTCAAATTGACTTAGTTCCCCCTTCCCCTCTTGCATGGAGATGATCAAGTAGGCTTGAGACAGAGGATGTACTGGTTGTAGTTCTGATGAAAAGTATTTATTTGAACGACCAATGAACACAGCTGATAAATTGCAAATTACAGGGCTATGGAGCCTCATTTATGCACACACTCTATGCCTGCAGGGTACTTGTACCTTTCACTGGAACAACGGCCACAAGGCGAACGGCCACCTAATGCAGCTCTGGTGGAAGAGGCATGAGCACTCCAGGGAGGCACAGATGCTGCCTGGAGGTATAGACCAGCCTTTTCAGATAGACGAGCATTTTCATTTTGAGAAAGAAAAATAAACACTGAAAGCAGGGTAAATTATACCTTAAATTCTTGGAATTTAATAATGACTGTTTTCCCCCCTTTCCTCCTCCAGTGGCCCTATAGGAAGGAAGGAAGGAAGGAAGGAAGGAAGGAAGGAAGGAAGGGAATTTTTTAGCACTACGGCTTTTTCCATTAATGCCATCAAAGAGCAACTTATCCAGTTAAAGAATGAATCCCCAATTCCCACTTTGACCTATTGCCACCTATTAAAGGGGTTTGTTTTGCAGGGCACAGCAAAAGTTACTCATCTTTGTATTGAAGGGCCTAAAGGATAGTTATTTTAATGAAGGTCAACTCACATTCCTTTTCCAAACAATATATTTCCTTCATCAATACTTATTGACCTAACTGGGCACAAATGAAAGGCAGTCCAGATTGTGCCTGAGGAATGAAGACACTCTGTGGCTTGCTAGAGAAAAGCAACTTATTGGCAAGACAATAATTCTAACAATATTTGTATTGAATTATCATTAGAATTTAATAGAAACATTTCCTTGTGCAGTTCTAGGAAGATTACAGAACTGAGATGAAGCAGCATTTACTGCTTTGCTTTGAAAGACGCACCGATCTTTTTGAGATGCTCTCTTTTGTTCTTAACACTGAAAATTTAGTCCTTGCAGAAATATGTACTTCTTTTGGAAAAAAACAGTAAATATTGAGGCAAAAATGTTTCTGCATTGAACTGCAAACCCGATGCCTCCTGTATAAAAGGATACAAACTCTATCAAATGCAAGAACTGAAGAATATTAACAGCATCCTTTCCCCCCATGAATATTCGCACTTGATTTAATTGGTTTCTCTTAAAATCAATTTATAAAAAAACCACCTTCGCAGTAGTGAGGAACAGCACTAGAATGCAACATCTTAACAGTGAATGCCAGATAATTTGATTCTGGCTGGATTATAGCAATTTCTGCCACGTTACAAACAATTCCAGGTGGATTTGCACCTTGTCTGAGATTATTACCAAATGTAAGTGTTAATGAGGCTGTCCAGGTCAGTTTCAACCAATCCTCACTGACAGGCAGATACAAAATCCTTTGGCCACCAAGATCCGGTTTCATGGAGAAAAGCCTGCTAACGAAAGCAACCAAAATCTCGTCAACCCTGCACTTGGTTGAATGCAGCTTCAGCGCAAACTTTACTTGGCATCAACTGGGGCTGAATTTAGACTCCGGCTCAGCAGGAGCAATTCCCACAGCCTTTTACACTGTTGATGATTTCTTCTTGCAGCTTCTTCCTTTCCTCCTCTTTGGACATGTGATTGCTTCTCTCCTCCCACCTTTCACTGGGGCTTCTGTTCAGCATCCGGCTGCTCTGAGTGTGCCACATCTCGTAGTAGAGGCTGTTGGGTCTGGTAAGCAGATCAATGTGCTTGCCACGCTCTGCCACTTTGCCCTGTTTTTAAAGAAAGCACAAGTCCATCACCACACAGCATTGCTTCTCTGGAACAAGGAGAGGCCCCACCTAGAGCTCAGTGGGTTCAATAGGAAAGGGGCAGCCCATTAGCAACAACAAGAGCACTTAGACTTATATACCACTTCATATTGCTTCACAGCCCTCTCTGAGGGGCTTACAGTCAGCCTTTTGCCCTCCAACAATCTGGGTCCTGGTTTTACCCACCACGGAAGGATGGAAGGCTGAGTCGACCTTGAGCCAGTCGGTCTGGATTGAATGCCTGGCAGTGAATGGTGAGTTAGCCTGAAATACTGCATTCTGACCACTGCGCAACCACAATTTGGCCTTAGACCAGTAGTTCTCAACCTTCCTAATGCTGTGACCCTTTAACACAGTTGCTCATGTTGTGGTGACCCCCAACCATAAAAATTTTTTCGTTGCTACTATGTAACACTGGAAGCCACAAAACCTGGGTGGGTGTGGCCAACTCAACATTACTCCCACCCAGTCACATGACATCCCCCCTCCCCAGACATGTCGACCAAGGTTTCATGGCTCAGTGTTTTCTGTGGGAATAGGGTCTCTCTCTCTTCTCTCCCCCACCCTCTCATTTCTGTTTTTCTCTTATTTTTCCTCTCCCTTTCTCTTCTTCCTTCCTTTCTTCCTTTCCTTCCCTTTCCCTCTTTCTTTTTCTTTCTTTCTCATTGAATACGATAGCAAATCCAAAATAAAGTTATTAATTGTAGGAAATTGCTTCTCTGTAATTTTTTCATAGTGAACTCTAAGTTGATAGAAGCTGGCAAGATTGTACTAACAGCAATAGGATATATATATAGGTTCGATTCCCAGCAAGGGTATGGCTAGCTGATGAGAGCTAAATAGCTTGAAATAGATCTATACTAGTCTCCCTTTATTTATTTATCAGCACAAATACAACAAATATATATATAATTGATTTCTTTTGAGTTTGACAATATAATATGTTATCCAAAATTATAAATAATCTGATTTTCAGATGTATTTTTTTTGCCATCTCTGTTATTTTCTTTTTAAAAAATCAGACTTGCTTCCAATTTGTGCCTTCTTGCAAACTGCATTTTTCTTGGCAAGAGATCTAGCTTGCCATTGCTTTCGTCATAAGTCTGAGAAAGTTAGTTTCTCTTTCTCTCTTTCTTTCTTTCTTTCTTTCTTTCTTCTTTCTTTCTTTCTTTCTTTCTTTCTTTCTTTCTTTCTTTCTTTCTTTCTTTCTTTCTCTTTCTTTCTTTCTTTCTTTCTCTTTCTTTCTTTCTCTTTTTCTTTCCCCCTGATTTGTTTCCCTCTTTTCCCCCTCTCTCATTCTCTTCCTTCAGCTCTCTTTCATTTATTTCTCCCTCTCCCCCTTCTCCCTCTAATTTGTTTCCCTCTATTTTCCCTATCCCCCATTCTCTCCTTCCAGCTCTCTTTCATTTCTCTCTCTCTCTCTCCTTTTCTCTTTCATCTCTTTCTTGCGCGTGCAAGCAAAATACCCTCCTGGGCCGGGATCACAGCGGTCGGGACAGCGACTCCATCCGCTGCCGCCACTGAGACGTGAGTAGCTGGCTGTGCTGCGCAGAAGAGTCCGCAGCGCCAGACTCAGGTCGGTCCCCTTCGTGTTGGCTCAGGAAAGAGCTGGAGCAGCCGTCTCTGGATGCAGAGAGGGAAGAGTTCCAGAGTCCAGGAGAGCCCTGTGCAGTGCAGGATAACTGGAGCTCTTCCCTCCCTGCACCCAATCAGCTGTTGCTTCCTATTCTCCTCCTTCCTGAGCCAACACGAAGGGGACTGTGGCTCGCGCTGAGGAGTCTCCTGCACGGTGTGAATCCCCTGTGTTGCATACCCAGTTACCTCATTGCGCAGTGGCGACAGCGGGAGGAGAGTCATTGTTCCCTCTGCCTTAATCCTGACCCAGGAGGGTATTTTGCTTGCCCGCGTGCACACACGCGCAAGAGATAAGCACAAGAAAAGGGCTGGAGCTCTTCCCGACATTGAGCATGGGTAACAGTCTTAATAAGGAATCTCAGAGTACACACATCCCATGTTCCTTTATTTTATTTTATTTTCCCCGCCTTGATTTATGCCTCAGAAATGGTACCTCTTGGCTTCCATAGCTTTGCCCATCAACCTCCATCACTCAGAGCGAGCTGCTTTCCCAGCGTCCTCTGTGCTGCGGTGTCTCTCTTTCCCCCCCCCTCGCCTCCATTCCGGCTCCTACTTTTCCCCTACCCATCACACACACACACACACACACACACACACCTCTTTCTGCTCCTTCTCTTCAGGCCGGCTTCTCGCCAGTCTCTCTGCGGGAGACTCCTTGGTGACCCTTGTGAAAAGGTCGTTCGACCCCAAAAGGGGTCGTGACCCACAGGTTGAGAACCGCTGCCTTAGATCAGTGTTTTTCAACCACTGTGCCGCGGCACACCTCTCTGTGTCCACTGTTCCCTCTAAGGTGCGCGGCTGCGCGGCCTGTGGCAGAAATCACTGCGCGCACGTGGCAAGAAAACACCGCGCAGCCGTTTCAAACTGCGCGCAGTGATTTCTGCCACAGGCTCCCGGAGCTGAGGGGAATAGCTGCTGCTGCCTCCTCCTCCTCCAACAGCACTGCCGGATTTGCTGCCAACGCTGCAGCCGAGGTGAAGCCTCCAAAGCTCCCGCAGGCGCCCCCGCCCATGGCAGCGGCAGCGGTGCCTCCCCCTCCGCTCGGAGCACCTCAGCTGGGCTCTGGGTTACCCCTGCCGCCGCCTCCACCTCCGCGGTTTTTCAGAAGCCATGAGGCCTTTTTCCCTGCTCCCCCCCCTCCGCCGCCTTCCTACTAGCTCCTGCGGCTAAATGGCTCCTCAAAAGCACGGCGGAGGAGGAAGGGGGAGGGATAACACGGGGGCCAGCTCAGGTGCTCTGCGTGGAGGCTGCATACTTCTACCACTACATGGATCTTCATATCCAAACCATAAGCTCTCTCACTCATAATAAACCAACCATAGTTTATAGGTAGTCCTTGACTTACAACAGCTTGTTTAATGACCATTCGAAGTTACAATGGCACAGAAAAATGTGACTTATGACCATTTTTCACGTGAACAAAATTTGGATGCTTGGCAACTGCCTCAATTTATGACGGTTGGTCTGTCCTGGGGTTATGTCACCAACTTTTGTGACCATCTGACCAGAAATATCAATGGGGAAGCCAGATTCACAACAACCATGTTACTAACTTAACAACTGCAGTGGTTCACTTAACAACTGTGGCAAGGAAAGACCGTTGGCTTACCTGAACGGTCGTTCTCAGGGCGCTGCGAGGAGAGTCCAAGCGTGGGTTAACACAGCCTATCTGCCCTAGGACTGAGTGAGTTTTTTCTCTAGGCCACGCCTCCCTTTGCCTCCAACATTCAGTTTAAAAAATGAAAAAAGCATCGAGCAGGAAGCCCGTTCAACAGTCATATCCAGTCACAATCCTCGAAGGCACGAGGAACCCAGGTGGGATTGGACTCTCCTTGCAGCACCTCAAAAATGACCGTTCAGGTAAGCCAACAGTCTTTCTCCAGTGCGCTGCTTGGAGAGTCCAAGCGCGGGACATGCCCAAGCTATGTTGTCCCCAGGTGGGAAGAGACCTGGGTCTCCGGAGCCTCTGCGACTTTCTGTAGAATTCTCCTTCCAAAATAGGCTTCAGCTGAGGCAAAGGTTTCAATTTTATAGTTCCTGATAAATGCAGTGGGAGAAGCCCACATGGCCGCTCTACAAATGTCGAGAATTGATGCCTGGGTCGCCCATGCCGCAGAAGTGGCGGCGCTCCTTGTTGAATGCGCAGTTAGAATCATGGCAAATGTGCATTGGTGCATGTGGCAAACAGGTCCATTTGCGGCTGGCCGAATCTCCTCGCAATCTGCTGGAACAGATCCGGATGCAGCTGCCATTCAGAGTGGTTGATCTGCTGCCGGCTCAGCCAGTCTGCCTCCTGGTTGCTGGACCCCGAGATGTGGTCTGCTTTGATGGAGGCCAGGTAGAGTTCTGCTTACCTGCCAAGAGACTCCGCCTCCGCCTCCGCCATGAGTTTCCTGGAGTGGGTACCCCCCTGCCTGTTTATGTGGGCTTTTGTGGCCCGTTGTCCGTCAGCAACCAAGTTCGAGAATAGTTTTAGGGTGAGGTGGGCAGCCCTCAACTCCAGCCAGTTTATGCTTTGGGAGGCCTCCCTCTGGGTCCACTGTCCTTGAGTGAGTTGGCCCTGGCAGTGAGCCCCTCCACCCGATAAGATTGGTGTCCGAGGTCACGACAACCCTCTCGGGCTCCTTGAAGAGGCACCCCTTCTCGACCGCTGCCATCCTCCACCAGGCAAGGGATCGAATGACCTGGGGGGGGGGGGCTGCACCCTCCTCCGAGAGTTACTGGTCTTGGCTCTTTGCATCGGCAGGAGGAACCATTGCAGTTCCCTGGCATGAAGTCGCGCCCAGGGAACCACCTTTAGGCAGGAGATCATGATTCCGAGGAGCTGCGACAGCCTGGACCTCCAACACTGTTGCACCCTGCGTCTGAGGTTCTGCATGCGGTCTGGAGAGAGGAACACCCGACAAGAGAGGGAGTCTATGACCGCGCCTAAATGCTGGAGACGCGTGGTTGTTTCCAGGTGGCTCTTTTCCAGGTTCACCGAGAAGCCGTGTTGTTGCAATGTGCATATGGTCAGCTGGAAGTCTTGCCTGCCCTGCCCCCGGCTTGCGGAGTGAATGATGATGTCGTCCAGATGCATTCCAGACGGACCAGGTGGTCCCTGAGATGGGCCACCACCACTGCCAGGATCTTCGTGAAGGTCCTGGGCGCAGACAAGAGGCCGAAGGGGAGAGCCCAGTACTGGAAGTGTCTCCCTTCGTAGAAGAACCTCAGGAACTGCCTGTGCACTGCTTGGATAGGCACGTGCAGGTACGCCTCCTTCAGATCTACTGAAGTGAAAAGATCTCCCCACCTGACGCAGTCCAGGATGGAGTGGAGGGACTGCATCTTGAACCTTTTGTAGGCCAGATGTTGATTTAGGCGCTTTAGATCTAATATGGCCCTCCATCCCCCTGAGCTCTTGGGGACCAGGAATAGTATGGAGTAGAAACCCCTTCTCTCCTGTTCTTGGGGCACGGGCTCTATAGCCCTGACCTGGAGAAGGTGGGCAATTTCCGCCTGCATAAGGGACCTCTTCAGGGGGTTCTTGGGAGTCGGGCACCGAATGAACGTTCTCTGGGGAAAGGACAGAAACTCCAACACTAGGCCCTGCCTGATCATGTTGAGGACCCAGGAGTATGTGGTTATCCCCTCCCACACGTTGGCATATAACTGTAGCCAACCCCCGATTGGAGGGTCTCTGTGGTGGTCACTTGCCCCTACGGAACTGGTGGGAATTGTGCCCACCACGGTACGGCTTCCGAAAGGAATGCTGTTGCTACTGCCTGCCACGTGACCCAAAGGAACCCCTGTACTGACTCCTATCCCCACCCTGGGAGTAGGGTCTACTATAAGTGGAAGAAGTGGATGGCTGGTTGGTTTCCTGAGCTCGAAAGGACTGCTTCCGAAAGGAACCAGAGCCCTTGCGCTCGTTCTTCTTTAAGGTGGCCAGGAGAATTTTGCATTTGTCCTTTGTTTCGATGACAAACTTGTCCAGGGCATCCCCAAACAGCTGTCCCCCCTTAAACGGGGCGGAAGCCAGTTTCCATTTTGCCTTCATGTTGGCCTGCCAGTGGCGGAGCCACAGCAGTCGGCGTGAGGTGACGTTGGAAGCCAACGCCCTAGAGGCAAATTTGGCAGCGTTCAGCAAGGCATCCGCTGAATATTCTACCGCAGTAATGATTTTACTGAGAGCATGCTTCCACCGGAATCCCCCGGCCGGAGGTTTAGCCCTCAGCTGCCTAAGCCAAAGAAGGGATGCCCGAGTGAAGAAAGAGGCCGAGGTGGATGCTCTGATAGCCCAGGAGGCCACCTGGTGCGTCTTGTGGCAAGCTTTCTCAGAACGTTTATCCTCCGCCTTGAGACCCTCCAGGAGATCTGCCGGCAAGTTCGAATTAGATGTCAAGGACACCACCGGAGCATCCACCTTGGGCAACTTCAGCACATCCTCCATCTTACCCTCAACAGCATAAAGGGATTTATCCCCCCACTGCTGGGATTGGTCAGGGTACCAGGCTGGGCCGACTGTCTTTGGACCACATCCATAAACAGGTCAGGTACTGGAATCAACTCCTGAGTGGGAGCGGTCTCTTTGAACAGACCTTCCTTGTGATCCTTCGAAGAGGAGGTCGCAGCGGTAGCATCTTGGGGCGCAGAACCCAGTTCAGTAGCTGTAATGGCCTTATGCAAAATAGATTTAAATAATGTGGGCTTGAACAGGCCTGTAAAGGCCGGCTTGTCAGGAGGAAGGTCTTCACTCTCCGACAGCTCAAAGCTCCCTGTTTCCTCCTCTTCCTCCCAAACCGACTCCTCCGTGGTGACAGATGCGCCCGGAGAGGCCGGAGCCTGAACCCGAGGAGTGCTAGAGGGCCTTTTAGTTCTGGGAAGAAGAGAGAGAAGAGCTAGGGGAGTCGGGGTAACCCCAAGAAGCATCTGATGAGTCACCCACCAACCTCCCCTCAACCAAGGATGGTGATCTTCTGCCCTGAAGCGAGTGGGAATCACGCCCTTCCTCATGACACTTGGGTGAATCCAATTCATGGCCCACAGGCACGGAAAACCCCTGCGATTGCGGGGCCTTTACCTCCATGGGCCCAATGTGCCTAGAGATCTCCCTGGGCCTATCGCTAGTACCAGGGGATGCCGGGGAGGCCTCGCTGGTGCCCTTCCCTCCTTTGCTATCCTTAGATGGAGGGCCTAGCCTGCTGCGTTTTGCGGCGGGCCCTGCCTGCTCCTCCTGGATCTCCCTGTCTTCGTCTGCCATGGCGTTCTCTGTATCTCCAGCAGACCTGAGTCACGATGCAGCAGCTGGGCACCGGCGCTTAGCCAGCCGGCTGAAGCGTGCCTGCAGACCAATGGAGAGGAGAGGGCTGCCCGAGGGCTGGATTCCCTCCTCCAGCCGCCCTCGGAGGCTCTGAGAGTTGGGCAACAGGGAGGCAGGCCTGGCCTGTGCCCCGGGCAAGGCCCATGTCCCTAGGTGGCGATCTGATGCTGAGGGGCTTGCTGAGATCCTTGTCCTAGGTCCGACGGCGCTGGAATGATCTTTCTCTGTCCACGAGGCTCCCAAAATGGCGGCTGCTGCGCGTGCAGCCAAAGCAAAGCATGCAAAAGCTTTAAAATGGCCACCGCCTCTGCCAGGCAAGAAAAGCACCGCGGCCCTCGCCGAAGTGCCCAAAGGCGCCCCACGACAGCCCGGTGGGGAACGGCACCAAACAGGAAGCGTCCCACCATCCCCTCGCCCGCCGGCCACCGTCGGACAGGCAACTCACGTCCCCGCCCTCTGCATGCGACCAGTGGCGTGAAGAACAGCCCGAGCCCTCTCAGCCACAATATCACCTTAATGACATTCAATCCTTGTGTAATAATCCAATGAACAACAAAGGCAAAATCCAAACTAAGAAACCAACAAACCAAGGAAAAAACAAGGGAAACTAAACATGGGGAGCCCAGTTATTTGCTCTAGGACTGGAGCGCTCCCCAGAACAGTCCAAACGGGCGGACTGAGTTTTTAAACTGAATATTGGAGGCAAAGGGCCTCGTGGCCTAGAGGAAAAAAACTCACTCAGTCCTAGGGCAGATAGGCTGTGTTAACCCACGCTTGGACCCTCCAAGCAGCGCACTGGAGAAGGTCATAAAGTGGGGCAAAATTCACTTAACTAATGTCTCATTTAACAATGTAATTTTTGGCCTCCATTATAGTCACAAGTTGAGGACTACCTGTATTTCAGAACTTGGTACTCTAGAACAGGGTAGAAGACATTTTCCCCTCCATTTTTCTCAAAAATCTTACAATTATAGAAGCTAGAGAGAGTTTGGATTAAAATTTGCTCCCTTTTGGTATTGTGGGATGCATGTTGGGGAGTTTCATTAAAAAAATCCTCATTTCTGGGAGGGACAAAATTTGGGGAAGGCTGGTTCCTTGGGATGAATCTTGCCTACAACAACTGCCCTGTGTTTCCAAAGGTGTCAGCCACCTACTAAGCATCTCCTTAGATTTGAGGGATTCTACACGGTCTACCCACTTGCAAAATATGTGCTTCAGTATAGGAGGGAAAACACAGGAAGGTTTGCTGTTAAGAAGGTCAATGGCTCAAATAAATGATTAACAATGATAATAATGTATACATATATACTAGATTGATAATATGAGATTTTATATAAATTATAAGTGAGGACTATGGAGAGGATGCACAAAAGTTTTTGTAACCAACTGACACACTGTATTTAACTGGAAGATGGTTTTATGTTGTCTAAAAAAAAAAATTCTTTAAAAAAAAGGTCAATGGCTATCAGATCCTGTTTCCAGAATGTTTCCTTTCAGTGGCTCTTCTCTTACAACCCATAAACACTGGCCCTATTCATCATCCAGAGTTTAGTTTGTGTATAACAGCCAAGACTATGGTGGGAAGGGAGGGGAGGGGAGGGGTGCTGGTGAGTCTTTCCAGTTCTTGATGTGAAGGTGAGTTTTTTTTAATGAGGATGAGTGGAGCCCTGGCTGTCCCCCTTTCCTCTTGGCCCATGGACTTTCCATGCAGCAGAGCAGAGAGAAGGAAGGGTGTGGATCAACTCGTAGAGAAGTAAACTGTTGGAAACTGAAGGTGGGTGTTCACCCTGTTCTACTTTTGCTCCAGGCATTCATTTGTTACAAACAGGAAACCCCCTCCCCAAAGTAAAGAGCCCAAAACTTGGGAAACAGACCCTCACTGTACCTAGCTGTTCCTTCATGGAGGCCTGATTTCAGGACACCCAGTTGCTGCCCAATTAAACTCTGAAGTGAGTGGGAATGGCCTCGGATCTCTTCTTCACCTGAATAAAACCTGAGCTATGGCGCAGTAAATATTGTTCCAGTCACTGATAAAACTGCTTTTTGGAAGGGTACCAAAGCAGAGAAAGAGGCCAATCAACTTGTAAGGACAGGATCAAGGAAGCAAGAAGTGCTTCAATCGCATAAGACTTTTTAAGGATAAATAAACAGAGAATACAGAAGGTATCTCCACACCTCATTGATTGGGGACTTCTCAGAATGCCCCCGATTCTGTAGTTGCTTGGACCGAGTTGCTAGCAGCCATATTTTTCTCTCTTGGTTGTTTATGGATAGCTTTCCATCCGTTCATCTCCCAGCCTCTCCACATTCTCTCATATAATCTGACCCATCTAAACTGTTGGCTTTCTGTTTCTTTTCCAAATTTTCTGTACTCCCTTTTCAGAATGGCTGAGTGGTGTATAATCTACCAGAAGCCACCAGAAAGGTAAACTGTGAAACAACCTTCAGAGGAAGGGATCTAAAGGGATATACAAAAGCTGGGGGAAATAATGCAGTGACTGCATGGATATGTATTCAGATTGGCTCAGAAAGCAACAAATGACTGACTCAAAATGACAGCTTTTTATTGGAGGAAGAAGATGCAGATATTCCAAAAGCCTTTTAAAACTTTCGGGAAGCATTTGTTATCACTGCTTGTTCCAATGTCTGGAGGTTACGGTGACATCAGAAGCAGCAGTTTTGATTTAAACTTCAGATTTATAATTGAAGCTTGCAGCTCCCCAACATCTGTTGGGTGAACACAGTGGTAAATCAACGGGACTCTTATCCACATTATCCACATTTCTCTTTTGCTTTCAATCATTTTTTTTTTCAAAAAAACCATCAAGCTCACAATAGGTCAGTCATAATTTAAAATTCATTGGTTAAAAAAAAGAGAACCCTGATGTGTTTGAAACAGACAGCATGCATTTCCAGCAGCTTTAGAGGAACAGAAAGCTTCCTATACAGCAAAGAAACTGGATAGATTGTTGTTACTGTGTATTTATATAAATCAACTACTGATTCAGAGTTTTATTGTACCCAAAACTACAAATATTTACACTGAACTAGGAAGAGGTCATAGAAGAGGTCGTTCAGCCTTCTCACCTCACCTCCTAATTTATTTTAATATTTTCTTCCTGTCTTGCTGTGCTGGTCTACAACAATTTGAGCTATCTGTTTTCTAAGAAACCAGCATTTATGAGACAGCTGGGAGCCAGGCATGCATGAAGCCACCTCACTGAGCTCATCACAACATTTCCACTCTATAAGAGTTCACAAAGGCAAGATATTTAAGGGGGCCTAAGTGTTCTCTGGCATTTCATTATTACTAATGAGCTGGCTCAACTGGGCCTTTTAAAAAAATCCAGTAACAATGATATAATGGCCCTATTAGGCCAACACTTTACAATGGTTACATTTCTTTCATACAATGGTCACGTAAAACGCAAATATGAAATCATGGAGGTAGCCAGAGGAAGAATATCTGGGAAGAATGGCCAGAGGCAGCTTCATCAAAGCTATTTTTTTGAAAACAAATGCTTTGAGCACCTAATGCATCTTATTTCTTGCTTGTTTTCTCCTTTTCAAACTAATACAACGCTCAGTTTGTTTTTAACTTGTTCAGGGGAGTGGAATGGGACTACTTGCCACGGCATAGGAATTTGCCACAGTCAACTCACTGTGGGACAACCTGTCGTGGGGCAGTTCAACAATTCAATTCAATTCAGTTATTTAAAATAATTAAACAATTATTTTTCATTGTTATTGAAAATTATTTCATTTTATCCATTCTTTTGCATCCTTTCTTTAATGATTCTCTTCCACCAGTATTAATGTAGTCTTGTCCTGCAGCGAGTTATCCCGTGGTGAGTTGCCCCCCAACAATCTGAGTCCTCATTTTACCGACCTCGGTAGGATAGGAGGCTGAGTCAACCTTGAGCCCCATCAGGCTGTGGGCAGAGTTAGCCTGCAATGCTGCACTCTAACTACTGCGCCATCACAGCTCATATACATAAAATGTTTAAGGAGATGACACAATGGCACGTTGCTGGAAATTATTAGCTAGCACGTTATTTAGCATAGAATTTAGATACCTTGCAAGTAATAAAAGTCTGTTCATTTGATAATAGGTAAGAAACATAATGATCAGCTGAATGTTCAGGAAGCGGTAATAAAATAAGAAAAAACAAGCCAATGAGTTTATAATTATTAAAAGAAAACTCAAATGGGTGAATGTCGTCCCCCCCCCCCCCCGGGCTCGATGGTTTCAGAGCCAGGAGGAAGAAGCTGATCCCATGACTGAAAGGAACATTTCTGAATCTACCGTCCCACAAAGAGAAGGAAGGGCCCGAGCAGCTCTCCAGGCAAATATTTTCTTCCATATGGGGTGCTGTTAAAACAGAAACAGGGGCTGGTTCCTATCTGGATTCAGCCTTCAAGAGCTGGAATTTTTCAGGAACTCCACCAAAATCATGTTGCTAGTTTTTACGGAGACCAGAAAATCTGGTGAAAGACCAGGTGGTAGCAGCTTCCCTCAAACAGCCTTCAACTGGCACTATATAGGAAGACATTTGTAAATATCTATGGAGGTTCTCAGTCATCCAGGTCATGGTTGTCCCAAAGGTGCTTTTTCCAAACTGAAGAAGCTTCTTGGATGGGAAACGAAACGTCTTCAAGGAAAAACGAAGTCCAGTTACCTTTTGAAAAAGCACCTTTGGGGCATCAGCAAATACAACAAACACCAAGCACCTGGGAGGAATAGGAATTTGAACCTAAGCCCTGACTTATGGCTGATCGTTTAATGACCGACTGTTCAAAGCTACAAGAGCCCTGGAAAGGCTGCTTCATGGCCTATAAAGCACTTCCAGCCACTGCCAAATGCCCCCCCACCATGCCCCGTCCCCAAGGGCTCACATTTGCAACCAGCTGCTAAGCACCCCATCATCATAGTTTCTCTATTTACAATCTTCTCTGCTGCCCCAGAAAGTCAACGGGAAAGTTGGCAAGGAAGGTTGCAAGTGGAGGGGATGGGGAGGAGATGAAACCTTTCAGAGGGCTGTAGAAATGTTTGAGAAGGGCTGCCTGCTGAAATCCTTCCAGCAAGTAGCTCTTGGGAAGCCAAAGGGCAGCTGCCAGAGGGTTTTGACCTCGTGGAACTGAAATCTTTCAACTGGTGGCTTTTCTCTCCACCTGCTTAAGGTCCTGGGAGATCCCTTGACGATCCCCACGGAGAGCGCTGGGATTGTGATCCCTGAGCTGAACAGTCACGTGGGCATCTTGCTTAGCAACTGCTTTGCTCAACGACCAAGATTCTGGTCCCAATTGTGGTCATAGGTTGAGGACTACCGGTAGGTAACATATGAACCCACCTAATGATGGCTTGGCATGATTTTTTAAAAGTTTATCATTTTCCTCCTTTAATAATAATCATCAAGATAAAATTTCCAACTTTTTTCTTTGCTTGGACCCAAAACCACACTTAATGTCTCTTTCTAATTTACTAAGGTTGCTAAAATGGTGAAGTGAGAGAGACAGGGGGGAAAAAAGAGTCTGCTTGCTTCAGATTTTTTATGCCTGCATTTAGGCACATTCAGCATGAAGATGCACACCAATAAAAGGAGTAACTGTCACATACTGACAGTGGTAGTCAGGAAGCTTTAGACTCCCAAGTGGAGGATGGCCTCAGAAGACCTCTATTCCAATCATTGACCAGAGAAGGCTACAGACCAGAGACGAGCAGGACAATTTGGTGGATGTAACTGATCTTTATTTTGGGTTAGCTTGGCTTGATCACCTTTAGTAATATTGCATCATAATTCTGCATTATAAGGATACTAAACAAACAATGCTGACCTAAATTAACGGAGCAGAATCTTCAATCAGGGCATTAAAGCTATGCAAAAGGGAACCTGTTACACTGCAATGGCTCCATGGAAGGCAATATGACCCTGTCGTCCCTAAGCATCTTTTCTCATTATTTAAAGCTCATTGCCATCTTTGTTTCCAGGGAGATCAGAGCAAAGAAACAACAGGGGGAATAATTCAAGTATAGGTGACACCTGACTTGGAATGTCCTTCAACTAGGAACAGATTTTTTTACAACACAACCCCAATTGACATCAGTCATACCGTTTTAGAGGTACATAAAAATCATATTAATCTCCGGTATGTTTTAATGTTGCCTGGATTTAATGGTTTTGTTTTTTAGCTGCTGATAATTGCTTGGGCACTGTTTGGATTGCGTTTAATTAAGCATTCCAGTGTTTTTCAAACTTGGCATCTTTAAGATATGTGGATTTCATTCCCCAGAATTCTCCAGCCAGCACATCATGGCTAGCTGGGGAATTCTGGGAGTTGTTCCACAGATCTTCATGGTGCCAAGATACTGAACTCTGCTATTTTGTGACTTGCAGGAAATGCTCGCAAGAAAGCAAAGATAAAGGTTTTTTTCAGCCAACCACACCCTTTTTCAGGATACTCCATTCCAATCTTCCTTCTGAGGCTTTTTACTTACCACTTTCTCCTGACCCTGTGATCAGACAGCATTCTATGGTCACTGAATATGCTCATGCCCCCCCCCTTTATTTGTGTAAAGCTTGAATTTTTACACATGGGTTGTGTAGTTTTCCTACATAATGATTGGTACTCTAAATTTGTTACGGGGCTGTAAGTCATCAGTGGCATTTATGTGAAAGCGGGAATAGGACAAATATATATTAATGAAACATTCTAGAGATACCAACAGATTGTCAAACCTATTGTTTAACAGGAAGCACCTAACCTCTCATAAGTGTTCATGAAAGCAGGATATAACCATCTACTTCTTCTTTCTTTCTAAAGGAAACATAAGGGACGTATATGTAATATGTATGCCAGATATATATATACGTATTCTTGGAACAACAAAACTACCATCAGATTCACATTAGGGGATCCAGCCTAATAAAAACACAAAATCATTAGAATTTGAAAAAGGGGTATTATGCGTGTACCATCCCTGAGCCCCCAGGGAAACTAATTAATGATAATCCACTTCAAAACCCAACATGTTGTTCCCTCAATCCATCTCTCTTTCTCTGTCACACACTCCACATACAAACATGCATCCACACATTCCCAATGTTTCAGTATTTCAAGTCAAAAGCCTTTTAGGGAAAAGTGGCATGGAAATTGCGTAGCCCCAAATGACATTTGCAAGTCTGCCAAAGTTCCTTCCCATCAGGAAGCTGGGTCTCACCTGATCCAGGACGATTATTTCATCAGCATCAACCACTGTTGACAACCTGTGTGCAATGAAGATGGATGTTCTGTGCCTTACGATGTCTCTCATGGCATTCAAGATGTTCTGAAAGATTAAAGATAGGTGGCAGGAGGGGGAGAACTCATCTTAAAATAGATTAGCAAATGAGAATGATTTAATCACACATAGAAACAAGCTGCCAGCCATTCCAATGTCATCAACAAGGGAAAAAGTCAGAGTTTGAGGCACAGGTAGTTCTCAACTTACGACCGTTCACTTAGTAACAATTCAAAGCCACAACCAATTTCCGCAGAGCTATTTATGACTCATGTTTGAAGTGACAATGGCCACACCCTCCCCCCACGGTCACATCATTGCATTTCAGGTGCCTGGCAACTGGCTCACCTTTACGACAGCACGGTCCTGCTGTCACATCTCTGTGATTTGCAATGGGGTATTTTTTTTTGCCTGTTTCCAGTGTTTACTTTTGGTTTCCAGCAAAAAGCAAATAAAAAATAAAACGTTTGCTGGGGGAAATGGATTTACTTAATGACTGCATCATTTAAGACCTCCCAGAAAAATGGCAAAAAAATTGGGGTTCATGATGCCTTGACTTGTGATCACACCCGACTTATGACTATAATTCTAGGCTCAACTATAATTGTAAGTCAAGCTCTACCTGTGTTTAATTTAATGTACATGCTATGAAAACTACGAAAACCACAAAAAGATTCCTTCATTGCGAAATCTAGCTATCCCAGGGGAAAAACTACAGGAAACTGGAGTTGCCAAACAGGAAAAGTGTGCCTGCTCCAGCAGTGATTTATTTATTTTTTTGCTTCCTTTATAATATAGGAAGGCAACAGGCAAATTCTGCTTTTCCTTAAATACCCTTTTGATTGCTTGTTGCACAGTTTGGGGGGAAAGCTTTTAAAGTGCAGCTGTGTTGTGTAAACATTCAACTTCATTTGACAACCTCATAATAAATATAGCAAAATGAACGGCAACAAACAAGTAGAATAAACAAGCTCACTAAAAATTCTTATTGTGATCAGTAAATGGAACCCAAGATTTTTACTTGACAGGTGCATCTGCCTCCTCCTATTCTTTAGAAATGAACTATGCCTCAGCCATCCCCAGTCAGGCCCCTTTCACGATTGGAGGCCTTGCTATGTCAAGTCACCCAACACAAACAGACACGGTGAGCATTAGCCTCGGACAAGACAACTTAGGGAAGTGGCTGGGGGTGCAAGCGTCCATGTATATTATGAAGCTGCCCCTGTGATGTCACAGGACCTGTTTCACAACACCCTGATGCTTTACAGTCTGACCTGTGAATATAATTTGGTGCCAAACGGAAGCATTATCCACAGTCAACCCTGCATCCCAAGAAACCGTGCACCATGTTTCTATGGCTCACACACAAAAATCATTCAGGGGGCCAATTTTTATGAACATGAAGTGGCAACCAGCTGCTTCCCTTCAAGTTAAAACTTCACCTCTTAAGAGTGAGCAGGTCAAGCAATTCCAACTGCTCTACTTAATACTTTTGTGCTATAATTTATTCAGAAGTGGGTTCATTTCTCCATCCAATTCTAGGAAAGCCGGTTCTCCCACTGTTCCCAGTTTGATCTTGTGAGCCTGGGATAGCAAAATGTAGAACTGCAACAAAGATGTAGTGCGGGGCGAGGGGGTAGCCAACCTACCTCTTCTGTAATGGAATCTAAGGATGACGTGGCTTCGTCATAGAGAATAATGGGAGGATTCTTCAAAATGGCTCTGGCTATTGCAATCCTCTGCTTTTCACCTCCTAAAAAAAGGAAGGCACATGCACATAAAGTCAGTGAAAACGATTTTTGCTTGGAAGGGCATTCTAAAATGAAAGACACCAGAGAGCCATTGCGGCAGATTAACAGAATTGAAAGGAACCTTGGAGGTCGTCTAGCCAATCCTCTGCTCAGGCAGGAAGCCCTATATCATTTCAGACAAATGGTTGTCCAAACTCTTCTTAAAAACCTCCAGTGTTGGAGGATTCACAACTTCTGGAAGCCAATTATTCCACTGATTGATTGTTCTAACTATCAGGTAATTTCTTCTTAGTTCTAGTTTTTAGTTTTGCAATGCTCATAATTGTGAAAAATGGTCATAGGTCACTTTTTTCAGTACCATTGTAACTTCAAACAGTCACGAAATGAATTGTTACAAGTTGAGGACTATCTGTAACCGAGACTGTCACTTTCTGACAGTTCCCCCCCCCAAGGATTTCAGTGTCCTTGCATGTTCTCCACTATTAAGGACACTCTTTGCTCCCATTCTCTAAGGCTACAATTAGGGCTATTTTTCTAGGCCACCATATTGCCACATTTTGACTTTCAGATGTACAGCCCTGTCTTAAAAAAATTTAAGTCCATTTTGGATTTTGGAGGCCTTGAAAGTAATTAATGGTTATATATGCGTCTGCTTTCTTGTGCTACTTGTCAAAAATCCGACAAGCTTCCATTTTAATGTTTTCATGTTCCTGGCGATGTGCCCTTCTAACTACCATAGCCTTCTTTTAGCAAGTCACTTTAGGAGGATAATAATCTCATTTCACTTTAAGCCTTAAGTGGCTGTCCTGAAGCTGAGCAATAAACAGAAATTGAACTGTTCACCTAAGATGTGATTTCTGCTTCTCACTTCCTTTATAAAATGCTTATCCTGAAGTGTATTGTATTTGCTATTGCCAGTATTTATAAAAGTAATGGTTCCATAATGCAAGGTCTTTTCTCGGGTCTTCCTCCGAGCCCATTTCAAAGACTACACATGACAATCTCAGGATAAATGGGAGAAGGGGCGCTTCAACTTATGGCTGAATCACAGTCTGGTTCTTAGAACAGTATGGGAAGAGAACCATTTCAGTTGCAATAGAATTACAAAGCCCTTCTGTTTAAGATACAACCTGAATTCTGTGCACATAGTCACACTGCTTATACACTGGAAAATTACCATGAACAGTGGCATCCTAGCACATACACTTGCATTCAAGGACTTTGTCTGTCTGTCTGTCTGTCTGTCTGTCTTTCTGTCTGTTCACCCGTCCCGTCCATCCATCCATGGGTCAAAGAGACCATCTCCATTAAGATTGAACAGCCCTCTCTCCATGGGGTAGGGGGAAGAGGGATATAACACCACCTACTGTATCTCCTGTTTACAACACAGTCCTTTCAGCAGTTCTAAGAAGCCTCTTTTGCACTATTCAATGACCCTGAGGGTACAGATTAACCTCCAACTGGCCTTAATGACTCTCAGAAAGGGTATTAATGACCAGAGGACTGCAAGGAATATACATCCTTCCACTCTCTACCATTCAATCAGAAACTGAAGAAGCTTCTTGGATGAGAAGTGAAACATCTTCAAGGAAAAGCAAAGTCCAATTGCCTTTTGAAAAAGCACCTTTGGGACCACCATGGCCTGGGTGACTGAGAATCTCCATCGACAGCTATTAGAACTATGTGACTGCCCACTCACTCTCAGTCACTCTGGGAGACCTACAAATGATAAAAGGGTCAATATAAAAGAATACAAATTATAATCCACCATGACGATCTCCTATGATAGTCATATTATATACATTTCCCCATAATTTTATTTATTTTGCCTCCTGGCTTTATTAATTTTAACTAATAACTCAAGATGGCGAGCATATCCAATAAACCTTCCTCCTCATGGTTTGCCCACAACAACAACAATCCTGTGAGGTGAGATGGGCTGTGAGAGGGTGACTGGTCCAAGGTCACCCAGCTGCTATTCATGGCTAAGGAAGGACTAGAACTCTCCACCTCCTGTTTTCAAGCCTGGTGCCCTAACCACTAGGCCAAATTGGCTCTATGAGAGCTATTACTAACTGTGGTTTTTCCAAAGGCCTTTCATAGTATTTATAAAGTCAAGAAAAACAAGATTTTAAATATACTCATTAAAAAATCATTTAAAACACTTCTTGACAATGCATCGCCAGCAACATGATAAAATAAAGGGAGAGGAGTTTGCCATCTGTAATGTCCACAATGGTTATTGCATATACCTAGGGGGGAAACAGGTTTCATTTCTGCAGCAGTGACCTTCCTGCAAACCTTCTCAGCATAAGTCAATGCTATAATTAAAAGTATAGCATTTGAATAAAGAACCAATGGCCATTTCTTAAACTGAGTTACTGCATGCCTGCAATTTCCAAATTAGAAATTAAAAGTCCAGCAAGAAACAAGAAAGACATTTTACCCTAATAAGTGCTGAGCTTATATAAATCATGAACAAGTTGTGTTCCTCTCTCCTTCCTTAGGTTTAACGTTTATAAAAGTACCAGAAACAACTTTGGACAGATTTTCAATGGAGATCACTATCACAGATTTAACTATCCTGGCAGACTTTGGCATGCAACTCTTGGTCTGATACCAGGAAATCTCCCAGGCCACCGTAAGATACACAGCCTAGCAGCAACTGGGTTTTCTGACTCTAGCATCAGGGAGGGAGGGGACAGGTGCTTATTTGGAGGACAAGGTTCCCTACTTCTCACCCAAAGCTTCCCTGACTAAAGAGCTACCCAAACAGGGGCAGCATCCCATAGGAATTAAAGATTGCAAAGTCCCGAGAGAGATTTTAGAAGTGCAATATGTTTCAAAATATATGACAGGTAGTCCTCAATTTACAACAGTGACTGTTCGAAGTTACAATGCACTGAAAAAAGTGACTTATGACCATTTTTCAAACTTATGATCCTTGCAGCATCCCCATGGTCATGTGATTTACATTTGGTTGCTTGACAGGTGGTTCATATTCAGGATGGTTGCAGTGTCCCAGGGACTTTCTGACAAGGAAAGTCAAGGAGGAATTCACATTCACTTCACAACTGTGTTACTACTTTAACAAGTGCAGTGATTCACTTAATAAATGTGGGGCAGAAAAGTTGTAAAATGGGGCAAAACTCACTTAACAAATTTCTCGCTTAGCAACATAAATTCTGGCCTCTGTTGTGGTAATAAATCGAGGACTACCTGCAGTTTCCATTTCATCAGAGACTGTATATTAGTGGAAGTTGCTGCCTCCTTTACAGATAAGAACCAATCATGGGAATACTAAGTTTATTCCATGAAATATGCAGCATTTGATTCCCTTTACTTCCATTGTTATAACTGTGCTGGGCAGTATGGAATCTGAACATAATGTTCAGTAGTTGGCATTGGATGAGGGTTCATTTATTTACTAGATGCTTATCCCGCCTTTATTACTTTATAAGTAACTCGAGGTGGCCAACATGCCTAGTACTCCTTCCTTGTCCTATTTCCCCTACAATAACAACCCTGTGAGGTGGACTGGGCTGAGACAGAGAGATTGGCTCGAAGTCACCCAGCTGGCTTTCATGCTTAAGGTGGAACTAGAACTCACTGTCTCCTGGTTCCAGCCAAGTGCCATCACCACTAGATCAAACTGGCTCTCAAATTACAGCACAGGTAGTCAAGCTCCAAATTTGTCTGTGCTAGTACTCTGAGCTAATATAGCTACACATTCTCCCAATAAACCCTTCTGTTTGCATTTTCCTCCAACCCCTCATTTCAGACTTTCATTTATGGTGATGAAAATTAGATACACAAATGAGGCAAATATTATATGTCCCAGGATAACGTAGAATCCAATTTAGGTCAGTTACCAGAACCAAAGATTTAGTTTTCCAAGCTTTCAGACTTGTGCTGGAGCCCATCTTCAGGGAATTTCTCTCTCACCAGAATGCCTGCTTTGGGCTATTGTGTGAATAGTATTTATGCCTGAATTTGTGTGGCTTTTCAGCTGTTGATTGGGGTGTTGATGGCTGATTATTAAGTCATTGGCTCTTGTTTCCTGCTGCTCGGTGCATAGAATAGCCCAAAGCAGAGAGAAATTCCCTGAAGATGGGCTTGGAAGACTAAACCTCTAGTCCTGGTGACCGACCCAGATTGGATCTTGTAAATTAAATACAATTCTAATCTAGGTAAAGGTAAAGGTTCCCCTTGCACGTATGTGCTAGTTGTTCCCGACTTTAGAGCACGGTGCTCATCTCTGTTTCAAAGCCAAAGAACCAGCGCTGTCCGAAGACATCTCTGTGATCATGTGGCTGGCATGACTAAACGCTGAAGGCGCACGAAACGCTGTTCCCCTCCCACCAAATTCATATATATTTATATTTATATTTATATTTATTTTTATATATATATATATATATATATATATATATATATATATATATATATATATATATATATATATATATATATATATATATATATATATATATATATATATATATATATATATATAATTTATATTTATATTTATTTATATATTTATTTATATATTATTTATTTATATATTTATTTATATATTTATTTAAAGTCACAACCCCTGGTATGCCCAAATACATACCTTTCACCCTGGCCTGGCTGATAAGGAGTCGAGCTCTGTAGCTCAATGGTTAACACATCTGCCTAAGAGGCAACAGAGCACAGGTTCGATTCCCAGCAAGGGTATGGCTAGCTGATGAGAGCTAAATAGCTTGAAATAGATCTATACTAGTCTCCCTTTATTTATTTATCAGCACAAATATAACATACATACATACATACATACATACATATATATACATACATATATACACATACATACATACATACATATATATATATATATAAAAGGTGCGTCTGCGTCTTATACTTCGAAAAATACGGTGTGTGTGTATCATATATATATGTGTGTGTGTGTGTGTGTGTGTGTGTGTGTGTGTGTGTGTGTGTTTTTCTTTGTGCTGATAAATAAATAAAGGGAGACTAGTATAGATCTATTTCAAGCTATTTAGCTCTCATCAGCTAGCCATACCCTTACTGGGATTCGAACCTGTGCTGTATTGCATCTTAGGCAAACGTCTTAGCCATTAAGCCACAGGTCTCCTCCTTATCAGCTGAAGCCAGGGAAGAAGGTATATATTTAGAGTCACAACCCCTGGTAAGCCCCCCCCCCAAAAAAAAACACAAATATAACAAAGGCAACAGTAAAAATATTGGGTTTCTAATACACACACACACACACACACACACACATACCAGGGGTTGTGACTCTAAACACACAAACACACACACACACACACACATATATATATAGCACAGGTTCGATTCCCAACATGGGTATGGCTAGCTGATGAGAGCTAAATAGCTTGAAATAGATCTATACTAGTCTCCCTTTATTTATTTATCAGCATAAATATAACATATATATATATATATATATATATATATATATATATATATATATATATATATATATATATATATATATATATATATATATATATATATATATATATATATATATATAATGATACACACACACCGTATTTTTCGGAGTATAAGACGCACCTTTTTTCCTCAAAAAAGAGGCTGAAAATCTGTGTGCGTCTTACACATCAAATACAGCACTTCCCCCCCCGAAGCCCCGCCCCTTCACCAAAATGGCTGTTCATAGCCTTATGAAGGCTTCCAGAGAGCTCTCGGGGGCTGGGGAGGGCAGAAATGAGCAAAAAATGGGCCGCTTTTTGCCCCCCCCCGCAGCACTCTGTAAGCCTCCATAAGGCTATGCATGCAATTTTTTTGACAAAAAACAGGCCCGTTTTCACTAAAAATGGGCCGTTTTTTGCTCCCCCACCCGGAGCACTCTGCAAGCCCCCCCCCAAGGCTATTTGAAAAAAACAGGCCCGCTAAAAATGGGCCATTTTGGGGAGGTTTGCAGAGTGGAAAAACTTTTTTTCCCCTCTTTCGGAAAGTTCTTTCGTTAGAGTGATTGATGAGAATTACATTGATCAAGTGCTGTCCCAGCAGAAACAAGTCTTAGGTGCTGCAGGTTGTCAGATTTACTTCTCCAGCACATGGATAAATACACCTGGAAATATCTACCTACCTACCTACCTACCTACTCTCTCTCTCTCTCTCCCTCTATCTACCTACCTACTTTTTTTAAAATTTGCATCTTCAAAACCTTGGTGCGTCTTATACTCTGGTGCGTCTTATACTCCAAAAAATACGGTACACACACACCAAGTACCACTCATTCATCGTGAAATCTCCAGAACCATAAAGCTTATAAACTTGAAATTTGGCACATATGCAGTCTGGGGCTCCTTACAGTACTAAATGTCAGTACCAGCGGTGGAATTTACTTACTTTCCCTACCGGTTCGCAAATGTG
Organism: Thamnophis sirtalis; assembly: GCF_051295495.1. Lineage (NCBI taxonomy): Eukaryota > Metazoa > Chordata > Lepidosauria > Squamata > Natricidae > Thamnophis > Thamnophis sirtalis. Next base: position 35,539,870 of record NW_028261393.1, read on the forward strand.
AGCACACGCACAGAAAGTCACACATTATGTCAGGGCGGAGCCTCCTGCAGCCACTGCTACCGGTTCGCCCGAATACTGGTCGGTACCTCACCAAAATGACTATGCTTTCCACCTATGGAACTGCTTCTGGCCTGAAGGTGGTGGGAGCGATCTTCCCTTATGTGTTTCAATCACTGACCACCACTGAGTCAACGGATTGTGAACCAAATTTCTCCTGCATAGCCCAATCACATAGTTTCGAAGCGCAGAATAGGCATTCAGCTAGTAGCACTATATAGCATCTACTTAAACAGTGATTCTTCCCTTCTTTTGATCATATATTTAGGCTGTAATGTCAAACAAGCTTAGAATGTATTATCCCTGAGCAAAAATATATTTTTCTACAATATGACCCACGAATGCTTCTTTCATATCATTTAAGAACTTCACAAGGAAAATTAAATAGGATTATCTTAAGTGTTCTCTATAATCACTGCTATCATCCCCCTCAACTAAACGTTGCCATTAAAGAAACATTAAGAAACACACATCAACCTTTAAACAATTTGGACCTCTGCGGCTTCCAATTTGGATTTGTATCAGATATGTTATGGGAAACCTGTACAAACTTCCTTATACAGATGGACAGAAAACAAGTTTCACCCAAACCCCCAGCAACCCAGAGACAGTGGGTCATTTTTTTTCTGGTGAGGGGAGTAAAGAGGCAAAGTAAGAAAGATGAATGGTACCCATTTTAATCACTTAACCAGGCCAAAGAAGCCACTGTGACATTTTGGATTGAGAGGAAAACGGAAGATTTAAGGCCCAATCAGCTCACCCCTCAAGTCCCCCCACCAAAGACTCACCCAACTGTGACTGATAGCTTGCTGGTCTAAAGTACTCACAGCAATGGTGATGCCATGTTTGGATGTTATTCTATGACATTGTGATGAGTCGAATGTCTATAAAGATTCTCAGCCATCCAGGTCATAGTTGTACCAAAAGTGGCTTTTATTTTCCAGTTGCCTTTTCAAAAATAAAAACCACTTTTGATATGGTGATGAACCCTTATGGCCCTTGGAGACATAATAATAATAATGATGACAATGAAGATACAATTACTGGCTGCAAGACAGCTCTGTATTCCTATATCTTTAAAGCTGTGCAGCTACCTCTAATTGTCTCCATCTAATCAAATACTGATTTGGCCATCACCCTGTGGAGGAGTGTGTGAAGAGCCTACCAGCCCTCTGTTCCTGACAATGAAATTTTCTGAGCTGCTTCCAGAGAAGCATCAGACCAGCTGCTGGGTGACCATTTAATATTAAACTTGGCATTTATCTGTCTGCTGCTGAGAAAGGTCAGTTAGGAAGGCCTATGCTGAGCACCAAGCCTGAGGCAAGGCAGGAGAAGGGAGCTGCAGAGACCAGCGGCCCATTGATTTCCTTACCTGACAGTTTCAGGCCTCGCTCGCCTACTTGGGTGTTGTACCTATTGGGCATTCTGAGAATGGCATCGTGAATTCCTGCTAGCTTTGCCACTGCGTAGATGTCTTCCGCGGAGGCATTGATATTGCCATACTGGAGGTTGTAGAAGATGGTGTTGTGGAAGAGAACAGCATCCTAAGATACACACAAACAAAATAAATACAGGTAGTCCTCAACTTACAACCGCTCAAAGTTACGACACTGAAAAAGGGACTTATAACTGTTCTTCACACTTACGACCATTGCAACATCCCCGTGATCAAAATTCAAATGCTTGGCAACTGACTCTTATTAAAGACGGTTGCAGTGTCGTAGGTTCATGTGATCCTGTTTTGCGACTTTCTGACAAGCGAAGTCAATGGGGAAACCAGATTCACTTAACAACCGTGTTACTCACTTAACAACTGCAGTGATTCACTTTAACAACTATGTCAAGAAAGGTTGTAAAATGGGGCAAAACTTACTTAAACGTTTTGCTTAGCAACAGAAATTTTGGGGCTCAGTTGTGATCATAAGTTGAGGACTGCCTATACCAAATAACTGGGAATGCGAAGGGCGTTTATAAAGTCAACATGAGTGGGCTAGAATTTTTCAACAAACTACAGAGCTACTGGGGCATCCTAAGAGTGTTTGAAGATGCTGATGCAAGAGTCATCCTAACCCAAGCCAGAGCGGCCGAGAGGAAAAATGTCCACATTAATAGGATGAACATTACTTCCAAAACAGCCTGGAAAGCTGAAGTGGCAGGAGAGGCCTCCCAAGGGACTACAAATCATTCAGATTCACACTCCCAAAGGCTCTAATTGGCATCTTGCCAAAACTGGCAAGAGAGTGTAAGGACCAACAAAACCAACCAGAAGGGTGGGGGCTGTTTACCCCCTTTACGGAGTGATCTGGAATACGTTAACAGGGAGAAAACGTTTCCAAGACAGAGCCATGTCAAGCATCACCTAACTTGAACATTATTAAGAGGCGCCTGCTTCTCCAGAGCAGTGTATCTCAACCATGGTGACTTAAGTGTGGACTTCAACAGCCAGAATTCCCCAGCTGTGATTATTTTGCTCCAGCTCCAGAAACAATACAGGTCTTAACAGGAAATCCTTTTGGTGGATGTTTTCAGCTTTTATGACTAGTTTCAGAAGGACATCGGTTTAGACCTTTTTTCTGGGGGATTTTAATCATCAGATAAAAACTGTTTTATTCACACATGCTGGGCCTGCTGATCTGATTTTTTTTCTTGTTCTTCTATTGCTTTATTTATTTGGCTTCATCGCCTCAGTTTCCCCATTGTTACATCAGACTCCAGGGCTGCAACATTAGGATGATTTTCAAGGTAGAAAAAAACATACCTGTGGCACAACTCCTAAAGCCTTCCGCAGGCTTTCCAAACTGACATTTTGTATATTCTTGCCAGCAACATAAATCTCTCCCTTCTGAGGCTCATAGAAGCGAAATAATAATCTCATAATTGTGCTTTTCCTAAAAAAAATAAGAGAGAGAGAGAGACTCAGGGCTAGAACAATGTTTTGCACCTTTTTAAAAAAAACCAAGGTTTTATGGCCATTAAAAAAAAGAAAGAAAAAAGAAACCAATCAATGATGCAGAATTTTGTGCATCCATTTACCCACCCTGACCCACTGCCTCCTACAATGGCCACTTTGCTTCCGGAAGGGACTTCAAAAGAGACGCCACTGAGGACTTTCTGCCCCTCAAGGTATTCAAAATGCACGTTATCAAAGGCGATGGTAGCAGTCTGTGGGGTGATCTGCAGGGGTGCAGCCAGGTCTTTATCCTATTAAAAGAAGAGTCCCGCTTTACACACTGACCGGAAGGTATTTTAAAGAACTTAGCAAGCTAAACAACAGATCTAATTGAAAACGAGGCACAAGCAAATGCCTGAAAGAGGTTAAAAATATATTTTTTAAAAACCTAGCAGTTTCAGTCACAGGTAAATTTCTTTCTTTCTCTCTCCCTTCTTTCAAGCTCAATAATTTTTTTTTGCCAGAATGGTCTGGCTCCAAAGCAGCCTTTTGCACAATCAATTCTGCATCATTAATTAAAATGACAGAATAAAATTTCAATGCACAGGGCACACTTATAGAAAATGCAGAGATTACACATAGCCCCTTGGCTCCCCCCCCCCAAGCTCTTTCAGAAATGCAACATTAAAATGAAGGATCTTCAGTAACTGCTCAAATTTTGCCATGAAAACAAATCTGGATTCATTTTAAACTAGCATACAAGACAAACCTTTAAATAGGAAGATTTTATAGACAATACTCACTTTGATTTTAGTATCTATGTTAAGTAACGTAAACAATAAGTTCATGTCTATGAGCGCCTGCCTCGTCTCCCTGTATACCGTCCCCAGGAAGTTAAGGGGTAAGGAAATCTGGAACAGCAATCCATTCACCATGACCAGATCACCAACAGTTAAATTACCTTCGTGACAAAAAAAAAGGTAGATGAGCAATAAGGCAGTTTTCAGCCATGTAGTAGCTTAATTTTTCAAAATAAGTTGCAGCAAGCTTATTTTTTCCTTGAGCACCAAAAGGCAAAACAAGAAACAATGTTGGAAATTAACCGAGAGAAACAATCTAAAACTAAGGAGGAAATTTCCTAGTGGTGAGAGCATCCAACCAGTAGAATAGCTTGGCTTCAGGAGTTGTGGAAGCTCCATCACTGGAAGTTTTCAGAAAGAGACTGAAATGGTGTAGGACAGTGATGGTGAACCTTTTTCACCTTGGGTGCCTAGAAAACCTCTGGAGCCTGGGGAGGATGAAAAACAGCCAACGCGCAAACTGGAAGTTTGGGGATAGATTGCCTCCAGAGGGTGAAAAATGGTCGAAAATCAAGGTTGAAAATCAGCTGGCCAGCACGTGCTGGAGCTGACAGGGCAATGCCTTGTGTGCCCTCAGAAATGGCTCCATGTGCTGCCTGTGGCATGCGTGCCATAGGTTCGCCATCACGGGTATAGGGTCTCTTTGTCAAGCAGAGGATTGGACTAGAAGATCTACGAGCTCCCTCCCAACTCTATTATTCTATGTTCTATGTTCAAAGCTAGTATTAACCCTACTCAAATTTATATTCAGCACAGATTCATATTAAAGCTGAAGTCAACCGACAGCACATGTTTAGATCACACTACTACAAAACGTAACAGAAAAACAGGTGAGGGGGGGGGACCTGCAACCACTTGCTGCAAAACCTACAGCCTTCCTTCTCCTTGGTGGTGCCAGCTGGTGTGACCGGGGTGAACATTTGGGGCACCACCACGAATACAGAACATACATTTGAAAAGAGCAAGGAAAAGAATCAACCTATGGTAGAGCAGGGAGTGGAGTGGAAGTGAAACATGAGTTTAATATGAATGACCAGTTTGGATGCGTAAGAAGTACCTGCAACAATTCCCTTGCTGGCCATCACCATGATGGCAGTTAATCCAATGCTGAATATAGCGTTTTGTCCAAAATTAAGAAGAGCCAAAGTTGAGGTAGTTTTCAGTGAGGCGTTTTCATAGGTCTTCAAAAATCCATCATACCGTTGGGCTTCATAATTTTCATTATTGAAGTACTATGAAAAGGGAGAAAAGATGGCACAATGTTCATCTCCTTAGGAAAATCCTAGATGTTTTATGATTTAGGATGCAGTTATAGGTAGTCCTCGACGTATGACCACAACTGAGCCCAAAATTTCTGCTGTTAAGTGAAACCTTTGTTAAGTGAGCTTTGCTCCACTTTATCACCTTTTGTTGTGCCCTTTCAGCTGCCGGCCCCTCCAGCAGCCCAATCAGAGGAGGAGGAGGAGGAGGAGGAGGAGGAGGAGGAGGAGGAGGAGGAGGAGGAGGAGGAGGAGGAGGAGGAGGCGTGGGAGTCAGGGTCTGCATCAAGGCAACCTGAGAGTTGCAAGGGGGAAGAGAGAATGGAGCTGGCAAAGAGAGAGAGAGAGGCAGAGTCTGGGCCACCCGTCAGCCTTCCATTAGAGAGTCAACAGTCCCCAGCTCTGGAGGTGGCTGATGAGGAAGAGGAAGCAGCTGGGTCCAGTGCCTGATGCGCGGATGCACAGAAGGCAGAGGAGAGGAAAGCGGTGGAAATCTATGGGCCGGTCCTTGGGAAGGAAGAGCCACTGCTGCTAGTGAAACCCCACCCTAGCTCTAGGGATAAAAGGCAGGGGGCGGAGAGGAAAAGCTGTGGCAGAGAACAATTCATCTCCCTGATGGAAGGACTTGTTAATATGCAGCGAGAAAGAAACTTTTGCTCCTAATAAAGGAATCATTGCTTCAACTACAGAGCGTTTGTCGTTTGAGCTGGGTCGGAACACCTTTCTTGCCACAGTTGTTAAATGAATCACTGCAGTTAGTAAGTTATTAACCCAGCTGTTAAGTGAATCTGAATGGCTTCCCCATTGACTTTGCTTATCAGAAGACCACAAAAGGAGTTCACATGACCTTGGGACACAGCAACGGTCATAAGCATGAACCAGTTGCTGAGCATCTGAATTTTGATCACAGGACCATGGGGATGCTGCAACAGTCGTAACTGTGAAAAACGGTCACATTTTCAGTGCTGTTGTAACTTTGAACAGTCACTAAATACATTGTTGTAAGTTGAGGACTACCTGCATCTGTGTTTTCCGTGAATCAGTTGGACCAACCACTGAGCATGCTCTGGCGCATGAATACCTACCATGTTTCACATGTTCTTACCAGCCACATGCAGTCTTTTCATCCTATTAGCATATTCTCTTGTAATACAGATCCATGGCTCATCCTCAGTGGTTAAACAGCCAGGCAAGGCAACAGGCATCATATGGGGTTAAAGCTGACAGTCCCAGAATTACCATTCAATTTTCCAGATGAGTATGGATTCAGATTGGGACAATCCTACTTTTACAGATGTACCCAGCAAACATTAATGATATTGTTCCAGTCTGCGAAGCAAACTGAGTTGTAAGCTTTTGAAATCCTTGTCAAATAATGATAAATAAGAAACACCATGTGTCTGCCCAATGAATACTACAAACTTGTCTGATGTGAAAAAGTTTCCTGCAGCAGTGGGGAAGGCAACATTTTTTTAAATGGTTTGCCATTCACTTCTTCCTAAGGCTGAGAGAGAGAGTGACTGGCTAATTCTTCTGGAGTCATATACCACCAAATACATCATTTGAGAGACATTTTATTTCAACAAAAGTTTCATGAAAATTTCAACCCTTTTCATGTTTTCTCACTCTCCCAACAATATTCTATTTGAAATTCTTAGCCCATTTTATCATACTCTTTCATTTGTTCATCCTCCGTTTCAAATATCAGTAAGGGTTCATTAATTTTAATAATTACAAGTTCTTTCTTTTGTTGCTCAATTCCAAATGTCCTGTTATCTACCTTGATTCTTTCTCTGAGCTCTGCATACGAAACGCATTGAAAACTAAACTCAAACACTCTTTTAATTTAATCTTATTTTTTTCTCCACATTGTTTTCCTAACAACTCTCCTCAATAGGTTAACCAGTTCTATTTACCTGCTGTTTCTTTCCTATAAAATGCTGCTTCTGCTGAAAGCAAGAAAAGCATTTTTGAGCAGAGCCTAGGTTTATACTATTCCATAGTCTCAATACGGTACTTCTTGATATAGTGATTTTTAAAACTGAGATTAACCTGAAGCTTATTCAGGCCATCCACATTAACTAGCCCTTAAACTGTGTTGCCCATCATGGCTTGGGTTCTGGGTTTGCATTTCTGCTTTCAGTTGAACAGGAATTAATAAACTGCCATGCAGCTGGTCAAACACACTTAAGCAGACCTTTCAGTGAAAAAAGCATCTGGCTCCTTAAAGAAGCTAATCAAGAGGGAAAGTATGAAAGGAGAAGCAGCATTCTTATATTACACACAGGCAATCAACAGCTTAGGGCCCAAGTAAGTGACATTTTGTTTACCTATTTAGGCTAAGAGTAATTCTTTTGGTCATTGTTCCTAATAGAAAGGAATTTTAAAAAATCTCTCTTTTTTTGAGCAAAGGGTACAAAATGGCATGCATTGTTAATAAGGTCTACCCAAGTAATAACAATATGAAAAGTTAAAAATGCTAATGGCTTACCTTCACAGTTTCATAATTCAGCAGAGAGTCAATGGCAGCATTCCCTGCATCGTTATCTGCTTTGTTCATTTCAATCCTAAATTTAGTTCTGCAAGACAAAAGGTTGGCAGAGACAATTGTTCCCATCCAGTTTCACCAGGCAGTCAAATCTCATCAGGGACTGTCTTACCTCCACTGTGTAAGTCCTATTGTGAATGCCGTGTATGCTCCTAATGTCCCCAAGGTTACGAGTGCGAAAGGCGCACCACATTTATAATACTGCAGGGAAGAGAAAAAAAGGGGATTCCAATCATATTTGTTAGAACAGCAATGAACAGAAAGTTCTCTGGACAAGGCATACATATATAAGAGAGAATAGTAATGTCTACAAGCCAAACAGAAGTGGAATGGAAAGATTATGGTGCAGGAAGTTTAGCTCCTTGACACCCTGTGCACTTAGGAGCAGCTCTACAAGGCCACAGGCTCTCAGATACAAACACTCAACTTGTGCTCTTGAGCTACTGCACTTACAGCGGAGAAGGGGAAAGAATCTTTCTCTACAAGAAGCACATACAGAGAGCTGTTTTCAACCAAAATGAATGGAAGTAATGAACAGAGTCCAGGAGCTCCGATTCAAGGAAAAGATGGGCAGATGACCAGATTTGTCAGGAAATAAACTGCAATGATTCCAATTAAGATAACCTTTATTGTCCTCCTTTTTGCCTGTACACATTGGCACACATTAAAAATGAAAATTCTGATGCATGCTCTCAAAACACACACACACAAATTAATTAATCACAGTCCATTTTGAATACATAGTAGAAAAAAATAGTCTTGAGAGTTAACAATAGCAATAGCCCTTAGGCTTATATACTACTTTACCATGCTTTCCAGCCCCCTCTTAAGCGGTTTACTGATCAGCCTCTTACCCCCAACAATCTGGGTTCTCATTTTAGCAACCTCAGAAGGATGGAAGGCTGAGTCAACCTTGAGCCAGTGAGGATTGAACTACTGGTAGTCGGCAGAATTAGCCTGCAATACTGCATTTTAACTACTGCGCCACCAAGAAGGGTCATATAGCAGTTTAGCATTACAATTCTGCTTTCTTGTCATAATTCTTAAAGAATTACTCAATCTGGACAGGTCTTTCATTTCCAAAACCCCAACACTTTTGAGAGCTGAAGCAGCACTGCTGTAACTCTGCATAAAGTCCCATTGTATGATGACATTTTATGTCTTTAGAAGTGACTCCAAGATTTCCAAAGGAACAACTGCTATTCTGTTGAAAGTTTTGGAATAGTCCAACCCAGGATATTTGCATGACCTCAAAGCTTTGATGAATAAGAGCTTCTGGGCACATTTTATCCTCAGCAGCAAGGGCAGGAAAGAAACCCAAGGCACCCTAAAGCAGGGGTCTCCAACCTTGGCAACTTTAAGTCTTGTGGACTTCAACTCCCAGAATTCATCAGCCAGCTTTGCTGAGGAATTCTGTTGCCAAGGTTGGAGACCCCTGCCCTAAAGCCTCTCTTTTTTTCCCCTTTAGACCAGTGTTTCTTAACCGAAGCAACTTGAAGATGTGTGGACTTTATCTCCCAGAATTCCGCAGATAGCATAGCTGGCTAGGGAATTCTGGGAGTTGACGTTCATATATCTTCAATCTGCCAAGGTTAAGAACACAGTCCTAAAATGATACTTATTACTCTGTCATGTGTAACTTCTTGGCATTTGCTGTCAGGAGAAGCAGCTGTGAGAGATTTCGCACTTTAAGCTCCAATTAGAATAGGGTTTATTTCTTTTTCTTGGCACAATGCAAACCCCACCCATTTAAATGAAAGGTACTGGGCATTATTAACTCAAAAGCCACCACTGTTTGATTTGGGGATGGGTTTCATATCTTGTCTTTACATTCCTGCTTGAGATTTGGCATGACGCTTATGGATCTCCTGCTAGAAAGCCTGGCTAAATTTAAGGAAGGAGAAGGATTATGTGCCTGCTCTTAAACGTCAACCTGGTTCAAATGCTGTGGAATATTGAGAACACCAGATGGAAAGCATGGAATAGAAAGGGAGCATCTGGGCCATTGTAAGCATACTGACAGCTAGCCTTCTCGGCAATAATCTGTGAGCATTGCTCTCTCTTAGCTTATGTGCTGCATTTTTGAGAATCAGCGGCTATCAACATGTTTTGTTTTTTTCCAGAGAAGTGGGGAGATATTATCCAGTCTTCAATTTAGGACCAAAATTGGGCCAGGAATTTTGGCCGTAACTTGAGGTGAACCTTAAGCAGGTCACCAAATGATTGTAAAGCGAGTCACCACGGTCATTAAGTGAACCACATAGACGTTAAGCAAATGCAGCATTATCCAATGGGCATTTTTTTCTCCTTTCTCTGGAAAGAATGTGGCAAATCACGGTCATGTGACCATGGGACGCTGCAAATGCTTATAAATGTGAGCCCAGCATCCGTAATGTAGTCATGTGACTTCATGGGGAGCATGTAACATTTTACAATTGTCAGAAATGCTTGAAGGGTGCATAAAGCACCCTTTCCGAGGCTGTCATGACGGTCACCAAGCAAGGACTACCTCTACCTGTTAGGCTCCTCTTGTCATGGAACAGTAAGCATGCAGCATTTTGCAACACAGGGAAGAAGGCTGTGCAAAGCACCAGAATGGAGACTTTTGCAAAACTCACTGGTGCAAGCAATGCCATCCTCCCAGCACCAGAAAGGGTAGCTCCTTCCCTAAAGTTCAGTGCAATGGCTATCAAGGCTTTCCTCAGCGGCTTCTGTGTGCCTGGGTTGGGACTGATCTTTTCCCTGCAAAGTGGCCGTTTCAAATGTTTTGCATGAGTCTGATACAAATGGAGCTCAGGTGCATTTAAGTTGTAAAAAATGCCATTCTTAAAATAATGCAGAAGCAGCTCTACGGCTAGAGAGGTTTTCAAAGAGACCCTGGGAACTTCTCCTGCTTACCCTAGCAGCTTCCTGTATCAGCATCACATTCAGACGATGTTTAGTGGATGCTTCTATTTGTAGATTAACAGCCATAAACATCCAGTGGGGCCACTTTTTCTATGCGTGCATTTCCTTAAGAATAATAGAGCACCAAGACCTGTTCTGGGGATGCCAAAGTAACAGCACTTAGACTTATATAGCGCTTCATGGTGCTTTACAGTCCTTTCTAAGCAGTTTTGTAGAGTCAGCCTCTTGCCCCCAATAATCTGGGTTCTCATTTTACCGACCTCAGAAGGATGGAAAGCTGAGTCAACCTCGAGCCAGTCAGGATCAAATTCTTGGTAGTGAGTAGAATCAGCCTGCAATGCTGCATTCTAACCACTGCACCACCAGGGCTCTCAAAGGGGGTGAAACTGAAGCAAAGGGTGGGTGGGGCCACGTTAGATGGCTGCAACAGCCCTCCTCTGCCTTTCTGACCCATTCTTTTTCCTCTTTCCTTCAACAGGATTCTGGGAAAGGCAAGGATTGGGCCACACCTGGTTCCAGAGAAATCCGAGAGCCACTAGACGTGGATCTCAAACCAATGATTGGTGCCGCAATGGAAAGAAAATGACACGTACCAAAATCCCACTCACGAGGCAAACTTCAAACAAGGTGGGGCCCAGATTAAACACCAGGGCACTGAGCACAAAGCTGATGCCGCGGGTGCCTCGGTCAATGGCTTTGGACAATGCTCCCGTTTGCCGACTCAGATGAAAGCCCAAGTCCAACTGATGCAAGTGGAGGAAGACGTTCTTGGCTATCCTCCGGATGGAACTCTGGGCCACTTTCCCAAAGACGGCATTTCTGGCTTCATTAAACAGCGCTGCGCCCGCTCGCGAGGTGCCGTCTGGCAAAAGGAGGAGGGGAGAGAAAAAGGCTTTCATTTTTAATTAATTTTACTTTATTCATCAACAGCAGTTTTTAATAACCCCCCTCCCCCTCCCCATTAACGTTTCCGTATTGAGAAGTCAAAGGTTATCAGTTACCATATTTTTCAGAGTATAAGACACACCTTTTTTCTTCAAAAAAAGAGGGTGAAAATCTGGGTGAGTCTTAAACACTGAATACAGCAATTTTGGCCTCCTGAAATCCTGCCCCCTTTGCAAAAATGGTCGTGCATAACCTTTAGGAGGCTTCCAGAGTGCTCCTGAGGGCTGGGGAGGGCAAAAAACGAGCAAAAAACAGCCCGCTTTTTGCTTGTTTTTCACCTTCCCCTAGCCCCCAGGAGTACTCTGTAAATCTCCTGCATGCCCTTTTTAGACAAAAAAATGGGCCCATTTTTGGGAGGTCTGCAGAGTGCAAAAATTTTTTTAAAAAATTTGCCTCTTCAAAATCTTAGTGCATCTTATACTCCGGTGCATCTTATAGTCTGAAAAATACAGTAAGTCACTTTTAAACAGATTTTATCTTCAGATATTTGGTTTTTAAAAAAACAGAAAAGACAATGCAAAAGCAGGCCTGGAGTCTAGGCTATTAATCCAGCAGATAATACAACTCAAGAGAATTGCAGTGCTGTTCATTCTTCAGGATAACAAAGTAGGAGAGACTCCAGCAAACAACGTTCACCCCAGATGCTTCCCCGTGAAAGGTCATGTGCACCAATGTTCCCAAGCCTTCCCGAAGAAAGTCAGCACCTGTCAGCAGATTAAAGCATCACACTTACATCCAATCAGAACAGCTGTTGCCATGGTTGCAACTGTATTGGGTGCATCACTCAGGTTCAGAACATTTCCAGACAGCTGGTTGAGGTTGTCTACTGCATATTTAAACATGAAGGGAACCACAATGTTCATAGCCTAAAAAGCATAAGATATTATGCAAGATCAGTATGTATATGGTTATGCAAGACATGCTAAAAATGCTTTATTTATAAAGTATAAATGTTTTCTCCGAAGAAGCTGAAATGGTGATATTTTGCTCCTGTCTCTGGCTGGCAGAGCACTATGGCCTTCAGGCACAACAGTGTAAGAGTACAACGCCCACCCGCCCAGAGCCAAAGTGACACGTTTTCCTCTTTTCATAAAAAACAGCCTTCCTCTCCACTCCCATTGGTTGAGAAAGTACTTGTTAAAGTGTTGACATGACTGGACAGAACTCCATTGCCTTTCTCGACAAGGCAGACATTAAGCCAAGATAAAACCCGGTACCTCAAAAGACACAACGGGGGAAAGGTTACCAGGAACCTTGCCAGACAGAACCTGAAATTAATCCCTGAAAATTGGCTAGGAGGAAGAGGAACATTCCTATACAGGTAGTCCTCAACTTACAACTACAATTGAGCACAAAATGTATGTTGCTAAGTGAGAAATTTGTTATGTGAGTTTTGTCCCATTTTATGATTTTTGTCGCCACATTTGTTAAGTGAACCACTGCAGGTGTTAAATTAATAACCCAGTTGTTAAATGAATCTGGATTTGCTCCATTTACTTTCCTCATCAAAAGGTCACACCGGGACACTGCGATCGTCATAAATATGAGTCAATTGCCAAGCATCTGAATTTCATTTACGTGACCATGGGGATGTGCCCAAGGTAGAAATGAAAGTCAATTGTTAATTTTAACTTATTCAATTTTGGCATTGCCTAACCCCAGATAACTCTGGGTGGCTCACAATACAAGAACTATGAAATATAGCGCATGAATAGTTTTTTAAAAAATGAGAAAAAAGAGCTTGAAAAATAAAAGACAAAATTGTCTAGCCAACAATGTACAATGAGTGTGGTAAAAGTGCAAAAATTCAGCACCATACAGTCAATGGAGAGCAACATGATACACCTTGGATATCGTTTCCTGATTTGGATCTGGAACTTTTGCAGGTGAGCTTCCTTGTTCATGTAACTGTACCAATGCATACGTGCAATTGCACACACAACTGTGCTGCCGCCTGCTGCTTGTAAAACCTCTGTGACATTTAAGAAACTTTTGACCCCTTTACTCTGTGCATGTGTGCTTTGCATGGATCAGGATGGTAGTTGGGAGGGAGGCACAGTTTTTCTAGTATGTTTGAATCCTGAAAGTTGGCAGCAGCTTGGTGTAATGATTTCATAGCATTACTCACACAGGAGACCAAGAATTCTTATTGGTTTCCCATTTATAGGGGGATATTCCCCCCCTTTCTTCTTCTGGCAACACCTTACTGGTGTACAACACACATCTTGATGAGAAATTATATACACAATTTGGGGTGGGGTGGGGGGGCTGGAAGCAGATATCACTTTCAAGATTTGGGGATATGTTGCTGCATCTCAGAAATGTGGTTCTGGTTGGTTCTGAAGATTACCAAAAAGGATTCCGGGTAGTGATCCACCTCTGGGTTGCTCAGTGCTGATATACAGGTGAAAAACAACAGCACCACAAGAACACTTCTGATGTGCCGCTCCTTTTAAAAGCTGGAGAAAAACCAGCCATCTTCCTCTTTCTCAAGTGTTTCCAGAGCACTTTGGATTGCAGTCATCTTTGCAGAAATCAACCAGCCGCCATTGGGTGCTGACCAGCTCAGCAATCGCTTCCCCCCCATGCTAAATGCAGTAAGACAGCCTGATTTACTTTCAACAAACAGGAAAATAGATAAGCAAATGGACAACTTCCTTTATTTATTTTTAAGCTACCTGCCTGAAGGCGACATAGGACAGCAGCAGAACTTACAAGTGTAAAAAATAAAAAAAGCAATGGCAACACTTTAAACTTTTATGTAATATAAAATACATGAAAATCTATTTCACTCAACTGAATACACTCCTAGCAATTCCCACAGGACTAAAACATCAATAGAGGAGCACTTCTCCAATAAAAGTCAGTTGAATCAGGTAACATTTTTAAAGTCAGTGCAGTTATGGCAGTAAACTGCGCACAGATGGCTAAGTCCTTTTGGTAGATTTACATAGACGTTAAAAAGCATCGAGGGCATGACCCAACCCTGGGAGTCGTGAATGCCAGAGACCAGCATTATCTTCTGAAATAAGGTTCATATTACACACTAACCCCAAATGAGATTGCTTTAGCCTCTTGCCTACTGTGTGATACAAGATCACCAATTTTGGGTTACCAATTAATCATGGCTTACAGCAATGTGCAGAACCAGCGAGATTGCCCTTCCCTAGCTAACCCAGATATACAAGCAGAAAGGATACCAAGTTAGAAAGTAATGAATGCTGAAGAGCAACTAAGACTAACCAATAGGGGAACATTCCTCCTATCTAGAGTGGTACATTTTTCCAGGGCCACCACTAAAAAGGCCCTGAATAACACAACCACCAATCTAATGTTCAAATAGGATAAGGGTTCATTAAAGAGATACCAAAGTTTTAGGGAGAGACACATGAACTTATCTCCTGTTTTGTCCCTTAAACTGTTCACTGTGGTGGGTGCTTTGGGGCTATTAGAAACTGAAATGCTTCAAATCACCATTTGATATTGGAGTTTTGCTTTGCCTCTAGGAGTTTACTTGGATTAGAATTACACAACATCCCTGAAGATTTCACACATTTAAAATGTTACAATCACAAATCACAGTCAGTGGGGAAAAAAGCAGATTGTTGGAAAATTCAGACATAAAACTCTAAGGAATTAAAGAATGTACTCAACAGATGTTAAAGCTTAAAAGAAGCATTTTGTTTTAGAATTTTAATTTCTAACTATGCTTTTCAGATAAGCAGCAACAATTGTTGGTCAAATCCCTTCGGTCCGGCTTGACTGGAAACTCAATTTTAATTCATTCTTCTGTTTTTGGCACAATACCACTCCATCTGCACTACATTGTGGTGACCATCATTTAGAGGCCATAAAACTGGTTTCCCTAGGAGAGCCTATTCAGAAGTAATGACATTTATTATAATGACAATTCTGGAAAACTCCCTCTCCTGCTATTTTTTTAATAAATAAAAAAACAGGCTATTCACCATGGTGAGTTTTAAGAGATACACATTTTTCCCAAAGTTAAAAGGGTAAAGGCCCCCCACCATCTCTTTAGGTAGCCATCTGAATTGTCAATTGAATTAATTGGCTTTACTATAATTTTGCAAAAAGAAATAAATCCTCCTCTGATGTAGCCCTACCTTTGAAAGTGCTTACACAAAATTTAAAATTGGTTTCTCCCACTCCTAAAGGGTAAAAGTATGAATCTGAATGAGACACCACAATATTACACCCCATTGTGTTCTCATTTTCCCTTTCCTTCACCACTCACTACCTGTCAAAATCAAAAGTGTCAGGTTTGGCTTATTTATCTTCCTCCGTACCAGTGACTGATTAACAACTAAAATGAATTTTGCCAGAGAGCCACTTTAGGAATTCCCAGAAGGTCTCATGATCATCCATAAAATGCTTTTCAGGGGTTCTAAACTTTTCATACCTGAAACACTTTGCCCAAAATTTATGGTAAGTATTAAAGATTTTACAAACATTTCAATGACCTACCTGCACTCTTTCTGAGTCTCACGTACCACGAGTTGAAAACTATTACTTCAATATTTTCTAAAGGCAAAAATAGGTTTTAAATTCCCTTCTGCTGTCAAACAGTCTGAAATTGCCAAATAACTTCAAAAACCACTACAAGCTGCAGCTAAATATCTCTTTAGGCAAATAAAATTAGAATGTGTTTCTTTGGAGCTAGGCCATGCTTATACAAGCAAGAATCTATTTTCTAGAAAAGAATCCTTCTGTATTCACAGAAGTATAGAAAACTGATCTAATGCTTGGTTCTAAGTTGAAATTTTAAATTATGCGCCACCATCAAGTTGGTACTGACTTAATGACCACAGAAATTTTCTCCATGAAGGTGTGTCCTTAACTTGGTTTTTGAAGTTATCCAACAGTGTATTCATCACAAATGTAACTGAGTCCCTCCATCCTGATGCTGGTCAGCCTCTTCTTCTCTTACTTCTACTTTCCCAGAATTAGAACCTACAGCTACAAAGTGGAATAATTTAAGCCTGGTCATGTGAGACCTCTTCGTTGGTTTGATCATCCATTTCCTTATATTCTTGGCTGTCCATGCTGGTGTTGATCTTTTCCAACACTAAACATGAAAAGTGTTGTCTTCTTATCCTGCTTCTTCAAAATCCAACTTTAGTTTCCATAGACACAGAAAGCATCACTGCTTCAAGTATTCTGATATGCTGTAATACTGTGGCATCTGAATATCTTCTCAAAGGTCTTCATGAGTGCTCTTCCAAGCACTGGTAGTAGTTTTAGTCATCTAGACATGTCCGACTCTTAATGACTTTATAGGCAAGTACTCTCCATGCTACCCTGCCAAACATGGCTTCTTTCGGTTGATGGATGTTCATCTTGGTATCAGTTTTGATGTTATCAAGGTTGCAAGTTCTTTGTTTGACCCTTCCTGACCTGTTAACCATTCCTAGCATGATTGCCTTCTCCAATGAATTTGCATGCATGACGTGGCCAAAGTAAATCAGACGTAGTCTTGTGAATTTGGCTTCTAGTGATGTTTCTAGTTTTATACGATTCAGCACCTCTCGCTCTGGCTGCCCATGTTTTTTTTTTAATTGAAAATATTAAAAAAGCTTTTACAAATATTTACCTCCCCTCCCACACTCTCCCCCCCCCAAACCCAATCCACCCCCAACTTCCCTCCCGACTTCCCAGAGCAAATACAGGGTATAAATCTTTAACAAACATATTCTAAAATAAACTAAAAGAAAGTTAGTATCATCTTTCATTTGTGCTTTAATTCCTCTTTTGTTAGGCTAACTCTAAACAGATTATATTATTCCTCGCTTTTTCAGTCATAAACTATCTGGAATTTCTTAGTCCCATATTTATTTTGAATATAGTCAATCCATCTTCTCCACTCGTTTATATTTCTCATCTGTGTGATCCTTAAAATATGCTGATATTTTAGCCATCTCTGCTAAGTTTGTAACTTAGTACGGAGCATTTTGTAAAATTTGTCTTGTTGTTGATTGGGAGCATATATTCCCATTAAAAGTATCTTTTCCCCTTCTAATACAAGTTCTATTGCAATATATATTCCTTGGGAGTCTGCTTCAATTAGTTCAGCTTTTATGTCCTTTCTTATGTATATAACTATACCGTTTTTCTTCTCTGAGGCGGAGGCTACAAAGTGTTGTCCAAGTCTTGCGTTCATCAAATATTTCTGGTTAGTTGTTCTAATATGTGTCTCTTGCAGGCAAATTTATTAATAGAATTTAAATTTAAATTATATCATTCTTAAATTGTTTCAAATAATGGTTTATTTTCTTCCTTTTCTGTGATGAATTTAAGCCATTGACGTTCCAAGTTAAGAATTTAGTTGTCATCTTTAGCTCCCTGAAGCTTTTTAAGAGCCATCTGGAAATCCTGTAGTTTGGCTTTCGGCCTGGCTCCTCCCACTGCTTCTGAGCTAGAATCTGTGGTTTCTTTAGCCGTTGCGTAAGTTTGTTGCAAAGCTTGTTGCTTCTTTAACTCTTGTTCCATACGCCTAGTGACCACGCGGGTTTGTCTTTGCTCCTTCGCTCCTTCTAGTTCCAGCAGAGGTATCCGAACTTGGTCCACCAGCAATGATCCTTGGGTATCTTGCTGTCTGTTCTGTCCTTCTTGCTCTCTTTCTCTGGGTCCTGGTGGAGGGGGGATGTCCAGCCTTCAGTATATTGCTGTAAAAATCTTTAGCGTTCCATACTGAGTTAAGACGATATCTTTGTCCCATGTAGTTGACCACTAATCCGGCTGGAGCTTCCCATGTGAACTGTAACTGATGGTTTTTGAGTTCATCCACTAAGAAGGCATAGTCTTTTCTAGATCTCAACATTTTGGGTGGTATTTCCTTCAGAACTATCACCTCCTGGCCCCCAATTTGCAACTTGGTTTTATAAGACTCTTGTAATATCAAATACACCACAATGTCCCTTGGAAGTTGTTTCTGTCTGGCAAGCCATGAACTAACACGATATATCTTGTCAATTTGCCAGTCAAAGTCCCCTCCTGGCCGTCCCATCAGTTGATCAAAGGCTTCTGAGAAAATCTCCTTCAGGTTTGCTTGGTTTTTCTCTAAGGCCCCTTATTGTAGCCCCACTCGAATTGTGCGACTGTTGTGTTTTCTTTTTAACATGCTGTATTGTCTATTGTTTGTCTTCTCCCCCCCCTTTTGAATTGTGAGCCGCCCTGAGTCCCCCCAGGGAAAAGGGCGGCATACAAATAAAGGCAAAAAAACACTAAAACTAAAACTAAAACTATTCTTAAAGCAAATTCCATCTGTCTGTACTGCAACATTGTAATTTCATTTTCTGCATCATCAACCTTGCCTTAAACCACATTCATTTTCGTTACCAGGTTAATATTGGAATCACTAAGAGCTTCCACTTTATCCTCCAATGCTGATACGTAGCCAGATAAGCATTTAAAAGCATCTAAAATATCTTCTCTAATTTCTTGATTACGAATCTGGACCAATCCCAAGAGGTCTTCCGAAATCTCCTTGAAAGCAACAGAAATATTTTCCTGTATTTTAATTTCCATTGCGGCTGCATGATCTTTGAAAGCATCATTTAATACTTTTTGTAATATTTCTTGAGCAAAGGTTCTCCAGCAGGAGTGGGGGTTGAAGGGGCAACAATGACTGTAATTTAGTTGCCGGAGCAGGTGAACTCCTTGCGCTCTTAGAAGTGATAGGTGGTTTAGCTTGCTTAGACTCCATTTCCTCAGTTAATCTTATCTTGCACGCAATTAATAAATCCAGGCAAGCTGCTTGTTCCAGTTATTATTCTGTAGTTTGCTAATAAATCACTGCTGATTTAATGATCTTTAAATGATCATGAGCTCTGTAATAGTTTGAGCTCTCTGAAAGTTTGTAACATCACAGCACATCCCCGCCTACAAAACTTTTCAGTGCCATCTTTGTGTTTCTGCCACGTAGTTTATTAGAAGGAATTTTTAGAAAAATGGAGTTAAAGTCTGTTAATACATACAATTGGAAGTTCTTCGGTATTTGTCTGCCTGTGTTGGATTCAGGTATAAATCAATCGTTGAGCAAAGGGTGGACGTGTGTCTTCATTTCTGCAAAAAGGCAGAATGAATCCCGGGTGCGGAGTTCGCTGGGCTGCAGGGAGGCCCACACCTTCCACACCCCAGATTTATCTCCTGGGGGAGGTTAGTGGAGCACTTCCCGAGCTCAGCTTCTCACCCCTCCTTCTTTGCTCGAAGGAGAGGTAATCAATCTGTCAAACAGCTGATGGATGCTGTTTAGACAGCTTAACGCAATCTCGGGGCTGGAGCTGCTAAAAAAAAAACAGCTCCTTCAGACAACGCGTCCAAACTGGAAGTCTGGCTGCCCATGTTATATGCCATACTTTGTGCCTGCTTCACAGTTCAAAGGCATCAATTTTTTGATCAGTTCTTCTTAGTGTCCAAGCGTCACATCCATACTTCATTACAGGGAAGACTATTGTTCTAACTAGCTTGTTTTTTGTATTTGTATCAGTATCTTTGCTTTTTCACATCTTATTCATGTTAACCACTACAGTGCAGTTTAAGGTTATCCTGCTTTGATATCAAGTGTAGAACTGCCATCATGAACAATTTTTGATCTAAGGAAGATAAATTCTTGATCTAATTCAATTTTTTGTTGATTTTAAATATCTCATGTTCATCTGCTGCTGTTGTTGTTCCAAGTGTTAGTCTTAACTACCTCTTTCTGCATAGTTAATGTTGATCCTAAAAGGCAGATGTTATCTACCCCTTCAATATATTCATTATCATTTCTGAGATTAGTTATACCTGCTGTCATTTGTTTGGTCTTCTTTTAGTTCATTTTTCACTGTGTTCCTTCACTTTTATTCCTGGAGGAAGCAGAAATCCTCTGCATTGTTGGCTATCAGAGAAGTGTCACCGGCATTGAGCAGGCTATTGATGTTTCTAGCTCTCATTTTAAAGCAATCCAGCTTCCTTTATGTCTGCAGCATTTAAATTGAATAAGTAAATAAATAAGGCAAGAACATACAGTTTTATCTTACTTTTTTGACAACCTGGAGCCAATCCATTTTGATCACATTTTGTCTGTACTGTGGCTTCCTGATCTGTATATCTAATATTTCCAACTTTGGCATTCCGGTGTCCACTCACAAGCAGCTCATCTCCTTTGGCTGTTTTGTCGCTTTCAAATTCATCAAAAAATCCATCAACCTCCTCTTCTGCATCAGTGATTGCAACATAAACTGAATATGAATGATTGTCATATTAAAGGGATATCCATGAAGTCTAATTAATATTGACTGGTTATTGATTGCATTATAGAAGAATATTGTTCTTACTGTAACCTTAATTATGAAAACAAGATTATTCCTTTTTTTTATGTCTCATGGCCCAACAGTGTGATCTTCTGGCTGAAATATATATCTCAATTTGCTGATGCCTAGTATGTCAATCTGTAGTAGTTTCATTCCATCTTTCACGTGTTCTTCATACTTCTTCGTTGCATCTTCCATCTTATCCAGGATGACAATAAAAATTCTTATAAGGAGAAGGTGAAAGCTCTGGTGGGCTGGTGCAATAAAAATAATTTGGTTTTGAATGTTAACAAAACAAAGAAGATCATTGTAGGTTTTAGAAAGAGCTGACGTAGTCATACTCCAGTTTGTATCAAGGCTGCAGCTGTGGAGGTGGTCAATAGTATTAAGTATCTGGGGGTGCAGATAACTAATAATCTGAAGTGGTCCCTCCACACGTCATCCTTATTGAAGCGTGCAAAGCAGCGTCTGCATTTCCTGCATCCGATGAAGAGAGCACATCTTTCTCCTTCTGCCTGGCCATTTTTTTACAGAGGTCCCATTGAGAGCATTTTAACAAATTGTATCACTGTTTGGTTTAGTGGCAGCAGTGCCTCAGATAGAAAGTCCCTTACAGAGAGTGGTGAGGACAGCGGAGAAGATTATAGGAAGCTCGCTTCCCATTATTCAGGATGTTCCTTATAAGCACTATGTGCCTAGAGCTCAAAGCATTGTTAGAGACCTCACACTCCCACTTTACGGTTTGTTTCTGTTGCTCCACTTTGGGATGAGCTTTTGAAGCATTTCTAGCAGGACTACCAGATTCTATAACAGCTTTGTTCCTTATGCCATCCGTCTTTTACCCCGTATATGTATACATCAGAATTAGACTGTAATGTTTCTCTGTGTCATTTATGTGTATGTATGTATATGTATAATATTTATCATTTGAGAGCTGAATTGTACAAAATTTTATTTTAATGTATGCTGATTAGTGTATATTTAAAGTGACAATAAAATTTCTACTCTACTCTACTCTTCTATCATTGCAGCTTTGGGTTTTCTCTTCCTGTATGGCAACTTGGGCAATAAGACACAATTAGTATTCTATATTGAGGGTTAAGCAAACTAAATGATGATAAAAGTAGTTATATGTATATATCAGGGGTCAGCAACTTGCAGCTCTGGAGACCCATGTGGCTCTTTCCTCCCTCTGCTGAGGCTCCCTGTCACCAGTCGGCACCACAATTGGAGCTTCCAGTTAGGTGGGGAAAGCATGGCGCGCCAGGAGACTTTATGGCAGGGGGCGGGTTTTCCGGTCAGCTCCACGACAGGGCTTTTGGTTAGGACAGGTAGAGGAAAAAGGACACTGTTCTAGGAGGAGACTTTATGGTGGGGGAACCGGACTTCTGATTGGCTCCAGTATTGAAGGGGGGGCTTCCAGTTAAGACCTTTGTGGTTCTTTTGAGTGTTTAAGGTTACCAATCCCTGGTATATATAATAGAACATAGAATAAGATTATTGGAAGGGACTTTGGAAGTCTTCTAGTCCAACCCCCTGCTCAAGCAGATTTAAAAAGGTAGAATCTACCATTTTAGATAAATGGTTGTCTAATCTGTTTTTGAAAGCCTGCAGTAATAGAGGAAGGCAAGCTATTCAATTGGTTGATTGCCCTCACTGTTAGGGAATTTCTCCTTCGTTCTTCTAGGTTAATTTCCATTCATCGTTTCTCATCTGGTTTTTTGGTGCTGTGGAAAATAGTTTGTCTTTGTAGGAGCCCCTTATTAATTATCCTAATTAATGGATATAAGAGGAAGCCAATATTCCCCACTTAACCTTAGTCTGACTGGATGGTAAAATACGGGGAAGCGTTAAATTCATAAATCTGTCCTGGCAGCGAACACAATTTTTAGTTTGCACTGGAGCTCTGCGGAGGAGGAAGTTTGTGCCCGGAACATAAGCAGCTGATTCTTCTGGTCCTACTCTTTTTAGTTTATATGAACATCTCCTAGGTATTCACTGCTGAACAACAGCTTATTTTAGTGAGCACTTGGAATGCAATGATGGTTAACTTCTTAAAACCAAGGCTGGTTAAATATTATGATGTATTGCTTTAAGAAACACTCATATCTTCAAGCACTTGTGAAACATAAATATCAATGTGGCACCTACATTAGTTATAATACTACAAAACTGTTCTATTTACACCCAATATTTTTTTGATCTCACACACAAACCTTTTTTTCCGGAGTATAAGACGCACCTTTTCCTCAAAAAAGAGGCTGAAAATCTGGGTTCGTCTTATACACTGAATACAGCATTTTTTGCCTCCCGAAGCCCCGCCCCTTCACCAAAATGGCTGTGCATACCCTTATGGAGGCTTCCAGAGAGCTCCTGGGGGCTTGGGAGGGCAGAAATGAGCAACAAAAGGACCCCTCCCCAGCAGCACTCTATTAGCCTTCATAAGGCTGTGCATGCAATTTTTTGACCTACCTACCTACTCTCTCTCCCTACCTACCTACCTACCTACCCTCTCTCCCTACCTACCTACCTACTCTCTCTTCCCCTATCTTCTGTATTTCTCTCTCTCTCTCTATCCCTTTACCTACCTACCTACCTACCTACCTACCTACCTACCTACCTACCTACCCTCTCTCCCTACCTACCTACCTACTGTATTTCTCTTTCTTTCTCTCCCTCTCTCTCCCTCTATCTACCTACCTACTTTTTTTAAAAATCTGCCTCCTTAAAACCTTGGTGCTTCTTATACTCCGGTGCATCTTATACTCCGAAAAATACGGTGTATGTATGTATGTATGTATGTATGTATGTATGTATGTATGTATGTATGTATGGTATGTATGTATGTATATATATATGTATATATGTATATATATATGTGTATGTGTGTGTGTGTGTGTGTGTGTGTGTGTATATATATATATATATATATATATATACACACACACACACACACACACACACACACACATATTCTCTCCCTCCCTCCCTCCCCCTTCTGTTCTTATATGTTGTTATCAATTTAGCCTGTGTGGAGACCCAAGGATTTCAAAGCCTCTTTTTCTGGCAGATAATTTCTCACGGGAGAGACGGAAGTTCACAATCCCACAAAGAGAACAGGAGCAGGGTTTCCATTCCAGATCCGGTAATGAGACGAGACAGCCTGGTGCTCTCGGAAGGGAAGGCAGACACGGATCCAATATGGGCACCCAGAGCAAGAGCCAAGCTGTCTCAGCACAACATGGGGCTGGGGAAGAACTAGCGAGATGAGCAGAGTTTTCTGGGGTGTTATGCCTGGAGGGGCATCTCCATCCTACCAGCAGCTGTGGGAGAAACAAGCTGAAGATGTTTCATTAAAAGTCCTCCCTTAAGGGTCGGTATGGCTGACTCCAGCTAAATGAGTTTAGATATTGCCTTGACATCTCCCTTGCTGATTAGGTAGATAAGACATCCTCGTGAGGCGAGCGTTGTCATCCATTTTAAAGTTCCCTTGGCACTCGCTTGGTGCACTTCACATTTCCAGCCAGTTCCCCTCCCAGATACAGAAAATTAACAGTCAGAGGTGCTACAGAGAGAGACATGCCTGACTCATAAATAATGGATACCAGGCCCAAGAGCAAAAGGCCAAAATGATGGCAACTGTGACAGGAGGTGACAGCAGCTCTTATCAAATTCCTGAATTTATATATATATTGCTTCATCTTCCTACCTCAAAAATATGAGTGTGACACGAATTAGGGGAGTCATGCCAGCTTAGATATTGTTTGGATTTTAAAAGTTCACATCAGATATTGAGGACAATCTGATGATAAATGGGCTACTGGAATAAACCACACATGGATGAGACAAGAGAACCTGAAATTGATGGGATGCTACTACAATAGGGGGGAAATGAAATGCATGAGGAAATATATCCACACTAACTGGGAAAGACCTTGTTACTCAATGCTTCAACACAATGAAGAGGAAACTCTTCTCACCACTTGAGACAGACCAACTACACATTACAGACTCAAGAGGCCTCAGAAGAACAACTGCGCAGCTGTCACCCTACCCTGGAATGTCACCATGCCTCTTCCATTATAGAGCACAGCAACTAATATGAGGTATGAGATCATGGATAAACCAGCCACAGTCAACACTCACGACTGGCTCCTGAGTCTCAGTAGAGAAATACCATCAGATAGTTCCCTAAAAGGTGTTAATACAGCCCTCACAACAATCTCCAATGAATGGGAATACATTGCAGCTCTTGTAATCCTGGAGATGTTTGGCTCCACAATCAAGAACAGTACATACTCAACCCACAGAAAATGAAACTAAAGGCTAAAATCAAGGTGATTTGGAGAGAGGTTAATCAGCTGGTAGAGTTACAGAAAAGTGTGAAGATTAGAGTTAAGACTCTGAAAAAATAAAAGGGCCTGACTCCATTTGAAGCCCTGGAGGCTGCTAAGGCTCATGGCACAAGCTACCAGGCTAAGGAAATACACCAGAGAAGCAGAAGCCAAGAAGATCAATGTCTTGTTCTCCAAAGAACCATCCAAGTTCTACTCCCAACTGCAATGCAATAACAGACTAACAGGTGAGCCACCAATAGTAGAAACTGAACACTACTGGAAGAACATATTGGAGAAAGAGAAGACACATAACAGTGATGCAAAGTGGCTGCAGGACCTGAGATCATAGCCACCAAGCTATGGGACCATACGGCCAGTATATGAGCCCAGCTCAGAAGGGCACTGGGAACACCAGAGGCTCAAAACATCAGATAGAGAAATTGCCCAAAACTCAAAAGTCTAGACAGATCAATCTGAACACAGCCTGGATTGACTTCAGGAAAGTCTACAATTCAGTGCTACACACATGGATTAAATCAATAGGGCACTAAGAACCTTCCTCAAGAACTCAATGGGTTGTGGAAGACAACATTGGAAGTCAACTCAAGACAGCTCACACGTGACCATCAAATGTGGCACACATCAAAGTGATGCACTGTCCCTACTGCTTGATCTCCCTCATCCAGATAATCAAAGGACAGGATATGGATATAAGTTCAAGAATGGAACTACCATCAGCCACTTCATCTATGTGAATGACCACATTCACAAAGAGTGAATGAGACATTGATTTGCTAATCCACCGGTCCTGATTGGGTAACCAGAGCTCTACGGTGAGGACATTAGGAAGTCATCCAGACTGGAAAAGTATCTGGAGAAGTGTGACCTGATAATAAGAGAGGGAGAATAATCAGATTGAAGGAGTGGAACTACCAACAGATCATATAGTAGACATACAGACCAGTTAAAACTACCTTGGTATTCCACTATCACGCGGGAGCTATGATGAAGAGGCAAAGAAGACAGGAACATTCAAGTACCACCAACAGATCAAACAGGTCTTGGAGACCCAGCTCAATGGGAAGACGAGATCCATACCATCAACATGTATGTCCTGCCAGTCATCAGATGCCCTTCTGCTACAATGAGCTGACTAAAGGAGAACGTGGAAACTGCCGATGTGAGTCCCTGAGTACCAGAAGCTCCACACAATGTGTGGAGTGTTCCACCTCTAGGGCAACATTCAGAGACTGTTCCACTGGCCAGAAAGAGGCTGGGCGGGATCTAGTAAGTGTCAAAGCTGCTGTCACGGATGAAACCCAGAGCATCCGGAAGGACATCAGCAAGGCAGTACCCAAAGCTGAGTTTCTGAGAGAATGACTAAGGCAGCAGCAGACATAGGAAGAAGATCAAGCAGAGGAACCATTATGACAAGGCAAGGCAAGGCCCCGCATGGGATGTACCATCCACAGGCAGTTGAGGTGAAAGACATTGGAAATTCCTACCAGTGCTGGAAAGAGCTGGATGAAAAGACAGCACTTAAGCTCCAGATGCCATAGCAGCATAACAATAACACCACATCCATAGGAGCAGGGTCTGTCACACTAGTCAGGATCCAAGGTGCAGATTGGGCACAGACACAGTCCAACATATAGTGGCAAAGCATAAGATGCGGGTAGAAACAGCATAAACTGAATGGCACAACCAAGTAGCTGGCATTGTGTACATGAACATTTGCAGAGTGTATGACTAGACTACTGATGGCAAACCATTTAGTCATTGAGTGCCCAAACTGCAAACATGTGCATGCCCAAACTGAAAGGTGCCCGTGTGCGAATGCCGACCTCCGTGCATGCGCAGCAGAGACCCAAAGACCAGCTGGCCAGTGGGAGGCAGCGTGGCAAGATCTTTTTCTTTCATGAGCTTCTGTTTCATCATTTGCAGGGAAACAGAAGCTCACAAAAGAAAAGCCACGGAGATCTGAGCTGGGGTGAAGGCGCGCATGCCAGCAGAGAGCTCTGGGTTCCACTTCTGGCACGTGTGCTATAGGTTCGCCATCACGGGTCTAAACTCTAGACCCTTCTACGTCCAGATGGGAGATCCCCCAGAAGGTCACAGAGAATAAAAAAGTTAAGGTCCTGTGCAACTTACAGATCCAGCTAGCCAGCCAACCAGACATTGAAATAATAGACAAGGAGGTGGTTATATGCAGAGGATGCAGAGGATATGAAAAGGCCAAAACGTTCCCAGTGGAGGTAGGAGCACTTGGGGCTCTGACTCCCAAGTTGGGGCAGAGGCTCCAACCGAGCCTCTTGCTGTGGCCAACTCACCACAGGACAAATTACTCTTGAGACAATTTAACGATTCAATTTAATTATTTAAAATAAACTAAAAATTATTTTAAATTCTGTCATTCCCATTTCATTCTGTCCCTCCTGTTTCCGAAGTGAGGCGTGGGAGGAGTCATACACTGTGGGTATTACCACAGCCCTTTTGCCCTGGAGACTGAGGTAAATCTTGAGGCCACACCTCCGTTCCTCCTTCTGACCTCCTAGATTAACCTGTCTCCAGCCCAGAAGGAGTGTTTTACCTGACTCTCCCTCACTTTGAAGACTAAGGTTTTTTCCACAGAATTTTTACAAGAGTTCTTAAGTCTTTTTTACCAGATCCTTCAGGATTCTACAGTCTACAAGAAATTTTACAGAATTTTTGGCAAGATTACCTGAAGATCGCCTCACCCCTTCTTGCTGTGCTCAGCGTCGCTAGCCAAGCCACGCCACCGGCTAGTGCGATCCCAAGCGACCGGACGGTTGCGTAAGAGGGGAAAGGGCCGCACGGGGCGTTTGGAGGATCCATGCACCCAGGTGGCCATCGGAGGACCAAGGATCCGGCAGATTCCTCCCCCAATGCTCTGAAGCTGCAGGAAATCGGGTCTTGGTCCTCTGCCATCTTAGGAGCACGTGAGTGAGCATGTGACTGGCGTTCCCTCTATGGACGCTGAGAGCGCTCAGAAGAGCACCGCTGAAGCCAGAAGAGGCTTCCAAGGCCCCAACTCTAATAGCTCTCCAGGGAGGGCCCAATCCAAGCGGTGCACCGGCAGTCGGGCCGCAGATTGGCGGCAGGGAACATTGCAGCGCGAAGCCTAGCAGCCAACGCGCTATACAAGCGAGGCCGGCCAGAAGAAGGGAGGTGGTGAGTGGCGTAACCGTGAGTACAATGGCGGAGATGGTGAGGAGCGGGGGTGCCAGGTCCAGAGCACATGTGGATTCGGATCCAGGCGAGGGGACCTCCAGGGGGGTTCCCCCAGTCACCAGAGGGAGGTCCCCCGCCAAGAGAGGCACCCCAGGCCCCATAGGAAGGGAACTTCTGAGAAGGAGGTTTGGATTACCAGGGCCTCGCTAGAAGGTTCAGGGCCACCATCAGTCTTTCCTCTTCCAGATCTCGCTTCCCCCACAGGCTTCCGGCCCTGGAAGAAACCCAGGTGGCATCCCCAGGTTCCCCTAGGGGCTCAGGCAGAGGGCGCAGCTCCCTATCACCCCCCCTCTCACCTACTGCACACCCATCTGAGGCGAGGAGCGACCCCTTTGGGCGCAGGGCACCCAGTCCAGCCAGGCATCAGTTGGTACCACAATCCCCTGAACCCAGGGATTATTTACAGCCCCCAGAGCTCCAGCCTTCCCTGTCTGAGCTTCCTGCAAGCTTCCAGGAGATGTTAGCCAGGGCCATAGCCCAGGGAATTGCTTCTGGGATGAAACACCAGCTCCAGAGCTCCAGGAGTGGGTCTTCCCAGGACCAACCCAGGGGTCACCAGGATCGCTTCAGGGCTTCTGCTACCTGAGAGACCAGGTCTCCCTCCCCCTCCACTGCCACTGCTAATCCTCAGAATTAGAGGAGGATGAGTTAAAGGAGGTGGGGTTCTCTGAGGATGAGGATGCCCAGGCACCGGAGGCCCCCAACATCGCTGGCCTTTTTCGCCCCTCCTTATTTAGCTCTTTACTTCGCAAGGCCAGGGCCACAGCAGACCTGGATACACCTCCAGATCCCAGGCCTGCGACTATCGCGCCTAGCACTAGTGGGGGTAACAAGAAGGGACCCTTCCATAGACCACCGGTGGAGAAAGAGGAGATCCCCACTCCAGAGATGTTCCTGGAGGTGCTTAAATCCCAGTGGGTTAAGCCAGGATCATTTCCCAACCCGGGGGGCAATGAGCGAAGATTCTATAATCTCAATTCTACCTTTGCCCAAGCTCTTCAGGTTCCCGAGATGGACACCTCGGTCGCCACCCTAGCCTCAGCTTCAGTCATGGTCACTGGAGATATCGCCAACTGCCTTAAGGCAGAGGATAAGAAGGCAGACATCGTTTTGCGTAAGTCATTCCAAGCAATAACCTGGGCCATTAGGGCGGCCTCTTCTGCATCTTTTTTCAATAGATCTACAGTGCTGTGGCTGGAACAGTTGAGAGACAGGACCCCGGCCACGGAGGTACGACTGCTGCAGGACATCTCTAAGATGCTGGCAGCCACACAGTTCTCAGCAGATGCCACTCTGGATGCAGTTAAGTATGCTTCTTGAGCCTTGTCATCCTCTGTAGTGTCCAGGCGCCTGCTGTGGTTGTGCCACTGGCAGGCGGAGTCCAGGACTAAGTGGCACCTGGCAGGAGCAGACTACGCCGGGGACAATCTTTTCAGTGCTTCGCTGGATCCTATCCTGGTGGAGGATAAGAATAAGCGGAAGGTCTTCCCGGCTATGACCAGATGGTCAGATCACCGGCATGCTCCGTACCCTAGGAGAACATGTTACCACCCGCCTGAATCGGACGTCCAGAACCAGAGGTACCAGACCCCCAGGTTCCATAGGCAGGCGGATAGGCAGTTTCCTAGATACAGGTTCAGGGGCCAGCAGCAGAGCAAGCGGCCCTTTCGAGGAGGAGGTGGTTGCCCATTCCGCAGGTTCAAGTGATCCGTTCGCGGATCACCCCATCGGCAGTCGCCTGTCCCTTTTTGCGGATGCCTGGGAGCACGTCACTTCGGACGAGTGGGTCCTCCAGACTGTTAAACTCGGGTTACAGCTGGAGTTCCACTCACAACCCCCAAATAGGTTCCTGTTGTGGCCTGGCAGGAGCTGTTGGCCACCAGGTGGCGGCAGAGCATTGGATCAGAGGGAGTGTTCAGGGAAACACTTGGGAGTTGTTGCAGGATGCATCCTGTCGAAGGGTTACTCGACGGAAGGAACAACTGAGTACTTACAGGAGATGATTGCGAGTAGCTGTTGCTCATTGGGAGCCTCTCCTGAGTATAAAGAGACTGCTGGTGCCATGCCCTGGTTGCAGAAGTCAACGTTCCGTTTCTGTTCTAGTGATTGTTCTTGTTCGCGTTCACAAACCGAGAGATGCCAACTTGGGTAAGTGGGTTGAGATAAGAGAAGCGGGGTTTGCATTGGGGTATGAGTAATAGGACTTTCTGCTGGAGCTATTATCTTTGTTTATTTGGGCTTGCAGCCAACAAGAGCTTGGACTGATTAAAAGAAACCTTTTTAGTTACGTGGCTTTTGGCTTTCATTCCTGGACAGAGAAGGGGGGTCAGAACAGGTTCCGTACCTTTGCCTCCTCCACAGATCCGACCAAACGGGCCCTTAAGGCAAAGGCCATCAAACACCTGTTAGATATCAGGGCCCAGAGGGGGAGAAGGGTTCCGGATTCTAATCGAACCTGTTTCTGGTCCCCAAGAGTTTAGGGGGAGGTGGAGAGTCATCCTGGATCTTAAACTGCTCAATTCCAGGGTGGTCTACCGTAGGTTCAAGATGGCCTCCCTGAAATCCATCTTAGATGGAGGCCTACCTTCACATCAGAATCGCCCCGGAACATCGTAGGTTCCTCAGATTTTCCCATGAGGGCAATCATTTTCAATATAGAGCCCTTCCCTTTGGGCTGGCTTCAGCCCCCAGGACCTTTGCCAAGGTGCTGGCTGTGGCCCCGGGCCATCTGTGTGCTTTCACAGTCCGACTGTTTTGTTACCTGGATGACATCCTCGTCCTAGCCAGGTCCCCAGACACTGCCAGGCAGGACCTGGGGCTCACCATTGACACTCTCAGGTCCCTGGGATTCTCTATCAACCTAGAGAAGAGCCAACTGGTCCCATTTACCAGTCTCCAGCACCTAGGATCCATTATATATTCGGTGTCTGGGGAGGTTTTCCTTTCCCAGGACCGAAAGGACAGCATTGTACAGCTCATCCATGAAATTCGCAAATTACGCTCTGT
This sequence comes from Thamnophis sirtalis, assembly GCF_051295495.1. NCBI lineage: Eukaryota > Metazoa > Chordata > Lepidosauria > Squamata > Natricidae > Thamnophis > Thamnophis sirtalis. The sequence continues at coordinate 35,571,242 of NW_028261393.1, forward strand.
CCCTGTAGTTCTTCTTTCCAGGCTCCTTGGGAAATTCATTTCTTGTATAGGGATCGTGCCTTGGGCTCGCCTACACGCCAGGGAGCGTCAGTGGTTCCTGCTTCCATACCAGAGAGCCGGGACGAGCGACGCCAGCTTCAAGGTTCGAGTGTCACCTCAGGTGATGCTCTCGCTCTGTTGGAGGCTGACCCCAGCATTAGACAAAGAATCCCTCTTCAAGGAACCAGCAAGGAAGGTACTCAGACATGAGCCTGTTCGGCTGGGGAGCACACCTGGAGGCCCAGATAGCCCAGGGCTATCCATCTGGCCCTACGTCACTTCAAGACCATGGTGACCGGTCACCATGTCCTGGTCCTGATGGACAACGTGGCAGCCAAGGCCCACGTGAACAGACAAGGGGACACCCATTCCAAGGCCCTTCGCAACTAGGCCCTCCGATTGGGGAACTGGGCAGAGAAGCATCTCCGGGACAGAGAACGAGCAAGTGGATTGGCTCAGCAGGGAGACGGTCAGCAACGGAGAGTGGCAGCTCCATCCCAGCATCTTCTGGCAAATCTGCGAGAGGTTCAGGTGCCCGACGAGGATCTCTTCACAACCCCAGCGAATGCCCAGCTGCCGAGCTTTGTATCGAGGTTCCCGTCCAGAGGAGCCATGGACACGGACGCCCTTCGCTGCAGATGGCCACCAGGTCTACTCTACGCTTTCCCCCCCCTTCCCCTCATTCCTGGGGTTCTGAGGAGGTTGGTGTCAGAGGGAGCAGAGATGATCCTAGTGGCTCCCTTCTGGCCATGCCACCCCTGGCTAGCAGACTTGGTGGAGCTGTCCTCAGCTCCTCACTGGAGGATTCCCCTGGGGGAGGTGTCTCTTCACCAGGGGTCCCTGAACCATCTGGAGTGGCTCCATCTGACCGCCTGGTGATTGAGCGGTAACAGCTGAGAGGGGCACAATTTTCTGTGAAGGTCATTAAGACCATCGAGATGTCCAGGAGGCAGTCCACCACTCACATCTACAATGCCTCCTGAGTCGCTTTCGCAGACTGGTGCCAAGCAAGGGACTTCTCCCCAGCTTTGGCCTCTGTTCCCCAGGTCCTGGACTTTCTGCAAGAAGGTCTAGAGAAAGGCCTAGCCCCCAGCACCCTTAGGAGACAAGTCTCTGCCCTCTCCAGGGTCCCTGGGGGACCTTTGTCTCAACATCCGGTCCTAAGGCGCTTCCTTAAGGGAGCGGCGAATCTGAAACCCCCAGTGGCCCATCGATTCCCCACCTGGGACTTACCCACGGTCCTCCAGGCACTGACGGAGACACCGTTTGAACCCTTGAGGGAGGTTTCCCTACAATTGCTGACCCTTAAGGTCGTCTTCCTGGTTGCTATTACCTCAGCCAGGAGAGTGTCTGAGCTCAACGCTCTCTCCAGCAGACTGGACCTCTGCACCTTCCTGGAGAACTGGGTCATCCTCAGGCTGGACCCCGCGTTCATGCCGAAGGTCAATTCTCCCTTCCACAGGGCATTAGAGATAGTTCTGCCGGACTTCTGTCCGCAGCCCTCCAGGGATAGGGAAAGATCATGGCACAGGTTGGACGTCAGAAGAGCCCTGTGCATCTATCTGAAGCACACAGCGCCCTTTAGACGTTCAGAGGCCCTCTTCATGTCCTTTCAGCCATCCACCCAGGGAGCCAAGGTTTCCCCGGCCACCATTAGCAGGTGGATCAGAGCGGCCATCTCACAGGCCTACGAGGCACTGGGACTTCAGGTCCCAGAGGGCATCACAGCGCACTCCACCAGAAGTGCGGCCACCTCAGCAGCCTGGGCCACCCAGGCTCCCATAGAGGAGATATGCAGGGCTGCCACCTGGTCCTCTCCCTCGCCTTTCATCAGGCATTACCGTTTAGATGCTTTCGTATCCACGGAAGCGGCTTTTGGGAGGAGGGTTCTTCAGGGAGTCCTAGACTCTCGAGGGCTCAGGCCCATTGATCCCTCCCAGGGACACCTAGCTTTGGTATGTCCCATGTATGACTCCTCCCACACCTCACTTCGGAAACTGTCAGTTGGTCGTACCTGAACTGCATGTTTTGAAGAAGGCGTGGGAGGAGTCACTTCCCCCCCTTTTTAGGGCGCACTGCGCCAGGGGCCCGAGTTAGCTCAGTGGTCAGGCAGGGCCAGGCAGGAAGGATGTGTGCTTGTGCTGTCTCTGTCACTTCCTTCCAGGTGCTCTGCTACGAACATTGGTTAATCTGGGAGATCAGAAGGAGGAACGGAGATGTGGCCTCAAGATTTACCTCCGTCTCCAGGGCAAAAGGGCTGTGGTAATACCCATGTATGACTCCTCCCACGCCTTCTTCGAAACATGCAGTTCAGGTAGGACCAACTGACATTTTCATCCTTTAATGATTCTATTCCACCATTTCTTTGATCCTAGTGTAGCTCTTGTCCCATGATGAGTTGACTGTGTCAAGTTGGCTGTGGCGAGTTGGTCATGGCGAGTTGGCTGCAACAAATTGTCATAGACCCTCAATCAATCCCAGGAACATCCAGAAGAGTTCAGTGCCAGGCAAACCCTCTGTGGAAACCCTCAAACTCCCAGGCGTCTGGTAGAGAGGATCCAAGATTGAGTAAGACTCAGACCACCATAAGGGGGAGGATTTTTTTTCTCCCTACCCTTCTAGCTGAAATAAAGGGCTTGAGCATATTTGACACCAATGTCATCTTTGTTTAATTCCAACTACTTTAGACTTCAATATATTACAGGCGCAGTTGTCAGCATTCTCAAGAGTGGGAAAATGTTTTGAAGAATTAAGCAATCTGGGCACTGGCCTTCTCTGACTCTACCTTCCTTAGACTAAGATGGTCTACAACTGATTGGAACTGTAGTGCAGAATGTTGAAGGGCACCTAGACTTGGGAGAAGAGTGCTATATCTTTTAAAAAAAACACCTGGCACCCCCTTCTCAAGTATTTTTCATGACTGCAACCTTGGGGCTTAAACTGGGAATAGTGACTATCTAGATGCCTCTGGGGTGCTCTCAAATCAGAGATGGCTTCAATTAATTAATTAACTGAATACTTGCAACCACTGTTTGAAGATGCGCTGATTGCTGGCTGGGTCTTTTGAGAATTATAGTGCAAAACAACATCAGTACAATTTGCCCTTTGAGCTCAGCCATAGTTAACACTGTAAACTCATTTTCTGCACTGGGCATATCATACTAAACCGTAGCCTAACTATGTGAGTTCTGCATTTGTAAAGCATCCCAGGCTAAGAAGTTATACTGCAGGTTAATTTGTTATTCCATGTGTCACGTGAATCTAGCTACTGCTCCAATTTATGGTAATTACACATTATCCTTTGGTTATACGAAACCCACCACTGCTGAAGCTGTGTTTTTCCGGTGAGGTTATTTCTTTTCTTGTTCAAAACGAGAGCTTGCATTTGAGGGCACCCTTTTATTTTATTAAAAGATTTAGTGGAGAATTCCGAAATCCCCTCTTCGAATGAAGCAGCTTTCCATCTCTTCCTATTTCTAAGACAAAACAGCGTTTTCTGATCTCAGCTGCACTCACCTGGCCAAGGCAGTTACTCTTGCAGGAAATTGAAAATAAAAAAATATCAGTAAGGACATGGGTGCTGGAATATATAGTGCTTCAATTTTTAAAAAGTTAGTACTTGTCAAGGCACTCCCTGTGTAATTCAAAGTAAAAGCTGAAGTTGACAAGGGATTCCCATAACAGTAACAGTAGAGACAGAGAGCTTGATAAAGGCGATATAGAGGGATGGTGAGCTGGTGTGATTACAGGTGTGCAGATGAATCCCCAGATGAGGCAAGCAGCACCTGATCAACCCAGGTATGAAAGCTCTTCACTGTTGTGATGGAAGTTCACAAGGGCTACCTTGTAATTCAAGCAGTTTTTATACTCCAGTCAAGAACCTACGGGGGGGGGGGGGGGCTTTCCATGAGTACAAGTTGCTGTTCCCCACTGAATCACCTCAGACTTCACCTCGGGGGGGGGGGGGGTTCAGGGAGGGGATCCGCCCATTAAAAAGGGGTACAACTCTCATCACACCACTGTGGCCTCTTTGTCCTTTTTGATCATCCTGCCTTCCTAAAACCTCCCCTTATTCTCTACAAACCCCTCCGCTGGTGAAAAGAGTGACTGGATCGTCTCTAGCTGCTGGTGCCCGTCGCTTGCTAAGAATGGCTCTGCAACTGGGTTGAGAGGAGGAGAGGAGGCTAAAGTGAATCTCAAATAAAATGAAAGCATTTAGGAGATTTTGTGGATAACATGTAGTCTACCTAAGGTAAGTTCCTGGTTGCCTTCTATGAGATCTAACAAGGAAGCTCGTTTCCATACTCCATGCAACAAATGTAGGCTGGAGAGCTACTTGCTTAAAACAACTTGCTTTGCTCTTTGTCTCACGGTTTCTGACCGTCTTCTCCAGAAGTCCTTTCCTTTCTTTGCAGCTTAAGGCCATGGGCTGAAGGGGCTGCTCTAATCTGCTGGAGTCCTTCCTCTTTTCTCTCCTGTACTCTTATCTTAAGAAAAAAATAAAGCCAATAGCATTTTTTTTTGTTTTGGTTAATGTAAATAAAGTACAGTGCCAGTTAGATTATGGATGGGGAGATCCAGATAAAAAGCTAGCCTTAGTCATGTTTGCTGGCTGGCCATCTTTGGGAGAGCTCTGTCTAATAGGGCTGCTTTTGAAGGGAACACGGATTGGTGCGGAAAGAGCTATGTACATATTTAACTATGCACACTGCAGAGGTGTGCCCCCACATAATTCCCTTAAGAATTTCCATGGGCCAAAATACTTATTTGCATCCTGAACCCCAGCCCTGCATGGTAGCTGCAGGAAGGATTAGGTCAGATAGTTATCTAGGCGAAGACATCCTGCCAACCTTTTCCCTGTTTCCCCCTCCTTGAAAGGGTTAAAGAAAAGCTTAAAGGTGTCCTCCTTCACCAGCCTCATGTTCTCTCCCTGCAGCCTCCTTCGCTTTCTAGTAAGGAAAGTCTGGGGAATGCAGATAAGAGAGCACTTGATTCGACCTGGTGCAGCACCAAAGGCTGTATATTCTATTAAAGTGAGGCTGTCCTCATAATAAAATAATTCTTTTTATTTTGGAATTGAAGCCCACTGGCAAATTCACTCCAGCGCCATGGACTGATGTTGCTTGCTATACTAAGGCACTAGTCTGAGCTAACTAGAATTAAATTAACACTTATCAAAGATGATTTCTTTGGGTCCTTTTTAGAGAGAATACAAAATAAAAAGCCCACGAATAAATGGCTGTATTGAACAAAGAAAAAAAATGTTCTTCTTGTCATACTTTCTGTCTTCTTTCAGAATAGCCAGTGACACCACAAGCATATATTACAAGCCTCTCTCTCCAAATGCTTGCAAATAAGCTGCCAAGAATACACTAAGGGGTATATTCTATTTCAATACTGTCCAATCTCATATACTGTGGTGAAATATATGATCACACAGCCTGGGAAACTCTCAACAGAAGAACCTTAGCAAATACCACCAAGAGAACAATTTGAGATATTGTCATTTAAGTTCAGTCTCTATTAATGACAGTCTGCATAAATTAATTCCCCGGCAAAGGATTCTTGACTTGAGCCTAACAGAAGATGACGTACATCTCTGAGGGCTGCTTCAAACTGGAAGGGATGAAGGCAACCAACAGATAGCAAGTTGTCTGTTCAGAATTGCCATGATGCCTGCAAGTGATATGAGCTATGCATATTAACTGCAAGCTTATTGAAAGTGAGTGTCTACACAACTGCATAAATGAAGATTAAGAGTAGCTAGTTTTGTGGTTGAGTGCAACAAGAAGAATGGGATATGCAGCCTGGTTTAACCATGGACAGAAAATTGTGAGTAATGCTTAAGAACAAGCTTTTAATGTTTTCATCATATGTACAGTATGCATCAATGAAAATATCTCATAGGCACTTATAGCAGTATCAAAGCACCAGGGAAAATAACGGTTCTTTAAGACAGAGACGGAGGCCTTTAATGCATCTTCAAAAAGGTTTTGTGAGAACCACCCCAATCAAAATATTTTATATCAGCTTCTCTTTCCCCTGATGATATTTTGTCTGGCAAAAGCCTGGCCACCAATTTCAGCTTGCATTAGTGTTCTTACCTTGGCACCTGCTAAAAATCCCAATGATATGGCGACCCTGGCACGAAGATCAGGCCGGTCTTTGGGCCAGACATACGAAAGCATTGCTTTGAGGATCTTTCCACCATCTATTTCTTTCAACTGTGGAGAGAAAAGGTTGTGAGATGGAAATGAGGATCTCAACAGGTTCCCCAAATGACGCTGATTCCTGAGTCCCAATCCAAGAAATGTGAGCTATTTTTAGTTAGAAACTTTTGAATTAAAATCAGCACCAAAGGAAATTGGTTCAATGGGTATGAAGTAATAGCACTCTTAAGATTAAGAAAACTGTTCTAGGTGGTTTAATTGCATGTAAAATGTCAAATCTTTTGAACTAAATGGCTATGAGGCTGGGTAACTGTGCATTACAAGGCTGCTAAAGATTCAAGTACAGAACTAAGTTTCCTTCATAAACTGATTGTCCTGTCCTGTATTATTCATTCCTTCTTTAGAGCTCAAATGAATTACAGACACCCTTTTTGTCACTTTATGTGTCTTTTTAACCAGCGAAACTAAAAACATAGGGATAATTTTATTCAAGCATAAAACCTCCGGTTCCAAAGATCTTCAATTGATGTTCTCACATTACAAAATGGTAAATAATATCTACAGCATGTAGTCCTATAAAAATGGAGATGTAACAAAAGCAAGTTTGTAAATTGGATTTAAGGATCAAGGCACCTGCTCCCCTCCATGCTGGGGAAGGGGAACACTAAATCAAAGTTCCAGTAACTATCAGAGATTCTGAGTTCTAAAAATTAGCTTTGGAACATACAAGATTTGGGAGAGCAAGGCTATAGGCAAAAAGATGCAATATTAGCTAGTAAACTGCTCTCTATTTATGGCAATGAGACTTTCAATTTAAACAAAGCTCATTTTTAATTTTTCAAATTTTCAATCGAAAGAGAAATGGGAACAAATGGTAAGCCCAGATGGAGCAAAAAAACAAAAAACAAAAAACAAACAGATTCTGCTCTGTTACTGTATTCTCTCACACATTGTTCTACGTACAGAAACAAAAAAATTAAGATATACTTAAGGTTATTGACAATGTTTGATAATATATTTTCACCAAGTTATACAACGTACAAAATTTTTAATTAGTTATGCTTTTTTATTGCCCTATTCTTTTTTTTTCTTCCCTAATAATTGTATAAACTATTTCCTTTGCCAAACAGGTGCTATATTACACTATTTCTCTTTTTCTGCACTCTTTTATTATACATGCTGGTCAAAATCTGTCATAAAGATATTTGATTTGATTTCACAATACAATGTTTGTGAACAGAATTAAATATAAATCCCAAAGGTGCTTTTTCAGGAGCAGATGAACGTTCTTGGCTTTTTTTTCCTTTTGAAGATGTTTTGCTTCTCATCCCAGAAGCTTCTTCAGCTCTGATGGGATAGTGAGGAATGGAAGAATTTATATTCCATGCAGACAAGCTTGTCATTTGCATCCTTTTAGAAGGTCATTGAAGCACTTGGAGGTATATCTGTGTCCTCAGGGTCACCTGAGAATCTCTACAGACTTTTAGCTATACAATTTGAGATGAACAACCTTTGAATGGTGTAGGAATAGGAATGGATTTGCAGAGAAAAATTGCAGACCGCGGGAACCAGGAACATCACTCGGGTGATTCTGAGGGCACAGATAAAACTGCAAGTGCTTCAACACCCCTAAATCACTAAAACAGTGATGGCAAATCTTTTTGGTCAAAAAGGAAACCCGATGACCAGCTGTCCGGTGTGAATGCGCACGTCGGAAACCCGATGATCATCTGGCTAAGCTGGGGCAACAGTGCATGTGCCCACAGAGGGCTCTGTGTGACACCTGTGAACACGTTGCCATAAGTTCACCATCACAGCTCTAAAAGAATGCAAATGACCAGCTGAATGCAAGGAATATAAATCCTTCATTCCCCACTTTCCTGTCAGAGCTGAAGAAACTTCTTGGATAAGAAGTGAAACGTCTTCAAAGAAAAAACAAGAAAATCCAGACTGCCTCCTGAAAAAGCGCCTTTGGGACAACCATGATCTGGATGACGGAGCATCTTTACAAGTCAGATATAAAGGCTAAGGCCTAAAACAAGAATCCTGGCAAGTTCCTGGCATTCAAACAAGGCACATATCTGTAGCCAATTAGGATAGCGTGATTCTTGTCATGTTTCCTCTCTCATTTCTTATCCAGGCTACATGTGTTTCGTTGGTTTGGTTTGGTTTATTAGATTTATATGCCGCCCTTCTCCCAAGGACTCAGGGTGGCATACAACATTAAAAAAACCACATAATACAAAAGTTTAAAAAAAATTAAATAGAATATCTCAAACAAACTCAATTAGAATTGACAATAACATTTTTTTAAAAAATTTGAATTAAAATTAACAATGATCAATAATTAATTTGTTTTGTTCAGGCCAGGATGGCTTGCTGGAAAAGCTAACATTTTAGGGTGCGTCAGAAGGACCGGAGGTCGAGGATTATAAGAAGCTCTGGGGGCAGCTCATTCCAGAGGGAAGGCGCTCCCACAGAGAAGGCTCTCCCCTTGGGGGTCGTTAGCCGACACTGTTTGGCCGACGGCACCCTGAAGAGGTCAACTCTGTGGGATCGCACTGGACGGTGGGAGGCTACCAGTGGCAGTAGTGGTCTCGCAGGTACCCAGGGCCTAAGCCATGGAGCACTTTAAAGGTCATAATTAGTACCTTGAATCACACCTGGAAGACAACCGGCAACCAGTGCAGGCCGCCTAAAAGGGGTGTAACATGGGAGCACCTAGGTGCCCCCATGATAAACCGCGCAGCCGCATTCTGGACCAGTTGAAGCCTCCGGTTGCTCTTCAAGGGCAGCCCCGGCAGCCCCATGTAGAGGGCGTTACAGTATTCCAGGCGAGAAAGGACGAGGGCATGAGTGACTGTGCATAGAGCATCCCGATCCAGGAAGGGGCACAACTGACGTACCAGGCGAACCTGGTAAAAGGCCCCCCTGGTCATGGCCGTCAGGTGTTCTTCTAAACTAAGCCGCGTATCCAGGAGGACGCCCAGATTGCAGGCCCTCTCTAAGGGGGCTAAAATTTCCCCCCCTATCATCAAAGATGGAATAAGATGCACAAATCGGGATGATGGAAAGAACAGCCACTCAGTCTTGGAGGGATTGAGCTTGAGCCTCTTCCTCCCCATCCAGATCCACACAGCCTCCAGGCATCGGGACATCACGTTGAGGGCATCGTTTGCGTGGTTTGGGATAGAAATGAAAAGTTGGGTACCATCAGCATATTGATGATACCGTACCCCAAAACCACAGATTATCTCACCCAGTGGTTTCATACATATGTTGAACAGGAGGGGTGAGAGAACCGACCCCTGGGGCACCCCACAAGTGACGCGCCTCGGGGTCGATCCCTGCCCTCCAGTCAACACAAACTGCGACCGATCCAACAGGTAGGAGGAGAACCACCATAAAACGGTGCCCCCCCCACTCCCAACCCCCCCCGAGTCGTCGCAGTAGGATACCATGGTCGATGCTATCAAAAGCCGCTGAGAGGTCTAATAGGACCAGGACAGAGGAGCAGCCCCTGTCCCGGGCCCACCAGAGATCATCAACCAACGTGACCAATGCCGTCTCTGTGCTGTATCTGGGCCTGAAACCCGACTGAAACAGATCCAGGTAGACAGCTTCATCCAGGGACTGGGGAAGCTGACGTGCTACCGCATTCTCAACAACCTTCGCTACAAAGCGAAGGTTGGAGACTGGACGATAATTGGCTAAAGAAGCTGTGTCCAGGAAAGGCTTCTTAAGGAGGGGCCTCACCACCGCCTCCTTCAAGGCAGTGGGGAAGAACCCCTCTCTCAATGAAGCATTGGTAATCGCCTGGAGCCAGCCTCGTGTCACCTCCCGGGAAGCTGAGACTAACCAAGAGGGACACGGGTCCAGCACACAAGTGGCAGCACTGAGTCTCCCCATAGTCCTGTCCATGCCCTCGGGGGTCACAGAGTCAAACTCTTCCCAGATGGTCTCCACAAGATTCATCCCCGTTGACTCACCCGAATCTACCCAGTCAGAGTCCAAGCCTGTCCGGATCTGAGCAATTTTATCCTGCAGATACTGAACAAATTCTTCAGCCCTACCCTGCAAGGGGTCTTTTCCAGCTCCTTGGTTAAGTAAGGAGCGGGTCACCCTAAACAGGGCGGCTGGGCAGTTATCTGTGGATGCAATAAGAGCAGAAAAATGTTGCCGTTTTGCTGCTTTTATCGCCACTAAGGATTTAGAATTTAGTATGAATTCTTACTAGTGTTCGCTCAGATTCGGACCGGCTGGCCCTCCAACCACTCTGTAGGCATCTTTTCCGGCGTTTCATCTCCCGGAGCTCCTCGGTAAACCAGGGAGCTACCCAGGATCGACACTGGGTCAGAGGCCGCAAAGGCACAACACGATCCAAAGCCCCAGTGGCCGCCCTATCCTAGGCTTCCACTAGGGCTTCGGTCGAGTTGTGAGCAAGGGATTCAGAAAAAGTCCCAAGCTCCATCAGGAACCTTTTAGGGTCCATCAGGCGCCTGGGGCGGAACCATCTAGTCGGTTCCACCTCCCTGCGGTGAGGGGAGTATAGAAGTCAAGCCTGATGAGGAAATGATCTGACCATGACAAGGGTTGGATAGAAATATCCCCTAAATCTAGATCATTCATCCACTGCCCAGAGACAAAAATCAGGTTGAGCGTGTGTCCACCATTATGGGTGGGGTCTTGAATTAACTGAGTTAGGTCCATAGCCATCATGGAAGCCATGAACTCCCGAGCTGACTCGGATGTCTCGCCAATGGAAGGCAGATTGAAATCCCCCAGGATCATAAGCCTGGGGAAATCAACCGCCAATCCAGCTAACATATTTAGCAGCTCCGGCAGGGCCAATGAAACGTAGCAGGGAGACAGGTACGTAACAAAAAGGCCCACCTGAACTCCAAGGCCCCATTTCACAAAAAGGGACTCACACCTGCCTATCTGAGGCACAGTGACCTCCTGACGTCTGAGATTTTCCCTAATAACCCCCCCACCCCCCCACCTCTGCCCTGGGCTCTCGGCTGGTGAAACGCCCAGAAGCCTGGTGGACGTAATTCATTAAGGGGAACACCCCCCTCATGGCCCAACCAGGTCTCTGTAATGCACGCCAGGTCCGCTCTACCCTCTTGTATGAGGTCGTAAATGAGGGGAGCTTTATGTACCACGGACCTGGCGTTAAGCATCACCAGCCAGAGACCAGGGTCCTGTAATTCCGAGCACCCAGGGGTGTGAGAAGGGTGATGAGGGTCGGAATGCGCGATCGCTCTTAAACAGTGGACCCGCGTCCCCTGAACATAATTTGGCCCTCGGCCCCCACCATATCTGCCTCCCACAAACAGTAGAGGTGGTGAACCACCCCAATGGAATGGCTTAATGTCTCCCCCGGAATCCCAACCCTTGCCAGCACTCCCGACCCGCGCCCGTTAATTAGCTCTGGCCTGTGCCCTGGCAGACTCCCCCCCAAGCCTGTCTGAGCAATCCGTATCAACCCCCTGCCCCCCCCTTAAAATTTGATTTAAAAACCCCTGTAAAAAAACCCTAAGAAGTCTCTTCTTCGCATGCCACCTCTCGGGATCCCAAGATCCGTCATTAAGGAAGCGTCTTGATAGGCAAGAAGGCCATCCCCGGGAAAGGGGGAGTTCCTGAAGGGAATAAAGTTCTGTTGCAGTATAGCATAGAGGAGAGTGTGGCATCAACCAAACAGGATGACATCACGGGGAGATGGAACGAGGAGATGACATGTCCACGGGGGGGGGGGAGCCAAAAGTGTTCAAGGGGGGTAGTGGGAAGCTGCTGCTGGGCACACCCACGCCGACTGCAGAGATCCCAAGCCGGGTGACTCACCGCCGCTGCTGAGCACACCCACGCCGGCTTCAGAGACCCCAGGCCGGGTGTTCCGACGACCACACCCACGCTGGCTGTGTTCAAGGGGGGTAGCGGGAAACTGCTGCTGAGCACATCCACGCCGGCTGCAGAGATCCCAAGCCGGGCGGCCCACTGTGTGTTTGTGAAGGTGGGATACGATGCACCTGTTTGCTCTTTTCCCAACAGGGATAAAACTCTCACACAAAGTGATATGATTGGCAACAGTGGGTCACAAATAGCTGCACAGATTTATGTTGCATGTGTAACATCAAATGACAGCTTCCAAACAGCCTTCACTCGTGTAAAAAGCCACAGCGAAATGTGGGCAATTAATCTTCCCAAGAACCACATGAGAAATTGGTATTATTGTGGAGGGCTGCCACCTCCCTCTCAACGTCCTGGGCCAGTCAAAAGGCCTGACAAGGCCCGCAGGCCGTAAAATGCCCAGGTGTGCCATAGAAAGTGACTCCATGTCTTTCTTAGAAGAACGACATGGCAAGAAAGATCAGCCAGAGAATATGCAGCTGCTGAAATCTTGTTATTCCCCAAATTTCTGTAGAGATTCTCAGGCATCCAGCTTGCGGGTTGTCCCAAAGATACTTTTTCAAAAGGCAACTAGACTTTGTTTTTCTTGAAGGTGTTTCGCTTCTCATCCAAGAAGCTTCTTCAGTTCTGACTGAATGGTGGAGGATGGAAGGAATTTATATTCCTTGCAGTCCTCTGGTCATTATCGCTCTCTCTGAGTTGTTGAGGCCACTTGGAGGCTTATCTGCTATTGCTATTTCCTAGTTTTCCATCAGAATTGATGTTTAGTCTCCAGTATCAGCAAGAAAAAGTCCAGCAAAGAATGGCATTACTATAAGCAAGAGCAATATGAGAGAACACGAATTTGGATGCAACTGGAGACAATGCCAGATTACAACTAGCCACTTAGTGGTTAATATTTCTCTTCTTTTGTTTTTCCACTGCCCGTCCTTTGTGATTCTTCCCTGCAAGCCCAAAGGTGCAGCCCTATGCTCATTTTCATTTAATGCCCCTCTCTAGGCTGGAGTGAATTCAAAAAGGATATGACCAATTTTGGAAGACAGTATTTGTTTAACAAATGGGGCAAATAATCATCACTATTAAAAGCTTGCTGATTTAGGCCAGAGGTAAAACTACCCCATGCTGGCTTAAAGGTTCCCAGAATAAAGGAATTGGAAAGCTCCAGTAAACATGTCCTAATGATGCTGTACAATGTTCCACGGAGACCTGGACAATTAAGCTAGTTCATAATACGGGCATCTCTATGGGCCTTATGCATTCTACCCTTCGCATCTAAACCATAAAAGCACGACTTCACTGAAGCCAGTCGAGATCTGCAGCATTATATCCCACCATTCCTTGACACAGTGGATTCCTCTTAAAAGATCAGCGAGTTTCAATTTCCTGACTTTATATGGACCTTGACTTGGTATCCATGACCGCATGTCACATTAAGCATGTTTGGCTTAGGAAAATTTGTATTTGTATTTTATTGGTCTTGTATGCCGCCCACTCCCGAAGGACTCCGGGCGGCTTACAATAAACAAGGGAAGGGGATAAATAGACAAATAGACAAAACAACAATTTAAAATACACAACATTCATAGTTACCGTGGGCCTGGCTATTTCAACAGCCCCCCAGCCTGCCGGAGCAGCCAAATCTTAGTGGCTTTGCGGAAGGCCGGGAGAGTAGTAAGGGTCCGGATCTCCACGGGGAGCTCGTTTCAGAGGGCTGGAGCTGCAACAGAGAAGGCTCTCCCCTGGGGAATCACCAGCCGACATTGGCTGGCAGATGGGATCCGGAGGAGGCCTAGTCTGTGTGATCTGATCGGTCTATGGGAGGTAATTGGCAAGAGGCAGTCTCTCAGGTACCCAGGTCCAATGCCATGTAGGGCTTTATAAGTAACGACTAGCACCTTGAAGCGAGTCCGGAGATTAATGGGTAGCCAGTGCAGCTCGCGGAGGATAGGTGTAACGTGGGTGTACCTGGGTGCACCCACGATCGCTCGCACGGCTGCATTCTGGACTAGCTGAAGTCTTCGAACACCTGTCCGAGAGGTAGAAGGAGAACCACCAGAGGACGGTGCCTCCCACTCCCACCTCTCGCAACCGTCGCAGAAGGATACCATGGTCGATGGTATCGAAGGCCGCTGAGAGGTCAAGGAGCACAAGGATAGAGGGTTGACCCCTATCCCTGGCTCGCCAGAGATCATCGATCAGCACGACCAAAGCAGTTTCCGTGCTGTAACCAGGCCTGAAACCCGACTGAAAGGGATCCAGATAATCAGTTTCATCCAAGGACCGTCGAAGTTGAGAGGCCACCACTTTCTCAACAACCTTCCCTACAAAGGGCAGGTTGGAGACTGGACGGTAGTTGCTCAAAATGGCTGGGTCCAGAGATGGTTTCTTCAGGAGGGGTCTCACCACCGCATCCTTTAGGAGGAGCGGGAAAATTCCCTCCCGGAGAGAGGTGTTAACTATCATCCGGATCCAGCCGCATGTCACCTCCCTGCTGGTCGAGACCAGCCAGGAGGGGAACGGGTCCAGTATACAAGTGGAGGCACTCACCGCTCCCATGGCCTTGTCCACTTCCTCAGGAGAGACAAGTTGAAACTCGATCCATGAAATACGCTCAAGACCTTCCCCCGGTACCTCGGCTGGTACCGTGCAATTGGAGTCCAGCTCTGTCCGAATCCGAGCGACTTTATCCGTTAAATACTGAACAAATTCCTCAGCTCTACCTTGTAAAGGGTCATCCGCATCCCTCCCTTTCAAGAGGGAGCGGGTTATTCTAAACAAGGTGGCTGGGCGCGATTCAGCGGATGCAATAAGGGCGGCAAAATGCGCACATTTCGCCGCCCATATTGCCACGAGATAGGCTCTGATAAAGGCTCTCATCAGTGCTCGGTCTGACTCAGATTTATTGGCCCTCCAGCGGCGCTCTAGGCGTCTCTTTTGGTGCTTCATCTCCCACAGTTCCTCGGTGAACCAAGGGGGCCTCCTGGATCCGCTGCCTCAGAGAGGTCGCAAAGGCGCAATCCGGTTTAGAGCACCCGCCGCCGCTGTATTCCAGGCAGCGACTAAGGATTCCACCGGATTGTGGACAAGAGTGTCAGGTATTTCTCCAAGTACTGTCTGAAATCCCATAGGGGCCATCAGGCGCCTGGGGCGGAACCACCTAATCGGTTCCACCTCCCTACAGTGGGGGATTGGTTTCTGAAAGTCAAGCCTCAGTAGGAAGTGATCAGACCATGACAAGGGCAAGGTCTTAATGCCCTTCAACTCTAGATCACGTCTCCACTGCTCCGAGAGGAATACGAGGTCAAGCGTGTGACCCGCTGAATGAGTCGAACCCCGAATTACTTGGGTCAAGTCCATGGCTGTCATGGAAGCCATGAACTCCTGCGCCCCGTCAGAGCGTTCATCAAGTGTAGGCAGGTTGAAATCCCCCACACCATAAGCCTGGGGAACTCAACCGCCAACTCGGCTACTGACTCGAGGAGCGAGGGGAGGGCTGTTGCAACGCTGTTGGGAGGTAGGTACGTTAGCAACAAACCCACTTGACCTCCAAGGTCCAACTTCATCAACAGGGACTCACACCCGAAAAGCTCTGGAGCAGGGATCCTACGAGGAACTAAAGACCTTCGGACGATGACAGCCACTCCCCCACCCCTTTCCTGGGGTCGCGGCTGATGAAGCACCTGAAATCCTTCTGCGCACATTTCAGTGAGGGGGACTCCTCCCTCCGGGCCCAGCCAGGTTTCAGTAATACATGCCAGGTCTGCCCCCTCGTCTAAAATTAGGTCCCGGACGAGGGGAGCTTTGTAAACCACAGACCTGGCATTTAGCAACAACAGCCTGAGACCAGGGCCCTGACAGTTCTCGCCATATGGCCCTGGAGTGGAACTAGCAGGGCCGGAAGGAGGGATCTCTGTGACGTAGCGAACCCTCCTTCCCCGGTAATGGCTAGTCCTAAAGTTCCCGTCGTACCTGCCTCTCCCCATAGTGACCGTAATGCTCCGGCCCACCCCCGCACCCATAGACCCCATATCCCCTCCTACGGCCTCCGCTCCATCCGGCAGACAATTTATGTCACTCATTCTGGGACAGGAGGTAGGCCTGGGCCCCCTACCACTTCTGTAATAGCACTCAGTGGAGGAGGCACCAGGCTGTACTCTCAATCCTCTCATACATACACAGCCACTCACCCATGCATTCCCCACGTAAGTCAATTAAAACACAAAAAATACAGCAATAATGAAGTTAAAAAGTGAGTACAGACATCAACCAGGCACACCATTCACACCACATTCCTAAAATTTGCGGAGCACTGCACAAGTGTGATTTAAAATAGTCAATGGTGCGGGGAGGGAAGGGAGAGCTGTTCCGCCCCTCTCCCTTTCTCCAGGTCCCGAAAAAGGCACCCAAGGCCGAAGGTCCTAAGTCCGTATATAGGGAACAAGCTGCAGTCGTTACCGGTATAACATAGATTTTTCATGTTCACTGCAGCGATGGTATTTCTTGAAAAGACGAAGTGAGAAAGAATATAAAGAAGAAGTCGAAGAGGCTCCAACTGGGGCCAGGGATGGCAGTCACTGGGAAAGATGTTCAGCCAGTCTCTGAGTGCCCCGCCTATCCGAGATTTGAAGCGCCAGAAATAAGGTGGACTAAGTGGTGGCGCTATCTGAGGCAGCAGGCTTGGGACAGCTTCGGGTGGCGGTGGGCTTAATAGATGAAAATAAAAATGCACTCCAAAAGCCGTGTTTGAAAAGAACCAAGTGTCAGTTAATAAGAGGCCCCATAGCGGCGACGGCAGAGTGCAGGAGAATTTGCGCCGAAGGAAGAGGCCAAGTTGAAGGGAAGGGGGGGGGTGTCCAAAAGAGCCGCAGTGGCGGCAGGTGAAACCAGCCACCCACTCTCGCCCAGTATAGTCCCAGACTGACCACCTTCTCCGGGGGGTGATGGACAGCCCGACGTAGGCCCAAAGGCTCCTCACAGTCAGAAAAGTGCCATTGAAAATGCCGAAAACGCTGGGAACGCTGAAAACACTGCCCAGAGGCACCGCCATCAGCGCAACGCTGCCATCGCTGCCACCGGCCGGCACAGAAGCAGACAAGAGCAACAGCACTTAGTGGAAGCCACCCGAGAATTTGCATCGAAGGGAGAGGCTGAGCCGAAGGGAGAGGGGGAGGGGGGAGTGTCCAGAAAAGCCGTAATGGCGGCAGATGAAAGCAGTCACCCCTTCTCACCCCGTATAGTCCCCGACTGATTGCCTTCTCCGTGGGGCGCTGGATAGCCCGACGTAAATCCCGAGGCTTCTCACGATCGATAAGCTGCCATTGCAGCTGCCCTTGAAGCCGCCGGAAATGTTGGAAACGCTGAAGGCACTGCCCGGAGGCGCCGCCGTCAGCATTGCATTGCCATCGCCACCGCCGACCAGCACAGAGACAATCGAGAGCCACAGCACCAAGTGGGAGCCTCCCGAAAGTGGCGACCCCCCAGGTAACTTGTCTCTTCGGGTCCCCTGGAGCTCGCTCTTCTATAGGAACCTCTCCTCGCCCAGTTATCAGGTCTAAATCCATGGGTTTTCAGGTTCTTTTCGTGACTCCCGTCTCTCATGACAGTACCATGTTTTGTTTTGCTCAACAAATCAGAATTTGAAACAGTGATTTGTCACAGTCTTATTAATGCTTCATATCATGCCCAAATCATGGTTTATTGACAATTTTGTTGTTCTCTTAGAATTTGCTTACCAAGAAACTATGGATGGAGGAACAAGTGTTGAAAATTGAAACTGCAAGACAACGGTTCCCAAACGTTTGGGCACCAGGGACCGGTTTTGGTTGCTGCCGTGGACGGGAAATCAGTATTATTCCATATGTATTGCTTACGTTACATCTTCCAATTTAATGTGCCTGAAAACTGGATTAAACCCCTTGCAGCTACCTTGGGGCGGAGTGAAATGCCAGGTCTCAGCAAGTTAATTTACTGCTGACTCCTCTGAGACATTTGATGGGAAGACGGTACAGGCAGTCCTCAAGTTACAATAGTTCATTTAATGACTGTTTGAAGTAAAAACAGTCCTGAAAAGTGACTTATGACTGTTTTTCACACTGTTGTGAAATATGCGGGTCAGACCCCATGGTCATTTGTTCAAAATTCAGACACTCGGCAACTGGTTCATATTTATGAATTTGGCTGTGTCCCTGGGTCACGCGATGCCCTTTGGTGACCTTCGGAGAAGCAAAATCTATTGATTCACTTAATAACCATGTTACTAACTTAACAACTGAAGTGATTCACTTAGCAATTGTGGCAAGAAAAGTGATAAAATGGGGCAAAACCCAATTAACAAATGTCTCAACTTAGCAGAACAAAACCTTTGGGCTTGGGTCGGTTTTGGTTGTAAGTAAAGGACTACCTGCATTCAAATTGCTCCTCAAAATAGAAGTAAAATTTAATAGAGTTCTATCACATTCTTGTCCAAAAACTGAAACATGTCTACTTTTGCATTTTTTTAATACAAAAGTCAATTTTCATACCATCATTTAATAATGTATTACAAAAACAGTATGCCAAATGATTGACAGTCCAACAGGCCATATTTTATAAGCAACATTGTCTTGCTGCTTTTTCTTTTGCAACACCTTAACTAAAGGTATCTCACTATGTTCCTTGTTATAAATATATCCCACAATCTTGGAAGGGTTGCAACTTTGACAAGACCCAGGTTTGTTCCTTTAGAAAAGTTTAATACAAGCCCACTAACTCAGTATAGAGATGGCGTGACATTTAATTTAATTTTCCTCCAACTCTGAGTCAGCAGAAGTAGGAAGAGTGATTTGTTTCTGTAAAGACAGTCATGTCATATTCCCGGCTCCACAGGAATGGAGGGAGGCTGGTGTGTGCCCAAAAATGTGTGACCATAGGCTTGGGAAACCAGGCAGTGCAAAATTTAACATTGTACCATGCATCAACTAATGGGTGGGACTAGACACTGTTGCCTGGAGATAGGCGGAGGGCCTATGTAATTTTAAGGCAGTTTTAAGCATTTAAGCAGCAGCTTCAATCCAGATTTCCCCAGCCATTCTTTCCTGCCACAGGTAAACAGCTATTGGGAAACTAATAGGATGGGGATTGGGGACTGAAGTGTATCCTTCTAAACTTATAGAAGCTGCCTTCCTGCAAATATTTCATTCGGAAGTTGGATGTGCCAGGAAAGCGAAGAACAATGAATGCTAAACTGAAAAATATTAATTCATGTCAGAGCTGGAGTTTAAAGAAGCAAGGTCTAAAACCTAAGAAGTGAGTTACTGATATATTTAAAAATAGTTTGATATTGCCTTTCACGGCATTTTTTCAATGACAACCATGAAATAATAACTATCTAAAAAGCACAACTGACTTAAGCAGCTGAATAGTATATGGCATCCCTTTTTTTCATCCACCGCCACAATAGAAGAATCCTGTGTTTCTTATATATTAATTTGCGCTGCTTGTCAGCTGCCCCAGAGGCCTGTTGTCAGAAAGATAGGAACATTTTAAATAAATAAAACAGACGCTGTCCCCCGCTAAGATATAATCAAGGAGGAGAGCGGAAGAAAAGAGGCATGAGAATGTGTAATGGAAAAGTCAGTCCTCTCTGTGATTTTTCACACTGGTCAAAGCCATCAAAAAGCTTTAAATTGACACCTTTCTCCCCAGGATGCAGTCATTTCCAATCACAGGCAGATAAGCTGGTGGCTTCATTCTTCTGTCAAAACTAATTTTCTGAACAATTTATGCAAATAGGGATTTGCTTCCAATCAACCTGCTTCAGAGAACCCAAGGCAAACTTAAGAGAAATCGACAGAAGGATCCCCCCCTCTCTTGCTTCCTCGTAGGCAAACACACCAGCAACTGTGTAGACATTTCTTTCTCGAGTGCAGAAAACCCAGGATGGATTAAGGGGTGATATTTACCGCATTCTTCGGGTCTGAATGGAGGCCTCCCCCAGCTTGTCCATGCCAACAGGTCCTTCTGTCTATCTGGGACCATCCCTGAAGATGCTGGGAAAAGAACACAGCAGAGAAGGATGTCAGTGGTTGTGCAATCACAATAAAATCCTTTACAGGTAGTCCTAAAACGTACGATCACAACTGAGCCCAAAATTTATGTGGCTAACTGAAACATTGATTCAGTGAGTTTTGCCCCATTTTACGACCTTTATTGCCACTGTTGTTAAGTGAATCATTACAATTGTTATGTTAGCAACACAGTTGTTAAATGAATCTGGCTTCCCCACTGACTTTGATGGACAGAAGCTTGCAAAAAATGATCACATGACACACACACCACCCCAGGACACAGCAACAGTCATAAGTATGAGCCAGATGCCAAGTATCTGAATTCTGATTATGTGACCATGGGGATGTTGCAATGGCATCAGTGCTGCTGTAACTTTGAATGGTCACTAAATGAACTGTTGTAAGTCAAGACCTGTACAGTCCAATACAGAGGCTGAGGAGGGACTAGTGAATAAAACTTTAGGAAAATAATGGGAAACTGAGTCACTAGAATCCAGAAGCAGCTCATTTGTGAGTGCTCTCTATATAAATTACTTCTCTCAGGAATCCTTGCAGGAGGATTCTGCATGAAGCCTGACTGGAGACTCTTTGGGATAGTGAATGAATATCTCTTTATATTCAGAGAGATGCTTAGAAAGCTGGCTGGGGAATTCTGGGAGTTGAAGTCCGCCAAGCTTAAAGTTCCCAAGGTTGGAGACGCCTGTGCTAGAGTACATCTATTACTAGTGTGATAAAAGACGTAATAAAAAAGTAAAAATCTCTAAATACAGGATGACTCAGATCCTAAAATGCTTCCTCCTTCAACAAGAGCAGAACTCCTCCAGAAGATAAGAAATACTTTGGATCGTATACAGTCCTTGACTTACAACAGTTCATTTAGTGACTATTCAAAGTTACAATAGCACTGAAAAAAATAACCTATGACCATTTTTCACACTGACGGCCACTGAAGCATTCCAGTGATCATGTGATCCAAATGTGAATGCCTGGCAACTAGTTCATATCTATGATGGTTGAAGTGTCCTGGAGTCACGTGATCGTCCTTTGCGACCTTCTGAGAAGCAAAGGCAATGGAGAAGCCAGATTCCCTTAAAATCACGCGATTAATTCGATAGATGCAGGGATTCACTTAACAATTGTGGCAAGAAGGGTCATAAAATCGGGCAAAATTAACTTAACACCTGTCTCACCTAGCAAGATAAGACTTTGGGCTCAATTGTAGTTGTAAGTCAAGGACTACCTGTGTGGGGAGCACTGGACTAGAACGACCGTTGACTTACCTGAACGGTCCTTCTATGTGCGCTGCGAGGGGAATCCAAGCATGGGTTAACTTTGTCCATTAGCCTAGAGACTGAGTTACGTAATTACAGCGACGTGGAGTCACTAGAGGCAGGGGAGGCGGGGCCTCACCAGTCTCCTGAGGAAAAGGAAACTATTTTTAAAATAATTAAAACGGCCAAGGTAGTTGCTCCCAGACTCTAAGTCACAGTGACTCTGAGTCTCCTTAGTGCAGTTAGTAGGAGGTGGCTAGAGAACTATGGACCTCCTTTGCATAAGGAATTTTTCGCCTTTTAAGAGTTACCAAGGGTTAAAAAGCAAAAAATTCTGTATGCAAATGAGGCACATGATTCTCCTGCCTCCTCCTGCAGAGGGCACTTTGTTTAGAGCCTATTTGAAAACATTTAAGCAGAGTCATCCATGTGGCAACTAGCCTAGCCTGCCTGGCTAGACCAAATCTAGCATTTTTGATGCAGCTGGTATGTGGGTCAGAGGGAGGGGGCAGGGGGGAGGAATTCAATTTATTGTTAATGTAAGCAATTGTAATTTGTTTTTATTGTGTGTGGTTTTTTTTTTACCCGCCTCTACTGGCGCGCGGGCTGGCACATCTATTTTTATTTTTCATTTTTTATTTTTCATTTTTTAAAATTTTTTTAAAGCCATGCCGTCTTGGCGCACCATAGAGCAAAACATGTCCTGGTTTGTGGCCGGATGGCATGCACTTTAAAGTGCAAGCGTGCCGCCCGGCCACAAACCAGGACATGTTTCGCTGAATGGCCGGCCGGCCTGGAAGGCATACTGGCACTTTAGAGCTCAGCACCATTCAACAAAACATGTTTCGCTGAATGGCGGCTGAGCCCTGCCTGCTGGCACTCTAAAGTGCCGGCATGCCTTTAAAGTGCCAGCTTGCCATCCGGCCCGGATGGCAAGTCGGCACTTTAAAGGCATGCCGGCACTTTAGAGCTCGGCCGCCATTCAACGAAACATGTTTTGCTGAATGGCGGCTGAGCCCTGCCTGCCGGCACTCTAAAGTGCTGGCATGCCTTTAAAGTGCCGGCTTGCCTTCCGGCCCAGCCGGTGCAGATGGCAAGCCAGCACTTTAAAGGCATGCCGGCACTTTAGAGCTCGGCTGCCATTCAGCAAAACATATTTCACTGAATGGCGGCTGAGCCCTGCCTGCCGGCACTCTAAAGTACCGGCATGCCTTTAAAGTGCCGGCTTGCCTTCCAGGCCGGCCAGCACAGAAGGCAAGCCGGCACTTTAAAGGCATGCCGGCACTTTAGAGCTCAGCCGCCATTCAGCGAAACATGTTTCGCTGAATGGCGGCCGAGCCCTGCCGGCACTCTAAAACGCTGATTGTATTCCTCCTGTGCTAGAGTCCCCAAACAGTAGCAGACACTGCGGGAGCGATTGTGGGGAGGCTGCGAGGTCTGGGTGACCCTCGCTCCCCAACTTCTTCCCCGGCGATCCCGAAGGCGCTCTGCACGCACTCAGGAGCCCGTAGCCTCCGCCCATCGGCGGCTCGGCGCTCCTCTGGCCGGCGTGGCTCAATCGGCGTTCGTTCGGCGCTGCCTCGGCGGCTGCACGTAGACACAGCAGCCAAGGCGGCGGGCATGGAGGGAGGCGGCGGTGGTCCCCCGGCCCTGGCGGCAGGTGAGCGCTCCCCCCGGGAGAGTGGGGGGCTTCAGGGCCGGGGGGAGGGGAGGGGCGCCCAGGGGGGTGGGGCGGGGACTTGTGGAGGGACATGGAGGGAGGTCCTGGGTGGACGGAGGGGGGACAGGAGGTCCTGCCAAGGGTGGTTATAGATCAGTGACATGCAGTGAGCTTCATGGCCGGTGAGGGTCCCACTCTATGGCAAACGTGGCGCCGGGGCTTTGGCGGGGCTTTTGTGCTTGCCTCACCGGCCATGAAGCTCACCGGAAGTCACTGCGTAATTATTGACCACGCCTCCCCTGGCTGGGATGGCTCAGTTTTGTACAAAGACACAGCCAACCCAGGAGAAGCAAAGAATCTTCAGCTGATGACAGGTAGTAGGTAAGTACACAGTGAGTGTGTGTGTGTGTGTAAGAGTAGTTAGAGCAGTGCCCGGACCAGCCGAAGCTGAGGGCGGGTTCGGATTCCCCTCGCAGCACACATAGAAGGACAGTTCAGGTAAGTCAACAGTCGCTCTCCTGTGCACTGCTTGGGGAATCCAAGCATGGGACATGCCAAAGCAATAAGTCTTAAGGGCGGGACGCCACTTGGTCAGGGGCCGTCGATGATGCTACAACCCTCTGCAGGACATGTCGCCCAAAGGAGGCTTCAGCCGAGGCATACACGTCCACCTTGTAATGACGTATGAAAGGTGACAGAGATGCCCAGGTCGCCACCTACAAATGTCTTCTACTGAAGCTTGTGTCGCCCATGTTGCCGTGGTAGCAGCACTATTTGTATGGGGGGTGATGGGCCTGGGTGCTGGCCGAGAATGGGAGTCAGAAGCGAGGGCAATGCACGCCTTTAAACAGCGTCCAATTGTGTTAGATGACACCTTCTGACCCATGGACGTTGGCTGGAAGGACACGAAAAGTGCCTCCAACCTGCGAAAGAATGATGTGCGTTTCACATAACGACGGAGCACCCTGCGAACGTCAAGATGGTGCTATTTTCGCTCCTAAAGGTGCGATGGGTTGGGGCAGAAGTCTGGTACAATGAGTTCCTGTGCTCTGTGAAAGACCATTGGCTTACCTGAATGGTCATTCTCGAGGCGCTGCGGAGTGTCCAAGCTCGGGTTAACTTCAGCTTGCTGCCCAAGGAACTGAGTTTGAAACTTTGTTGTAGCTCCGCCTCCTGGTTGCTCCAGAGGCTCAGTTTTAAAAAATGAAGGAGATCAATAGTCCATGACTGAACTAGTCCAAGTCCAAGTCCAAGACACGAAGGTGCTAAGAACACACCTCACGGCCCCACCTTAAGGGTGGGTTTGGACACTCCGCAGCGCCTCGAGAACGACCATTCAGGTAAGCCAATGGTCTTTCTCCTAGGCGCTGCTTGGAGTGTCCAAGCTCAGGACATGCCAAAGCTATGTCGAAGTTGGGAGGGAAGAAGAAATGTCCGGAGACGCGGTGCTTGCCACGACCCTCTGTAGAACTCTCCTCCCAAAGGACGCCTCAGTGGAGGAGAAAGTGTCCAGTCTATAGTTGCGTATAAATGGAGACAGACCAGACCACGTTGCAGCACGGCAGATTTCTTCAATTGGCGCTTGCGTAGCCCAGGCGGCCGAAGTCGCAGCGCTCCTCGTAGAGTGTGCTGTTATGCGCGAGGGAACCGGTCTGGCCTGAATCTCGTAAGACAACTTGATGCACGCTCTGAGCCAGTGTCCGATGGTAGAGGACGTGACTTTCTTCCCCATGGAGGCCGGCTGGAATGACACAAATAAGGCCTCCGATTTACAGAAAGGAGCCGTTTGCTTGATGTAAATACGCACCGCCCTCCGTATGTCCAATTTGTGCTTGGGACGAGGGCAAAAGTAAGGGAGTATCACTTCCTGCGCTCTGTGGAAGATGGTGTTAATCTTTGGGACAAAGGCAGGGTCCAGTCTCAATATGACTCTGTCGGAGTGGAAAATGCAAAGGTCGCCTCTGACAGAGAAGGTGGCCAACTCCGAAATTCTGCGGGCGGAGGTGATGGCAATGAGGAAGGCGGTCTTTAGCGTAAGGTGGCGTAGGCCCACCGTCCGCAACGGTTCAAAAGGAGATGCGGTCAATGCCTGCAGAACAACAGTCAAGTCCCAGGTAGGGTACCTGTGAATGGTGGGCGGGCAAAGGTTGGACGCCCCCTTCAGGAACCCCTTTCCCTGAGGATGTCGTGAAATCGGTAGCTGAGAGTCAGAAGGCAGGATGGTGTTCAGGGCGGCCACCTGTCTACAGAGAGTGTTTGGTGCCAGCCCTTTCTCCAAACCGTCCTGAAGAAATTCCAGGACTTACGGAATGGTCGCGGAGGATGCCACAAGGTGATGGTTGAAGCACCAACTGGAGAAGGCCGTCTACGTAGCCTCGTAGATTCTGACGGTGGATGGTCGTCTGGAGGCCTGGATCGTGTGAATGACTCTGTCGGAGAAGCAATGAAGCCTCAGGAGGTCCCCCTCAAGTGCCAGACGGCCAACTGCAGCCACTGGGGCTCCGGATGTTGGACGACCCCCTGGCTGAGGGAGATTTGCTCCTGAGGTATGCGCCACGGCCGGGACACCGACAGACTGACCAGGTCGGCAAACCAAGTCCTCCTCGGCCAGTGAGGGGCGACTAGGAGCACCTCCACAGCTTCCTCCAGAATCTTCCGAATGACATGTGGTATCAGAGGGAGCGGAGGGAAGGCGTACAGCCGACCCGGGGGCCAGCGGGATCTTAAAGCGTCCGTGCCCTCCGCCCCTGGGCAATGGAACCGGGTGAAGTACCTTGGAAGTTGGGCATTGGCCAGCGAGGCAAACAGGTCGACAACCAGGTGGCCGAACTTCTGAGACAGCTGGTAAAACAGTCTTGGGTGCAGACGCCATTCTGAGTTCTGGATGGTTGTTCTGCTGAGCCAGTCCGCTGTCACGTTGTCCACGCCGGAGATGTGGTCTGCTCGTATTGACGCCAGATGACGCTCCGCCCAGCGACCCAGAGTCTCTGCTTCCGACATCAGCGCCAGAGACCGCGTGCCGCCCTGGTGGTTGATGTAGGCTTTGGCGGCGATGTTGTCCGTCAGAATCAGTACATCGCGGCCTCTGACCTGGTCAAGGAAGTGGCGCAGGGCGAGTCTTGCGGCACGGAGCTCCAGCCAGTTGATGTTGTGGCCGAGCTCCGCCTGCGACCACCTGCCCTGCACCACCGCTGTTCCCAGATGAGCACCCCAGCCGAAGAGGCTGGCGTCTGTGGTGCTTATCAGCCTCTTTGGCTCCCTGAAGCATGTGCCTTTGAGGAGGGCTTCCGTCTGCCACCACCGGAGGGAACGGAGGACCTTCGGTGGGACCCGTACCCCCTGTTTGGAGTTGCTGGCCTTCTTCCTTTGGAGAGGGAGCAGGAACCATTGCAGTTCTCGCATGTGCAGCCGCGCCCAAGGGACCACCGCGATGCAAGACACCAGCTTCCCCATCAGTTGTGATAGAGAGAGGATCGAGGCTGACCCGGTCGAGCGGATGCTCCCAGATGCTGTCGACATGCTCTTGAGTGTGGAAGACTTGGCAGGTTTTGGAATCGATGATCGTTCCGAGGTGCTGGATCCTGCAGGTCGGGTTCAGATGGCTCTTGGTGAGGTTGACTGAGAACCCGTGAAGCTGCAGGGCCTTGATGGTGGTGGCCAGGTCTGCTTGGGCTTGCCCCCTGGACGACGAGTGGATAAGTATGTCGTCCAAGTAGCATTCCAATCTGACGGGCAGAGACCGGAGTCGTGCGGCTACAGCTGCCAGCAGCTTGGTGAAGGTCCGTGGGGCCGACGAGAGCCCGAAGGGAAGGGCCCTGTACTGGTAATGGTGATGGGCAAACTGGAACCTCAGGAACTGGCGGTGCGCCGGGTGGATCGGAACGTGCAGATACGCCTCCTTCAGGTCGATCGATGTCAGCAGATCGCCCGGTCTGACGCAGCCCAGGATGGTCTGGAGGGATTGCATCTTGAAGCGCTTGTACACCAGATGCTTGTTCAGCTTCTTGAGGTCCAGGATCACTCTCACCCCCCCTGATGACTTGGGGACCAGGAAGAGGATGGAATAAACCCCCCCGCCTTCTTGCCCTCTGGGGACCTCCTCTATGGCCGCTATCTCTAAAAGGTGTTGTATCTCCGCCCTCATCAGTGGTAACTTGTGGGCGGACGTGGGGATAGGGCAACGGAGGAAGGTTCTCGGAGGGAAGGACAGGAACTCAAGGGTCAGCCCATGGCGGACCGTGTTCCTGACCCAACTGTCCGTCGTCGTCTCCTCCCACTGGGCGGCATAGAGCTGGAGCCGGCCGCCTATGGGGGGAGCCCTGTGACGGTCACTTTGACTTTCTAAAGGGCCTGTTGGAATAGCCTCCCCGGAAGGGTTTACGGAAACCCTGCTGCTTCCCTCTGTTTCTAAAGGAGGGTCTATCCTGGGCGCGATCCTGTGAGGCGCTGTAGGCTCGACTAGGCCCGGCAGTGGAAGTGGAGGGCTCGCTATTCCGAAAGGAATTTTTGCGAAAGGGCTGACCTTTCCGTTCGTGCTTTTTTGTGACTGGAGGGAGCACCTTGCACTTATCCTTATTCTCGGTGAGGAATGGATCTAGGGCCTCTCCAAACAGCTTACCTCCCTTGAAGGGGGCGGAAGCCACCTTCCATTTTGCTTTAACGTCAGCCTGCCAGTGGCGGAGCCACAGCAGGCGCCTCGAGGTGACATTCGAGGCCAGCGCCCTGGATGAAATTTGGTGGCGGCCAGGGATGTGTCAGCAGAATACTCCACGGTGGCTATGATCTTGGTGATGTCCTGTTTAGTTCTGGAGTTGCCTGCCGGGAGGCCAGCCCGCAGTTTGCGGAGCCAGAAGAGGGCTGCCCTGCCAAAATAAGAGGAGCTGGCGGAAGCACGCATGGCCCAGGCAGTGGCCTGGTGCGTCTTAAGAGCCGCGGATTCCACCCTCTTGTCCTCTGCCTTGAGGCCTTCCAATAACTCGGCTGGAAGGGAAGTGGGGGATGTGAGAGCCATAATTGGATCGTCCACCTGAGGAACCTTGAGGAGCTCCTCCAGGGGAGCCTCCATGGTGAATAGCTTCCTCTCCATCCCACTGGGAGTGGCTAGAGTCACCGGCTGCACCCATTATCGCTGGATGATGTCCAAAAATAACTGGGGTGCCGGCACGAGGTCCAAAGGCGGAAGAACCTCATTAAAAAGGCGTGCGCCGGGGTCCTGGGGCCCTATGACTACACCCGTGACCAGATCAGATATAGGCTTTGCTGCGGGAGCTGGGAGACCCATCTGGGGGCCTGCAGCCCTGGCCTTCGTAAGGAGGGCCTTAAACATGGCCGGATTGAATAGGGCTGAGCGCGTGGCCTGTTCAGCGGCAGGTTCCTCATCCTCCGATAGGACCGGAACTTCTACCTCAGGCTCCTCCTGATCTGACATCTCACTAAGGCCCGTGGGGGCAGGAGAGGGTGCCCTAGCTTCAGAAGCCTTGGGGATCTTGGCCTGACTGGGGGCTGGCTTGTGCGCCACAGAGGGCAACTGGGCCGCCAGCTGTACCATGCCATCTGAGATCCCTTTGGATATGGCCCGAGCTACCACCTCCTCCATGGCCCTGGATAGGATGGACTAACTAGAGGTTGAACCGTTTTAAATCCAGAATGGC